>NC_090441.1:157112661-157740121 GCF_031143425.1 Pleurodeles waltl
CCACACATAGACAGCACACATACTGCAGCCACCACACACACCACACGTCAAAAGCACAACTTACGCAGGGCAACACAGGACAGACACAGTCTCACGCAAGACGACACAACATAGCAACACTTCACAACAGCACCACAACTGCAACATTACAAACACATTGGCAAGCACTTACAACCGACACTAGCCAGGGACACATCACACATACAACACAATGTACAACCAACAGGGAACGCACACGCACCTTTCCACAATCATACAACTTAACAATCAACACACACACAGCACATCATACCTATCAAACCATGCACAATCACACAGTCAAAGCACACAAAGCCACACACCACAACAAACACATGTCAACACAAACACAACACAATATCATCACAACTTGTCTGCTACATACACATGTCCATTACACAACACACACCCTATCCCTGGGGACCCTCACATACTGCCCACATAATACAGGAAGCACAAGTAGCACACACACACAAAATACTCGCACACAACCAATGTCAGCCAGGAACAACTCAAACCTAGGAAAGAAAATGCAGGACAAAGATATAACCAGATAACCAACAACTGGATGGTCTGAGATATATTGTAAATAAATAAGATAAAAGTCAAAGGCCATAGGCCAGTTCAAAGTCTCAAGATTGTGCACCAAAGGCACATAATGGTGCCCTAACTTGACTCCTGACTACCATATAACCTTCACAGGTAGATGCATCAAGAGGGCAGGAAGGCACCTCAAGGGAGATCTGAGTGGGGTGGTGGCGGGGTGTTGAGCTTAGGCTTCGGAGGAGGGGGTTTGGGCTTTGGCCTGGGAGGGGAAAGTTTAGGCTTGGGGAGGGTTGTCACGGAGGAAGAGGAGGGAAAAGGTCAAACTCGAGAGAGGAAAGATTCTTTGCACACACAGGAATGGTCATAACAAAAGGGTATGGGTGTTGAGGGAGAGGGAGTGCTTGTATGAGGTGTTTGTGGGGATGTCTTGGGTACATGTTTGTGGGAGGTATGCTTTTGGGTGGTGGGTGTCTGTTGGGTGGGTGAGTTTATGTGTCTTGGGCTGAGGGGGTGGAAGTGGAGGGGGATGCTGTGGTGGGTGGGTGGCTGTCTGTTGGGGTGGTGTCTGCAGGTATGGTGACTGGGGTGGATGTCTGAGGGTCTACTGGGGTGCTGTCTGCTGGTACGATGGGTGTGGTGGCTGGATCTGTGAATGTAGGTGTGGTGTCTGCAGGACTGTCAGGTGTGGTGTCCCTGAGTTGACCTCTGGGTTCATGGGACCCTCTTTTGTAGTGTTGAGACGACCGCTGTGTTCAGTCTTCTTGAACCCGTGTTCAAGGACTTCTGCGGGTGCTACCTTCTTGTGAATGGGCTCTCTATGTTGCTGAGGGCCCCCTCTGTCTCCTCTCCCATGCAGCGATATCCTAGTCCTTCCTGGGCCCAGGCAGCATCCTTTTTCTTCAACCGTGACTCTTGCAGCTAGCAAGGCTTGTTTGCGGTCTTTTGCCAAAGAAACATCCTCCAGCACTCAGTGGGACATCTTCTGCACGAAGGAGAAGTTCCTAGCACCTTTTGTTGTTGCAGAGTCTTCAGCTTCTTCCATCGGGAGGCAGCCATTTTGCACCTTCATCCAGGATTTAGTGGGCTCCTGCCCCTCCAGACACTTTCGCGACTCTTGGACTTGGTCCCCTTCCTTTGCAGGTCTTCAGGTCCAGGAATCCATCTTCAGTGCTTTGCAGTCTGTTGTGGTCCTTGCAAAATCTCCTGTCACGAGTTTGGTGTGTTTCTGGAGAAATAGTAGTAATTTTTTCCTACTTTCCAGGGTCTTGGGGTGGGGTATCTTGGATACCCTTAGTGGTTTCTTACACTCCCAGCGACCCTCTACACACTACACTAGCCTAGGGGTCCATTTGTGGTTTGCATTCCACTTTCTTAGTATATGGTCTGTGTTGCCCCTAGGCCTATTGCATCCTATTGTTTTCTACAGTGTTTGCACTACTTTCTGACTGTTTTACTTACCTGATTTTGGTTTGTGTGTATATTTTGTGTATTTTACTTACTTCCTAAGGGAGTATATCCTCTGAGATATTTTTGGCACATTGTCACTAAAATAAAGTACCTTTATTTTTAGTAACTCTGAGTATTGTCTTTCTTATGATATAGTACCTATATGATATAAGTGGTATAGTAGGAGCTTTGCATGTCTCCTAGTTCAGCCTAAGCTGCCCTGCTATAGCTACCTCTATCAGCCTAGGCTGCTAGAACACTACCAATCTACTAATAAGGGATAACTGGACCTGGCACAAGGTGTAAGTACCATCAGGTACCCACTATAAGCCAGCCCGGCCTCCTACACCTTGTAACAGGTCTGAATAAGTTTTGCACGTATGGCATGTGAAACGTCAGATGGACATCACCGCCTCACATGATGCTGTCACTCAGTAGGAATTAGTGTAATTGTCGGACTCCATGTTGCACATAGACATGGATTTAGGGACACTGGAATGGACAGAGGGCAAAGACGTGAACAACTTACCATCATGATATTGGGAGTATTGTTCTGTTGGTGGGAAGGAACAATCACCAGGGTTTGAAAAGCTGAATAGTAATACACATATGACACAGCCACATGTGCATCATCATATGCTTCTGTACAGAGGGAACAACATAGGAGGGTAATATGTCCCTATGCACAATAGGATGTGCACACCTGTGTACCAGTGTTGGGGACTGTGTATCTATGTGTCCCTTGGAGATCTTTGACCCTTTGCATTTACCACATTGTCAGAGCTTAGAATCTTTCACATCATACACTAACCTGGTAAAGGGATGAAAATGTGTTAAGTCTGTACTTACTCCCTTGTGGCTGCTGTGCTGCCCTCAAATGCCCATCCAACTCCAGGTAGACCACCGCCAATATGTGGGCCATTAGGGGGGTCAAGGTCCAACAGGCACCCCTTCCTCCTTGGGAGCACATCCCCAGCTGGGCCTCTGCGATCTTCTGGGCCCAGCGTCTCAGTTACTCCCACTGCTTCCGACAAAGTGGGTGCTCCGCCGGCTGTGAACCCTGAGGGTCTGCACTTTCTTTGCAATGCCATGCCAAACCCTCTTTTTCTGATGGGCGTTGACCTGGATGGATGACACAGACAAAAAGAGAATGTCATGTCCACATGCACTATACCAAAACAAGCAGGGTGAAAATACAAGTTAGTGCAAGTAGCCATACACAGACTGCCCACAACATCCTCTTCAGTGAGGAATAAACATCTGCAGTCAGTCCATGTGTGACGTTGAGACAGGCATACAAGATGCATATGCAGCACCCGGTGTCAGCTTGAAACATATGACCAGACCACAAGCATATCTCTAAACATGGTATTTCTGTCCAAATATTTTTAACACCACCGTCAATTATCATGTAATAGTGTATGCAGTTGGGTCAGGGTACATACATCAGACACTCTCTATTCTCTCTCAGGACTCAAAACCTGTCTACGCACATGTCCATCTACCCACACATATTACCTCAATCCTTCATTCAACCACATTTACTGAACGTCATCATACACTCAATAATTCAAACATTGGTATTGCATTGCACTCACCTGCTCCTCTGGTGCACCACAGAGCTGTACATACAGGGGTAGGACCTCCTCCACAAGCTTGTCCAGCTCTTCCGCTGAGAAGGCAGGGGCCCTATCACCTGCAGGACATGGCATAATTGCTCCCAGAGGCAGTACACAGCAGCTCAGGTCATGAAGGTGTTGCTGGCAGCAGTGTCAGGAGTCAAGTGAGAGATGAAGTATGAGATGGCGTTCACGTCCGTCACGTACAGGACTGTCACCGCTGGCAGAAATCGCCATTGGCTCAAGACCAAAGGCAGCAATCTGTTCCAATGGCAATGTCCAGCGCAGTTGTATCCGCCTACCGCCATGATGACATCTGCCGGCGGAGTTAGGTCACTTCCTAATGTCCAGTACAGTAGGTCAGGCAGTTGCCATTTTAAGGCTCATACCTGAACGAAAACGTTTTTTAAAATGCGTCACAAGCTGTGAAACATATTTATGACATTGTGTTCACTGCTGGCTTTAAGCGAACACATAGAAATGTGGATGCATCATGTAGAGGATGTAATTTTGATGTATCCTGAGTTATGTAGATGTAATAGTATTGTCAGCAGAGTAATGACAATCTGAAAATGGTAAAGGTGTACCAAATATGTGCAACATGTTAAGAAAGTTAATGTCACATAGACTGTCAGTGACATGTTTCTCTGTTTCAAAAACATGATAGGGGTTAGGGTATGTGAATGCAGTTATAAGCCATTATTAGCATAGGTATGTGCTATATACAACGTATGTATAGTTTCATGTTTAAATATTTAGAATATGTGATGTAGGTGTGACCATACTTATGCTGTGCAGATTGAGTGATACACATACATACTGGTTTTCTCCTACATAGTTACCCTGTCATGAGAAGAGCGAGCGAGACAACCTTCAGAGTACCATCCACTAGCAGACCTGCAGACCATGGAGGAGCGACATGTCATTCAGAACTACCACCTGGATAGGCATGCAATCATGGATCTCTGTTGTCAGTTGGAGCCAGATCTGATGCCTGCCATTCGTAATCCCTAAGGCATACCTCCCATTGTACAACTAATGTCAGTGCAGGCTCCTTTCAAAATACCGTGGCCCTAACTGCAGGGATGTCTCAGCCTATGTCCAGTCTGGTCTTGAAGGCTGTACTGTCTGCATTATTGAAACACCTAGACAGCTACATCCGATTTCCACAACGTGAAGATTTGGCACATGTAAAGGCTGATTTCCATGCTTTGGGACACATTCCAAGTGTGGTTGGAGCCATAGATGGCACCCATGTAGCCTTGGTTCCCCCTAGTAACAATGAACAGGTGTATAGGAACAGGAAAAACTTCCACTCTATTAATGTCCAAGTGGTCTGTTTGTGTCCCAAGTTTGTGCAAGGTACCCTAAATCAGTACGATTCCTTCATCATGTGGAACAGCAATATCCCACTGCTGATGACACGACAATACACAGAGAGAAATGTCTTAAGTCACATATGTCATGTGTGTCTGTAACTTGTATCTGCTGCCAGATATGTGGATGTCCAAGATTTATGTTTGGCTTGTTGTAACTATTCCTTACAGGGGACTCTGGCTACCCAAACAGTCCTTGGTTATTGACACCAGTGAGGTACTCAAGCATGCCAGGGGAAGTCCGCTACAATGAGGCCCATTGAAGGACAAGGCGTGTCATGGAGCGGACCTTTGGGCTCCTGAAGGCAAGATTCCGCTGCATTAATAAGTCTAGATGAGCCCTCCTCTACCCACTCACCAAAGTATGTCAAATTATTGTTGCCTGCTGCATGCTCCACAACCTCGCCCTGAGACGTCAAATCCCATTTATACCAGATGAGAGGGCAGCAACAGTTCCAGCGGATGAGAATGCAGATTTGCCAAGTGAGGATGAGTATGATGAGGATGAAACTGGATACATCAGGGCTGATCTAATCAATCAGTACTTCACCTGACTTTAGGTATGTGTAGTGATGACATTAGAGTTGTTTAGTGGGGAATTGGCGAGGTTGGGAATGCTTGCTAAGGGTCTTAGTATGACTATCAGAGAAGTCATAAGTAGCTCCAAAGCCAATGACTCAGTGATGCATGCAGATTGTTACATGGTGATCATGGTGATTGTTACATGGTCAAAGTCTTTTCACAATGCACAATCTGAGTCACATTTGTATGTATAAATTGGCTGTGTACTGTTTAGGGGTCAACGTGGCCTATACCTTATGTTTGTCATTTACAAATTGAAGAGAAATGTGAACAGGCTCATCCTCATTTGGCAATATCAGACAGTGTCACAGGCAGATGGGATTTGCAGACTGACAATTGAGATGGTCATGGATTGAACCAGGTACTGTCAGTCTTGAGATTTGGTGTGAGTAAGGTCTATGCCCAGACTGTAGGACATTGGGATGGTAGTGTCCTATTGCACACTTAAACCTGTTTGGCATTGGATGTGGGGCCAACAGTGCCATGTGTTTGTTCTTTTGTTTCTGAAACATGTCATCATGTGGTATCCATACCCTCTGCCATCATAATGGTTTGTGTTGATAAAAACAAACTTGTATGTAGCTGTCAGTGTGTTTCCTCATTGCAGACCAATGTGCATGTGTCCGAAGACTGACATAGGTGAGTGGCACGTCTACAGATACCTGACCGTGGTAAGTTGGAAAGTTCCATGAGTGGGGACATTTGTATTGACCTCTTTCTGTTTCATGTGGTATGGTAATTTGGAAGCTAAGGTATGGGTATGTAATAAGGCTTTAGCTGATGATACATTGAAACAATATGTTTGTATTCTGGGACAGTGTAAGACTGACATGTCCCTAACTTCAGAAATCTGTGGATTGGATAGTGCATGACACCTATGCTGTAACTCTGAGGTTAGCAGCAGTACTTCACTGTGTGATCCTTGGTATCCTCCCAACCTATATGTGGGAAAGTGAATTACAGGTGATTTGAGTTATGTCTATCATTATTAGGCAATACAAAATCTGGCCTGGTTATACAGTTCATGTGTGTGGAACATTACAAAGGTTTTACGTTTGCGAGTAACGTTTTTGTGCAAGAGATGCTATACATGACATTTGCATATGGATCTGTGATTACGTGGTATTTATTGAGGAGTGTACAGCAAAATGAGTGAAGGGAAACAAAACAGAACACAAAGTAAACAATGATGGGTTCAGTCATGGTGGATGAAATCATCAGGATAGCTGCTACAACACTTGGGGCACAATTCCATTGTCCTTGTACCATAGATAAATGGCGATAGGTTTCAGAACAGTCAACGGGTTGTATCTGTGCCACACAAGGAGAACCAATCAGTAGAGGGTCTCTCCCTGTCAGTGTTTTTGGTCTTGGCATCTGCTCCTCCTGGATGTTTGGGGGGGACATCCAGATTTGCGGGGGTGTTCTTCAGCTCCAGAGGCTGGGGCGTCTGAGGCATACCCTTTCCCTCGCAGGGCCTCCATTCCACTAGCTGCTACAGATGTAGATGGGCATGATGTTTCACTGCCAGTGGAAGAGGCAAGTTGTTGGGTACAAAACCTACTCAGCGTGGTATTCATGTCTCTCAGCACCAAACAATGGTAGCAAACTTAGGGCCTGATTACAACTTTGGAGGAAGTGTTAAACCGTCCCAAAAGTGACGGTAAAGTGACAGATATACCACCAGCCGTATTACGAGTTCCATAGGATATAATGGACTCGTAATACGGCTGGTGGTATATCCGTCACTTTACCGTCACTTTTGGGACGGATTAACACCTCCTCCAAAGTGGTAATCAGGCCCTTAGCATTTTGGACCTGCCACTGCTGCATGACTTCCTAGCCGGATCTACCCATCATGGCAAGTACCTGGCCCATCACACCTTGGGATTGTTGGTAAGCTCCCAAGACTTGGGAGATGGTGTCCTGGCCAGCTGTATCCCTAGAAGCCTCCATCCTCTGGCCCACACCATTCCTCCCATGCATTCTACCCCCACGTGCCTGTGCCCCTGGCACAGTTTCCCCCCTTCCCACTGGTGGCAGATCCATCATTGTCTGGGTTCACAACAGGAGACTCAGGTACCTGTACTGGAGAGCACAAGAAGGTAGACACTGCCTTTGGGACACAGGTTTGGGGGCGACTGGTTGCCTGTGATGTTGATGCAACAGGGCTGGGGGGGAGTCGATGAGGGCAGGGTGAGGCTCACAGTTGTTGACTGACCAGGCGTCCCAGATGGGCCAGCTTTGTCCTCAATGTCGACACATCATGGGGTGTTTTCCTCACTGGGGCCTTCATCCAGAGGGGTAGTGGCTGTCTCTGGTGTCCTCTCATTGGTGACAATAGCAAGGTTACCTGTTGGAAAAGTGGCACACAAAATTTGTTGAAAGTAATGCAACAGGTGATATCAAAGTTTGACCACTAGATATGGTATGTGACATGCACACAAATCCTTTACATGATTCCCTGATATGACAATGACACCTGCTTCCAAATCTGGGATAGAGCTATGTGTGGTTCGGAGATTTCCAATTGCATACACCATGCTCCAAGATCTTGGAGTATCTTGGTGGTTAGATGACTGTTCATTGACACATATCTTGTCTGAGTAAAGACATGACAATGTAAGGTTATCTCCTAGTAAGGTGAATGGCATTATTGAGTCACCTAACAGCTGCAAAGCGCACTATGGTGACAGAGTTGGCCAACAGAATGGGAGATACCATTTAACCTGGGCCTCTGTAGGGGTGCAATGCAAGTACATCCAGCTTCCTATATAGTTTTCCCTACCAGGTGAGTACATGACATTGGTTGGATGGTAATTTCAAGGGTCAGTTTAGTTGGGAACACAGCTGTAGCTGCGTGTTGCTTCTAATAGCACTGGCAGTAGGCCATAGCATTGATGTCATTGCCATGGACTGTACAATAGTGGAACATTCAGATGTGTTGAATTGATTGTTAGTTTCACATGCAAGGCTATTTTACTTGTAGTGCACTGTTCTGGCTTTCCTAAAGATGGAACAGTGCCTGCTGGAAGTTGTAGTGCTGGCAGTCCCTGTATCACCCATGCCATACACCGGTGAGCTTAGTTGACATGAGGCATGCCGGAGAGGGGTATTTGGACATGTGGACACAGGGGTGGTAGGTCGGTTGGTTGTTGAGGTGGCCAAAGGTGATCAGTGACGACAATAATGGTGACAATAATGGTGTAGTGACTTACCCGACTCCACTCCCCCAGGTATTCCTGTCAGGCCCTCAGGATGCAAGATGTCCACGACCTTCTCCTCCCATGATGTGAAAGTAGGAGGAGGGGGTGGGAGTCCACCACCAGTCTTGAAGACTGCCAGCTGGTGCCTGGCGATCATGGAACGTACCTTCCCCCTGAGGTCATTCCACCTCTTCCTGATGTCCTCCCTTGTGTGTGGATGGCTTGCTACAGAACTGACCCTGTTGACTATCCTTTGCCACATCTCCATTTTCCTGGCAATAGATGTTTGCTGGACTTGTGATCCAAATAGGTGTGGCTCTACTCTGATGATTTAGTCCACCATGACCCTCAACTCATCATCAGTGAAACGTGAATATTTTTGTGGGGACGTGGTAGTGGTGGGCGAGATGGTGAGGTAGAAGAAATGGAAAGGTAAGTGAATTGGTGATCAGGTGTGTGTGATGTGAGTGAGTGTCTATTGTGTGGGGTACTATTTTGTGTGTTGTATATGTTGTACAGGTGTGGGATGAGCACTAAGTGAAATGTGCAGGGGTGCCTATAGTATGCTTTGTGATATTTTTCAAGGTGGCTTCTATCTGGCTGTGTTTAGCGATTTTGCTGCAAAGGATTGTGGGTTGTTTTATAGTGCAGTATGTAGGGGTGTCGGGTGTGTGTCTGGTGTAAAGTTTTCAAGTTATCCACTGTGGTCTGGTGTATTGCTGGAGTGACCGCCGACGGCCGCGGTTTGCACCGCCATTGGTTTTCCACCATTGAAGAACTGCTATTGTGATTTGTGGATCGTAATATGATTGGAGGTTTTTTGGCAGTGATTGTGAAGGGGACCGCCTCTTTACCGCCCTCCAGTGTCCTGGAAATTTGGCTGGATTCTGGCAGGCTTTGCTGTGGGACTCTTAATACGGCAGATTACCGCCAACATGGCAGTCTTTCGGTGGCCGCTATTGTGGTGGTCTTGCCAAAAGATCGCCAAACTCATAATGAGGGCCTAAGTCTGGATACTGCACAGTAAGGAGTCACCTCTGGCCCAGTGGTTAAGGTCTCAGACGTGTACACTAAAGGTTAAGAGTTCTAGTCTAAACTAGGTGAGTCTGTGGTCATCTCCTGCTTTAGTTTCTTTTCAACTGTATAGATTTACGTTACATACTGAAAGGTGATCACACTCTTTTTAATTGACAAAAACATTTTTCTTTTCAATTTGTTTGGAAATATCTCATTCTCAGTATATCATTCATCAAAGCTTCGATCTCTCCCTGAGGGTTGGGTGGTTAGGGGGGTTGGGCGTAAGCCAGGCAGTGCGCTGTGGTGGTTGGATTAATGTATAGCAATGAAAATTACTTAGCGTTAAAAAACCAGAGAAATTCACTGAAAAAAAACAAAGGTTACAGAGATGTTATAGTTAGGCTCACATTTCAAACGTACAAAACCACAAAAATTCACCTGGTATAGTTATCTAAAGTAACTATACAGGGAGTGCAGAATTATTAGGCAAGTTGTATTTTTGAGGATTAATTTTATTATTGAACAACAACCATGTTCTCAATGAACCCAAAAAACTCATTAATATCAAAGCTGAATATTTTTGGAAGTAGTTTTTAGTTTGTTTTTAGTTTTAGCTATGTTAGGGGGATATCTGTGTGTGCAGGTGACTATTACTGTGCATAATTATTAGGCAACTTAACAAAAAACAAATATATACCCATTTCAATTATTTATTATTACCAGTGAAACCAATATAACATCTCAACATTCACAAATATACATTTCTGACATTCAAAAACAAAACAAAAACAAATCAGTGACCAATATAGCCACCTTTCTTTGCAAGGACACTCAAAAGCCTGCCATCCATGGATTCTGTCAGTGTTTTGATCTGTTCACCATCAACATTGCGTGCAGCAGCAACCACAGCCTCCCAGACACTGTTCAGAGAGGTGTACTGTTTTCCCTCCTTGTAAATCTCACATTTGATGATGGACCACTGGTTCTCAATGGGGTTCAGATCAGGTGAACAAGGAGGCCATGTCATTAGATTTCCTTCTTTTATACCCTTTCTTGCCAGCCACGCTGTGGAGTACTTGGACGCGTGTGATGGAGCATTGCCCTGCATGAAAATCATGTTTTTCTTGAAGGATGCAGGCTTCTTCCTGTACCACTGCTTGAAGAAGGTGTCTTCCAGGAACTGGCAGTAGGACTGGGAGTTGAGCTTGACTCCATCCTCAACCCGAAAAGGCCCCACAAGCTCATCTTTGATGATACCAGCCCAAACCAGTACTCCACCTCCACCTTGCTGGCGTCTGAGTCGGACTGGAGCTCTCTGCCCTTTACCAATCCAGCCACGGGCCCATCCATCTGGCCCATCAAGACTCACTCTCATTTCATCAGTCCATAAAACCTTAGAAAAATCAGTCTTGAGATATTTCTTGGCCCAGTCTTGACGTTTCAGCTTGTGTGTCTTGTTCAGTGGTGGTCGTCTTTCAGCCTTTCTTACCTTGGCCATGTCTCTGAGTATTTTACACCTTGTGCTTTTGGGCACTCCAGTGATGTTGCAGCTCTGAAATATGGCCAAACTGGTGGCAAGTGGCATCGTGGCAGCTGCACGCTTGACTTTTCTCAGTTCATGGGCAGTTATTTTGCGCCTTGGATTTTCCACACGCTTCTTGCGACCCTGTTGACTATTTTGAATGAAACGCTTGATTGTTCGATGATCACGCTTCAGAAGCTTTGCAATTTTAAGAGTGCTGCATCCCTCTGCAAGATATCTCACTATTTTTGACTTTTCTGAGCCTGTCAAGTCCTTCTTTTGACCCATTTTGCCAAAGGAAAGGAAGTTGCCTAATAATTATGCACACCTGATATAGGGTGTTGATGTCATTAGACCACACCCCTTCTCATTACAGAGATGCACATCACCTAATATGCTTAATTGGTAGTAGGCTTTCGAGCCTATACAGCTTGGAGTAAGACAACATGCATAAAGAGGATGATGTGGTCAAAATACTCATGTGCCTAATAATTCTGCACTCCCTGTAACGTGTCCTAAGGTAACTATAACTCGAGTGTATAACTATGCACTGTTAATTACCCCACAAATTACGGCACTCATGACATCTTTGATAACATTACTGATAATATCAATGTAATATTTGCAGTAACATTTTTAACAAAGAAACTATGCATTGTGGGGGTGCAAGATATAGTTACCTTAGGGCATGCGCTATAGTTCTTTGAGCTAACTATAACAGGTGAATTTCTATGGTCTGTGCTTATCTGGTAACACACAGACATTTGGAAAGATCACATTAACCAACTGAGCTTTTGTAACATAGAAGAATGTATCCATTGATTACTTTAACATTAGTTCCCATACGTTTTTTTTATAAACTTGTCTCTTTGAATGACTGGTAAATTACTTTGTATGAGGCATTCATTGCGGTCTCATCTCAGCACACATTAGCTGAAGAATTGTGTCTGCCCTGTGATCTTCAGCAGCCTGGGATAAGACGCACAAGGTGGGAGGGGACCTGTGACCGAAGCCCTGTTAGCCCAACAAGCGTTGACGCCTCGCCAATCAGTATTTAACCCCTTTGCTGCCAGGCCTTTTCCCCCTCAGGTGCCAGGCCTTTTTTGGGCTATTTGGGGCAGTTCGCGCTTGGGCCCTCATAACTTTTTGTCCACATAAGCTACCCGTGCCAAATATGCGTCCTTTTTTGGAAGAAGGTGCTTTTGCATCTTGTATGTGTTAAGTGTCTCAAACTTGTGTAAGTAGATAAGGGGGAGTCAATGGTGTAAATCAGTGCTGCGAGTGGGTTATCAGTTTTGCTGATGTTGCTGCGTAGTATTCAAAGTGATTGAATGGTGCTGTGTGAGGATGTTTTGGTGAGATGAGTGATTAGTTTTGAGAGGCAGTTATATGAGTAGTGTTATAAGTAAGTGGAATATGCTGTTAGCATGTGGATGACTGAGTTCTGCTGCACATGGCTAAATTACGTTAGGGTGTGAATGCATGTACAGTTATAATGGAGGGTTGTTGTAGAAGACTGATAAATGAATTTTGTAAGAGGTGGGTGCTGACGGTACTGTGTGGGAACACAATCTTGCCTACTTGTGCTACATGAAGCAGAGTTGTGGAACTAGTGGTTATGTGCGAAAAGATGGCATAGCCAGTGAGTTCTAAACCATATTGAGTGATGAATAGCAAGCAAATGGTATGGCTGTTGTAATAGGTGGATTATGAGCCTATGTAGGAGGTATAATCAATTAAATGGTGACAGTGAGCAGTGTCAAGGGTGAACAAATAATGAGTTAGAGGTGTGCGCAAGTGAAGTCTAATAGTTTCAGTGATGGTGAGTGAGGGATGATGTAAGTGGGTGACTTTAGGCAAGTAATGTTTCAAGTGAATGTGGGTGAACAGGGGTGTTGTGTAAAATTGTGAGCATGTACTAAGTGGATTGAGTAGGTTAAAAGGCTGTAGTTCATCACATGACATGGAAAGCACTGCATGGTTAGTTATAGCATATTAAGTGTGTGGTGTGAGTGGATGCTCTTCAGTCTGTGAGAGGTGTTGTAACTACTGGGAATGTGTGCGGATGAATTGGGGAGTGAGAGGCTGTGAATGATATCATGCCGTTTCACACTCTTCCTGCAATGGGCACTGATAAAAAATTTGTGTTGTGAAAGATGGCTCATTATGAGTGAGAAATAAAATTGGCTAGGGAGTGTAGGTGGTGGGTGTAAATGATGTGCAAAAGATGCAGGGAGTAGGCTGGAAGAGACCCAGGGAGATAGAGGAGTGTGGTAAGAGGATAGGGGCTTGCTACGAAAGGACAATGCATTGCTTTGTGTAGGTATGAGTGATTGAGGTGTCTAGAGCAAGGTGTATACACCAAAGATGTTGCAGGATTGATACAATTCTGATGCAAAACTTTTTTGGACAACAAAACCAGTTTGTCATCACTGGGCTGTACAATGGTTGCATAGCCAATTTAAAGTAGAATTTAGAACAATAGGTGGAGGGTGAACACTACACGCCTCTGCAACAAATCACCCCATCAATTACCTACATGCATACTTGCAAAACCTAGAACATGGCTGAAACACATTGGAAAAACCAATAGCTCTTGCAAAGGCAAGACCTATTGTCTTTGCCAATGTTTGCTTAAAAAAGGCAGTCACAGACATGGTAGCCTCCTGACTGCAGTAGGCCACCATCCCAGTGATGGTCTCCAATCATGAATATTGAAGTAACAGATCAGACTGAGTCCTGCACTGAATTAAAAATTTTAAACCGACTTATTTGTGCATAGATCAGTTCCAAAAATTATTTACTGGTCGCAAAAATACTGGCTTAAATTTGCAACCAGTATTCAGCGAGCAGCAAATAGTACATGTGGCATCTACTAATTTAAGCGGTAGGCTACTGCTTTTCATTTTCTCTATTGCTTACAAATTTTACTGTTCCAAACTTAAGCTTTTCTTGAGAGCACCACAGGCCTTGCCAATTCTGAAATCTATGCACTGAAAACATTAAAAGCAAGGCCTAGTAGAGCACAATTTAGAGGCTATTTGAGACTAACACCTATCTTAGTATCCAGTCTGTTACTAAATCAGTGTGTGCAGCCAGGGAAGAGTTGGCACCACCTTCTCCCGAGTCCTGAGATAGACAAAAAATCTGCCTACAGGGACTGGTGAGTGAACCCGTGAAATAGATACTTTGCAAGGGAGCTTCTTCATGTGTGGTGGAAGCATGACAGAAGGCATGGTTGTCAGGCCTTACTGTTGCTGTTTCTTATTTTAGAACATTCAAACACAGTCAGGAACACATAATTCACTCAAAAAGTTAGATATATGTTAATATTTAACAATCCAATTGAGAGTGATACTAGAAACACTATCACTAGGTCACAGAGTTAAGGCTGAGCTGGGCTGAGATAGCAGGTCTCCCACAGGATTTTTGTAAATTTCAGGGCAAGACCACATGAAATTCGGACCAACCTGTCAATTCGTGGCCCAGCTGTGACCATTGTAAAGCAATAGCTTTATCCTATGATCATTGCACTCACAGATCAGGCCTGGATTACAATGTGCAAACAGGTTCTCAGGTGAAGGAGAATGGAAGAACTGTGGATAAGGAAGGAAGGAAACAGAAAGAGATGTAAACCATCAAGTATATGTGAGAAGGAAAAACAGATAAAAAGGGAGAGTGAGAAAGGGGAAGAGACTGGAGGGTGAGCCAGAGATAATGACAAGAGGAAAGCGAACTGGGGAAAGCAGAGCCTGGAGTGGAAGAAAGGAACACAATGAGAATGAGAAGAGGGGAAAGGAGAAGGGGTAAGGGAAAGGAAGAAAAGAGGACCTATAAAGAAGAGCATTAATGGGGACAGAAAGGAGAGTGGAGAGGAAAGGAAGAAGAGGTGATCTAGAAAGGAAGCATTAATGGGGACAGAAAGGAGAGTGGAAGGGAAAGATTGAAAAGTGAAAAGCAGTTAGTGAGGGGAGAGCAAAAGCAGAGCTTGAAAGGAGAATGGATAGTAGTAAAGGAGTGAGGTGAAAAGCGGAGGAAAAAAAGGAGATAGTGTGGGAGAGCGAGAAAGTGTGTATATCGCTGCTTCATAATACATACAGTAATAAAATATGTAAAGCTAAAGAATGAGACGGCTGTATTATTCCCAGGCCTTCCTCGCCTAATGTGTAGCTCTGCTTTACAAGGCACGCAATAGTGATTCTTAGGAAATTCCTAGGCTGCTAGGGTTTTCGGTCATCAAAGGATGTTTTCCTGTCATTAGTATAGGTACTCTGATAAAGTGTCAGTGTTCCCATCAGAATTTTTGGTGGAGAATTATGGCGAGGCTCCACTCCTACCTCAGTCTGTCCCCTCTTGGTAGTCAATCTCTTTTCCCTCCTGTCATGGCACCGGACCGTCACCATCCTGTGATCCTATCTTGGCAGCAAAACACACTTCTCTTTTAAAAACATCCTTGTCTCCTCCTGTTAGCCATCTCTTCTTGTCCTCTGTGTCACCAATCTCCCACCTTTACCTAATTATTGACTTTATGCTAATCTTTGACCATGTATACTGTAGTGCTACGCTGCCTTTTGGCTAGAAATACCATAAACATACATGCCGTCACCTGTTTAGGCTGTGGTCTGACACCTTTCTTTCAGTACCAAAATCCTCCAATCGCATCCTCCTCCAAGACATTCATACCTGTCCTCTTCTGTCATAATCCCTTCATTCTATTGTTGTCACACTGATTATGCTTTCCCAACAGCTTTTTTTCCTTCGGCCTGCCCATTTTCTCTTCTGAAATCCACAAAATGGCTCAGTGAGGTAAATACTCTTAAGGACTTCTAATAATCGAGAGGGCTCAAATTAAAACCTCTTGAATGCAAACTCAGTCTTCATCCTTCTGAGACTGATGGATGGAATATGATGAAAGACTAACAAAACTAATTGTCAATGCTTATAAAAAAAGAATAGTATAAAAATCATCTTATCACCTGCTACACTCTGGCCCCAGTCATCACCCACACAAATCAAAAGTTACTTATTATTGGTACTTAAATCATGTGATAATACCTGGATCATGAGCCACTTTCACTTTTTTTTTTTTTTTTTTTTTTTAACGTCGATCCAATTTTCTGTGACTTTCAGTGACATAATTCTTAAGTCAAACATTATAGTGGAATTTCCAATAATGTAAACAGAATGCCATTTAGCTGTTTTGGAACCTGACAAACTCTCAGAAAACTTATTTAAGGAAGAGGCTGTGGAACAGCTGATTAGATGGCCATCAGTTCTTCAAGTGTCGTGCTTGGTGATAGCAGAACTTTAATCTAGGAAACGTCACCAACATAAGGCCCTTTAACTTCACCACTGTCGATGAGATGCGAGTATACACCCTTCGTTACACCCCCACCCACTGTCTCAACATTTGCTGCTGTGTCTCAAACAAAGCCCCAACATGCAATCTAGCTCATAGGTGGGTCTATTCCCAGCTTTTCAATAAGAAGCCACAATAAGTAAAGCTCAGAGGAGAGCTGGAATCCTGCATCCACCACCTCTTGCAAACAAAGCACTACATGTTGGCGTCAGATAGTAAAGTGTGGCGAACTCCCACCTTTGAAACAAAGTGCGGTGTTTGTCAAGAACCCTAAATGGCGAGGATCGACCCAGTCTCACTTTCTGGCTCTTCCCACTGTCCCCAGAGCCAAAAATACCACAGAAACGGAGCAACGCTTTCTTCTTTCCCTCTCAAGTAAACTGTCCCAGAATATGCACACTGTTCGACGAAGCAGAACTTTCTCCCTTCTCCAGTGGTTCCTGCAGCCTGCACCTCAACTTCCTCTTCCGTCCAATGCAGAGGCAAATCCGCAAACAGAAAAAGGACTGCAAAACTGTGTCAAGTTATTAACTTGCAGTCATCAATCACTGGCAATGACAACTGATGTCCTAACTTGCCTCATAGAATGTAAAGGAAGGCGAGCCAACAAAGTAACAGAGAGGTCTGAGTTACGGGTTGGTTCAGTAGGAACCAGTACATGAGCAGAGTCTTGAAAATATTTGGTATGTTAGCATGCAACAAAGATAATGTGCGCATAAAATGAGGTGGCTTTAAAATTCAAGTAAGTGTATTTATTTTACACACAGGCGTTTCTCCTGAGTAAATCAGATCTTTTGTTATTAATTAAAAAGTGCAAGTTTTAAAACATAAACCGAGAAACAATTCTGCCCCTACACTAAGAGAGAAGTCAGAGGTCATGGGTATCCTGTATGTGGCCGGATTCTTATTACAAATGGAACATTGTAAGCTATTAAATGAAAACAAGAGAGGTTTTTGTACAGCACACATACTAAAGTATTGTATTGGAAGGAATGCAATAATGAACAGAAAGGAGGCTCTGAGAAAAAAATATTTGCCTCGGATCATACAATTTGAGCAAGAAAGAAATCTAGGATGATCCCTTTAATCTAATGGCCCTACCTATACTACTCAATTTACCTTTTTATTAATGTTATGTATTGCTCATTTTAACACTGGATGCTTGTTTTTACCCATTATAAAGTTAGATGAAAAGTGGAAAAGTATTATCCTGTGGACGACCTTATAAGAGCTCTCAGAATAACATTGTGTACTTATTTGTATGTAAACGAAAACGTATAAAATAACTAAATGGTGTTTATTTTTCACCTATCATCAAATAATTCTGAAATTACCCATAAGGGTTATGTTTTGTAACAAAAATGAAATCAAAACAGACAAAGGCTCTTGAAGCAATGAGCAAGTCCTCCTCAAATCATCAGACCCACTGTAATCTTGTTAGTACCTATGAAGTAATTAGTCATCTTTAAAGCATCCTCAAATCATCAGCAACAATCTCAGCACGAGAAGTCATCAGCTGGTCATTCCCTGGTCATCACAAATAATCATGACTTGTGAAGTCATCACACACTCATTTTCAAGTCATTATCAAATCATCAGGCTCACTATTCTAAACTCTGCTGAGTACTTCAAGAGGTTGATGATGTCTAATGATGTGAAAATGACTTCTACAGTAGTTGGACGATCATCCAATCACTCTGGGATGGCTTCTAGAGTCACCCTGTTTGATCTGGGCACCAGCACCGTGGGAGATGGTCGCACCCAGTGAAAAAGGAAAAATAAGGTGCGTGTACTATAGGTAATTTGCACCTACAGAGGATGGAAAAGGTGAAAAACAGAGAAGGAAAGACACTACAAAGTGCGAGACAAGCAGCCTACTACATGTGCTCAGCCCCGGACCCTTGTAATATGTAATTTACTTTTAATCTTCTTTCAAATATTGTATTGTGCCATGCTATTTCTTTTGTATGTTTCACGCGCATGGTTCCGATGGAACCCTTGTTTCATTGGTTGCTTCTCTTCGTTCTGGAGTGCGAGCAGCTCGGTCTCGAGTTGACCGTTACGACAGGACGGAGAGGCGGCTATGTGCGTGGGTCCCTTTGGTATGAATAAACTCTCCTGCACGCAATTTTAAATGCGTTTCTTTGTTATTTGACAACCTCCCTGCTACATATTTGGTACCAGGAGTGGGGTCAAGAAAGAGCTACTTTATAGAAGGGACCCATCGGTGAGCTGCTTCTTATTTGTGTCAGTTCTGGTGCTGTTCCGTTTCCTAACATCGGTGCTACATTGGTGACCTGTTCCTTGTTGGTGTCAGTTTTGGCGCTGTTCCGTTTCCTGGCATTTGGGAGCTGATTATTGTTGCTGTGCTCACTTCGGTTGTTCTGCTTCCTGGAAAGAAGTTATTTGAAACTGATTGGCTGCACGTGGAGGTGTGAGTAGGAAGGACATATATATATATATTTTTTTTTTTTGCCTCTATTGGATTGGCCTTAGATGTTACGCTTCAGTTAGGCCTGTAGTTGCCTTGGAAACTGATTACGATCCTTCGCGCTCTTCATGCGCTGCGCAGCTGAAATTTTTTTATAAAAAAAGGTTGCCTTGGTGACGGTTTCCTATGCTACGAGTTCTACGTGGCAGCGATTCTAAGGTTGCCTTAGCAACGGATACACAACTATTCTACGAGTTCTACGTGGCAGTGATTTTTGGTTACCTTAACAATGGACACACATTTTTTCATTTTTTCAAAATGACGTTGCCTTGTTTATGCTTGTCCTGGTAGTGTCATTTAAAGACGGATTCTTCGTTTTTTGTGTATTTTTCTACATCGCATTAAAATTCACTTGTACTTTGCTGTAAATTTCCTGTTTCTTTAAAAGAAAAATATTTTGTGTATTTTCCAAAATTTTAATATGACATCAAGTCATGATATTGTACAACCACCAGTTTTTTTACAGAAAGCAGGTAAACCTGACATTAAATGGGCGGAATGAATTCGCATTTTTGAAAACTATTTGGCAGCCATTGACGCTATGGAATTTTCTCCTAATAGGAAGAAGGCATTATTATTTAATCATCTAGGAATTGCAGCTCAAAGAATATTCGACAACTTACCAGCCATTTCATCTCCGGGTGGAGGTGATGTACTATGGAACTGCTATATTGAAGCAAAGGAACGTATGGCAAAGCATTATTCTGGAGACTCAGATGTATTACTTGAAAGATTTAATTTTGCTATGCGCAAACAAATGAGTGATGAGTCAATTGAGGAGTATATAGCAAACTTAAGAGTTTTAGCAGCTAAATGTGAATTTGGTCCAAATACTGATGTTTATATTCGGGATCAGTTTGTGTTTCATTGCTTTCACAAAAAGATTCAAGAAAGACTTTTGTCATGTTGTAACCTAACTTTGGAAGAAGTTATGGTTTTAGCTAAAGGGATTGAAAGGTCCATAAATACTTCCAAAGTTTTAGCTAATCAGAACAGCACTGTTGATCTTATTAGTGAGAAAGAAACTGTTTGTGCCATTCATAACAAACTGAGCAAACAGCCAAAGATAAGAATGTCTAAATTTTCAAAACAGTGTTTCCGGTGTGGCTCAAAATTTCATATTGGTAATGACACTTCTTGTCCGGCACATGGTAAGAAATGTAATAATTGTCGTAAAATGGGACATTTTCAAATAGTCTGTCAGTCACAACCCTCAAACAGAGGCTCTTATAGCAAAGTCAAAATCAACAGTGTTGACGTTGATGACGAAATCTCACAGATGTCTAACCAATTTTCGAATATGTTATTAACCATTGATGTTTCGGATGGTCAGGGCGGGAAATCTGAGAAAGTCATTAAAGGGGCTATGTGTGATGTAGTGATTCGTTCTCAAACAATTCCTGTTCTAGCTGATTCAGGAGCCCCCATTACTATTTTAGCAGATCACACATTTTTTAAGTTGTGGAAGGGTTCCATTGAATTACAGTATCCTGATGTTGCTCCTAAAGCGTTTGGAGAACAAGACATTAACCTCTTGGGTTATTTTGTATCAGATCTTCAATGTCTTGGCAGAACTATTGTAACAAAAATGTATGTAGCCGTCAAAGGACGTAATATTGTGGGTTGGAAGGATTTAGCACGTTTGGGAATAATACTGCGTCCTGGCCATGATGTTCCAGTGATTCTAGGTGAATTACCTAATTTATTTCTATCAGATTCGGTAGCCAGTGTGTGCATTTCTAAAGACACCACGCAAAGTATAATTGATTTGTTTCCAGAAGTATTCCAAGACCAAATTGGGAGAGTGCAAGGATATGAGCATGGCATAAAACTCAAAAAGGGGGCAACTCCTGTTGTACACAAAGTAAGACCCATACCCTTGAGTGTAAGAGTGGATTTGAAGGCCTTATTACATAAACTTAAATCTCAGGGGATAATTACTCCTGCAGATGCCTCAGAATGGGTATCACCCATTGTAATTACCAAGAAACAAAATGGCGAATTGAGGTTATGTGTGGACTTGAGGTCTGTTAACCAAAACATTGTGATTGATAATCATCCTCTTTCACGTATTCAAGAAATGATTACGAGTTTGGGTAACTCCAAGGTGTTTTCTACCATAGATCTTCACTCGGCATACCATCAAATTCCATTAAGCGAATCTTCTCAAGATGTAACCACTTTTGTAACTCCATTTGGGGTATTCAAGTATCTACGCTTACCATTTGGCCTTGCTTCAGCAGCAAGCGTTTTTCAAAAATTGATGGATGATTTATTTTCTGACTTACCTCAGGTGTTGGCTTTCCAAGATGACATTTTAATACACACAGTAACAGAGAAAGAACATTTATTAGTTTTAAAAAAGGTTTTGAGTATTCTAAAAGAGAAGGGTATGACAGTAAAACCTGGCAAGTGTAAATTGTTTGTAACCGAGGTGGAATATCTTGGTCATGTAATTTCTGGTGAGGGAATCAGACCTAAATTTAGCAATGTGGAAGCTGTTAGTAGGGCATGTCCTCCTTCTGATAAAGATGCGTTAAAATCTTTTCTAGGACTCTGTGAATACTATGCTAGATTTGTTCCGGGATATGCTATGGAAGTACAACCTCTTAGATCATTGCTTAAAAAAGGAACTAAATTTGAGTGGACAAAGGAATTAAATCTCACATTTGATAGAGTTAAAAATTTAGTTATCAAAGCCCCTGCGTTACAACCTTTTGACCCTGCAGGTATTCCTTTTGTCATGGTAGATGCCAGTTTAGTTGGTATTGGGGCTGTTTTTGGTCAATGGGTGAATGGTGGTGAAAACACTGTTGCTTTTGCGTCTAGGATGTTATCAGAAGCAGAGAAACATTATAGCACTATCGAAAGGGAGGCCTTAGCTTGTGTATGGGCAGTTCAGACGTTTAGAACTTATATTTGGGGCAATAGGTGTGAAGTATTCACTGATCATAAACCTTTGGTTCATTTGTTGAATGGAAATGGTCTAGGTAAGGCATCGGCACGTTTAGTTCGCATTCTATCCAAATTGCAAGAATACAATCTGGTGCTGAAGTATGTGCAAGGAGGCATGAACTTTCGTGCTGAGTGTTTGTCCCGTTTGCCTTTACCCTATGAAGCTTCAGTTGAGATTGATGCTGAAAAAGAGTGTGTGGTAGCCCTATTGGATGTTTTAGCTGCATTTAACAATCATGTCACTGAGCAAGAATGGGTGTCAGCTATGTCCTCTGACTCTACGTTGTCTAAAGTAGCAGAATTTTTGAAAACCAAATGGCCTGCTGAGAGAAGTTTGTCAGGGGAGCTTAGAGCTTATTATCATGTGTCAAGTGAGCTCACATGTGAGAATGGTATTTGCCTGAGGGGTGATCTCATCGTTCTTCCTACCAACATCAGGGACAAAATTATTAAACTTGCCCACGAAGGTCACTTGGGTATTTCAGCTACATCCAGAAAACTTAAAATGTCATATTGGTGGCCTAGCCTGGATAAGCAAATTGTTTCTTTTGTCAACAGGTGTCCCGAGTGTATTGTTTCTGATAAACATTGGAGGACTGTCTCTAAGCCTTTATATCCTGTTCCTTTGCCGGAGAAACCTTGGGATAAAGTCGCATTGGATTTTTCTGGGCCATTTCATTTGTTACCAAGGCACATGAAATATCTTGTGGTGGCGGTGGATTATTTTTCAAAATGGGTTTATTATTCCTTCACTTCTGTAACTGATGTAGTTATCAGTTTTTTTAGCAAATTATTTAGATCAGAAGGGCCTGTCAATACAATTGTTACTGATAATGGTTCACATTTTTTGTCTAAAAAATTTTCAGATTTCTTGAGTCTGCATGATATCAAACACCTCAGAGTGGCACTACACAATCCATCGGCGAATGGATTAGTGGAAAGGGTAAATCGGATTCTTAAAGAAGGAATTCAGACTGCTTTAGCATCAAATGTTGATGTTGCAGAATTTCTGCAAGAGAAGATTTGGGCATATCTTTCTACTCCTCATTCAACTACAGGTTGTTCTCCATTCAAATTACTAAGGGGAAGGGATCCCAGAACCAAACTTGTACCAAGATGGATGTTTCATGTCTTGAATGATGTTGACAAAAAATCTCAGTTGGTTAAAAACTCCATGAGATGTTCTGTTTTTGATAAACAGCTTAAGCAGAAATGTAATTTTGATCACAGATTTTCCACAAAAACTGTTGATTTAAAAGTAAATGATTGGGTCTTACTTAAAAAACCTTTTAGGGTAAGAAAAGGAGAATCTAAGTTTCATTTTCCATCTAAAGTTCTCAAGGTTACCAAAGCTTCTGTATTATTAGAGGGACGAGGTTGGTGGAGCAGAAGTTGTGTAATTCCTATTAATTTGGAGCAATTAAAGATTTTCAGGAGCAGGTCTCATTTAAAACGTGACGAGGGGTCAATGTTGTCGACAGATTTACAAGAATGTGAATGTGATGGGTCTTTGAAATCTAATAATTTGGATTCAAATCATTTGCATGATTCTGAGGTTCCGAATTTTAATTCTGATCATCAAACTGTTGATAATGGTTCAAGTCCTGATAGTGACAAATACATGAATGAGGCTCATTCTAAATGTGTTACTACTAGAAGTTCGAGACAAGTTAACTTACCTGTTAAATTTAGAGATTTTATTCTGTTTTAGTGTTTTATTGTTTTTTATTATGAAGGAGGGAGATGTTGTAATATGTAATTTACTTTTAATCTTATTTCAAATATTGTATTGTGCCATGTTATTTCTTTTGTATGTTTCACGCGCATGGTTCCGATGGAACCCTTGTTTCATTGGTTGCTTCTCTTCGTTCTGGAGTGCGAGCAGCTCGGTCTCGAGTTGACCGTTGCGACAGGACGGAGAGGCAGCTATGTGCGTGGGTCCCTTTGATATGAATAAACTCTCCTGCACGCAATTTTAAATGCGTTTCTTTGTTATTTGACAACCTCCCTGCTACAACCCTCCCACCACAGGAGCGGCGAAAGGTTTTCTTTTTATAGCGTGACTGCAAGAGCACTAGCTCCATTACACAACTTTACATTTTTCCTTTTTTTATTTTAGTGGCATGGCGAGATTGTTTGCTCAGAATCACAAAATGTCGAACCGACGGCGACAGTCAAACAAGGTTCCCCAGGTCCAAATTCGTCAGCTCTTTGCCGAACGCCGCACCGGGGCGGGCCCTCGCCGGAAGACTAACGTTCCTGGCTCTCTGCCAGCGATCATCCTCCTCGGCTCACTTAAACACTTGGCAGCAGCAACAGCTGGGTTGGCGGCACACCCAGCCATGGCTTTCAGCAGCGTCCTCCGCCCCGGCCTCTTCAACCGCCACGTGGCCATCGTGACCGGTGGCGGCGGGGGCATCGGCCGGGCCATCTCCGCGGAGCTCCTCACGCTAGGTCAGTGTAGCCGCAGGCGTCGCGGGAAAAAAACTAGAGCGCTAACCTGCTGCGCGTGATGTGCCAGCGGTGGTGGCTACGCCGCCGGCACGCACCTTTTACGTCCTTTTTTACGTAGCTCTCAATGCCTGCTGTGCGTGGCAGATGGTAATTGCTTGTCTGTAGGTTTGAACAAAAAAAAAAAAAACGTCTTCCTCATAAACAATGGCCACGTCTCGTGAAAATTAATTTCTCTTTTTCGTTAGGATACATCTTTTTTTCTTGTTTTCTTTATCTCTCACTTTTTGTACGCCTGTCACTTTTACTTTTGCCTCTGCTTCCCATATTTCTGGCGTACTTCCCCGGTGGCTTCACTAGGAGGTCAGGGACCCGATGTATACAATTAAACTAGGCTACTCAGGCGATATTAAAATATTGCTTTGAGGTGCAATGTGCCCATCACACTCCCGAACCCTGGTGTCACTGCACCGGTTACACAAAAGTAATTTACGGGTCTCCGAGTTCCCCATTCTACTTGTCTTTTCTTCTTATCTCACTGCCTCCGCGCCGCTTTCCTCTCGTTTCCTTAATCTATTTAATGATTTCCTCTCTATCCCTTTCTCAGTCTCTCGCTCATCCTCCCTTTTATCCATATCTCTAGTTCCTTTCTTTTTCTTTTTCCTTGCCCAGTTTTCTCATCCTCAGACATGCCAACATTTTAGAAGAGGTAAGTGGGAGATTAAAAAAAAAAGTGGCTTAAAAAATCGGAAGTATTGGCAAGTGTGCATCCTTCTTTCTTGCTCAACCTTATTTCCATCTCCCATTAGGTCATCGCTTACTGACCTGCGTTTATTCACTCTCTCCTTATCCTCTCTCTTCATTACCTACCCATCTTTACCTTACCATTTTATTTTAATACATTACCTTACCATTTACTCCCTCCCTACCTCTCCCCCTGAAAGTAATCACAACCAAGCCCCTGGTACACACTTAAAAAAAAAAAAAATAGTGGGCAAAGCCAATAGGTCTGCCGTTGCCCACCAGCTTTTTGGCTTTGGCATTTTTGTCTTGTTCTGTCATGATCTTTGCAAAACTTTATTTTTGAGGAAGCTGCTTGGTCCCCATCAATAACAAGCATTTACAATGCATCGGGTCTCGCGTTTGCTCGTGTTAGAGCCGATCGCGTTGTAAACTCCTAACCCGACTTTTCACCTATCGGGCAAAAGTGCATTTATGCACGTAACCCGAAAAAGTGAAATCAAGTAGGTAAAGCGCTCGACTTCTGCCAAGCGAGATCGGGCTCGTAAATTAGTTTAAAAAAAAAAGTCCACCAGCCCGATGGAAAACAGCGAGCCTCACATGTTTTCTGTACTTGGTCGCTGCGCTCGAGGAGGGCTAGCCACCGGAAAAGGCATGACCTATGCGTGCCTTCGACTAATGAAAGCAAGCCGATTTAATTAGGGAAGCCCACGAACCAATAAAAAGCACTGACGTGAAGTTGACAGGGCTCGGAGCCCTTTTCTAAATACTAAAGAGTCTCCCTGCTATACGCATGCGCGAGCGCATGCAAAGCAGGCTCGACCCTAAAAAGGGCTAAAGGCAAAAAAAAATTATTAGTCTAAAAAAAAGCACATTGCTGTAGTACTCCTGAAGGGAACTACTTTGTGTGTGGATGTGCGCTCTATGAAATGCAAAATGCCATAACTCACACTGAAGTCAGCCAGTGACTGACGTGGGCTGAGCCACTACTCCATGATGCATGCTGGAGTGGGAAAAACATGTGATTGACACAACCAGAGATTAATGGGTGAAGTTTATCTATCATCCCCTATCATAAACTATGTTATTCGCATAATGTTAGTAAAAATCAAAAGCTCTCGGTTAACACCAGAGTAAAAAAATGGCAATTGTTCTGGCACTGGCTGCCAGCTTCTAACCGTTGCTAATGCTTTTTGGTAATGTTTTTATAAATCATTATTATAAATAGAGAGGTGTGAAAAGGTAGATAAAGTTGGCTGAAAAATAGATAGAGAGTTTTCCAAAGATATATAGAGAAGGTTGTATAGATAGATAGCGAGACTTACATGGAAAGCTCTATGGAGAGGTTGGCATAGACAGAGCAGTTTGCATAGATAAAGAAGGTTATATAGAAAGGTTAATACAGATTGTTGAAAAGATATATAAATTGAGAGGTTTGCAAAGGCAGAGAAGGTTCCTCAGATAGGTAGCTAGATTTGATACACTAAATAGACAAACAGCTAGACAGACAGACAGGCTGGCAGATAGATAGATAGACAGCTAGCCAGAGAGGCTGGCAGGTAGATAGATATACAGTTAGGTGGGTAGATAGATAGATAGATAGATAGGTAGACAGACAGATAAGGAAATTTGAATAAACGGCACAGCTCCAATTTGTAATATAATAGTTAAATGCTTATGTAAGCATTGCATACAAGAGCACTGGAAGCTAACTAGAAATCACACTAACAGGACATACAAACTAAATTGGTTTACAAGTTTAACTGGTGCTCTAAATTACAATAAAATATATACCAGCATGACATAAAGGAGTGCAGTTATAAATGTACTAACTAGAGGTTCTGTGAAGTAGCAGCAGTCAGATAAACACAAGGAATGTACAACTGCATTAGCAGGAGACAAGAACTGATAAAGCTGGGACCCTGTACTCACTTCTGGTAGAAAATATCCTGCTATCACACCAGACTCCATACACACACAGGCAACACTAAATAGTAAAGTAAAAAATAACAAACTCTGAAGGGAATTACCATGTGTGCGGATGTGCTCCTTGTGAAAGTGCTAAACGCACTTTCTGAAAGTTAAGTTAGCCAGTAGCTAAAGTAGGCTGATCAACTGCCCCATGCTTTTGATGTAGTATGCTGTAGTGGGTGGAAGCAAAATGTGAATGCCACAACAACAGACCAATGAATGAAGAGAGCTGGCTCAAAGTCCCTTTAAGTGTGTGTGTGTGTTTAGTAAAATGAAAAGGTCTTGGTTGTTAACGGGAGACCTAAAAATCAGAAGAGGCAGCCTCTGAAATGACATCAGCTGGTGCAGGGCAGACTGAGCCCCTCCGACCTCTGGACCCTCGGTTCTTTGCACCAGCTGCACCAATGATAGCTTTGTCCCTGTCTACATTCTTTTTTCCTCATTTCTTTAGGTTTGTTGCTTTCATTTTCTGTTTTATTTGTTCCTCTGCTCTGTTCTTGCTTTCTCTTTTTGTTTCTTCCCCACGTTTTGTTTCCTTCTTTAACTCATTTCTTTTCCTTCCTTCCTTCCTTCCTTCCTCCGTTCTTTGTCCCTTTATGTTTTTTATTCCTTTCTTTAAGAGTACATAGTTTCTCGAGCAAACTCATGTATTCTTGTGTGTGTCATTGCACAGCATTTCCTAGCTATTGTGAAGGAAAGATCCAATTCTATTAAGGACACAGGGGCAAAGGTTATACTTCCCTCACTTTACTGTTAACTCACAGCAGCCAATATAAACAAGAATTACATTACCCAACTGGAAAATCTTAGAGAACACATGATGTCCAAATGACCAGTCAGAACAAAGTCAGTACCAGAAAACACCTCTGGGATAGAGTAGCCTCCTCTTTCTTTGCTTGAGAACATGAAGTAGAACATCAAAGACATTTTCTAAGCCTTTTTTGAACTGCTTCTACCCCTGAGCATGCACGCTTTCTCTTCCAATACTGTGAAAATGAAAGGAGGTGTTAAGCAAAATCCCACAGTGCTATTCTAGATGATTTGTAGAATGCATGGCTACCCAATGGGACTTCCAGCGCTGAAGAACCAACAGGGCCCTGAATCATCACTGAACATGAGTACTAAACTAAAGTCAGGTCAACTTCAATTAAACAAACAGCCATGCCTTTAGCATCTTCCTGAAGGTCACTTCATTTTCAATTTTTTGCAGCTTCATCTGTAGAGAATTCCAGAGGTTAGTACTGCTGTACTGGGAAGATTTGTTCTGCCCACTATTTCAAAATAAGTTGTGGAGCAGGGTCAAGTGGTGACCCTGATTTAACTGCATTTAATAGTGCAGATAGATCATCTGCACCAATGAGGGGAAAGGACGAAAGAGGTTACATAGGACTCCTAGGTTGCCATGGGGAGGTAGCCTACTCTGAATGCCTGACCCCGTCAGAAAGTGAATGCCTGTAACCTTTTTTTAGGGAAGAGTTGGTGAAGTCGTTACAACGTGCCGCAGTAGGTAAAGGTAGGGAGCCGGCATGTAAAGGATTGGTGAAAGATTTGACTAGTTGAAACATTTCTCTGGTTGAGCCTAAGGGCTTGTCTATTTTAAATGCATAATTGGTCAATTGAGCACTTCTGTTCTCAGAATGGTAATCTTTTATTGCTTTTCGTTTATACTGCTGTTTGTTCATGGAGTCATAAGACTTGCTCCATTTCCTCTCCATTCCTTTGCATTCATTGTTAGTTGTTTAACACCAATAAGCAGGAATTAAACCATGGGACCATCTGTACTGACTTGCAAATTTGAGGGTTTTAAAAGGAATGGTATGGTTCAAGGAATTTTTAATCCAATCTGTAAATTTTAATTTTGCAGAGGAAACATTATCACCTAGTTAAGGTCTGGAGTTACCTAGGATAACTTCTCATTCTGTGGGATTCCGTTTAGCCCCGCTGCGATCTGTCCCCATGGTCTGTGTTAGAGGGTTACTCTTTGCCTGACCTAGCAAAGTGATGGGTATCAGATAAGAGTCTAACCATATAACTGGGAGGGGGTTTGACATATGGAAATTTGGAAGATTACTAAAAATAGGATCAATGATATGTTCTATTTCTTGTAGGTAGGACCCTCAACGTGTTGCGTCAGCTGTAAAGATGCTAGGTCACGTAGTAGATTCATAACCACAGAGCTATTTAAGTCGTCAAAATAAATATTAAAATCTCCCATAAGAGTGAAATTAGCTTTGTTCACTGCCAAACTGATGATTGCATCAGGGAGAGCATGAAGAAACTGAGCATGTGGTCCTGGCGGCTGATCTGTATCAACGCTCTGGAAAAGGTCAAAGAAGGGATGATATTTAATGAAAAGGAAATAATTTCACAATCTGGAAGGGAAGTGTATAGATACATTTAAGTCATTGTCTATAGAGGATGGCAGTCCCCACTCCAATCTTATCCCTTCCATCACTGCCACAGATAAAGTACCCTGAAGGCAATGCCTGAATCATTTCTGGCAAGAAACCTTCATGGAGCCATGTTTCAGTGAGTAATAGCACATCAGGCTGTTCTTCACAGATAAGCGAAAACAGATTAAACTGGTGGAGCCGAAGAGATCTACAAATCATAGAGCACATCTGCCACCCCTCCAGTTCATTTGGAGTAGTAATGTTGGTAGAGTGGGTTTTGTTTGGGTCGAAATGGCATGCCTAACATTGAAGTATAGTCTTGCTAAGGTTGATTGGATGCAAATAGGAATCATTTAAACTCACTTGAAATGCTCACAGTTGTTCGGGGGTGTAAGAAATCCTGGTTTGGGGAAAATGAGCAGGGCCCCAGCTCCTGGCCGGGCACAGATAGGCTTCCCCTTGACCCGCCTTTGGAATGCTGTTGCGTGCATCCATACGGCGCCCTTCATTCGTAGAATGGGCAGGAGAAAAACTAGAGCGCCTACCAAAATCTCAAGTTGTCTCAATTAGTAAAAAACGAAGTGCAGTGCAATGCCAAGAACACCCGCCTTTTGAGCTTTGTAAGCCCCACCACTTTAAAAAAATCAACAAATAAAATGCCCAAGTAAAAAGCACAATTTTAGTTGCAGAGGTAAGAACACAGTTTCAAGTAAAGAATCACAAGCCTGTCTATATTATAGATGAAATGTCAACAAAACAGCAATTTTCCATTTATAAGCATATTATTAACAATCGACAGGTAGATGTAAATAACTACATCAAATCTTTTCAGTAGCCTATCAACGGAGTTGGGCATGATGTACATCAAAATACAACAGTGTAAGTATAGTAAATATAATCAACAATTCATTAAGTAAACCATAAGTGTGGGTTGAAATCACCTCTGTGTACTTAATAGTAATTGAAACATTCCTTCATGATAGCTAGGACATTTTTTATTCTGTGTGAGCACTGTAGGCTTCAATCATGTTTATTTAAAGCTTACCACCAACATAGCTATTTCTGAAATTGTTTTAAAGTAAACTTTATTGACAATGGAGTCCAAAGACCTGTCTGTTGATTTCAAGGTATCCTCTGATCTAGCCCCGAGAGTAAGATCTTTTGAGGAAATGAATCTTCTGGTTGAGTGGGCAGCAAAAAAGGAGGCACTAATACCCACTTCTTGTATTATCCATGTGGCCAAGGTGGCAGATGACATTGCATTTTGAGTTTTTGTTGAAGAAATCAACAACTGATTAACTCCCCTGGGTGTAAGGTCCCTAGACGTACTCGTGTATTCCTGAAAGCGACACACATCACTCAGCTTTGTGTTGCTAGGGAATGATAGATTCATCACTGTCGGGATGTTGGACTTTGTATGCCTGGCAATGGTAGAACAACTCCCTCTAGTGTAAAGGATTGCCCTGGTAAATTCAACACTCACAAATCCGAGACACCTTTACAGGAAATGAGTCACAATATTGTGGTAAGTTTCACAAATAGTGTTTTTCTGGACAGATCAGGATTGTCTGGCCAATTACAGAAAAACCTCAGAACTATATTCTCAGCCCATGTTGTGGTGTATTTGGATGGCAGAGGATGGCACAGTCTGATACTCTTCATTAGCTTGCATAGTAGTGGGTGGGAACCAATAAGGTTGCTTGCAATGGGGCAGTGACTAACCGTAATTGCTGATCTAAAGGAGTTAATGGTAGAGTGTGCTCTCCTTCGACTGCCAGCTGTGCAAGAAAATTCAACACCAAGATAATGTCTGCCTCCAGGAGAGCCACCTGGGGCCAGATGTAGGAAACGATTTGCGACTCGCAAACGGCAAAAATGGCCATTTGCGAGTCGCAAATGTGAGTTTCCTATGCAGAAATGCATTTTGCGAGTCGGGACCGACTCGCAAAATGCATTTCCGACTCGCAAATAGGAAGGGGTGTTCCCTTCCTATTTGCGACTCGCAGTGGGATGCAATTCCATTTGCGACCGCGTATGCGGTCGCAAATGGAGTCGCAGTTACCATCCACTTGAAGTGGATGGTAACCCACTCGCAAACGGGAAGGGGTCCCCAGGGGACCCCTTCCCCTTTGTGACTGGACCCCATATTATTTTTTCAGGGCAGGTAGTGGTCCAAGGGACCACTCCCAGCCCTGAAAAAATACCGAAACTAAAGGTTTCGTTTTTTTTTTAAAGTGCAGCTCGTTTTCCTTTAAGGAAAACGGGCTACACTTAAAAAAAAAAAACTGCTTTATTTAAAGCAGTCACGAACACGGAGGTCTGCTGACTACAGCAGGCCTCCATGTTTGCGAGTGCCTTGACTCGCTATGGGGCCGCAATTTGCGATCCACCTCATGAATATTCATGAGGTGGGTCATTGCGACCCCATAGCGAGTCGCAGTCGGTGTCTGAGACACCGTACTGCATACCAATTTGCGAGTTGCAAATTGCGAGTCGCATGGACTCGCATTTTGCAACTCGCAAATATTTTATTTGCTACATCTGGCCCCTGTTTCTTTACACACCAACTGCAGCAGGTTGACCAGGCTGATCTGTATCTTTTGCGGGTGTCTATTGCCCACAGTTGTTCAGTGAAGACAGTAGCCTCCTGCGAAAGGCCTGGCAGCTGCCATCATTAACAGAAAAATACCAGGGCTTTGGGTTTAGAAGATTTTCCTTCACCATGTGATTGGATTTCTCTCCTGGGTCTTGAAGCCTGCGTGGGTAACAGGGAATCATGACCGGTAGTTCATACAACAACTCCAGAAGAAGGGGAAACCTTGCTTGAAATTTCCATACCAGTGTCACTAAGTTCATCTCCTGTGGTTTTTTCGGCCGGTTAGCTGTGCTTCCTATCAGGATAAATGGGGAAAATGCATAGTTGAGACCCTCTCTCCAGTCCTGGAGGAATGCATCCACTTGTGCCACCTTTGAGTTCAGTCTCCAGCTGAAGAATAGCAGAACTTGCATATTCAGCCTAGACAGAAATAAATCTCTGATTTGGGTGTCCCATTTGTGGCACATCTGGGGAAAGACTTGGCCGTGTAGTTTCCAGCCACAGGAAGCAAGAATTCCAGTCTGCTACCTTGTAGGAGTGCTCTGTATGATGGACCGCCATCACACTCACTTTTTTTTTCTCCAGGCAGTAATTCCAAATATCCTTTGTAATCTCAGTCATAGTTCTCGATCGGGTGCCCCCCAGATTGTTGACATATTGTATCGCTGAGTTGTTGTTCATCCACCTTGTCATTCACTAGACTCTGAATGGCAAACAAGCCCATCAGAATTTCCAATCAGTTAATGTGTAAGGAGAATTTGTCTGGAGACCATTGTCCTCCAGTGAAAGTATCTGCACAATGAGCTCCGCAGCCCAGCACAGGAGTTGACAACTTTACTTTCAAAGACCAAAGCTTGACAACAGAAAATGCTTCCTTAGGTCAATGTCTTGCTGTTATGCAACAATGTTCTCTGGCTCCTCCTGTGGCTTGCTTGATAGATTTAAAATTTGACGAAAGCCTAAGAAAGCTGAAGGTATTTCTAGACAATTGTCAGATCCATTTCATCTCTAACTCCAATACTTATGCCAGCAATAGAAGTAAGATGGGGTTTATTGTGACTAATATGACTGGAAATGCCCTAGCATTGGGCCATTCCAATATTTTCTGAAGCTACCCATTCAGAGTCTCAGTTATCTGAAATCCCAGAAACTTATCATGAATAGTAAAGGAAACAGAAAGTGTTTTAGGCCTGGCCAATAATTATCAGAAATTCATAAAGAATTTCTTCAAACCAGCTACTCCGATCATTTACCTACTCAAAAAGAATAAGGGCCAGAAGTAGCAAGCATTTTGCGCCATGCAAAATGCCGATTGCGATGCTCATTCACAATTTGCGAGTCAGTACCGACTCGCAAATTGTGAATGCGACTTGCAAATAGGAAAGGGTGTCCCCTTCCTATTTGCGACTCGCATTGCTATGCTAAATTGCTTTGTGACTGCGAATGCGGTCGCAAAGCAATTCACAGTTACCACCAGTGTCACACTGGTGGTAACCCATTCTCAAAAGGGAAGGTGTCCCCATGGGACCCCTTCCCCTTTGTGAATGTTGCCAAAAAGGTTTTTTCAGAGCAGCTCTGCTCTGAAAAACCGAAACCAAATGGTTTCGTTATTTTTTTTATTTAGCAACTCGTTTCCTTTAAGGAAAACGGGCTTCAAAATAAATTTAAAAAACTGCTTTATTTAAAAAGCGGTCACAGACATGGAGGTCTGCTGTCTTCAGCAGGCCACCATCCCTGTGAGTGCAGGGACTCGCTATGGGGTCGCAAAATGCGACCCACCTCATTAATATCAATGAGGTTGGTCTTTGCGATCCCATAGCGACTCGCAGACGGTGTCTGAGACACCGTTCTGCATCCAATTTTGCGAATCGGAAATTGCGAGTCGCACCGACTCGCAATTTCCGATTCGCAAAATCGGACCTACCTACATCTGGCCTTAAATGCTTTCAATGTAATCAAAATGCCTTTATATCATTTGAAAGACTAAAGAAAGGGTTCACTCAAGATCTTATTTTACAGCAACCTGAGCCCTCCAAGCCATTCAGACAGATGCTTCTGATCAAGCTATGGGAGCTGCCTTGGTTCACATTGGTACAGATGATGAAGAGCATCCCATTGCTTTTTTTCTTTCACTCAGATTCTCACAAGCTGAAAAATTATTCAGTTCTGGTAAAATAACGTCTGTCTACTTCTGGCTATAACTTCTGATTTTATCAAGTGGAGACATTTTTTACTTGAACACAATTTCAGGTAACAGTATGCACTGAACACAGAAATCTTCAAATTCGTCAACAGACAGAACATTGGAATAGAAGACAAGCTCACTTTGTATTCTTTTTTCAACAATTCCACTGTTTTCTCACTTACATCCCTGGATCAAAATTATATCACAGATTTTTATCCATGCGGTTTCCAGAGCAAAAGTGTTTGAGACTGTATAGAAGATAATTACGCTTCAAGCGTTCATTTCCTCAACCACTTCTAAATTTCTAGAATCCATTCGCCTAGAAACCAAGAGTAAATCTCCATGATCTGAAAAAAACATTTTCCTCATTTCCAGTTAAACAAGATAAATGACCTCATTTTTTCCTCAAACTCTTCATCCCTTCAAAATATTCACAAAGAATTATAATTCAACTATGCCATGATTTATTGATCTCTTGACACAGAGATAAAAGGATCACTGAGGATTTGATCAGAAGGACATTCTAGTGTTTTTAGCTCGATCCAAAAATTGCACTATGTGACGAGCAGCCGACCCAAACCCCTCCCTACCTGACACATCTTCCCTTCGGGGTCTGGGTCACACTCCTGGAGTGCGACCCTAAGGGCATCTAAAAGGAAAAACAGAAAACGCCAATCAGAAGACGCAGGTTCCAAAAGTAAGAAAGGACTTTCAACTTCAGCCACAGAGACCCTGTAACAATTTCTCTAGCAAGGGCCGTGATTGGATAGAGAACAGCAATGAACCGGAACGGGTGGAAAGGAGAAGCAAACCCAGGAAGAAGCAGGAAATTACAAGCATTTGCAATGCAATAGGTCTCGCATTTGCTCGAGTTAGAGCTGTTAGCGTGTAAACTCCTAATCGGACTCTTCTTGCCACACAAATAGAAAGAAAAAAAACGAGCGCTATGTAAAACGCAGTGCAATTGCGCTGAAATTGAAAAGCAAAAACACAAGTGCGATCGCGCAATGTCAAACCCAGCGCGATCGCACTGGAAAATAAAAAGATAAAGTAGTGCAGAAACCAGGCTGAAAACATTGAGCCTCGTAAGTTTTCAGTAGTTGGCCGGTGCGCTCGAGGAGGGCTAAACACCATAAAAGGCATAACATATGCATGCTTTTCACTAATGAAAGCAAGTGGATTTTAAAAGGCAGGCCCACGAACCGATGAAAATGACAAGCATTACATGGGCGTGGTTACAAGCCCAAAGTAAGATTACAACAGGGACTGAGCGCTTGTGCGCTCAACCCTAAAAAAGGAAGGCAGAAGGGGAGTCAGGGAGAAAGAGGGGGTACTGAACTGTGGAGCATGAGAAAGTGCGGAGAAGACCCAGATGGAATCCGACAGCGAGAGGAAGATGGCTGGAAGGCGCCCTGTGCACAGGAGGACAGAGAGTCACCAGACGAGGAAGAGACCTGGTGCAAAGATTGGTGGAGCCTGACGACACCGGGCACCACGCAAATGCTTTCCACAACTCATAGCGAGTTGTGGGAACCACCAATGAGTGGGGAGGTGCCAGCTATTGCCACTGATAAACAGTAGTCTGAGATGCACGTTTGGGTGGGGAAAACGCTAGTAAAGGCAGTGTGCCTTATCCCCTTTACCTTCTGGCTAATTCACATTCTTCCCTAGCTCACAGACACTATTCCAAGTGGATACAGATGCCACTGATGATAGGACATAGTAGCGATACAACAAACATAAGCGTATGAAGAAATAGAATACACTTAGTTCATTAGATGTTGAGTGATTTTCGTTTTCTTTTTGTTCATGATCTCTAAGGAGTAAAACAGGCCTAGATTGGTTTGCTTTCCCTTTACCACAGGAGTCCGCACAACTGAGTGTTTTGCTGACGGAATAATATAATTATGAAGTACTGAATACTTACTGTGTTGTTTCTCCCTTCCTCCGAGGGTATTGGTGGGAATACATCCAGGAATCTGAAAAGAAAACGGAGAAGAATATTACCACCTAACCTCAATCAATGTTCACAAGAAAGAACAGTATCCAACAGTTATAAATATCTGACTGTTATACAACAATTTTTTTTTTTTTTTAAATAAATGTCCAAATTCTTCAAAGAACAAAGCCTTCAAAGCCATATTTCCATCATTCACTCCCACAAGTGGTGTCAGAAGTGAGACCCGAGGAAATGGAGGCTATGTTGATGAAAATGGGGGAAGGACAACAAAAGCTTGAAGAGATAATGGAGCGGTTCTTGATGGTAGCGACTGAGGAACGAGAAACCTTAACAAAAGTACTTACGGGACAAGAGGAGAAATTGGACAAGGTGGCACAATCTCCAGATACCTCTCTGGGGAAGTTGGTAGACCTTCTGGACAACAGAGAGGAACAATGATGTTATCCTCAGTAGTACTCCAAAAATATACAGAAGAGGAAGACCCTGATTTTTTTCTTTAATAACTTTGAAGGGATGGCCCAGGCTGCAGCATGGCCTCCAGATAGATGGCGACAGTATCTAGGACTACTCCTCACTGGAGACTTACAAACGGCGTATCAAGCCACCAATCCCCGTGGTACTACACCATAAGGAAAAATTAGAAGGTGCATCCTGGAACTACTTAGGGTAGATAGCAAGACGATTAGTGTGAGATTTCAACATATTAGGGAAGGACCACAAGAAACACCCTGGGCCCTTTACTATCGAGTCCAAGACATGGCGGACCGATGGCTCAAATCTGAATCAGTCATTAAGGAGGACATTATGGAGAAAATCTATTTGGAGCAATATCTGAACTCCTTACACCCACCTATCCAAGCTAACCCTTGAAACAGCAGTTGAACTCACTAGTGCCTTTAGCAGAGCCCAGGAAGTCTATTAAGGGAAAGAAGAGATGGGGTGGCGAGGACGAAACATTCAGTCCCCTAACCCCACAAGAAATCCTAAGCTCAAGAAGACAGAGACCATGACCGTGCCTAGTAATTCCGGGCCCAGAGCCTCTATGCTTAGCCCCACATGCTTCCAGTGCGGAAAGTGGGTCACATTGCTAGACAGTGTTCACAAAGGGAGGAACCCATGGAAATAGGGATAACCAAGCCACCCTATTACTCCTCCAAAGAAAATAACCTCCTTCTACTGCTTAATAAAGGTCAATGGCACAACTGTCCCTGCTCTCTTAGACACCAGGTGTCACCAAAGCGTGGTAAGACCCCAAGATATACTGGGTGGTGTTTCTCCAAAAGGGGGTCAAGTATCCATTCAATGTGTCAATGGGGATAAAAAACATATCCCCTTGCCGAAGTCCAAATCCAACAAGGAGATGGCCCAATTGTACCACTGAGTGTAGGGGTTATACCCCGTCTTCCAGAGTCCTTGATTGTGGGATCCGACCACCCGATCTAGAGAACATGGTGAATGCGGGTTGCAGAGAAGGTAAAAAATGGTTGGAAATGGCCCCTTTTGCGAATGCAGAAGAAAAGTGGACTACTCCGAAAGTACTGAAAACCAGAAAGCAAAGAAGAGAGGAGAAACAGCAGGTATCCAAGGACTTCCCTGTTCAGAGGGAAAACTTAATTTGTGAATCTGACAGAAGTTTTGGACCAGCACAGCGAGAAGATCCACAGTTTGTAGAAGCATGGAAAGGGGCCAGAGAAGACGAAGACCCACAAGCGGTAGGATCGTACTTCCTTTGCTAACATGAGTTATTGTATAGGAAAGGTGGCAAAATGATTACAAACAATTACTAGTGCCTACCCCTTTTAAAGAGAAAGTACTCTTTCTAGCACGTAGTCACCTGTTAGAAGGACATTTCGGCCAGAGAAGACCAGAAAGTCCATTCTGGATCGTTTCTATTGGCCAGGAATATACAACCAGATAAAGGGATACTGCAGAGAATGTCCCATTTGCCAGATGGACAATGGGAGGCTTCCAAGAAGAGCCCCTTTAAGACCCTTACCTGTCTTAGACATTCCTTTCTCTCAAGTAGGTATGGATATCATAGGACCCTTACTTCCCACTAAAATGGGTACCAATATGTATAAGTAGTGGTAGACTACGCCACTCAATACCCAGAAGCCATACCCTTACGAAGGCCTACCACTACCCTTATAGCCAAGGCCTTGATAGAGATATTCTCTCAGGTGGGCTTCCCCAGAGAAGTAGTAACCAATAAGGGTATTCCTTTTACTTCAAAACTGATGAAGTAGATCTGTGAATAATTGGGTATTAAACAGATCCATACAGCTGCATACCACCCACAAACAGACGGTTTGGTGGAATGCTATAACGCAACAATAAAGACCACCCTGAAAAAATAGCTAGAACTAGAAAAAAGAAAGTGGGATCAGATGTTACCACTCGGGCTGTTTGCCAATAGATTCAAAGAGCAAAGCAGTCCTGGATACTCACCCTTTGAATTCTTTTTTCGACATAAGCTACGTACCCTGTTAGATATGGCAAAGGAAACCTGGGACCAGGAAGATGATACTTCCAGGCCTTATTAGAGTATGTTGCTGAATTGAAGACCCGTATCAGACAGATCTGTGAGATTGCACAAAAGAATCTAGAAGAGGCCTAACAATTCCAACAATTGCAGAAAGTGTAATATGATAAAAACACCACCCTAAGATAACTAGAGGAGGGAGATATGGTTTTATTGATGACACCATCCCTCCCCAATAAGTCCTTATGTAAATGAAAAAGGCTCTATAAAGTATTAGAAAGATTGACACCTGTTACTTATAAGAGTTAAACAAAGAAAACAATGGGAAGGGACAGTTCCTGTTCTTTCTACCATGGGAGTTAGTGTAAAAGAGCAGATCATTGGCTGTACTGCCCCAATCCTCGAACAGTCCCTGAAGGAAGACCTTATTACGCAATTATCTCTGGACCTATCGGTCTTTTCCACCACTCCAGGAGGACCAATGTTATCAATCATTATATTCACACTCCTCCAGGAATCATAGTCCGCCTTAAACCATATAAAATACCTGAAGCCAGGAGGGAGGCCCAACAATGCTAGAGATGGAGATCAGAGAGCCCTTAGTGAGTGAAAGGAGTTGTTGGTACCTAAACCAGATGGTTCTATCCGATTTTGTATTCATTTCTGCGAAGTAAACAAGATTTCTAAATTCGATTCTTATCCCATACCGTAGGTCGATGAAATGATTGAATAATTAGGGGACTCCCAATATGTTAGCACTCTTGACCCCTGTAAGGGTTATTAACAGGTGCTATTAAACTTCACAGATAAGAAAAAGATGTCTTTCTCCACCCTGAAGGGGCTTTTTCAATTTAGTGTTCTACCTTTTGGTCTGCATGGGGAGCCTGCTACTTTCCAACGCATGATGAACACAGTGTTAGCAACCTACCATGCCTATGCAGCCGCCTACTTAGGCGAAATGTTATATTCAGTCCCACTTGGGAAGGCCGTGTACTACATCTAGGAAAAGTATTACAAGCCTTGGGTTCTGTTGGATTAACAGTCAATCCTAGGAAAAGCCACCTAGCACTACCTCAGTGAATTATTAGGTCGGCTTTTAAGCGAATCAATGGTAAGACGTGAGGCCGAAATAATAACGGCTATCCAATAGCTTCCTTTCCCCAAGACTAAGAAAGATCTATGAACGTTTTTTGGGTTAGTTGGGTATTATTGGAGATTAATTCCCCACTTTTCCTTAATAGCAACACTTCTAACAGATTTATTGAAAAAAGGTATCGCAATTGAAAAACATTTAAGAAATCCTGACCAGGTCATCCTTAAGGCATTTCAGGGGTTAAAGAAATACCCTTCGTACTCCAGACAGACACTTCAGGAGTAGGCCTCGGGCTGTCTTTCACAAGTGGATCAGAATGGAACCGAGAGGTCCATCCTATATATCAGCCGGAAATTATTTCTCAGGGAACAACAGTATGCTACCATTGAAAAAGAAGCATTGGCTATTAAATGGGCCATAGAAACCCTTAAATACTACCTCGAAGGATGAGAGTTCACTCTCTACACTGATCATGCCCCACTTGAGTGGATGAGCCGCCTTAAAGACAACAGTGCTCATATACTGAGATGGTTCTTAGCACTACAGCCTTATAGGTTCAAAACCTTACACATAAAGGGAAAAGAACAAAGCGACGCAGATTATTTTTCCCGATACCCTGTTGATTCTTTTCTTCCAAGGAAGAAAGTAGGTGTGGAGGTGTGTGACGAACAGCCAACCCAAACCCCCTCCTTACCTGACACATCTTCCCTTGGGGGCCTGGGTAGCGCTTCCGGAGTGCGACTCGAAGGGTATCTAAAAGGAAAAATAGAAAACGCCAATCAGGAGACGCACATTCCAAAAGGGCCCACAAGAGTAACAAAGGACTTTCAATTTCAGCCACAGCGAACTGGAAATGATTTCTTATAGAAGGGCCACGATTTGATGGAGGATAGTAATGAACCTGAAGGGGTGGAAAGGAGTGGCAAACCCAGGAAGAAGCAGGAAATAAAAAGGAAGGCAGAACTTGGAGGCGGAGAGAAAGAGGAGAGGCTGAATTGCGGAGCAAGAGAAAGAGCGTAGAAAACCCAGACGGAATCTGGTAACGAGAGGAAGACCGCTGAGAAGGCGCCTTGTGCACTAGAGGACAGAGAGTCGCCAGACGAGGAAGAGACGTGGTGTGAAAATTGGTGGGGGCAGATGGTACCTCATGGACAGTTGTGGCAACCAGCGGTGAGTGGGGAAGGGGTCAGCTATTGCTTCTGATAAGCAGTAGCCTGAGACACACATTTGGTTGGGGAAAACGCTAGTAAAGGTAGTGTGCCTTATTCCCTATCCCTTCCGGCTATTTCACATTCTCCCCTATCTCATGGCCACTATTCAAAGTGGATGCAGACAACATTGATGATAGGATATAGTTGCAATACAAAAAGCATAAGCGTATGAAGAAATAGAATATGCTTAGTTGATTAGATGTTGGGTGATTTGCTTTTTGTTTGCTTCACAATCTCTAAGAAGTAAAACGGGCCTAGATTGGTTTGCTTTCCCTTTTCCACATGCCTCAGCACTACTGAGTGTATTGGTGATGGCCTAATATAATTAAAAAGTACCTGAATACTTACCGTGTTGTTTCTCCTTTCCTCCGAGGGTAATGGCGGGCATACATTCGGGAATCTGAAAAGAAAAAGAATAATAATATTACCACCTAACCTCGATCTAGGCTCACAAGAAAGAACAATATCTAACAGTTATAAATAACAGTTACACAACCAATTTATTTTTTGTCTTTTTTTTAATAAACACCAAAATTCTTCAAAGAACAAATCCTCCGAAGTCATATTTCTGTCCCTTCCTCTCACACACTGTTTTACAGGTTACAGTGAATTCATATACTAAAATGCCTCATATTCAGCCTTTCCCTAATTGCCAACTGCATCAGAAAAATACCTAAGTTTTAAACTCTGACATATCCAGGATCCATAGGTTAACCCTGAAAATTAACTATGACTGAGGAACAGCTCCTAGTTCTGGAAGTCTTTATGCCATAAGCTTGGCATTTAGACAACTCTACCCCCTGGGGTTTCAGCTCCAAGGGAATGGGCAGATTGAAAGGTTAAATTGAACTCTTAAAGAATTCATAAGATGCTGCATTATGTTGCTCAGGACAACTGGTAGAACCTGTTACTTGCAGCAGATTTTGTTTATAATAACTCTATTCATACCTTCATTAGCTTCTCTCTGTTTTTGCCTAAAGTGGGTCCATTCACAAACCTTTCCAGATTCCTTTGAAACTGATGTCTCTGTACCTGCAGTTCAAGATTTCAATAGAAAGATTAAAAAAGCTCTGAGAAAAGCTCATTCAAAATTTACAGACCACAAATATTTCATGCCATTCAACTAGGGCGGCCAGCTCCTTCTTACAAGATAGAAGACACTATTTGGCTGTCCTCTACCAATTTACCTTGCTCAATCTGTAAATCCATGTTTTCCTCTAGATCTTTTGGTCCTTTTGAAATATCTACAATCATTAACCCACACTACAACTAAAGATTCCCCTTTCCTCGAGGGTTCATCCTTCCTTTTATGTTTTCCCTCTGAGACCCTATTTTTGCTATAGAGGACCTCAGGTTAAAAAGAGACCAGCTTCTATACTTTTTGATGGACAACCTGAGCATGAGGCTCAGAAAAAGTTGTGACTCCCAGTATTTTAATGGGAAGCTACAGTATCTAATTGACTGGAAAGGATATAATCCTTATGATTGTTCCTGTGAACCCACAGAACAGGTTCACGCTCCCCTTTTAGTTGAACAATTTTATTCTAAATTTCCCCATAAACCAGGAGTTTCCTACAGGAAGCATGACTGTAAGGAATACATCCTCACCTTAGAATCGCCATGTTCGGCATGGCATCTGCCACATCTCCGGCCCTGCGAACGTCTACTTGTGCGTCTTCTGCTCCAGCCTGCAGGAGTCTCAGAATGCAGCAGGCTATTTTATTTGGTGTATGTCAGACCGAATAGAAGCCATGCAATTGATTGTGGGTTGAGTCCTTCCATGCATGCTGGCAACTCTGAAACACCGCATCAGGGGTGTTTCCAAGGGCCCGATTGCTTCTAGACACAGTAGAATACGCTTTTACATTGTTTATTTCTCTACAACTCCTGAAACAGAATATATAATAAAAAATGTTACTTAATTTCTATATAGTCGTTCCCAATCCAAGATAGCCAAACCACTTCTTTCTTAATGTCACGTCCTGTTCTGTGCTATATAATCAGAGTCCATCTGAGTCCAGTTGCATCACAGTTGTTCTTACTAGATTGCTCACACCTGGATTAATTGATTCTCCGCCTTCTGCAGCTTTGCTTTAACTTGTTTTTGCTTTTCACCTTGGCTTAGACAGTTGGAAGATTTTTCTGGCCCCTGGTTTATTTCCTTCCTGCTGGTTAGTATTTCTGGAGGAATACTAGACTCCCAGTGGAATTCTGGTGTCTGGGTTTGTTTCTGAAGATAGTAGGCCCTTCCTAGGCACGAGGAAGACAATACAACAGTCACAGAGAAGACCTGCTCTTGACAGTATGAGCCATTTCTGCAATATCAAGATGACATTGTCCAGATAAAATCAGCATGCAACCATAGATTCATAGCCATGCTACCACCGGTTTTAGTAGTTTTGAGAAGCACCATGGTGCAAACAGTATTCTGAATGGGAGAACTTTGAACTTCCAAATCTGCTGCTTCCAAAGGAGTTGAAGGAAACGTCTGTAGTGTGGGAAGATTGGTACCAACTAATGGGCATCTTTCAGGTCTAGCCATATCATCAATCTTCTTGTCTTACGATGTCTCATAATAGATGAATTCCCGTCATCTAGAAATGTCTGTAAACCAAAGATCCATTGAATTCCCTCAAGTTTATGAGCAGTTTTACTCCCTTTACCACAGAGATGTTGCTTAACAATCTACTTGGGAGCAAAAAGGATATCTTTCTTTACCACAAAGACATTGCTTAAGAATCTCTTTGGTTGGAAAAAGGATTCCTTTATTGCTGCTTTGTCCTTCAAATTTTGGATTTCACTAGGCAGAGACTTCTTCTGAGAAGGTTATGAGAGCTGGACTCATCTGGGCCAGAGAGCCCCACAATTCTATTTGAAACCTCTGGACTGTTTGGAGTACCCATGTTTCTGAGGAGATTTCCCTCCATTTGTGAAGGTACTCAGGCGTCCAGCCGTCTAGGAAAGAAAAACGCACCTTTACTTGTGGAAGCTGGGTTTTCTTCTGCTGAATCCTTGTCTGGCTCGTCCTCTCTGGAACTTACTCCTGGATAGGTAAAAGGGAGTTTATCCCCTTTGCTCTAACCAGTTGTTTCACTTTGGTCTTTTAGATCCCTGGGAACTATGAGAACTGGCAGAAGGACAAGTGCCCCCTTACATGACTCGCTCAGCCAAACCCTCAAGGGGAAAACTCTCTTAAGCGAAGACTGGGCTTTGTCCAGCAATGTGAAAAGCCTGGAAGAATTTGGAAAGATCTTTGACAAAGGCCTCCCTGAATACATTGCCTTTGGCATTGGGACCCGATTCAGAAGAGGCTAGTTCCCCTAGTTTTGCATCCAAATGAAGAAGAATGGAACGCCTATGATTTGTAGAGAGTGTACAATTTGCATAGTCTAGCATGCAGACCGCACATTGGGCCCATCCTGACCTCACAGTACTTCTAGAACAATAGGGCCCTATGATTATTTAGCTGGCCCTCTTGGGGTCTTTAACTAGCTTGCCCCAAAAGGTCACCATTGTGGTGTCCAAGTCTGGTGTGGTAGCCACTTTACCTTCTATGAAAGGTCTCAGGCACTCCACTCTTAATCCATTCTTGACCTTCTTATCAAATGGTTGGCAGACCCTCTGTTTTAGGTAGTATATCACCTTAGGTGTGGGTTGCCACTCCAAGAAGCTGGGGGCCCCCATGGCCTCGTAATCAAGGAGTCTTCAGAATGATTTGCTGGTTCGCCCTTGTGCTTCTGTTGGCCCCTCCAGAGGTAAGGCAGAAGAGTCAGTATCTCCATGGTCATGGTCCAAGTTGCTAGATGAGGGGAAAATGGGAGCGGACCGCAGCCCACTTGGCCCTCTATTTCCTCTGATTGTACCTCCAATCGAGAGAGGTGCAGGAGCCTGCATAATTTGTATTGTTTATAGGATAGTCCAGTCCCACCTTTCCTATTGGGGCGGCTCACCTGCGCCTTTTGTGCACATCATCATGGGAACACTTGGTATCTAAAGGAGAGGAGGAAGTAAAGGAAACAAATTAGTCTCTTGACTTAGAAATGAAATGAAATGTAGATTTATATATAGCCCAACTTATCAGCTGTGAGGGTCTCAAAGTGCTGGCCGTGGGCACAGGGAAATTAAGTGATTTGCCCAAAATCACAGGACATTGCGCCAACACCGAGGCTTGAACCCGGGTCTCCAGCTCCTGAGGCAGGCGCTCTGACCACAGTGCTACATCCTCTCCCTAACATAGACATCGAGAACAAACCTGAAAGCTGGCTCCAGTTACAGTAACAGTAACAGTAAATAGCGTGGCCATAGAAATAAGGTGTTGTTCATGCCCCCCCCCAAGGAAACTAGCTCAGTGAAGTCATCATCATCTGTGTGTTGCAGACAACATTATCAACTGCCCATGCGTAGGTATAGTGTTGGTTTAGTTTGCTCTAAGCACATATAAACATCACTCATCATTCTTTGCTTATTAGCAAGGGTGTTGTTGTCTTGCTGGAGTCAGGGGTCAGCTAACCTTGAGCTCCATGCATCTTGTAGGGTAGGGCGGAACTCAGGGAATTTGATATCCGCTGAGTTCCGCCAATGGACAGAAATAGGCACTTTGCGCTATGATTTATTGCCGGTAGTGCATTCATTGCTGAAAAATCAGCACAAACGGCACCACGTGGTGCACCAGAGGGTGCAGCTACTCAAGTTGATTTTGCTACTGCTCAAATATATTTTCTACTCGAGCGGCAGCCTTCTAATCTTGAATGGTTGCGACTGCCCCCGTTGGAAAAATCTCACCAGATGCCCTCCAAGTGATCAGAAACCGCGCCAGGGGATGCCAAATCTTGCTTGCGCTCACTAACTTACCGTTCTGGAGCCACACACAAGAAAACAATTCTGCCACATGGTTCTTCCAGTGACAAACCTTAAAAGAAAAAGTATCTTCATTCAGCGCCCACTGTAATTGTCTGATGAAATATGGGTAAGCTTTAATACCGATAATAGGCAGGAGAATACAGTCACAGATGATATGTGCTTGTCACGTATAGTGGAATATATTTAATTGTCATTAAAAACCATGCTCGCTGAACGTGTTGCAGTGAACATGCTTTTTAATGCGATGGTTGTATCAACTGGGAGGCCTATCGAAAATTACAAGAAAAGTAGTTAGGCACTACTTAATCATAGGGAGTGGGTAAACTATGGGCTACTTTAGTGTAGAAATTTACCAAAGTTCAGATGTTGTATCCTTCTTACAAAGAAAGGTCTGTGGTATAATCTATGGAACAGTTATACCATGGATGAAGTGGTATTTGTAGCAGATCAAACAACCCTTGAGGTCTTTGGGATGTGGGTTTGGATCATGTACAGACAATACAATTGTTCACTTAATATTTCACATCTTTTGTCAGAGTTTTCCACCAGGTGTATCAATTGATTAACTCATGTGTATTGTCTTATCCATCATGCAAAGTTCTAGAAGTTGTGTTTCTAACAGAGGAAGCCACATTCAGCATTCACAAAAGTAAATCCTGTTATGGACTTTATTGAAAACATGAGTATTTAGAAAAGCGGGGCCCTCAGTATTCTGATAGGATTGCCAAAGTATCTTTTGAAAGTCCTGAACAAGGTTCTGTATAATGGCTAAGACCTTGTTAGAAATGGGGTCTTTGGTTGGCAGTCAGGCTACCCCCTGTCCAAGCAAGGACCCTCACTCTAGTCAAGGTAAGTCACACACAATCCAAATTATCCTGTGCTCACCTTCTGGTAGCTTGGCAGTGAGCAGTCTGGCTTAACTTAGGAGGCAATGTGTAAAGTATTTGTGCAATAAATCATGCAATAACACAATAGAACACCACAAAAATACACCACGCAGTGTTTAAAAAATATATAATATTTATCTGATAAGATGCAGGTCAAAACGATTTAAAATGCAATAAGTATATTTTGGAACATCACTGTAAAAATGATATAAAGTGTCTTTAATCTCTTTAAAAGCAACAAATGTCTCTTGCAAGCACAAAGTACCTGGTTTGCGTTCAAAATCTCCACAAGCAACCGCAGAGGAGGAGATACGTGGAAAACAGGGTGGCGTGCGTCGATTTCTCAGGCCGCACACAGCGATGCGTCATTTATTTTTCATGCAGGGAAGGCTTTGCGTCGATTTTCTGCGCTCGGTCTTGGATCCTCTTCGGGTTGCAGGATTTTCGGACGCCCTGGGGAAGATGTGTTGAAATCCAGCACTAACAGGACAAAGTCACAGGGTCTGCGTCGATCTGGTGGGCGTTGCATGGAAATTTCTACTGCGCGGCAGTCGCTGCATCGATTCTTCTCAGGAAGTCGGGCTGCGTCATTCCGGCTCAGCTGTGCGTTGATCCAGTGGGTATTGCGTCGAATTTCCAGTGACTATGCGGGTGCTGCGTCGATTTTCTCCTTGCGAAGTCGGGCTGCGTTGTTCTGGTTCGGCGTGCGGTGAATTTTTCACTGCGATGCAAGCTGTGCGTCGTTTTCTGCCAGCTGTGCGTCGATTTCCGCCACACAGGGAGTTCTTCTTGCAGAAATGAAGTCTTTTTCGTCCTGAGACTTCGGGGGACAGGAGGCAAGCTCTATCCAAGCCCTTGGAGAGCACTTCTCAGCACAGCCAGAGAGCAGCAAGGCAGCAGGGCAACAGCTTGGCATCAGTCCTTGACAGAAAGTCAGGTGAGTCCTTTGGGCAGCCAGGCAGTTCTTCTTGGCAGGTTGCAAGTTTTGGTTCAAGTTCTCTTCTCCAGGAAGTGTCTTGATGAAGAAGAGTGTCTACCTCAGAAGTGTCTAAGTTGGTAGGGTCAGAGACCCTGCTTAAATACCGAAATGTGCCTTTGAAGTGGGGTAGACTTCAAAGAGTGGCTTAGAAGTGCACAAGGTCCCCTTTCAGTTCCATCCTGTCTGCCAGGGTCCCAGTAGGGGGTGAGGCCGTCCTTTCTGTGAGGGCAGGCTACTGTCCTTTGACATGTAAGTGTCAGGCCCTCCACCTTCCCAGCCCAGGAAGACCCATTCAATATGCAGATGTATGCAAGTGAGACTGAGCGTCCTGTGTTTGGGGTTTGTCTGAGTGAATGCACAAGGGAGCTGTCAACTAAACCTAGCCAGACATTGATTGGAAGGCACAGAAGGATTTAAGTGTAGAGAAATGCTCACTTTCTAAAAGTAGCATTTCTAAAATAGTAATATAAAATCCAACTTCACCATTAAGCAGGATTTTGTATCACCATTTTGGCCATACTAAATATGACATGGCTACTCCTTTCAGATCAGGATCTACCAATCAAACAGTATATGAGGGTAGCCCCAATGCTATCCTATGAAAGGAGCAGGCCTCACAGCAGTGTGAAAACGAATTTATGAGTTTTATACTACCAGGACATAAAGAACACACATGTTAATGTCCTGCCTTTTACCTACATAGCACCCTGCCCTATGGGCTACCTAGGGCCTACCTTAGGGGTGACTTTTATGTAGAAAAAGGAGGGTTTAAGGCTTGGCAAGTACTTTTTTTTTTTATAAACAAATTTTTTATCTTTAAAACACAGAAGTGCAAGACAGTTGACACAGACAGCTCAGTGAGCTCAAGCTCCAGGGCATCATTAACAATTAACAGTAAGACATTCCAGGAGACAAACAGCAATTCAATGATTAACACCACACTGAGAGTCAAAGCCCTTTCCCAGCTTTTCACAGCATTCCCAACCATCGTCCCCAAACCTTCTCGTGTTTTCGAGGACAACCCCTGGATTCGTACACCAGCTTTTCTTGGCTTGCGCACCAGTCCACTCCCCTCCTCCATTTCTGAACTGACGGACCCACAGAAGAGTTCCAGGCAGCAGCAATATCTCTCTCTGCAACCAGCAGAGCCGTACCCGCGAGGGCACGCTTCGCTAGCATTCCCCCCCATTTCCTCCATCACCCCCAACAGGATTAGTTTTGCTGACATCTGCATCTCCTGCCCCAACACCTTGCTCAGCTCGTGAACTACTTTCCCCCAGTATATCTGCAATACCGGACAAGACCAGCCCATATGAAAAAGAAACGCTGGCTCTCCATCACACCTTGGACATTGAGCAGTAGGGCGCAGTCCAGCCAGGTGTAGCCGAATTGGTGCCAAATATGCTCTGTGTAAATAGTAGAATTGCACTGCGCGAAGTCTCGCTGACACCGCCAGCACCCTTGGCGCCATCAAATCCTCCGTCCATTCTGACTCCTCTAAGGTTTCCACCCATGATTCCCATTTGGTTCTAGTTGAGTCCAGGTTCCCGGGAGCATTATTAACTAACATTCTATAGATCTGAGAGATACTCTTCCCTCCCAGACTCCCCATGAGCAGCTTGGCCTCAAGAGGGCTGAACTCCGGCAGGGTGCCCGCGCTCGGCAAGTGCTCTCCCAGAGCGTGTCAAAGCTGAAGGTATCTAAAGAACTGCGTTTGAGTTAGTTGAAAGTCTGCCTGCAGTTCCTGAAATGATTTCAGTACATCCCCTTTCCACACGTCTCCCACCAATGAAATACCAACAAGTCCCATTCCACGAACCCTTCAAGAGCCGCCGTCGCACTTAACCATTTCCCCCTCCATAACGGGGTCTGCTGGGTGACAACATCATTCCACTGAGTATGCCTTAACGCAGTGCGCCACGCCAAGAAAACCACATTAGTTATTGTTTCCATGTCCTGCGGAAGGGGAGCGCCGTATAGCACATCAAGAATACGTGGAAAGCCCAAGATCTCCAACTCTACCTGATAGGCTGGGTCAGTCCACTCCCTCGTGAACCAGTCATGAATCACCAGCAGCTGGGATGACAGATAATATAAATAAGGATCTGAGGCGCCAAGACCCCCATCGTATATTCCTCTCCGGCAACGTTGTGCCGCCACTTGGTGCCTGGCCCCTTTCCAAAGAAACAGTGTGGTGGCACTCTTTAGAGCTCTAAACCAGGAGCGTGGGATTGGGAAGGGAAAACTCTGAAATACATATAGCAGTCTGGGCAAGACCAACATCTTGTATAGGGCCACCCTGCCCATCACATTTAGCGGCAGAGCCTGCCACCTCTGCAGGACCATCTTGATGCGGACCAAGAGCTGAGGCAGATTTCTGGCCCACGTCAGCTCAGGCAGAAGGGTTACCCAAATACCTAGATATTTGAAACTGAGCCTACGTAAGGGTGTCCCGTCCTGCCAGTCAAAACAGTCACGCGAACTCGCCAGGGGGACCAACACCGACTTGGCAGCGTTCATTTTGAGTCCCGACACCTGCTCATAGTGCTGCAACAGGTGAAGACTCCGTGGGCCCGATATACTGGGCTCTTCCATATTCAGTAGGATGTCGTCGGCATATAAAGCTATCCTGTCTTCCAGGGAGAACCCCCATCTTCAACCGCGATATATTGGATCTGATCTGATCTGATCATCTGAGCTAACAGCTCAATCGCTAAGGTGAATAGAAGAGGGGTCAGGGGGCACCCCTGTCGCGTGCCCCAACGAACTGCGAATACTGGGTCCCATTAACCAGCACACGAGCTGAGGGGCTAGCATACAATGCTCTGACCAGGCGGCAAAATCTTGGTCCAAAACCTGCTCTCTGGAGCACCAAAAAGAGAAACCCCCAGTCTACCGAATCAAAGTCTTTCTCAAAGTCTATAAAAAAAAGAGCATGGTCTCAGGGTGACCGGCGGCGCTCCGCCAAAGCTACATGCAATCGGCGGATGCAGTGCCGGGTGCTACGAGTTGCCATAAACCTGCATTGGTCAGGGTGTATTAGTTGCGGAAGCACTCGCTTGAGATGAGCTGCGAGAATAGTAGCATAGATTTCAACCTCATTGTTAATCAACGATATGGGCCTATAGTCTGCATATTGCAGTGACGGCGGTTGGGTTTTAGGAAGCACCACAAAGGTGGCCATATCTAGCTCCTCCGGGAATGACCCTTTTTCTCCTACCTCTGCAAAAAGTGCCAGTAGATGCTGCACCAAATCTTCCCTGAACGCTTTATAGTACTCCGATGGGAAACCATCGGGACCCGGAGTTTTCCCCGCTCCCAATGCAGAGATAGCCACCTCGATCTCCTCCGCATCAACTGGTTCATCTACAATCTGCATCTCTGCCCCCGGCAGTCACGGAAGGGGAACTTCCTCCAGCAGCTGGCCTGCCTGGCCCGAAGCAATCTGTGTCCACGCCTGATACAATGTCTGGTAGTACCGGGCAAAGGCCTCCGCTAACTCTGCGTTGCCCGCGACGTAGCCCCCTTTATCGTCATAGATTTCAGGGATGATCTTAGAAGGTCGGTGGCGAGATACCAGCCAGTATAGTAGTTTACCAGTTTTGTCCCTCCAACCGTAGATCTTCGCAGTAGTAGCCCTCCACAAATGCTTTGCAGCCTCTAAAGACTGATCTCGGATTTCCTCACGGATTAATATGAGCTGACGCGCCACCTCTTCATTGGGTCTCGCCTCATGCTCCTTCTCCAAATCCCTCGCTTGCGACTCCAATCGCTCAATACTTTGGGTTCGCAAGCGCTCCTGCTCACGGATCAGGCCTTTGGCCGCACCTCGTAGGACCGCCTTGCTTGCCGCCCACAAAGTTCCAGAAAAAGCCACGGACCCGTAGTTTAAGGTGAAGTATTCATGTTGTGCTTGTCGCAGTTGCTTAACGTAGGCTCTGTCCTGCAGATACCACGCATTCAACCGTGACATAGGACGAGTCAATGACCGGGCCTGGCCCTCAACGAACCGAATGGGAGCGTGGTCGGAAATTCCCCTAGCTAGGATATCAACATGGGAGAGGCTTGTGCAGTCCGTACTTGGCAATAGTACCAGGTCAATTCTGGATTGCGAGTCGTGAGCCACCAATGTATGAGTGAACTGCCGCTGTCTCGGATGCCACACCCGCCAGGCATCGCAAAGCCCCGTTGCCATTAGCCATCCTGTGATTCCCACCGCCATTGTTTGCCTGTAAGATGAAGGCGGACCAGCCACATCCATAGCTGAGTCTGGGGCTGCGTTAAAGTCTCCTCCCAACATAGTTAGCCCTGGAGGCAGGTCGAGAAGCAGCTGGGTTAGGTCCTTAAGGGTTCCTCGCACCATTGCGGGAGGGGCGTAGACACTAATCAAATTAATCGTGGCACCCTCCACCTTTCCAGTAATGGCCACATAACGTCCCTGCCTGTCTTTCCATACCTGGATTTTTGTTATTGGGAATGAACGATGCAGTAATATAGCTACCCCTTGCGACCCGTGCATAAACCCGGCGTGGTACACTCTGTCGAAACCTCTACGGACCAAAAAGGGGCAGTGATCCCCTGAGAGGTGCGTTTCCTGTAGCAGGAGCACCTCAGGTCGGTATCGATGTATGAAGCCAAACACTGCGGTGCGCTTAATTTTGTCTAAAAGACCATTAACATTCCATGAGATGATCTGTGTCGGACCCATAGGAATGGTTGCCTTGCGATTCGGTACTGCAGTTCCCGGGATACGCCGCCGCTTGGTTTGGAGCTCCCCCCGTGGCCTTTGCAATGAAATGAGCACCTCTGTTCTGTCAAGTGGTTCATTGAGTCTCCTGTCCCTTGCACTTGCAAACAAACACAAACATACCAAAATGGTAGGAAATAGTAACACATACCTTAGAATAAGACCCAAACTCCCTTCCCCCCAACTCCCGCCCCACCCCATACTTCCCCCCAGAAGCATCTGTCGCCCATGTAATTCATCTCACTTTCGAACATAGTAAGGTATAAAATTAACTATGTGAGTAGTGGTAGACCCCTCCATAATGCCGGATCAAAAACGAAAAACATATATACTGGTGATTTACGTGCGCGAAGTTAGTGCGGAGACCAACGCTTTGAGGGCCGGCACATCATCTTCAACTGTAGATATCCTCGATTCCGCCTCCGTGATTCGAGCTGTGGCGTTGCGGAGGTCTTGCCGGACCAAGGCTACATCCACCCTTACTTCCCCTATCTTGGACTCCACAACTGCTTGGGATACCTGGAGGGCTTGGAGGATTGTTGCCAAATCTCCTGACACTGTCTGCGGATCCCCTTCTCCACCTGCAGTACGCTCTTCCACTCTGGATCCACTTGTACCTGTGGTAAACTGGTCAATGCGCGTTTGCGCCGCTGCCTGCCGCGCTGATTTGTCCTTCCCCATGATGGCGTCCCACTTTATGTCCAAAAGTACGGGTTCACAAGAGAGTCCACTGGTAATAGCCAGCCAAGTTGCCACACAACTCCGGGGGCGCTGTCACTCTGCTCTACACTCCAGGATTGCCGCTCGACCACACACCTTTTACTGCTGCAGGTTAATCTCTGGTGTCCCGGGAGCTATAACCGTCTGCTGGTTGCACTCCCGTTCGCTCACGACCCCTCGCTCAGAGAATCATCTCCGGGGCCCCTTCAGTGGTCCTCGACGCGTCACTCCTGTGGCGCTGGGCTCCAAAGTCTCTCAAGCCCCAGGTCTCTCCAACCACCGTTCTGTTGGGCCTACAACTTTGGGGGTGTTGACTTCCTTCACTACGCCCCAGGAATGCAGCTTAGTCCCACACTCCTTGTACCTGCAAGATAGTCTTTTGTGTCCCGAGTGTTGAAGCCGTCCGTTGGCTGCACTCCTCCTCCTTCGTGGCCCTTCACTTACAAAATCCTCCCTGGGGCCCTCAACATGCCCCTCACCAATGGTGCAGAGCTCTGGGCCCCCCAAGGCAGGGGGGGCCAAGGGATCCCCACAGGTCGGCCTCCCTCCACCACAGCCCACCTCCGCGCCACTCTCCCTGCGGCCGTCCGGACGGGACCAGGTGCAACAGTCAATTGAGGGCGGGAGGAGCTGGGAAAAGGAAGGGAAAAAGGGGGGAGGGAGGGAGGGAGGTGGGGAGGAGAGAGGAGGCCGCACTCTTGATTCCCGACTCGGCCCCTTTGTGCTCCACCTCACCGTGGCCCCTTCACTCACCCGTGTCCTGGCCCGCACGTCTCCACAGCTCCCTGCGCCGGGCGTCACTGCTCTCCTTTCTACCGGCTTTGTTGCGCGACCTCGGGGGCAGCTTCGTTCGCATACCTCAGCCGAGGCTCTGCGCGGCACAGCACCTGAACAGATTTCAGGCCCCCCGGTGCCTCAGGGCTCTCTCCCGGTCACCGTCTCGGCCATCACACTGCATCCGCCATCTTGGATGCCCTCAGCAGCGATGCCGCCACAACCCGCCGCCGGGCCAAAAGGTCAGGGAATCTCCTTTTTTTCCTTCTTTTTTGTCTCTTGGGGGGTGGCAGCACCCCCAGAGCGCGATGGTGCCGCCGATGAGTGCGGATGCCAGTTGCAGCTAGAGGCGGATGACGGAGGGGTCCGGAGCACTACAGAAATGTGACCTCGATCTTGACGCCTCAGCCATGCCCCCTTGGCAAGTACTTTTAAATGCCAAGTCAAAGTGCCAGTGAAACTGTGCACACAGGCACTGTAGTGGCAGGCCTGAGACATGGCTATGGGGCTACTTATGTGGGTGGCACAACTAGTGCTGCAGCCCACTAGTAGCATTTAATTTACAGGCCCTGGGCACATGTAGTGCACTTGACTAGGGACTTACAAGTAAATTAAATAAGCCAATTGGGTATGAGCCAATGTCACCATGTTTTAAGGAGAGAGCATATGCACTTTAGCACTGATTACCAGTGGGAAAGTGTGCAGAGTCCTAAAGCCAGCATAAATTAGGTCAGAAAAAGAGGAGGAGGAAGGCAAAAGGTTTGGTGGTGACCCTGGAGAAAGGCCATTTCTAACAGACCTCAATGGATGGAATTCCTTGAATTGTATCTAATTTCAATTCCATATGGATCCTTGATAGGGCACTAGCTTTAGTGTTCCCTGAGCTGTTTTAGAAGGTGACTATAACGTAAATGCAAGAAACAGATTTATCACTGAATACAATGTGTGACAGGTGAATAGTCAGGTCTCTGTGCAAAGACTGCTTCAAGTGTGATATAGAAGGGATCGGCACTGTACAGACTTCATCAAGCTGCGGATGCTTCAGAATGGGAGGTGTGATAAAGAGTTTTATAGGCAGATTGACAAGAAGAGGTCCAGAAATATGGTTGATTCTTATGAAGTAGCTGAGTCAGTGGAAGGATCAAACATGAATATAATCTGTCTATGAGTTGCCTATAAAAAATGTCAAAACCTAGATCTGTTGTAATGCATTTAGATTTGAAGGGGGAAACCAATCCAGAACTGCTTGTCCCTTTGAGCACATCTCCGACCCTTTGGGAAACAAAATGTACCCCACCTATGTTACTCAGTTGATGGAACTCACACTGTGAGGGTTTTGCATGTAGTTTAGGACGTTTCACTAGTTCACATGGTTCACATGGAGTTCAAGAGGGAGCAAACAATAAACCATTGTGCAGATATATCACAACCTTCTGATCCATTATCTCTTTAGACACATCATTTAAATAATGCTGGAAGCCAGACGGGACATTACAAAGCACAGCTGGTATGACCAGGTTCTAGACGGGACCACAACTAGCCAAATCCAAATAGTGCCACTTATAGCCCGTTGCTATTTGGACTAGACTGAGGGCACTTTTTAAGCTCAGCTTGCTGTGTATTGTTGATGACTTAATCTGATCAGGTAAGACTTGCATTAACAAGATGTAGAATCTGCTTTTGATAGTGATTGAGTTCAGCTGGAGATAATGGATACATTGTCTTTACTTGGCCCCACTCTTTTTGGGGTTAAGAAGATACCAACACATGGTGGGGATATGGAATGCAGATTGAACCCCATGTCCAGATTGTACTGTACATATTCCTGCATGATCAGATTTTTTTTCTCCATCGAAGCCTATGTTCTCCCATAGGGAATGCAAGCAACCTTAACAAGATCTGTTTTGCAGTCATGTTATCTTCTTTGGAGACAATGTGTCTGGTTCCTTGTCAACAAAGGCATTGAGGTAAAGGAATACTGGAGGGTACTGGAGGGAATATCACATAAAGAGCAGGAATTTCCATAGAGCGTGTAGCAACTGCAGGACAGCAGTGGATCACACACATGGTTGGGGTACCTTGATTTAGATTATAATATCCATGGCAGCATACTTTATGAAAGGTAAGCACCTTTTTTCGCCAATCAAAAGGTAGCATTTTTTTCAAACACTGTATTTTTAGGATCACATGGAAGTCGGGAGCATCTATGACATTAAACAATATGTGTTCCTTATGGTGGTCTGTTATGTGCAGTTCCTTGGTCTGGTGAGATATGGACTTGGCATATGGTGATGACCCACAGCTTTGGTATCATTGAAGGTACCAGTGGCCCCACAGTTCTCTAAAACTTTAAACAACATACCAGATAGCTCTCTGTGGCTAAGAAACACAATGACATGAAAGTGAGAATAGTTGTGGTGTTTGAGCAGTCTTACGTAAATGGGAAAGAAACTCAATATCTTACACAACCCCTATTTTACTTGTGTACGGGGCCGTTTCCTAAGACAAATATGCGGAGCCTGATCCCCTTCCACACAGTAAAAACGAGAAGTTATTTCTTCTGTGCTTTTCTTGAGGAGTGAACCTCTCAGGCTTCACCGTTGCTATGGTTTCACCCCGAAATGGCCAATGATCTCGCCCCATTTCCTCTGGAGTTGCTCTTTCCAGCAAAAGGGAAACATGTTTCTTCCCCTTCTAATTTATGTTTATTTATTTATCGTGTGCAGCTCATACCAGGCAAGTCTAGTTTCTTGGTGCAAGTAGGGCAAGATTAAGAAGGACAAAAAGGAGAGTGTGTAACACTAGATCAAGAAATGAGTTCTTCAAAGTGATAAAGCGGAAAGGAAATAATACCACACAGATCAGAAAAGACAAGGAAGCTGATGAACAACACATGCAATTTTCAAGGAATAAGAGACTGTATACAGAACTAAGGTTAATGGGTATCTGCAGTGGAGTTATTCATTAAGTATGTTTGCAACTTGAACGTGGAGGGTCATGAGGCATATTTGCGGGCAGGAGGAAGGGGTTCCATAGCTTGGCACTTGCTGTGCAGAGTTGATTCGCTCCAAGTCTTTTCCTTCTTCGTTTGGGTGTGGGGAGATTAAAGTCATTGTTGTAGTGCAGGTTTCCTTTCAACTTTTAAAGGTCAAACGGGATAGTGAGGTATTTGGGGGAGTTATTTGGTGTAGCTTTCCAAAAGATGCTAACAGGGGCGGCTGGTGTTCAAGGGCTAAGGGGCTGCGCCCCTAGCGTTTTCTGGCCTCTCCAGTGAAGCATATATTTAATTACATGATGAAAGTAAAACATTTTCTGCACAACATTTTCCGAGTGAAAGTTGTGCACTTTGAAAAGCCCCACTGCGCCTGCGTCAGTATGTGGCTGAAAGCTGCACAGTAGGGCTGACAGGGCTTGCCCACGCAAAGCCCTTATGTTTTCTCAGAACGCAGTGACGTCCCTGGCTTATCTCCTCCTCCACCAGAAGCCCTGATAGTAAACAGCCTGGAGCGTTTTTTGTTCAGCCCGGGTTTCTGAAAACTTCATGTCACTCCGATATTATTATCCACCCTTTCCTATTTACTAAAAATGGTGGGGTGTGATCAGAAGTACCAGAGGTCACATTATATTAAAAGAATGTGGCATTGCGCAATGAAAATCCCCTTTTCCTGCATTACAAGCAGTCTGCGGCAGAGAAATGGAATAAATACAATAAATAACTCCATCCAGGGCTCTCTGGGAGACAGGAGTGTGACCTGAAGACCTCAAGTCATAAATATGCCAAAGACAACCCTGCACACAAGTAAGTTGGAGCTCTATCTTTTTTACAGACAATAAGAAAAAAATCTGTTCTCTCAGCTCTCCTCTCCCTTCACTGCCTCTGTAGGTGATTTCATCTCTCAAAGGCAGTAATGGTTCCAGTAATTTATCATGGCTAGTTATGCTCGTTTCATTTCTTCTGCAGACTAATGACGTGATATATCATTTTAAGCATGTAATCTGCAGCTCAAATAAATGTGTACCTTTTATCACTGAAACTGCTGGATACTGGATGGGTGAGGCAATCTGTGTTTGTTTGAAAAAGTGTTTGGTTATGTGTTTCTGTGTTTTGAGGCCTGGGCTGTTTTCATTGGTTGGTGATGGTGGCATTGCCAAGCAGCCAGGGCACCACGTCCCCCAAGTGTGCACAGAAAGAAATCCACAGTTACTTGTTAAGGCCTAAGCCAGTTTTAGCAGAGAATATTATAACAATATTACTACAGATATACAAATAAAAGTAGGAATTATGAATGAACAGAATGTAAAAAATATGAAAGCAAGCGACATATTACATTGTGAACAAATCCCTTTGTGTCCAGGCCGAACTAATAAAAAAAATCAGACCAAACGTCTGCCATATGTGAGGGTTGACTGTTTATATGTTTGTCACACACCTGACCTGCGTTTATAGTCCAAACCCAGCCCACAGGGCACGTGTGCATTGTGTGCATTGTGTCCGTGAGTCCGCACCTTGTTGTCTGGTCACAGCCCGGATGTGATCACCTGAGAACCGCTCTCCCCTCTGGAGGGAGACGTGTCCCCCCCCTTGAGGGGGGCTCTGAGGGCTGATCTTACATCATTTCACAGCCTTCAAATGAAACATAACCCCTGTTGTGTAATGTAAGGTGTTCACTTAGAGGCCACAATACATCACTCCGCCTGTCACACGTTACATGAATGTATGGTTAACAGGAATTACAAACAGATTATCAAAACACGGAGAGCACAGATCATTATACGATAATGAGCATACGTGTAAAATCAGTCAGTCACTGAAATGCATGGAGATATCATAACATAATGAGAAAGTGCACAATATGAGGTGTCCCAGCGCTGCAGGATTTGATGCAGAGATCCAGCCCAGAGAAACTACGTCGGGCTCAGTTAGATGAAGAACCAGGTTTTCAGATTCTTCCAGAAAGCTAACGCAGAGGACTCATGCCTGAGGAATAAAGGGAGAGAAATCCACATTTTAGCGTCCAAGACACCAAATGGCAGCACCGCCGGAGCGCAGGCCAAGGAGGCTCCAGCTGACCTCAGATGTCTTCTAGGACCTGTGGTTTAACTACCGAGTGCAGATATCGGAGCCTTTTTGTTGGGAATTCTGTGGCAATAGCACATGGCTTTAAAGGAGACCCTTTCTTCTAGAGGAAGCCGGTGCTGGGGCCATGTGGGCCCGTCTTGGTAATTCCAGCAACAACTGGGCCGCCACGTTCTGTCCCCGCTGCCATCTTTTTAGGTGAGGTTGGAGACCCCCAGGTATAAAACATTGCAATCTAGATATCACTAACGACTGGACCACTGACTTCCGAGCTGCTTCTGGTAGCTTTTCAAAGTGCACAACTTTCACTCTGAAAATGTTGTGCAGAAAATGTTTTACCTTCATCATGTAATTAAATATATGCTTCACTAGAGAGGCCAGAAAAGGCTAGGGGCGCAGCCACTTAGCCCTTGAACACCACCCACCCCTGAATGTGGGTGTCTGTGTATAAGAGTTGTGTGAATGGCAGTGGATGACAATGTGGATGAGTAAAAGGGTAGGTGGCCAAAGGCAGTGGGTGAGTAGGTGAATGAAAATACGTGGGTAGTGAGGCTCACTCACAAGGTGCAATTCCGTCTTGTATTTGTGCCCCACCACTGCTTTCAGTCACCAGCCATCACTGGGTGCTAATGGAGTTTAGTTTGATTTGTTTACTAATGAGAAGCCATTTTAGTTTGGTTCGGTGAGGTAAAATCTGTTCATGTTTCTACGTGCCAAAAATATTTCTTATTGCTCTGTTTTAGACTATTTGTAGTTTAGCCAGAATTTAAGCTGCAGTCTGGAAAAAGACTAAGCTTTCTGCCAAGCCCAGTAAGATGGAAGTTTTGGACATATTGTAAATAAGAAAATGTGCCTTTTCAGTAAGTTCTTGGGTAGGGTAAGAACATGGGAAGAACACACCAGATATGAGATAAATGCAACTTTAGAATTCTTCCCTGCTTCGAGAGAAGCACAAGAATGTTCCAGTTCTAAGACTAATTGAAAGGAAGGCCATATCGTGTTTTTTATCCCAAATGTTTGTCAGCGTTTTGTCAGAGGCAAACTTTATTCCACCAGTATTTAGTGTTAACACTACTTACTTTACTGCCATTGGATTACTCCATCAAGTACGGATCATATTTACCCCGCCTGTATGTAACCATTTGCTGCTTATGTTCTTCCTACGCTATATTATACATTTCAAGGCTTCAGGTAGAAATGCTCCATTTTTAAAGAAATACACTTCGTTATCATATTTTCAGTTGTTAGAATTAAAATGATACCGCTAAGCATATTTCTGCAAAAGTAATATTTCTTGTTCCACAAAAGTAGTCAGCCTGCTACCTCAGAACACAGTTAGCCATCACCTGCCCCACACAGAATTCTTCAGAACAAATGCCCTGTTTACAAGCTATGTCAAATAAAGAGTGAAGTGGAATTTGCCACACCCAATTAATATCACAGCTGAGGCCTTTACTGGGTGTGATAAATACCTTTTATTCTCAGCGTTCAATATGCAAGTGAGGTATTACGTGCAGATTTGGCTTTAACACACCGAATTCTGCATGCTTTCATAATTATTGCACAATTCGTTAATTCAATTCCTGTGAACATTTTTGTTTGTGCATGTATCGGTATTCACCCCTGAACTTGTGATCACGACCATCATCTTCTTAACCATTACACAGCCAAAGCTTTACCAATGAACAATCTAATACTTTATCTGCCCCTCCCTGTGTCACATATTTGCCATTGTCATGTGTATGAACGTTCACATTTCACAACAAGTTCCAGAATGCACTGCAGTTGGGTAAAAAAGACTTACCAGAGCTCGCGCATCTAATCAGGTTTCATTGCCCGGCCTGTGAATCTGTACTGATCAGAGAATTTAATTCAGTGTTTTTTCTGCCCAGGGTGCAACGTAGTTATCGCTTCCCGTAAACTGGACAGATTAAACGAAGCTGCCACAGAACTGACCGCTAAAATCCCACCCTCCAGTCCTGCTCTAGTGACCCCTCTGCAGTGCAACATCCGCAAGGAGGAAGAGGTAATGCAACCTTTCTGTAAATATTGGTCTAATTATTGTTTGATGGTCTGCCTAAGCAATATTAAGGTAACCAATTAGGCAAGACTAGTGCTCGAGTAAGGCAGTATTAGACAACCACATATGGTGCCACCAGAACAGATGTTAATTTACCCCCAAATGGCATCAGAAGCAAAATATTTCCCACCATTTTAGTGTATGCAGGTGGCAAAATACTGCTTTCTCTACAAATGGTAAAATCATTCATGGGTTTTGAGCTGCATGCATTGGCTGAACGTGGTGGGCGTGGCAACATTTGGAGGTATCTCATTGAGATGTGCATGTGAAGGGGTTGTTCCTGGGAGGCTGATGAGTTGGGGCAAGCAGGCAGATGTGACTTCGGACCTGTAATTTCTTCCGGATGGCCGGGCCTGAGATAGACTCTTTTGTGAGGAGTAGTGACCGGATTACATACTGGCATTACCTCACGGAGACACTTATTGTATTCCTTCCTTACACAATGAGGATGTACCAAGCTAGCACTGTTGAGCAGGCAGAGTTGACACAAATACCACGTGAGAACACAATGCTGCGAAACACAGATGTGAAAGTTTAATTAACTGCTCTATAGAAGAAAGCATTTAAATCAGTAACCCAGAGGACAATACCTTTCAACCAAAATCTAACTCCCTGTCCTTACCCACCTGATGTCATTAATACAGAATGAAAACAGAGGACACAGCCCAAGAGGCAACCCTGCAAATATCAGAAACAGACACCCCCTTAACCTCTGCCAAGGAGGCAGAGATCACCCTGAAGGATCTCCCTTGAATGCATACATTAAGTTCAGTACGCACATGTGCGACAACTCGATCACGATGTGAGGCTCAATCACCTACAAAGCGAAGACACAGGTATAAGACATTTCTTAGCAGAATCAAAGTGGGCAAATAAGGAATTGTAATGGCAAAACTCTGCAAGTGTATTCAGGTAGATGGAGGTAGTCCTCTAGATAACTAGAGTGTGAAGAGCTTGTATCTCCTCTGAAATGGGATCAGGAGGAAGGAACTTTAAGGGCACATTCATGGCTTATCAGTGAAGCACCCTGTCAGAAACAAAATCCAGACATAGGGAGGAGCACAGTGCAATAAACCAAACTCTCTCATCCCCATCAGTTTAGCCGAAATAATGACCATCAGAAACTGCCTTTAGGACACAAAGACATCAAAGAATTCCTAAGGTTCAGTAGGAAGAAGAGCATCTTATGATTTATAAATAATTCACTGCCCGCTTTACACTCTGTTTCATCCTGCGGTGAAGTGCAGGAAGGTGATCATCTGGCAGTATCCATAATGTGCAGGTAAGGCCGCATCCTGTGTTTTTCCACAAAGGAGGACAATAGAAAAGACGTCTTGACCATACTCATCTGGCCGAGCAGGAACCACCACGTTCTTGGACTGGCAATCCTGGATCTGGAACTGCATGGTAAAGGTTGAGATGAAACAGTATTAACAACACCTCTGTAGTTTGAGGCAGCTTTAGAACTCGATCCTCTTTCAGATAACATCCATCAGCCAATCAGAAACAGAAAGAAGCGAAGTGCTATTAAACCAAGCAAGTCTTCCACTCACCGAAAGAGTTGGAGCCAGCAGATTCCTATTATAGCCAGGACCTAGAAGCCTTGGGAGGAGATGAAACCAAGGTGTGCTTAAAAAAGGCCCCTATGGAACTGCTGCTTGTTCCGGTACTGAGCCCTATAGAAAGGGTGGGAGATGCAGGAAGCCACGATGAAATGGCAAAATGCCGGAAGTCAGACGTATAGCTCTCAGGGACAGGCAGTTAGTTGCGATCTCTAAGAGCTTTGGAAACCAACTCCTCCAGGAAGGACCAAGAAGGGTAATGTTAATAGGGAGGTCTTCTGGATGCCCTCTGGCTCATCAGCAACTGGCAACGATCTGCAGTATTTGCTACTGAGCCAGGGTCGATGATCTCAGTTGATGAGAGGGCACATCTGAAAGGAATTTAGCTTGCATCTACATAGCAGTCAAAAGTCTAGCACAATGCTCACCATTCTGGATGGCCAAAGACAACTTCTGGAAGTCCTTGACAAGCAACTGTATGGCTTGCAGAATGAGGACCAACCCTGCATACAGCTTCCTCAGAAACCCATGCACTGTGAGAGGTACACTTTCTGGAGTCACAGCATCTTCCCCTAAGGATGATGACTTGGCACCTACAGTACCCACCAGGAAACCCACTTTAGCGGGGCACAACATCTTCATACCTGCCCCCTCTATGCCATAAAGGCAGGAAATTAAACTAGGTATGACCACTTAATCCATGTCCTTCCATTCCATCCTGATCAGATTCTTTTTTTATGACAATATTTTATTGAATTTATACAAGGTAAACACACCAGACACAAGTGAAAAGGACCAGACATGGCAGCAAAAACATGAAAACCATGAAATAAGGCCATAATGTAACAAATCACATCTCTAGCAATGAGTACAGAAATACGCATAGAGGCCACCACTCCCCCAAAGTCCAGCCAGCACTTTGTCCTGCAGACCACTGTGCACACCCCACCCTTCCCCACACATGGGACTCCACTTTGGGTCTTGCCATCATAAGATCGTATTTCCTCATACAGGGAATGACAAGGATTGTTGACTCTCGGAAGCATAATGCCTGGTGTTGACTCCATGCAGCCCATATTTTATAATGTTTGAGTGGGCACCCTCTGGCCTTATAGACAGGAATCTCCATACTCGTGCAACAGCCCCGCCCAGGTTTCCTTTGCTCCAAGGATGGATGATCTCTACTTTTCCAGGCCCTGGCAATATCTTGTTTTGCTACCACCAGACCCAGTCACAACATGGCCCTACAATATCTACCAGCGCTAGCCCCTCTGTTGCATGAAGGGGAACCATCTTGGAATGCCGGTACAGTTTCCAACCCACAACACATTTCAGGCAGGACAACACCCCCATCCAGAAAGGAGCCAGTCCCTTGCAAGACAAAACCATGTGGAGAAAGTCACCCCAGTCCGATTGGCAGGACAGGCAGGTTGGTGTGGCCACCACCCCCATTTTCCCAAGGCGCTACATGGTATAGTAGACTTGGTGTAAGTATCTCCACTGTATTAGAAGGAACTGTGAGTTCACTGCGACTCATGGGCGGGGCCCAAGCCTCACTCCAGTTGTCGTCAGTCAGTTGCCTGCAACTGGTCAAAGGAATCTGGTGCGTTGCTGCCAATTTCCAGATGTCTCTGCTGTCCCATGGGCTGAAGCCCTCTAGGGCTGTGTCCTATAGCAACTGGGTTCCATTCCATAAAGGGGTTTCCTTCATCAGTCGTCCTGCCCACCCAAGGGCCCTCTGGGTCTCCCACCAAATCTGGAGAGCTACTTTTGTGGCTGCAGCTAGATGCTCTGGAGGAGCCCCTCCATACAGCAAGAGCAAGAGGGGGTCCCCCTGCATTGCCCACCGCTTGGTGGCAAATACGGTATCTGTCATGGTATCAAACCACAATTCATTGATGACAATGAGATGGGATGCCCGGTAGTAGGAGAGTAGATCCGAAGCCGCAATGCCTCCTTCGTAAGAGAATTTATATCAATTGGACAAGGCAACCCTCGGGATCTGATGCTGCCACAGAAAGTCCCATAGCAGAGTGTGCAGCCTCTTGAAGACTGAGGTTGAAAGCGGGAAGGGGTAATGTTGTCGCTGGTACAACTGACGGGGCAGGGCGACCATTCTATAGATTGCTGACTTCCCCAAAATGGACAGCTGCAGAGTCATGCAAAAGCTTAGGTTACGAGTCACCTGATCCAGATGAGGTTGAAGTTTGTAGCCCCAGGTCGGTCACATCCACTCCTAAGTAGTGAAAGCCCTCTTGACAAATCCGAATGCCAACAGCCTAATGAAGCGCCACTGGGGGCATGCCACGGGGTGTATTGGGGATTTGGTTTTATTGATGTTAAGTCCAGAGAAGGTCACAAAAACCCCCAGAATCTGGAGTGTGCAGAGTCTAGTGTCAGGGGGATCGTCCAGAAAAATGAGCACATCATTTGCGTATAGCGCAACCCTACCTGAGATCCCTGGTGCCCATTCCAGCCCCGTCATCAGGGAATCTACCCTACACCATCGCTAGAGGCTTGATCGTTATCGCAAACAATAGATGGGACAAGGGACATCCCTGCCTCGTCCCTCTATACAGCAGGAATTGAGTAGACTAGACAGTGCACCAGCACCAGCACACTCGCTCTTGCCTGAAGGTCGGTATATAATAATCAGATTAAGGAGTTGAACTTGGGTCCATAGTTAACTTTCTGTAGCAGACAGAACAAGTAATCCCCTCGGACAGAATCAAATGCCATGTGGAAGACCACTAAGAGAACTACATGGGCACCCGGCAATCTATACGCCAATGGCAATGTGTTGTGCATGGGGCAGATATTGTGTTGCGTGGCCTGTTGGGCAGGAAGCCCGATTGGCCGGTTGAACCAAGGTAACAATCACAGACGGCAGCCTGTCATCTAAGGCCTTGGCCCAAATCTTAGCCTCCATATTGAGGAGGGAGATGGGATGCTAAGAAGAGCAGTCAGCAGACGGCTGTCCCTGTTTGGGGGTAACTACTATTTCAGCTAAGCAGAGGTCGGAAAGAGCGCGCCTTTCTTCTGAGCCCACATGAACATGTTCCACATAGGATCTAAGGGCAGCTCTTTATAAGACTTAAAGAACTCCCCTGGTCTTGCGCGAATTGGGTTGAGACAGGGCCTCCCTCCAGCTCCTCACAAGTGATTCTTTGTCTAGACAGGCTTGTTCCAAGTCAGGAAAGGGGCGTGTAGGTAAATGCCTCACAGTATCCCGGAGGGCTTCCAGGTCACCTCCGGCTTTCGGGCATACAGAAAGGTGTAACACTCAGCGAAGCATTGAGCAATGGGCATGTCCCTGGAGTGTCGAGCTCCCTTCTCGTCTATTATGTAAGTGATGGGTGTATGGTGTTCTGTGTTTTTGCACAGAGCCAGTGCAGAGTTTTACTGGTTTTGTAGGCCCTCTAGTAGTTCTGACTCTGTGTGGCAAGCCAGGTCGTTCGGGCCTCATCTACGAGCAGTTGACAGAGTACCAGTTGTTAGTGTAGGGAATCCCTCACTGCAGTGTCAGAGCCGGATGTGACATGAGCCACCTCTAGTTTCAGAATGCGAGTTTCCGGGTCAGTCATCTCCTGGCGTCACTTTCTGCGCCTTCCCGATATGTGGCTGATAATGTCACCGCTAACGAATTACGTCCCAGTCGAGTCCCTGGTGACCACCTTCAAGACCTCCAAGAGAGTCACCAGGCACTCGACTGGGCTGTTAATTGTGTCCTCGTATCTTTCAAGGGCTGTGTGGACATGCGTCCTGGTCTCAGCACCTGAAGCCACCAACCATTCAAGCTTCAACTCGGCTGAGAGACCTCCGGCATGTATGAGGGCATCCCACACCCTGTGGGACTCCGAGGCGGGTAGGAGAAAACAGTTCAGGTGGGAGAAGACCTTAGAAGCCCCAGAATAATAGGTGCAACCCCTTGTCCCTGTATGCAAGGCTCGCCTCGTGTCCACCAGGCCCATGTTGTCACTACACCATGTTAGGGAGGCAGTCACATAACAGCACCCCCAACTTTGGACGTCCTGCCCATCTGCCAATCTGCCACCCCATTAAAATCCTCCAAGCACCTATCTTCCCATCGGGAATTTGGTCGCCAAGGCCCCCAGTGTCTGCTAAAACTTATATGTGAGCAGTGGAGGGGAATAAATACGAGCCAACGCGTGGGGGAAGTCATTCAAGAGGCCAGATATTGCAGTATAACGGACTAGGTTGCCATGCCACACCCTATCAACCACCAAAGGACGATGGTGATGCACCAGAATGGCTGTTCCCTGTAACCCCTGGGTGAAATCATTATGGAACACCTGTGCATATAGCATGTCAGCAAGAAAGGGGCAACTGGTGACTGCAAGATGGGTCTCTTGCAAAAAGAGTATATTGCCAGAGTATCTCTTAGCCCGCTTCAACAGCGCACCCCTCTTGACAGGGTCTAAAAGCCCATTAACGTAACAAGTCATAAGGTGGGTCGTGCCCTGTGTATCAGGGTCAGTCATTGGATATGTGGATGCTGTATCAATACTCGCAGGGAGAGCCATCCGGGCTCAAAATCTGGCCTACCCATGTAACATGCTGTAAGTGTGAAAAAGACGAAAAACAAAACTAGAACCAACTTTTCCCTCCCCTACACCATACCTCTCAAACTTGAAGTATCTGTCATGGAATAAACCCCAACCTCGTTCCTCTGCACTGCTCCCTTACCTACCCATAAACAGAATAGAGAAAAGGAGGGTCCACGTGGTCAACCGCCGACCTCTCCACCATTTCAGCAAAGTTTAACTTCATCATCGGCTCAAGTACACAAGAGTGTCCATAGGGCTAAGGTTCCTGCTATGACCGGGGGGCGAAGCTCTGTCAGATCTGTATCCAAGGACCTCCAGTGGCAAGGCCCAGAAGCATCCTCCAATCAAGTGCCAGAATGGCACCTCCACCATGCACGCTGAGACCACTGCGGCAGCTGCCTGCCCAGACCTGAAGCATCTTGACGGGTGGGGGAGGATGTTGCGGCACATCAGAGGGAGAGCCGCTCCTCTAGCCATGCCCAGGCCACCTCAGGTGTGTCAAAAATGAAGGTTTTGTTTTGCTATATCCCTTTCAGCAGCACTTCATTTGCAGCTCTTGCAGTTTCCTCTTAACTTCTAGAAAGGATCGCCTTTCCTGTTGAACTTTAAGAGTATAATCTGGGAATACCATCACTCGGGCAGAGCCACAAGGTCAGAGTCTCTTGGCCTTGAGGATGATGTCACGATCAGCAAAGTTGAAAATGCAGGTAATTATGGGGTGAGGTGGAGCACCTAGTGGAGGCTTCCATGCCAAGGACCTTTGTGTCCTTTCCTCTGCAAAACAAGGAGATAGCTCCTCTTTTGTAACCCAAGAGCTCAGCTAGGTGGTTAGGAATTGAGTTGGGGATGTTTCCTCAGCCCCCTCTGGGACCGACCACGATGTGTAAATTATTGCATCTTGCGTGGCCTTCCACATGATCAGCACACAATTCCAGAAGGTGCACAGTTTTCTGAAGCTCAGCGGTAGTAGTTTGCAATGTATGTATTGTATCTATGGCTGTTGAGATACTACTTTCTGCCTCTGCCACCCTAGCTGTTGTATTGTGCACATTATGCTTCAGCAGAGACACATCCACTTTCAGTTCACAAATCTTCTCCTCCAACGAAGACTGTAGGTCATGGATGACCTGTAAAATGGGGGCTGTGTAGTTGGCGAGGGCCAGCCTCACCGGTGGCACCTCCCTGTCCACGGTCCTAGTGAACCTTGTGTATTTGTTGATGCAACCCTGCGATGTCTGTGCACAAAGTTGCTTCTCTATCCCCATAATGTGTCAGGGTGGACAGTTAGGTGGTGGCCTCCCAATCAGAGCTAAGGGCCGACACCTCCCACCACCACCAGGACTACCAGGGTCCTTGCTTGGATGGGCAAAGTGCCCTCCAGAGGGTCAGGCTGCTATCACCGCCCACCTCAGGCATTCAAAATTATGTTCTCCACGGGCCCCTACTGACCTCCCTGCGCCTGCCGAGTCTGTTCATGAGGAAGGGGCTGCTGGGCTCCCCAGGTGCTGCCTCCCGACTAGAGCCGAGGTCAGAAGTCCACTAGCACTGTTGTGCCAGAGGGAGGATCTCCCCTGCCACAGAGTCCAACCAAGGCCCCAACTCAGCTGGCCCCAGCCCCCAGGGCACACCTTTAGTCTCCTCCGGAGCCCTCTCACTGCCAGTGCAGGCCCTCTGCTCCCCTGGGTGCCCTCCTTAGTGGCAGGAAGGTAGCTGATGCATGCCCAGTGTACTGCCCTTGCTCGTTGGAGAGGGCTGCTCGCTGCCTCCACCCGGACAAAGCCCCTGGCATTTCAGTCACACCAGTCCAGCCTGTCACGCTGCACCTGCTTCTAGTGCAGGAGCCACGGATTCCAACAAACACACCCCTTTGGAGGTGCAGGCCTCCAAGGCCCCTGCCTCTTGATCAGAGCCTTGGGTCCGACACCTGCTAGCGCCGTACGGCAACAGGAGGTCCCCCACCAAACTGCAGCTGAATCACTGGGTCCTCCATCCTCCTGCTGTCACCAACACTCCCCTGGGCCACTCCCAGGCCACGCAGCCCCAGTGGGAGGAGTTGAGCTGCTCCACAGCGCGACGGTAAAGAAGCCCTCGATGGAACAACTGCAGGGCTCCGAGTCTCCCTTCGCTGTCCCCACAACCAGCGCAGGGGGTTCAGATCGCTGGGAGATCTCCCAGTTTACCTGGGAGGACGGATGGCAGTGGCGTGGCGACTGAGCTCAAAGAAGAGCAGCCACCATGTTCGGCGCCCTGACCTCACCCCACGATCAGATTCTTAATCAACCAATGGGTGGGAAGACATGGATCTAGATCCTTATGAAGCTTATGAGAAGGACCATCAGCTTCCAATTCAGGAAACTCACTAAAACTTCACCCAAGTCTTCGCAGCAAAATAAATTGCTAATGAACATCATCCTGATCAAAAGAAGATGACAAGAAGAAAAAGAATGTCTGTGCCACTTTTGATGCTTCTGGTACGAACCAGATGTGGCAAGATGTTCTTGTAGGGTCTCTCTCATCAGCGCTTTTAAGTGGACCTCACAGAGTCTTTTTTGGCCAGAGCAACTGTGTTCTTGGTAGAGTGAAGCACATCAGAATATTACTTAGAACTAGAAAACTCCGCAGAAGAAGTAATGTCATGCTTTGACTCCTGCAAATGTTTGCCTGTAGCAAGAACACCCACACAACACAGTGAGATGGATTCAAAGTATCCTCCTTAACTGCAAGAATTAGAAGGCCTAAAAAAACCTGGTCCACTCACACCAAGAAGACTGACAGAAGCCTGGACCAAAGTCCAAAGATTTATAGATTGACTAAGACATTAAAGTACCTAGTAATCTCACAAAATTTCAGGAAAATGCAGAACAAAACGAATGACCAGATCCCAAAGTGTATTTTCCCTAGAAAGAACAGCACCACAAACAGAGAGAAAAGGATCCATCCCACCTGGCTTACTACATAACACGGGACCTGTGTATACATTTGTTTATTACAAGTCCCTGTCCTACTGCTGGAATCTTGCCCGCGAAAAAAAGGACCACACCTACCAACCCCCTTAGGGCTATTTCCTACCGCTCCACCCTTTGTAGCAAGTTACACATGAGATTTCAGGATGCGGTCTCTCAGTTTTGCCGGAGACCCATTTTTTTTAAAATCCCCTAAAATTACATTGTTTTGTTTCTGAGCGTTTCTGAAGCCCTATCTTGAAAACATTTTTTTACACATATTGCTCGGTTAATTATTCTTTGTGCTCATTTGAAGCACTGAATAAATATTAATTCTAATGAGGTCTTGAGTTTTTCAAATTAGTATTGTTTGATATAAGGCCTCCACATGCTGCTTCTGTCTCTGGTGGTAAAACTGTCACCAAGAGGCTGGCCAGGGTGCTCTACCACACCGTCAGAGTCTGGGAACCGCAGATGCAGACTCTGGGATAGCAGCCAGAAGAATGTTGACTGACAGGAGGGCGGGTGATTGCCATGAGTGCCCCTCCTCCCAGGTGTGTGACACCAGCCACCAAAAAGAGCAGGGGTGGACACCCACAGCTCAGCTCGCAGGAGCTCATTCCCTTCAACCTAGCGATAGGGGTCAGGTGAGAGGGTGGATGGATAGCAGCCCTAGGTGGAGAAAGTCAACAGGAATCAAATGTATATGTCAAAGCAGCTGATAGCAGCCGCAAACTGAGTGGGGCAAAGAGGAGCAACTTCTAGGCCACAAAGCCCCTGTCTGTTTCGCTTAGCACACAGGACCGCCAGGCTTGGGAACCATCACAGCCTCTTGCAGAACTGATAAATCTCTGGCTCTGGCAAAGAGGAGGAGAAGGAGAGATGTAGCCTCACCAGCCTACTACCTATGGAAACAGAAACAAAAACAGGACTTTTTGTGGATTATGATGCCTTTTTGGGACCAGAAAAAGGGAGGGGGCTGGGGTCATGGAAGAGAAATTGTAGTAAAAAAGTTCTAGAGAGGCATAATGTGACGATACATCACTTCATGCTGTAAATAAGAGGAAGTGACTCTGGGAGGGTAATATATGGTATAGGATGCTGTCTTGAAAGCAGCATGAGACAGCTAAAGATAGGGGCACAACTTTTTCCTTGTTGTCCATGAAAAAATGGTATACTTTGAAGAATGACTTGCCCCACTTTATGCATCGAAAAACTTTTCCCCAAACAGATGACCATCTGCTGCTGCACCCAAATCCTTATCTTCCATTTATGCTTGTTTGCTGACCAATGTATATCAGCAAAGTCTTCCTTGGCTCCATCAATAAACCTGAATTTTCGTGCCCCAGAATGCAAATCGATCTCTGAATCCAGCCCCTTAAAACCAGAAGATCTGTTGGTTCACTGGATGCCACAGCCCCTCGTGCCAATTCTATGATCTGGGACAAGAGGACGAACAAATCCAGCATCTTGTCCTGGCAGATTTTCAAGACTTTCTCAATCCCCTTTTAAGGGCCCTTTCCTTTTTTGAACATGGATGCCACCTTTGTAAGATCAAGGTCAGTAGTAGGAGCCAACTTTTCCTGAAAGAATGGACCTAGGTCATTCCGACCTAGGTGTACTCCCATTCACCTTTTCAATGGGACACCTAATCCACTAATTTAAAAAAAATCTGGAATCTTAGAAGAGGGTATCCATTCAACAGATCTAAGATGGATCACAATGGGGTCACAAAATGTCTGGCCCAAAGCATCTGGGATTTTGACATCCCCTGCACTTACTGTAGCTGTGTCATCCAACAATGGGGGCAACCCCTCACCTGACCCCAGCCTCTGAAGAATGTCCATGCCCAGAGGGGTCTGAAATGCCATCCTTGAGGAAAATCACTAGTGAGCCCCCCCCATAGCTTATCTGCTCATAAAGGGGTCCCCAAGAAAACTCACTAACCTTGTCTTCTATATGGACATATCCTCTTGGAAGAATGTACCTTTTGCCTCCAAAGGTATTAACCTGCCATTATTCTGAGATGCTTCAGGAATATGTTTACGTTTCGTCAAATGTACCCCCCCCCTTCCGCCTCAGGTCAGGGAAAAAGTTCCAGTCCACTTTAGGTTAACTTGATCATCCCGAGGACATGGTGGCAAATGGGAAATAAGACGATGAAAAGAGACAGAACCCAAACTATTGAACTCTTGATTTGTTTAATTACAGCAGGCACCGCTGAGTGAACAGTGTTGTATGGGCACAAAGATATGTGTCCTCTTTAGCAGACTCCGGCTTAGAATCTTCAAAAATGTCCTTCACTCAAAGGAGGAGCCAGACCTCTCAGCATCCTCAATGCCGTCATCAGGCAGCCGCAACCTATGCAAGCCACTTTAATCAGTGTCTTCCATTATAAATAACCAAGGGCCAGATGTAGCAGTTTTGCCCATTCTGTGTCGATGGGAAAACGTGTTCGTACATATGGCCCCATATTCTTTAAAAATAGAGGAATGCAGTTCCAGAATGTAATGAGGATGAAACTATCAGTAAAAAAATCTGACATAAAATTCAAACTCTCTCGAGACAAAAAGTATTTTTCTAAATATCCTCCCTCACTTTTTTTTAGTAAAAAGTACCTAAGAAACTAAAAAAGGAGCATAGCCCAAACAAAACTAACTATGAAACAATGAACCAAATATCTAACTGGAGAAATAAATACTCGAAAATGACTGTCAGCAGCACACTAGACTAGGGAGGGAAAGCATTCCGCTGATAAAAAAGAACTTAATCAGTTGAGAAAGCAGCTGAGCATGTGTCTGTATAACAGAATGTGCCTGGGGCCAAATGCCGTTGTACGACGGGAGAGGGAGTGCGTCCTTGTGACCCAACTTCAAAAGTAGACAAAAACGCTTGCAGGCGCCCGAGGGGAAACAAAATACCCTCAAGCTAATACACCACTTCAGAGAAAAAGGTCTCTAAGGAAATGAAGTTCAATGTAAAATTTCCTAGCTATTGTGAACGAACGTTTTCAATTCTATTAAGGACACGGTGGCCAGGATTACACTGTTCCTTCTTCACTTTCTTATTAACAGCAGCCACAAGTAACTTTACCATGTCAATAAAAGTACCTTTCCCTTAAACACCAGGGAAGGTAGAAATAAAAGGAACAATCACAAAACATCTAGGGCCAGATGTAGCAAGGCATTAGCGCCTCACAAACGGTGAAAAACGCCGTTTGCGAGGCGCTAATGCCCGCACGCGATTCAGAAACACATTTTGCGAGTCGGAACCGACTCGCAAAATGTGTTTCCGACTCGCAAATAGGAAGGGGTGTTCCCTTCCTATTTGCGACTCGCACCGCAATGTAAGTTGATTTGCGACCGCAAAAGCGGTCGCAAATCAACTCGCAGTTACCATCCACTTGAATTGGATGGTAACTCATTCGCAAACGGGAAGGGGTCCCCATGGGACCACTTTCCCTTTGTGAATGATCGCAAAATTATTTTTTCAGAGCAGGCAGTGGTCCTATGGACCACTGCCTGCTCTGAAAAAAAACGAAACAAAAGGTTTTGGTAATTTTTTATATTTGCAGCTCGTTTTCCTTTAAGGACAACGGGCTGCAGATGGAAAAAAAAACTGCTTTATTTAAAAGCAGTCACGGACATGGTGGTCTGCGGTCTCCAGCAGGCCACCATCCCCGTGAGTGCCTAGACTCGCTATGGGGTCGCAAACTGCGACCCACCTCATGAATATTAATGAGGTGGGTCTTTGCGACCTCATAGCGAGTCGCAGAAGGTGTCTGAGACACCTTTCTGCATAGCAAATTGCGAGTTGCAAATTGCGAGTCGGAAAGACTCGCAATTTGCAACTCGCAATTTGCTTTCTACCTACATCTGGCCCCTAATCCCTATTGCGTTCCTCATCATAAAGTCCGTTGTCAATGTTCATTCTGGCTCTTTTTCGTGCGTCATCCGAGTCTCCTACTCTTGTTTAGAGGAATCGGTATCTCCGGAGACAAAGAGTATAAATAAGAGTAACATCAAATATTGACAGCATTGCACAATCATTCAAATAGACACATCAAAGATTATTAAACATCATGGCATTTGTATAACTACGGATACAGGCTCAAGCAGCGTGTACAACAATAGATACAGAGCCACTACTCACCTGGAATGAAGCATCCCATCCCAAACTTAACAAACAAAGGGAGGGAAATATTAGTCTCCGATCAGTGGGTGGGAATAATCCTTGCCCCCGTGCCCTTAATAGAATTGAAAACTTTCTTTCATTATAGATAGGAAATGTTATATTCTATGTGAGGATCAGAGGTGAGAATTATTCTGGTTCAAAGCTTACTCACCACCAAATAAGCCATATCAATTACCAGCTTGAAAGAGAAGGTCCTAAAGATGGAATCGGAAGACCAGGCATGAGCATTAATAATATCCTCCAAATGGGCACCCAGCCCAAATGCCTTTGAAGCCATGGTACCCCTCATTGAGTGTGTCCTAAAAAGACAGACATCAATCCCCGCTTCCTGCATTATTCACCTGACCCAACGGGGTATGGTTGGGGAAGAAACTGCCTTGAAAGGTTTTCTTAGGGATATCAGGAGCTGTCTTTCTCCAGGGTTACCTAGCTCCTCTGTCATTGCCTCATTGGTCTTAAGGCATTTCACAACACATAGTTTTGGACTACCTGGAAAGGATGGATATGAATTAATCCTGGTGTGTGTCTTTGTGCACTTTGGGAAATGAAAAGCAACCCATTCTGGAGTAATGGCCCCACCTGTAACCTCTAGAGCCCGGACATCTGAAACACACAACATAAAACTAAGCAAAGGATCAAGGCCAAATTTCCTGAAATCTCCTTTCTTGAGAAATACTTATTACTGTGTCATGAGAGGAAAAGATTGAACAGTCGGTTAACATTCCATAAGGACAAGTATCTAGGTTCTGGGGGGCCAAAAAACTGATACTCCTTAACAATTTCCTCATCAGGAGATGTTCCCCAACTTGTAGACCTTCAATAGAGTCATGGTTGGCAGAAATCGCTGAACGAAATGAATTTACTGACCTGTAAGCCATACATTTGACAGCAAGATCCGATAGGAAATTCAACACTGGGACAAATCCCGGAGCCTACGGAATCCAAATCCCTTTACATATACCAACTAGGCCATTTGGACCAGGCAGACTTGCATTGGTGTACAATGGAAGACGCGTATGCCTTTGCAAGGAGATCTTGAGCTTGTTGCGAAAGTCCCAGGGCTTGCCATTATCTCTGCTAATCTGCCATACCATGAGGCGGATAGACTGATCCACCACCAGGATGTGGAGATTCCCTGAAGGATATTTTAGAAGATCTGGATATAGGGATTGAAGGATTAGAGAATCTCAGGAAAGTTTCATCAAAACTGGAAATCATGCTTGAGACTTTCAAAGGGACGTCACTAAAACCAAGCTCACCCTCTGTCTCCTGTGATAGTCGAGTTATCGACAATGGGAGAAACGCATACCCCTGCTCCCGACTCCAATCTTGCAGGAACTAATCCATCGCTGCTGCCAGTGGATCTGGACTCCAGCTGAAGAACCAGTCCAGTTGGTAGTGCTGACAAGAGGCAAATAGATCCACTGTGGACGGACCACGGACCCCATATGTGGCTTAAAGATAGCAAGATCTTGGGGGTCGAATTTTCACACGCTTCAATCCTGAAGGTGTCTGGAGCTCCAGACAGCCACTGTTTTTGGAGGCACCTGGAAGACTTTCAGCCATCACTGAGATCTTGTACATGAGGCAATATTCCCAAACACCAATAGCAAAATCTGACAGAGCTTTGGATTTCGTTCCTCTCAAGCGGTTGATGTAGCGAACGGCGAAGATGTTGTCCTTCTTGAGAAGAGCACAACAGTGGATCTTGTCCTTGGTCCAACACCGTATTGCGAAGGATCCCGCCAGCAGCTCCAAGCAGTTGATGTGAAGACTATTTTCTTGAGAAGACCAACTTCCACCGGTGGATAACTCCCCACAACGGGTGCCCCAACCCATCCTGCTGGCGTCCGACTGGATGGTAAGTTCTAGACTTTTACACATATGCAGTGCCATGAGTCCATGTAGGAGAGCCACCACTGCATCTCTTCTTTGGCATCCAGGGTGAGGGGAGCCAGTTCTGCATAAGACAGGCCCAGTAGGAGCTGAAAAGCCTTCAGGCGTTGTAAGGCCAGGTAGTGCAGGGGCCTTGGAAAGATCACCTGAATGGAGGGAGGGAGGAGGCCCACTATCCATGCCATTTTAGTCATTGCCAGAGTTTTGCGAAGTGTCTGCCTGAACTTTTCCATCTTCCTGGAAGGGAGACTGAGAGAAGACTCAACAGAGTTCATAAAAAAACTTAGGAAGGTGAGGGATTGTATCAGAGTAAGATAGGACTTTTCTGCATTGATGATGAAGCCCACGGATTCGAGGAGGGACGCTGCCATTTGCAGTTGCTCAGAGAGACATCAAGGGCATTGCTCCTCCAACAGGATGTCATCCAGATAGATGATCAGTCAAACTCCCGGAGCCTGCAACTGTTCCATGTTGGGTTTGGGCAAGTTGGTGAAGCACCAAGGAGCTGAAGACAGACAGAAAGGGAGGGCAGTGAATTCAAACACCTGACCTCTCCATTGGAACTGAAAGAACCTGCAGTGAGGAGGGAAGATCTGGATCAAAAAATATGCATCCTTGAGATCGAGGTGCAACATCCAATCTCCAGAATTCAACAAGTCATGCAGAAGGTGAAGCCCGTCCATTTTAAAGTGGCAACCGATCAATCACCTGTTGAATTCTTTGAGATTGATAACTGGGCGTTGACCCCCATCAAGCTTCTCCACCAAAATAAGGTTGCTCAGTAAACATCGGGAATGAAGGAGGGAAGGAAGGAATGGAAGGGAGGGAAGGGTTGATAACCTGCTTCTCCAACCTCTGTGTGACCTCCAAGTCTATGAGGGCGGCGTCTGAACGTGAAAAAACATAGTGTGTGGACGATGAGGCTGAGAAGAGAAGCCGTAAAACTCTATGTGAAACCCTTGTATGGTCTGCAGCACCCATGCATTCAAGGTAATCCACGCCAGTTGCTGAAGAACTGAGCCAGTCTGCCCCCCACCTCCACGTGAGTAGGAATCCTTGGACTCACCGCTAGAACATCCTTGGGCGGACTGCCCTCTGCAGCAGTGCTTAATTTGTGAATTACATGGTGCCGGTGCCCAAAGCTCTGCTTAGAAGTCGGTGGCTGATGCAGGTAAACATCGGTACTCCAAATATCAAGGCTAGTAGTGTTCTATACATTACCACATGCTCCCTGCCCCTTTTTCTTGCTCTGATTGGTTCCCTCTTTCTCCCTTTAAGACAGATGTGTTGTATTTCTCTTTCTCCGTCTTTCCAATCTGTGTGCTTTCCCTCTTGTGCACTTGGAAAATATCTGAGGCAGAAAATAAGTGCCGCCACCCAAAAATAAGTGCTGGTGCCCCCCACGGCAACCACCGGCTCAAATTAAGCATTGCTCTGAAGGCACCTCTAGAGCCACAAAGGCCAGATCCACCTCTGGAGGGGTGAAGCTGCCATATCGACTGGAGTCTTGCCATTGTGCCTGCCTGCCTTGACCTTTGAAGGAGGGCTGTGTTGCTGGGCGGCCGGCCATATGCCCTGACTGACCCTCATGAAAACCCTAAGGTTGAGGTTGAGGTTGCACTTGATGGAGGCCTGCGCCTTATTTATGGAATTGAATGCAGCCACAAATGTCCCTAACTCTTTAATGAAGGGGTCCCTCACTAGGCCACCGCCCCCACCTTTAAGAATTCTAGGTCACCCATCTTGGGGTCAATCTTAATAATGAGCGACTTACAGCGATCTGTAGATAGGGCCCAATTAGCATTGCCCAGCAGAATAAAGGTGCGCTAGGCCCAGCCTGAGAGAGCCGCTGGTGAAATAAGGGACCTGATGCCTTGGTGTCTCCTGCCATGTTTAAAATCCTGGTGAGGGGCCCTGTCACATCTAGGAGTTTGTCCTGGCATGCCCCCCAGGACCGATTGATGCCCTTCTTAGGATCTCACATGTAGTTGGTGAAAAAGGTCATCATTTTAGGATCAAGTTCGGAGGTAAGCGCAAGAAGACCACACGGACATTCTGACTACTGGTGGTTCCAGACCTCTTTATTGAGGGGCTTCCTGAGATGGGCTACCACAGGCCGCCACGTAGGAGGCCACTTTGGGAGCTGAGATCCATTCAGAGGATCTAGCATGCATCAAATTATCAGGGTCCAACATATCGCTGTGGGGGATGACGCAAGTCTTAGAGGCCAGAGGGAAACCCTCAGAGGAGGGACGCCAAGATCTTGACTTGTCACCGTCAGACCCTGCCTGGGAGTCATCTGCATCTGTGTCTGCATCAGAAGGGGGGTAGGTATGTCATGGCTCCCTGCGGGGGGTGGTAGGAGCTTAGGAATAGCTGGAGGTTTAGCATTTTTAGGTAGAAAGGCCCTTTTAAGCCTGTCAAGGCATCCACTGCGAAACTTGGGCAGGGCCTGGATGTGTGTTCCAGCAAGCACATTGCAGCACTGATTAAAATATATAAGTTGGTACTGACCAGCCTGAGTGCAGCGTCACTAGCGCTGTGCAAAAAGCACTGTCATGCCTACAGACCCTGGCACAGCAGGGCTTCCCACTCCACGCCCAGGTGGGGCAAGGAGGGTCCGCCAATCGCGGAGCCAATGAGGAACGCCGCTCTCCATTGTTAAAGCGCAGCACCCTCAAGCGGTAGCACCGCATGCTGCATCCGCAATGCAGAGCTCGCGAATGGACGGTAAAAGTTTCTGTGAGCGAGGAAAAGGGACTCTGTGGGGAAAAAAGAATAAATTCAAAAATTACATACCAACAAACTATATATAGAAAAGGATATATCACACGGAAGGTCAGGCCGACTTGTGAGAAGTGTAGCGTGCCCTCTGGTGTAATGTAACCACTTTGATAATTTACTAGTAATCATAATTCCTAGCCCTACCCTTTTTACTCCCAGTCCTTGCATGTGAAGTGGAAGCCATCGGAGATAAACTTAATTTGAAAAAAGTAAATATGTTTCTGAGATAATTGATCCTGCTTACCCAAAGCTCATAATTCAAGAGGACTGACAATACCAGAAACCTTTTACTGCAAACTGCAAATTTACGGCCTAACGGATATTGGCCCATATGTACGAACACTTTTTCCCATAGACACAGAATGGGTAAAAACCTTTGCCATATCTGGCCCATGGACCCTGCCGTGCGACATAAGGCCTTCAAACCAGTCATTTAGCGAGTCCTCCTCCTGGATAAGAATATGGTGGTGAAGGAATTTGCGTCTCTCTTCTCTAAGCAATACTGAAAACAGAATACCAAGAACAGATATCCCCCCCTAAACTATATATTGGTTCCCTCCTTAACCATATGAAGAAGAACTAATCCAAAATAACTGAGGAGATTGGGGATGATGTCTCGCAGGAACAACTTGGGTCCTAATTATTTACCCATGGACTTCTTTAAACATTTTAAGTTTAGGGAGGCTCATAAGTCTTAAAAAATATGTTCACGACCTTCTTGGAGTATAAAATCCTACACCCTAACTTAAGGGAAGCAGCTTATAAGGTTTTGTTGAAACTTGGTAAGCTGCCGGATCAATGTGCACCATAAAGGTCAACTTCAGTCAAAAATCTTTCCAAAACTGCTTGCCGAATGCTGCATCACATGGATCCAGTCACTACTTCATGTAGACCAATGATTATTTCAGAGAGCTATCTGGATTCCATTTAAACTGGATTACGTTCACTCTTTTTCCAACCTGTGGTTCCTACATGAACGAGACCTCCACTTTAAGATTGAAAATGGATAAAACCAAGATATCCATCATGGCAAGTAAGTACGCAAGCTCATCTACTGGCGATGGAACCTGGTTTTCAGAGACCTGGGCCATTAATCCAGCTAGCGCGTGGAACTGTATGACGTGATGTGTCAGAAACCTACTTATTGTGTAAGTAAATCTACTTGTCCATCAATGCCTAGCAGTGAGGTGACAAATTATGTCAGAGTTCTCATTATATCAGTGCTTTGATAACAGCCTCTCTGACTTAGCGGTACATCAAGAGTTGGAGTGCTCTACGAGTCTGTGCACACCCACTAAATTGCATGCTGAAGGGTATTCACCAACTCCTCTTCAATCTCCTCCCACCATAGTTTACACCTGACGAGGGCAGGAGTAAACCCTTTTCAAGGATGGGAAAAAAGGGGGTGCAGAAAGAATACATTTGCAATCGTTCATCAGATTTTCACATGAGCAAATATAACACAACATGTGTATATGGATAGGCCATTTTCACCCTAGGGTCATTTGACGCAGAAGTACCAGATGCGTATTGGCACTAAACTCAATAGTACTCAATAGTACTCATCAATCTTAGAAGGAAGAAAGGGTTAGTTGATCTGCAGGGATTTAAACCTGTGACCATGTTTATTTACTCATGTGAAAATTAATTCCATAAAAGTATGCTAATAGTATGGTTTCCAGGCATACACCTGTAAAATTGTGCAACGCCACACATATGCATGAATGCAAGGACATATATCCGAGGGGGCACGTTTGTGCATTTCTTTAAGAATCGGGCCGTTGGCTTATTTTTATGTGGCCCCTAATGGCATTACATTTTTTCCCCTAATTTTTTTTAAATATTGGCATGCGTCAAACACATTTTGGTGACTCAGAGAAATGGTGCCTAAAAGTGCACAATGGTTTAACAAAACGCTATTTCAAGTTGTAATTTTATTGCGTACTTTGCGTTTCAAAAGCAAAAATCACCAATATTGCTGACAAGCTGCTGCGTGTAACCAGGGAGCAGCCTGGGAGTATTATGAGCAGTCTCAAACTGTTAAATCTTGCAAACATGTCCATGCTTTTGAAATGAAACCGGTCAGTAATACAAACTGAGCTCACTGCATTTTATTACAGCACTGGCCCTAATAGCAAAGGCTGTGCATTAATGAATCATATATACAAGTTTAAATCATATACACATACAAATATACATCTTACTTTAGTGCAAACAATCCTTTCACAGATCTGTACTGTAAACTGACAGCCAAGGGGTTCGGCCTACTTGTCTAAAGGACAAAGTAAACATGAAAACTTGATGACCTTGATCCTAAAAGAATATGTCCTAGTCATTGGGGGATTGGAGTTACAAGTCCCCTAAATCCAGACTTTCCCTGTCTCTGATGGGACAAGTTGCTATTACAAAAATGGTCTCCCTCCCTAAATTAAAAAATGCGCTCCAAAACCGCCTGCACCAAATACTTCTGTCTTTTTTTTGTTCCCTGAATGCTCTCCAAAACTGCCTGCACCAAATACTTCTGTCTTTCTTTCGTCCCCCGAATCCCTTAATTTGAAGTTTCTTGTGGGAGGGCAGAATTCCATGGGAGTTCATGTCTAAATGCTAAAAGTATTTTTATGTGGTAGACCGCAGCATATAAGACCTATTGCATCTCCAACATCCTTGTACTCAATGAGTTGCTTTTATGTTCTTCCCTGATAATTATGAAAATTGGAAGCTTGGCTATCACTCACCCCTGCACTTCCTTTATTGAGGCTGACTACCTTCAGGCCTCCCACGGCCATGAAACTAGTCTTCGATATCTTGAAGTAGGCGCTGAGTGCAATCCAATGGGAGGGCAGACTGACAGTCACCCTCTGCATGGGAACCACAGTGATAAGAGTGACCTCCTTTTAGGGCTTTTGCACGTGGGACCTGATAGGCTTCTTGTATTTGAAGGATATAATCGTTCAGTCCAAATTCTGTTCATTGCAGAGCTGCAGAGTAAATGTGTGCTCCACACAACTCAATTCTTTTGATATCTCCAGTTCTGACACATGATTTCCTCCCACCTCAGAGGAGCCGCAGAGATCAGAGACTTCAGCCCGCTTAAGATCAAGACCACAATGGAGAATGTACTAGTCACGAAAATATCCTGTATCTGTAAAATCACAATTAGCAACGCATCTGTTCATTTAGCATCCCTTGAAGAGAAAAGGGGAAGACATGGACGAATTGACAGAAAAGGAATTGTGAAATACTTTAGTGTCCCCACATGAGATAGCCACAAGTGCCCACCTTCTCATTTTTTTACGTGCCATTGATGGGACCAAAAACAACAGGCCACACGCTGGCCTTTTTAAGGTAGCACATCTTGCAGTGCCAGGCTGTGCGAAAGCACCAGTACAACACCACGTTCTTCTGATCTGTTTTTAAAAAAAAGAAGTAATGAGCAGAAATACATTTTTGTACATATTCTGAGGTACAGCTTTTTTGACCTAACAAATTACATTAAATCTACTATCTTTTTTGCAAAAAAATCCTGAATGCTTTTTGGTGTATTTAATTTTGTGTTACAGATTCTGTTTTGTGAACTTTCATTATTCTTGTTTTATTGACTTTTTTTTTTATTGTTAACGGTGTACTGGAGAAGCGTAAAGAAAGAGCAATACACCAAAAGATTCAGTTTGCGAGAAGGTTTGATGGTGCGACCATGAATTATTAGTTGTTAGTAAACTACCTTCTGTTTCTAAATCTGAAGGAAACATTCAGCTCCCTGAGCCTTAAAGGTCAAAGTGCATGTCTGATGTCACTGTGCTAACGTGATCCACTGTAGGGCCAGTGTGCATGTGTGTCATTCCACTACAATGCAGAACACATCCCAGGGCACTAGTATCTGGTGGAAATGAAACATTTCCTAGCTATCAAGAAGGAAAGTTTCAATTCAATTCAATTGACCCAAGGGTAGGTCGCTCCCCCTGCCGCTGCAGCTCCTCCAGGTTCCTGAGTTCCTGAGACCCACCTCACAGTAAGTACCCTCCACCTCCCAGCCCCTCGCTCTGCCCTGCGCTACTCACCCTCTCTCCTGCTCCTGCTTCTTTTCTTCTTCTCTGTTCTTCTGTTCTTCCTCCTCGCTCCTCGTCTGTAATCTTCTTCTGTACTCTTCTTTCCCCCGTCTTCACTCTACTTCTCTTCTTCCTCATCTTCTTCTGTGGTCTTCTGCCCTCTGTTCTTCGTTTTCTGTATCTTCTTCTGTATCTTCTTCTGTGTTCTTCTGTGTTCTTCCGGTCTTCCTTTCTTCTCTCCTTCCGGTCTTCTGATCTTCCTTTCTTCTCTCCTTCCGGTCTTCTGTTCTTCTGTTCTTCTTGTCTTCTGTTCTTCTTGTCTTCTTGTCTTCTGTTCTTCTTGTCTTCTGACTTCGGCTCTTCTGCCTCCTCCGTCCTCTTCTCCCCGCGCCTGCCCTCCTGCTCCTGCCTCATCCCCCTCCCCCACTCGCATCCCCCTCTCTATCTCCCCTATCTAACCCGTTCACTATCTACCTCCCCCACTCCTCCTATCTACCTATCTCTCTATCTCTCTATCCCACTATCTAACTCCCTCACTCTCCACCTCCTCCTATCTTCCTATCTCTCTATCTATTTCCCTATCTATCGATTTCCCTATCTATTTTCTCTATCTATTTCTCTATCTCTCCCCCCTCACCCCCTCTATTACCTATCTTCCTATCCTCTCACTCTACCTCTCACCCTCACCCACCTCTACAACCCCCCTCCCCTATCTTCTCAACCCTACTCCTATCTTTCTCCCCTATCTCCTAAACCTCCTAACACTCACCCCCCTCCACCCTTAAACCCCCCTCCCCCAGCTCTTCTCACTCTACCTGTCCCCCCCTCCCTCGCGCTTTCCCGCCGCGACCTCCTGCACGCCCCCAGCTCCCATTCGCCCCCACCTGACCCCTCCCCCCCCTCCTACCTCATATGGCGGCCGCTGCGCGACAGTGGTAGCGACCCTTGACCCAAGGGTAGGTCGCTCCCCCTGCCGCTGCAGCTCCTCCAGGTTCCTGAGTTCCTGAGACCCACCTCACAGTAAGTACCCCCCACCTCCCAGCCCCTCGCTCTGCCCTGCGCTACTCACCCTCTCTCCTGCTCCTGCTTCTTTTCTTCTTTTCTTCTTCTCTGTTCTTCTGTTCTTCCTCCTCGCTCCTCGTCTGTAATCTTCTTCTGTACTCTTCTTTCCCCCGTCTTCACTCTACTTCTCTTCTTCCTCATCTTCTTCTGTGGTCTTCTGCCCTCTGTTCTTCGTTTTCTGTATCTTCTTCTGTATCTTCTTCTGTGTCCTTCTGTGTTCTTCTGTGTTCTTCCGGTCTTCCTTTCTTCTCTCCTTCCGGTCTTCTGATCTTCCTTTCTTCTCTCCTTCCGGTCTTCTGTTCTTCTGTTCTTCTTGTCTTCTGTTCTTCTTGTCTTCTTGTCTTCTGTTCTTCTTGTCTTCTGACTTCGGCTCTTCTGCCTCCTCCGTCCTCTTCTCCCCGCGCCTGCCCTCCTGCTCCTGCCTCATCCCCCTCCCCCACTCGCATCCCCCTCTCTATCTCCCCTATCTAACCCGTTCACTATCTACCTCCCCCACTCCTCCTATCTACCTATCTCTCTATCTCTCTATCCCACTATCTAACTCCCTCACTCTCCACCTCCTCCTATCTTCCTATCTCTCTATCTATTTCCCTATCTATCGATTTCCCTATCTATTTTCTCTATCTATTTCTCTATCTCTCCCCCCTCCTCCACCCCCTCTATTACCTATCTTCCTATCCTCTGACTCTACCTCTCACCCTCACCCACCTCTACAACCCCCCCTCCCCTATCTTCTCAACCCTACTCCTATCTTTCTCCCCTATCTCCTAAACCTCCTAACACTCACCCCCCTCCACCGTTAAACCCCCTCCCCCAGCTCTTCTCACTCTACCTGTCCCCCCTCCCTCGCGCTTTCCCGCCGCGACCTCCTGCACGCCCCCGCCCCCCAGCTCCCATCGCCCCCACCTGACCCCTCCCCCCCCTCCTACCTCATATGGCGGCCGCTGCGCGACAGTGGTAGCGACCCTTGACCCAAGGGTAGGTCTCTCCCCCTGCCGCTGCAGCTCCTCCAGGTTCCTGAGTTCCTGAGACCCACCTCACAGTAAGTACCCCCCACCTCCCAGCCCCTCGCTCTGCCCCGCGCTACTCACCCTCTCTCCTGCTCCTGCTTCTTTTCTTCTTCTCTGTTCTTCTGTTCTTCCTCCTCGCTCCTCGTCTGTAATCTTCTTCTGTACTCTTCTTTCCCCCGTCTTCACTCTACTTCTCTTCTTCCTCATCTTCTTCTGTGGTCTTCTGCCCTCTGTTCTTCGTTTTCTGTATCTTCTTCTGTATCTTCTTCTGTGTTCTTCTGTGTTCTTCCGGTCTTCCTTTCTTCTCTCCTTCCGGTCTTCTGATCTTCCTTTCTTCTCTCCTTCCGGTCTTCTGTTCTTCTGTTCTTCTTGTCTTCTGTTCTTCTTGTCTTCTTGTCTTCTGTTCTTCTTGTCTTCTGACTTCGGCTCTTCTGCCTCCTCCGTCCTCTTCTCCCCGCGCCTGCCCTCCTGCTCCTGCCTCATCCCCCTCCCCCACTCACATCCCCCTCTCTATCTCCCCTATCTAACCCGTTCACTATCTACCTCACCCACTCCTCCTATCTACCTATCTCTCTATCTCTCTATCCCACTATCTAACTCCCTCACTCTCCACCTCCTCCTATCTTCCTATCTCTCTATCTATTTCCCTATCTATCGATTTCCCTATCTATTTTCTCTATCTATTTCTCTATCTCTCCCCCCCTCCTCCGCCCCCTCTATTACCTATCTTCCTATCCTCTGACTCTACCTCTCACCCTCACCCACCTCTACAACCCCCCTCCCCTATCTTCTCAACCCTACTCCTATCTTTCTCCCCTATCTCCTAAACCTCCTAACACTCACCCCCCTCCACCGTTAAACCCCCTCCCCCAGCTCTTCTCACTCTACCTGTCCCCCCCTCCCTCGCGCTTTCCCGCCGCGACCTCCTGCACGCCCCCGCCCCCCAGCTCCCATCGCCCCCACCTGACTCCTCCCCCCCCTCCTACCTCATATGGCGGCCGCTGCGCGACAGTGGTAGCGACCCTTGACCCAAGAGTAGGTCGCTCCCCCTGCCGCTGCAGCTCCTCCAGGTTCCTGAGTTCCTGAGACCCACCTCACAGTAAGTACCTCCCAGCCCCTCGCTCTGCCCTGCGCTACTCACCCTCTCTCCTGCTCCTGCTTCTTTTCTTCTTTTCTTCTTCTCTGTTCTTCTGTTCTTCCTCCTCGCTCCTCGTCTGTAATCTTCTTCTGTACTCTTCTTTCCCCCGTCTTCACTCTACTTCTCTTCTTCCTCATCTTCTTCTGTGGTCTTCTGCCCTCTGTTCTTCGTTTTCTGTATCTTCTTCTGTATCTTCTTCTGTGTTCTTCTGTGTTCTTCCGGTCTTCCTTTCCTCTCTCCTTCCGGTCTTCTGATCTTCCTTTCTTCTCTCCTTCCGGTCTTCTGTTCTTCTGTTCTTCTGTTCTTCTTGTCTTCTGTTCTTCTTGTCTTCTGTTCTTCTTGTCTTCTGACTTCGGCTCTTCTGCCTCCTCCGTCCTCTTCTCCCCGCGCCTGCCCTCCTGCTCCTGCCTCATCCCCCTACCCCACTCGCATCCCCCTCTCTATCTCCCCTATCTAACCCGTTCACTATCTACCTCCCCCACTCCTCCTATCTACCTATCTCTCTATCTCTCTATCCCACTATCTAACTCCCTCACTCTCCACCTCCTCCTATCTTCCTATCTCTCTATCTATTTCCCTATCTATCGATTTCCCTATCTATTTTCTCTATCTATTTCTCTATCTCTCCCCCCTCCCTCACCCCCTCTATTACCTATCTTCCTATCCTCTCACTCTACCTCTCACCCTCACCCACCTCTACAACCCCCCCTCCCCTATCAACCCCTCAACCCTACTCCTATCTTTCTCCCCTATCTCCTAAACCTCCTAACACTCACCCCCCTCCACCCTTAAACCCCCCTCCCCCAGCTCTTCTCACTCTACCTGTCCCCCCCTCCCTCGCGCTTTCCCGCCGCGACCTCCTGCACGCCCCCGCCCCCCAGCTCCCATTCGCCCCCACCTGACCCCTCCCCCCCCTCCTACCTCATATGGCGGCCGCTGCGCGACTGCGCCGGAGGCGCGCTGGAGGCGCGCCAGAGGCAAGCCCGTCTGCGCCCGTCCGCGCCTGTCCCGCGCCCAGCGCCACGAACCCTGGACCCCAGCTCTCCCAAGCCCCGCTGACCCGCTACGACCCCACCATCCTCCACGCCCTCAACCCAGGACGCTCCAACACTTGCTTCCAAGCTCACCCCAAACGCACCCATGGACCCTTCGCCTGCAACTCCTGCAAACGCACCTTCCACCACGCAACAACCATGACCACCAGCCCACGCTCGCTCCGTCCACAAACACGCCGTCGAACTCTGGGACCTCCTGGACTCCATAGCACCGGACGTCGCCTTCATCACGGAGACCTGGATGAACGCCTCCTCGGCCCCTGACATCGCCACTGCCATCCCCGAAGGCTACAAGATCTCCAGAAAAGACCGCACCAACCAGGTAGGAGGAGGTATCGCCATCGTCTTCAAAGACTCCATCAGCGTCACCACCTCCACCGAAGACACCCCTCTCGCCGCTGAACACCTGCATTTTCAGATTCGCACCGATCCGAGGACCACCCTCAGAGGATCCCTCATCTACCGTCCTGCCGGGCCACGCGCCCCTTTCAGCGACGCCATCGCCGACTTCATCTCCCCGCACGCCCTCGCCTCGCCGAACTACATCCTCCTAGGTGACCTCAACTTCCATCTGGAACAAAACAACGACCCCAACACCACCACCCTGCTCGCCAACCTCGCCAACCTCGGCCTCAAACAACTGGTGAACACCGCCACCCACATCGCCGGACACACGCTTGACCCCATCTTCTCCGCCAGCAAACACTTCTTCTTCAGCCACGCCTCCGCCCTACACTGGACCGACCACAGCTGCGTCCACTTCACATTCCGACGCGAGACCCGCCACCTCCGCACCCAACCCATCCCTCGTCGACAGTGGAACAAGATCCCCGAAGAGCAACTCTTCTCCGCACTCGCCACCAACCAACCCACCCTCACCACCGACCCCAACGACGCAGCCCTCAACCTCACAAACTGGATCTCCAACTGCGCAGACATCCTTGCTGCCCTCAAACGCACGCATCGACAGACCAACACCAAAAAACCTCTCTGGTTCTCTGACACCCTCAAAGAATCAAAGAAAACTTGTCGCGCCCTTGAGAAAGCCTGGCGCAAGGACCGCACCGCTGACAACATGACCGCCCTCAAGAACGCTACCCGCGAACACCACCACCTGATCCGCGCCGCCAAAAGGAACTTTTTCACCGACAGACTGGACAAAAACACACAACAGCAGAGAACTCTTCAGCATCGTCAAGGAGTTCTCCAACCCCAGCGCCAACGCCAACGCCGTCACACCCTCACAGGATCTGTGCGAATCCCTCGCCACTTTCTTCCATCGCAAGATTAGCGACCTCCACGACAGCTTCGGACACCAGACCCAACCAAACACCACCGAACCGGCATCCACGGCCATCACCCTCAACAACTGGTCCCACATCAACACGGAAGAAACCAAATCCATCATGAACTCTATCCACTCCGGCGCCCCTTCGGACCCCTGCCCGCACTTCATCTTTAACAAAGCCGACGACATCATCGCCCCGCACCTCCAGACCGTCATCAACTCTTCTTTTTCTTCTGCTACCTTCCCCGAATGCTGGAAACACGCCGAAGTCAACGCCCTACTAAAGAAACCTACGGCTGACCCGAGCGACCTGAAAAACTTCCGCCCCATCTCTCTTCTGCCTTTCCCAGCCAAAGTAATAGAGAAGACCGTCAACAAACAGCTGACCACCTTCCTGGAAGACAACAACCTGCTCGACCCCTCACAAACTGGATTCCGAACCAACCACAGCACTGAAACCGCCCTCATCTCAGTCACTGACGACATCAGAACCCTGATGGACAACGGTGAAACAGTCGCCCTCATTCTGCTCGACCTCTCGGCTGCCTTTGACACCGTCTGTCACCGCACCCTAATCACCCGCCTCCGCTCCACCGGAATCCAAGGCCAGGCCCTGGACTGGATCGCCTCCTTCCTCTCAAACCGTTCCCAAAGAGTTTACCTCCCTCCGTTTCGCTCAGAACCCACCGAGATCATCTGCGGCGTACCCCAAGGCTCATCACTCAGCCCGACACTCTTCAATGTCTACATGAGCCCCCTCGCCAACATCGTACGCAAGCACGACATCATCATCACCTCCTACGCCGACGACACGCAACTTATACTTTCCCTCACCAAGGACCCCGCCAGCGCCAAGACCAACCTAGAAGAGGGTATGAAGGACATCGCAGATTGGATGAGGCTCAGCCGCCTAAAGCTGAACTCTGAAAAAACGGAAGTCCTCATCCTCGGCAACACCCCGTCCGCCTGGGACGACTCCTGGTGGCCCACAGCCCTCGGCACTGCACCGACCCCCACAGACCACGCCCGCAACCTCGGCTTCATCTTGGACCCTCTTCTCACCATGACCAAGCAAGTCAACGCCGTGTCCTCCGCCTGCTTCCTCACCCTCCGCATGCTCCGCAAGATCTTCCGCTGGATCCCCGCCGACACCAGAAAAACCGTGACCCACGCCCTCGTCACGAGCCGCTTGGACTACGGCAACACCCTCTACGCCGGGACCACAGCCAAACTCCAAAATCGCCTGCAACGCATTCAAAACGCCTCGGCCCGCCTCATCCTCGACATACCCCGCAGCAGCCACATCTCCGCACACCTGAGACACCTGCACTGGCTCCCAGTCAGCAAAAGGATCACCTTCCGACTTCTCACCCACACACACAAAGCCCTCCACGACAAGGGACCGGAATACCTCAACAGACGCCTCAGCTTCTACGTCCCCACCCGCCTCCTCCGCTCCTCTGGCCTCGCACTCGCTGCTGTCCCTCGCATCCGCCGCTCCACGGCGGGTGGGAGATCTTTCTCCTTCCTGGCGGCCAAGACCTGGAACTCCCTCCCCACCAGCCTCAGGACCACCCAGGACCACTCCGCTTTCCAGAGACTCCTAAAGACCTGGCTGTTCGAGCAGCGATAACCCCCCCTTTTTCCCCTAGCGCCTTGAGACCCGCACGGGTGAGAAGCGCGCTTTATAAATGTTAATGATTTGAATTCTATTAAGGACGAGTCACTCTCCCCTCTATTGGGGAACCTAAGGTCTAGTTCAGTATTTGGTATGACTATGTCTCGATTTTTCCTGGGAAAAACATCCTACTGGTAAAGTGCGTGTTTTAGTGTGCATGCACTCTAATGGAAGACTTCTCTTAATTTATCGAAGCTTTCCAGGTGCTCCGCATCATGTTTATGGTCCATATTTGACCCCGAGGAGGACAGACCACTAGGCCCCGCTCCTAAGTCTCTGGTGTCCCCAGATCCACTTCATCTGGGAAAAACATCCTACTGGTAAAGTGCGTGTTATAGTGTGCATGCACTCTAACGGAAGACTTCTCTTAATTTATCGAAGCTTTCCAGGTGCTCCGCATCATGTTTATGGTCCATATTTGATCCCGAGGAGGACAGACCACTAGGCCATGCTCCTAAGTCTCTGGTGTCCCCAGATCCACTTTATACCTGGGCAGCAAGCCTGTCCACCTGTTCCTGCAGAGACGCAGGAGTTTTAGAAATAACCTGTGTTAGCATCTTGTCAACCCCTGCAGGAAGACAGCCGAGGGCAGCCATTGCTCTTCTGCCTCATCAAACGAGGAATATTCATGATTCTTAAAGGATTCAATGGTATGAGAGGGTGCGAGCACAAATGTATACACTATAGGTCCTAATGAAAAATATAGATGGCAACCCCTTCACCAGTGCTCAAGATAACTAAGTGTTTGCAGCACTAATATGTAATGCCACCAGGTGGCGCTGACAGCCAATGTGACTGCAAGGGAGACCCTGCCGGAGATATCGATGCTGTGGCGTTGTCGGGAGGCGAGGGTTGGTAGGGAAAATACCTGAGGCAATCCCACTAGCTGGAGTGCCCTGGGGCATTGTAACACGAAGCCTGAGCCTCTGAGGCTCACTGCTAGGTGTTACAGTTCCTGCAGGGGGCAGGTGTGAAGCACCTCCACCCACAGCAGGCTTTGTTTCTGTCCTCAGAGAGCACAAAGGCCCTCACCCCATGGGGTCAGAAACTTGTCTCTCAGCAGCAGGCTGGCACAGACCAGTTAGTCCTGCACTGAAGGATTGGGTAAAATATAGGGAGCATCTCTAAGATGCCCTCTATGTGCATTTTTAAATAAATTCAACACTGGCATCAGTGTGGGTTTATTATTCTGTGAAGTTTGATACCAAACTTCCCAGTATTCAGTGTAGCCATTATGGAGCTGTGGAGTTCGTTTTTGACAAACTCCCTGACCATATACTTAATATGGCCACACTGTACTTACAATGTCTAAGAATAGACTTAGACACTGCAGGGGCATATTGCTCATGCAGCTATGCCCTCACCTGTGGTATAGTGTATCCTGCCTTAGGGCTGTAAGGCCTACTAGAGGGGTGACTTACCTATGCCACAGGCAGCATTTTGTGTGCATGGCACCCTGAGGGGGATGCCATGTCGACTTTGCCTTTTTCTCCCCACCAACATACACAATCTGCAATGGCAGTGTGCATGTGTTAGGTGAGCGGTCCCTTAGGGTGGCACAACATATGCTGCAGCCCTTAGGGACCTTCCCTGGTCACAGGGCCCTTGGTACCACTGGTACCTTTTACAAGGGACTTATGTGTGTGCGAGGGGTGTGCCAATTGTGGAAACAATGGTACATTTTTTGTGAAAGAACACTGGTGCTGGGGCCTGGTTAGCAGGGTCCCAGCACACTTCTCAGTCAATTCAGCATCAATACCAGGCAAAAAGTGGGAGGTTGGAGGCCCCAAGAATGAATGGGTTAGCTGATGGTTGTTAAACCATCTTCTGCCTCTCTAAACCCTCCTTATCTTCAATGCACATCAGTGGGGAAATACATTTCCCTTATTTATTTCAAAATCTCCTTCTTTACTGGTCCCAAACTTTGTCAGGTATGGTGCAGATGAAAATGCTCTCATCTGCGAACCTCCCTGGTTTGTAAACATTCAGCTATCCAAAGGAGATTATCCACTATCCAAACTCCAGTCCTTGAATATTTGGGGAAATATATTTTTGGACTTGCGATGTAGTCTGGGCAAGCATAAAGAGTGAAAATACAGAATTATTAGAGGTGGTACAGAAGCTTCAATGGAAGTGGAACTCTGCCAGTGGTAAAACACTTCAGTGGCTATAGGTGTAGAACCCCTGAAATCAATAGGGGCAGGTGAGTCTGTCTTAGCATGAGTTGAGTCATCAATATTTGTGGCATGAAAACTGTGCAGCGAACTTTATCTACAAAATATGGTAAAGACTCTTTAAAATTCAGACTGGTATATTTATTTAACACTTGGCACATGGAATCCCAGTAAAGCTTTCAGAATGTCCCCAAGAAGTCTTTTCACAACCAGACAGCTGCCCTGTCTGGGAGGCTTTGACCTAAAAAGGGCTTCAGAAAACTCAAATAGTTACAGGTCTTAAGTGAGGCAAATGTGAAGTGCACAGTTGGGCTGCCCACTACTTTGCCATTTATCTATGATACATGTGATTGTAGGCTTTTTGTATTTATGATAACCCTCTGTAGGGTAGTGGACCAGATGAGCTGATCTTGAAGATGCTGAGGACTGCTGTGAAGGTGTTTGAAGAGGAATCAAATGCTAGTGTGCATCTGTACCTTCTGCCCTGGCTTCAGAACTCTCATGTTTATTAGCTGTGCACACGTCATCCAGACCAAGTTCTTTTCTTTGCATTCTGGTACATGTAGTCTTAAATTATAATGGTAAAATAGGGCTACAAGTACCACGTAACCAAGCAAGTAGAGCGTAGGCTGGGCGAGGCACTCCTGCATGGAATTAATATTTGACAGTTCTGGTATTAAGTGTTATGGCTTCTGTTCTTGTCTGTGTTCTGTGACTGCTTCTTTTTTGATTCTCTACATCGTGAATGTCACCCATATCCAGCCAGAAGCAGTTTACGTTTTGAGACATTTAGCTTTATTACCATCATCACAATGTTCCTAGCATGCAAAGTGCTAAAAAGCCAGGGGAAGAATATGATTATCGTGACAGCTATGTAGCAGTTTTTTTTGGTTGGCTCAGTTCATTCAAGCAGATTTTTACAGTTTGCTCTTTGTTATAGTTTATTTTGTCTATCGGTCCTTGTTTCATTTTGATGTATTTTGCCTTGCCTCTCATCTCTTGCTCCAGGTTTCATTGGCTGTCTCCCCTTGGTATTGCTGCTACAAAGTGCCTTGTTGTTAGTCTGCACTGTGCTTTCTCTTTAGTGCCTTACTTTATCTCTTGTTCCTTGTTTCTTTCTGTTTTAGACTGCTTTGTCTCTAAACTCTTCGTCCAGTGTCTATCGGGTCTTCTCCCCTTGACACTGCTTGCTCACTACAGTTTACATTGCCTCTAGTCCCCTGCCTCACTCTGCTGTACTTAGCCTTGTCTCTGATCTCTTGCTCTAGTTCTCACAGGTTCTTCTATCTTGTTGCTGCTTGATCCACTATTACTATGAGTTGGAGGAAAATACCCATTGGAATCTGAGATTCACAACAGTTTGGCAATGTTTTTAGACATTCCAGGAACTTTTCTCTAATTGTATTGTGCTAGGTTTTCAGTGATGAAATGAGTCCACAGAAAAACCCAAAGGTGTGGGTTTCCCCAGCAAACATAATCCTGAATCATGCATTACCTTCTCTTTCTCCCAGATGTGTAATGAACACCTAAGTGATGGATGATCCTGTGCATGTCTCATGTGCGCATATATAAATTAATAATTGAGCCCCCTTTTTTCCAGATACCAATATTCGAAATCCAGCTGAGGCTTTCTTTAATAATTCCAATCTTTCACCAGTACGTATATTATTTTAAATATACCCAATTTTGTTTCTATACATCATAGCACACTCCTTACTGATGTTCTTTTCCCTGATGAGACCCTAGAATCCAGCATGAGGGTCAAAACGTCATTGACACGTTAATCAGACAAGACCTCTTTGATTATATTTTGAATTATCAATCAATGTATTGACAAGCATACTTCATAACTTAATAAGAGGCTGTCTTTGTGATATACATCAAAGATCACAGAACTATAAGCAATTTCTTTATTGCTCTATGGTGTGGTGTCTCTTTTCTCACCTGGGGATCACTTGTTTCAACTATCACTCTTTGCTTATTTTCCTAAAGTATGATTATAAAAATGATTCACCATTATATGCCGATGCAGCTTCCAAAGCATTAAAAACATGTTTTTCACATATGTGTTGGTACTGGATTCAGTGGAGTCTTTTTTTAAGGATTGTAGACAGATGTTTTCCTCTTCATTTAAGAATTGTTTGCATGAGTTAACCAGTAGCAAGATTTTTCTTCTGTAATATTTAAATTGATTGTAAATGAGTTTCACGTAGATATGTGTTTTGTAATACATAGATAAATTAAATCTTCAAGACAGAATGCAGTCTTTCTGGAAGTTCCTTTCTTAATTTAAAATATTGTTGGGAAAAATTATATTCACGTTTTCCAAAGAGCCTCATGATGCTCCCAGTTCGGAACAAGTTGAACATTTAGACAGGTGCAATAGGTCTGTAGCAGTCAACACATTTGCCATTTTACCTGGTGTGATGCAGTACCCATAAACTGGGTATCATGAGGTCAGATCTAATACCCTTTAATGTACCTAGATATTGATTCATGCATGAAGTGTTTTTTCCCGACAGCCCTTTTGAAATGCAGTAATATATAGTCAGGAGAATAAACTGACTTTTGTGGGTGAGAACGCAGGCCCATATCTGTTTATCCACATTTTTTAAAGCCCAGTTTATGTGATTGAGAGGCACTGCTGCCACACATTGTTGTTATTAGTATTAATCACAAAGTAACTCTTTCTTTTGCTTTAATTTATATGGTGTTTTGAACTCAGTCCTGTTACATTTATTTTATCATATTGCAAGTATTTGTAACGCTTCTTGTTTGGAAGAATGGCCAATTATCATAGAACCCGGGAACAAGTGGTGGGTAATTTATTTAATAAACAAATTGAGGACATCAGGAGTGGTTGAGCTAATGCCCCGATGGGACTACGTAATTTGTTTCTTAAATTGGAAAGGCTGACAAAGAAGGAATCATTGAAGTGGTGGGAAATTGTAACTCTCAAGTGATATTTGGAAATTGGTAGGATCCCCAAGGGGCCTACGTATAAATATTTTCCCACCAGTAGAAGATATAGAACCCAAACAGGCTGAAAAATGGGAAAATAAATTATATGAAACTTCAAATGATCTAATGAGGTTGCTAATAGAACAGACAGAGACTAGAATGGAGAAAATAAATTGATAAAACTAAAGCTGCTTTTGCTGAACTCAAAATAGAGGAGGGCACCAGAAAAAACTATGAAATTCTGGAAGGTATTTTGGAGAAATATCAGGAGGATATCAAAGAAAAGAAAATAATCACATTTTTACGTGGCGAAAGGGATTACAATTCTGGACACATCTACTCATGCACGTAAATTTGATTCTGGTTACAAGAGAGAATACCCAGTTAAAACCTCTTCATTGGAAAACATTTCACTCTTAGATTCCTCTAGTGTTGTTTCAAGGAGTTCTAATACAGATGGCAATACTGGCCAGACGAGTAAATCTAATAATGTTTTAGACTAAATGAAGAAAATGAGATTAGTGGAAAATTCTTGGAATGGGGAAAGAATATTACAACAAGAACAAATTCAAAGAGAAGAATCAGGGGTGGGCAGAGGCGCTCAAGAAGGCTGACCTCAAAGTACAGAAGTACAAACCAGATCAATGACAAAGGAGGAGACAAGAGTATTGAATCCTCTCTAATTGTAAATTTATAATCCAGGCAGTTTACTCCGGAGGAAATTAAGGTCCTAGATAAAGGTCTTTCCTTCTCCCCCACATTCCACTGTGCTAACTTTCAAAATACCTCAGATCTCTATAGATTTGTGAGACTTTTGAAACTTAAGAAATTCTTTTTGAATGACCCTACTAAACATCGACAACTTGAAGTCGAACCTTGCCTCTCTTCTTTGATTATACAAAATCTATCTGATACTCATTTGCTTATGGGTTTGGATGAGTCTGATAATGTAGATATAGAGGACTTAGCCAAATATTTGTTGATTGAGGAAAATAATTTACAGGATAATGGGTTGGTTCGTAAGTCCTCTTTTGTTCCCATTCTTCCAAAAGAGAATCTGATTGATACATTCAATAATCTTGTTGATAAGGATTTTGATTTGATGCATCATGTCTCACATAGTACTAATTTGACAAATAAAGAGATATCAGCAATGAAGGGTTTAAGACATGATAGTAACATTGTTATACATGAGGCAGATAAAGGGGGAAATGTGGTACTGTAAGGAAATGCCTCCTTGGCGTGGTTACCCCCTGATGTTTTGCCTTTGCTGATGCTAAGTTATGACTTGAAGGTGTGCTGGGACCCTGCTAACCAGGCCCCAGCACCAGTGTTCTGACCTTACCGGGTGAGTAGTGCACTTTACAAATCCCTGATTGATTGATTGTTCTTTCCCTAAACTGTACCTTTGTCTCCACAATTGGCACAACCCTGGCACTCAGGTACGTCCCTTGTAACTGGTACTTCTGGTACCAAGGGCCCTGATGCCAGGGAAGGTCTTTAAGGGCTGCAGCATGGTTTATGCCACCCTGGGGACCCCTCACTCAGCACATGCACATTGCTTCACAGCTTGTGTGTGCTGATGGGGAGAAAATGACTAAGTCGACATGGCACTCCCCTCAGAGTGCCATGCCAACCTCACACTGCCTGTGGCATAGGTAAGTCATCCCTCTAGCAGGCCTTACAGCCCTAAGGCAGGGTGCACTATACCACAGGTGAGGGCATAGGTGCATGAGCACTATGCCCCTACAGTGTCTAAGCAAAACCTTAGACATTGTAAGTGCTGGGTAGCCATAAGAGTATATGGTCTGGGAGTCTGTCAAACACGAACTCCACAGCACCATAATGGCTACACTGAAAACTGGGAAGTTTGTTATCAAACTTCTCAGCACAATAAATGCACACTGATGCCAGTGTGCAATGTATTGTAAAATACACCCAGAGGGCATCTTAGAGATGCCCCCCTGAAAACATATCCAACTTCCAGTGTAGGCTGACTAGTTTCTGCCAGCCTGCCACACACCAGACATGTTAATGGCTACATGGGGAGAGTGCCTTTCTCACTCTGTGGCCAAGAACAAGGCCTGTACTGGGTGGAGGTGCTTCTCACCTTCGCCTGCAGGAATTGTAACACCTGGCGGTGAGCCTCAAAGGCTTACCCCCTTTGTTACAGCGCCACAGGGCATCCCAGCTAGTGGAAATGCTCACCCATCTGGCCACTGCCCCCTCTTTTGGCGGCAAGGCTGGAGGAGATCATTAGGAAAACAAGGAGGAGTCACCCACCAGTCATGACAGCCCCTAAGGTGTCCTGAGCTGAGGTGACCCTTACTTTTAGAATTCCTCCATCTTGTGGATGGAGGATTCCCCCAATAGGATTAGGGATGTACCCCCCTCCCCACAGGGAGGAGGCACAAAGAGGGTGTAGCCACCCTCAAGGACAGTAGCCATTGGCTACTGCCCTCCCAGACCTAAACACACCCCTAAATTCAGTATTTAGGCCCCCCCCCAGAACCTAGGAAACTAGATTCCTGCAACCTTAACAAGAAGGACTGCTGACCTGAAGCCCTGCAGTGAAGACGGAGACGACAACTGCTTTGGCCCCAGCCCTACCGGCCTGTCTCCCAACTGCAACAGTGACGCATCGAACAGGGACTAGCGACCTCTGAAGCCTCAGTGGAATGCCCTGCAATCAAGGACCAAGAAACTTCAGTGAACAGCGGCCCTGTTCAACAATCTGCAACTTTCTTGTAACAAAGAATCAACTTTAAAGACTTCACGTTTCCCGCCGGAAGCGTGAGACTTTCCATTCTGCACCCGACGCCCCCGGCTCGACCTGCAGAGAACCAACACTACAGGGAGGACTCCCCGGCAACTGCAAGCCCGTGAGTAGCCAGAGACGACCCCCCTGAGCCCCCACACCGACGCCTGCAGAGGAAATCCAGAGGCTCCCCCTGACCGCGACTGCCTGTAACAAGGGACCCGACACCTGGAACCAACACTGCACCCGCAGCCCCCAGGACCTGAAGGAGCCGAACTCCAGTGCAGGAGCGACCCCCAGGTGACCCTCTGCCTAGCCCAGGTGGTGGCTACCCCGAGGAGCCCCCGTGCCTGCCTGCATCGTTGAAGAGACCCCCGGGTCTCCCCATTGCTTCCTATCTGAAACCCTACACCTGTTTGCACTCTGCACCCGGCCGCCCCTGTGCCGCTGAGGGTGTACATTCTGTGCCTGCTTGTGTCCCACCCGGTGCCCTACAAAACCCCCCTAGTCTGCCCCAGAGGACGCGGGTTCTTACCTGCTGGCAGACTGGAACCCGGGCACCCCTGTTCTCCATTGAAGTCTATGTGTTATGGGCACCTCTTTGACCTCTGCACCTGACCGGCCCTGAGCTGCTGGTGTGGTAACTTTGGGGTTGTCTTGAAACCCCAACGATGGGCTACCTTGGACCCAACTTTGAGACTTGTAAGTGTTTTACTTACCTGTGAACTTAATCTTTACTTACCTCCCCAGGAACTGTTGATTTTTGCAGTGTCCACTTTTAAATTAGCTTATTGCCATTTTTACCAAGACTGTACATGCTATTGTGATTATTCAAAGTTCCTAGAGTACCTAAGTGAAATACATTTCATTTAAAGTATTACTTGTAAATCTTGAACCTATGGTTCTTAAAATAAACTAAGAAAATATATTTTTCAATATAAAAACCTGTTGGCCTGGAGTAAGTCTTTGAGTGTGTGTTCCTCATTCATTGCCTCTGTGTGTACAACAAATGCTTAACACCACCCTCTGGTAAGCCTACTGCTCGACCACACTACCACAAAATAGAACATTAGAATTATCTATTTTTGCCACTATCTTACCTCTAAGGGGAACCCTTGGACTCTGTGCATGCTATTTCTTACTTTGAAATACTACATACAGAGCCAACTTCCTACAGGTACTCATTGATTTTGTTAACTATGAAGGGGAAGCTTTGAGACAACTGAATGTTACCATGGATTACGAAATATGCACATGTAATGATTATAAAAAGGCTGTGCACCAATGTCATGTATTATTGAATGGTTGGCATAAGGACAGATTTTTTGATGTTGAGGATTTTCTATTTGTCAGAGAGCCCACAATTCCTATTATCTATTTTCTCCCTAAAATTCATAAGGAAGGTACCAATCCTCCATACAGACCTATTATATCTGGCATTGGCCCATTAACTGAGAAAATGTCTGAATATATAGACATTTATCTATCACAGCTGGTCAGTGCACTCCCGTCTTATCTTCAAGACACTAAAGATTTGTTGAATAAGTTCTCTGGCTTCCATGGGAGGAGTCACATTTTTCAGTTTCCATGGATGTCAAGAGTCTCTATACTATAATTTCCCATACACATGGACTACAGGCACTACAATATTTATTTTCATTTAAGAGTGCGAGTTATTATAAACATGTTCAATTGATTGTGGACATGACTCGTTTTGTGCTAGAGAATAACTTTTCTTGTTCCAAAACGACTTCTTTCATCGACTGCGGGCACAGCAATAGGTGCTAGGTTTGCTCTCTCTTATGCCAACCTATTTATGGGTTGGTCTGTGAGGGAGCATGCATGGAATGAGAGACAACAAGATTGCTATCACCATATGCTTTCATGGTACCACTTCATTGATGATATTTTCTGCACATGGGATGGGTCAAAGAAGGAATTGGGGACTACCACGCTTTCCTCCATAACTCTCTAAATGTTGAGCTGTTATTAGAATATGATAGGCAAACTATCACATTTCTTGATCTTCAGATATATGTGAAGGACAAAGTTCTACACATTCAGGCCCGCATAAGCTTACCGCTAGGAATAGTGTACTGCATTATTGCTCAGGGCACCCTTTTAGACAAAAGGACAATATCCCTTATGGTAAGTTACTCTGACTTAAATGTAACTGTAGTGACTCTGAGTAGTTTGAGGCTCAAACAATGGAGTGTGTAGAAAGGTTTCAGTCAAGAGGCTATCCTAGTAATATTCTTGTTTCAGCACTAGCTAGGGAGCGTAAGGTCTTGTGCACTTCCTTGCTGGTGGAAACAAGGAGGGTTAGAACCAAACGCACTATGGATTCTGAAATTCGATTTATAACAACGTTTTGTGCTGAGAACAGGCATATTTATCAAACATTGGGACTTTCTGAGGCTTGATCCCGACTTAAATCGGATACTGCCTAAGCACCCATTGGTAACTTACAGGAAGGCGGATACTTTAAAAAAGATACTCAGTCCTAGTGATACTACAAGATACTCATTAGCCTCTGAGAAAACATGATTGTAAGGAAATGCCTCCTTGGCATGGTTACCCCCTGACTTTTTGCCTTTGCTGAGGCCAAGTTATGATTTGAAAGTGTGCTGAGGCCTGCTAACCAGGCCCCAGCACCAGTGTTTTTTCCCTAAACTGTACCTTTGTTTCCACAATTGGCACACCCTGGCATCCAGGTAAGTCCCTTGTAACTGGTACACCCCCTTTGTTACAGCGCCACAGGGCATTCCAGCTAGTGGAGATGCCCGCCCCCTCCGGCCACGGCCCCACTTTTGGCGGCAAGGCCGGAGGAGATAATGAGAAAAACAAGGAGGAGTCACCGGCCAATGAGGACAACCCCTAAGGAGCCCTGAGCTGAGGTGACTCTGACTTTTAGAAATCCTCCATCTTGCAGATGGAGGATTCCCCCAATAGGATTAGGGATGTGCCCCCCTACCCTCAGGGAGGAGGCACAAAGAGGGTGTAGCCACCCTCAGGGCTAGTAGCCATTGGCTACTAACCCCTCAGACCTAAACACACCCCTAAATTGAGTATTTAGGGGCCCCCAGAACCGAGGAAGATAGATTCCTGCAACCTGAAGACGAAGAAGGACTGCTGATCTGAAAGCCCTGCAGAGAAGACGGAGACACCAACTGCTTTGGCCCCAGCCCTACCGGCCTGTCTCCCCACTTCAAGAAAAACTGCAACAGCGGCGCGTCCCCCAGGGTCCAGCGACCTCTGAAGCCTCAGAGGACTACCCTGCATCTAAAAGGACCAAGAAACTCCAGAGAACAGCGGCCCTGTTCCACAAAGACTGCAACTTTGCAACAAAGAAGCAACTTTTAAAGACCATACGTTTCCTGCCGGAAGCGTGAGACTTTCCACTCTGCACCCGACGCCCCCGGCTCGATCTGTGGAGAAACAACACTACAGGGAGGACTCCCTGGCGACTGCGGGCTCGTGAGTAGCCAGAGTTGACCCCCTGACCCCCCACAGCGACGCCTGCAGAGGGAATCCAGAGGCTCCCCATGACCGCGACTGCCTGCTTCAAAGAACCCAACGCCTGGTAAAGACACTGCACCCGCAGTCCCCAGGACCGGAAGGATCTGACCTCCAGTGCAGAAGCGACCCCCAGGTGGCCCTCTCCCTTGCCCAGGTGGTGGCTACCCCGAGGAGCCCCTCCCCTTGCCTTCCTCCTTCGCTGAAGAGACCCCTGGGTCTCCCATTGAAACCAATTGCAAACCCGACGCCTGTTTGCACTCTGTACCCGGCCGCCCCTGTGCCGCTGAGGGTGTACTTTTTGTGCTGACTTGTGTCCCCCCGTGCCCTACAAAAACCCCCCTGGTCTGCCCTCTGAAGTCGCGGGTACTTACCTGCTGGCAGACTGGAACCGGGGCACCCCCTTCTCCATTGAAGCCTATGCGTTTTGGGCACCACCTTGACCTCTGCACCTGACCGGCACTGAGCTGCTGGTGTGGTAACTTTGGGGTTGCCCTGAACCCCCAACGGTGGGCTACTTTGGACCCAACTTTGAACCCTGTAGGTGTTTTACTTACCTGCAAAATTAACCAATACTTACTTCCCCCAGGAACTGTTGAAAATAGCAGAGTCTAGTTTTAAAATAGCTGATTGCCATTTTTGCTAAAACTGTACATGATATTGTATTGATTTAAAGTTCCTAAGATACCTGAGTGAAATACCTTTCATTTGAAGTATTACTTGTAAATCTTGAACCTGTGGTTCTTAAAATAAACTAAGAAAACATATTTTTCTCTATAAAAACCTATTGGCCTGGAATTGTCTTTGAGTGTGTGTGTTCCTCATTTATTACCTGTGTGTGTACAACAAATGCTTAACACTACCCTCTGATAAGCCTACTGCTCGACCACACTACCACAAAATAGAGCATTATAATTATCTCTTTTTGCCACTATCTTACCTCTAAGGGGAACCCTTGGACTCTGTGCATGCTATTTCTTACTTTGAAATAGTACATACAGAGCAAACGTCCTACAATGATTGATTCCAAAACAGTTGGGTAGCTATAAATGGGAAAATTGTATCTGCTGTCATTATGTTAATGACAAAACAGTGGTTCTTCATAATTATGATGGTTCCAGATGCTTTTAGATTGGAAATTTAATGAATTGTAACACAATGTATTGTATCTATGTGTGCAAACTACAGTATGTAGGCTCAGCGAAACAAGCCTTGAAAACAGGATGGAGGGAACATCTGGCAGTGATCAAACATGCAGGTTCCAGATCTTCCTTGGTGGTACATTTCAAGAACAATCGTCATTTGGGTCAAATTACATTCATGGGTATTGATCATATTCCAGCCCACCATAGGGGCAAAGACAGAGATCTAAAACTACGCCATAAGGAGAGCTGGTGGATTAATTGCTTGCAAGCGGGGCAACATGGTTTAAATGTTGATCTTGAAAAGTACACGATTCTGAGCAGTTAGTCAGTCTTTATAATCCCGCAGATTTTCTTGTCTGATGTGGAGGGTGATCTTACTGTTTAAACATGAAGGAGATAATAGAAGACATGATTATTATGTCATTTGTTAGTATCTTTATATTAGTAGAAATGTCTCTTTGTTAAGCCATATGTTGTTGTTTGAACTTGAGTTTGTCACCATTATAGATACTTGTGTTATGGTCCGACCTGTAATCGTGTCTTTTTATTACCAGCTTTTTTATTTAATTTTTCCTAGTTGCTCTGATGTTATGTTTTATCTGGGTATGTGCAGCCTTATGGTGTTGCTTGAACTCACAGGGTGGCTGTGACCCCTATATACATATATGTTATGATCCAACCTGTAATTCTGTCTCTTTAGTACCAGTTTTCTACTTTAATTGTTCTCAGTAATTCTGATGTTTCATCTTGAAACATGCTTGTGTGGCTATGTGGCTGGTCAAGTTTTTGACATTTGGGTTTCAGTGATGATAATTTAATGACTGGCTCCTGAAGAAACTGTCCTTTGCGGGGAAATATATATTACCACTGCAGATGATTGAGATTCTCTATGGACTTGGTAGTATGGGTTATTGATTATATCTGGATACAAGTATCTTGTTGAAAATTAGGTTTAGAGTAACGACAAAGTGGGGTTATTTGCGATTCCTGAATTTGGTATAGGATTGTTTTTATAATATTGTCTCCTTCTGTTCTCGTCCTTGAAATGGGCATAGAAGATTTGTGTTCTGTGGCACTTAGAGATTGTCTAAGAACCAGAACAGTATGACATTTGGAGTATTGATCTTTTTTGGAGTCATTGTCACCCTCCGCTGTGACGTTATGATTGGTAGTTTGACTTTCATATTATTGTTGAGTCGTGTTCTTTGATCTTGGTCCTAGTAAATTCAAGTAATGAATTTCCGAGTTGTTGCTATACCCTGCCTGTGCAGCATAATGGGAGAAAATGACTTGCTATTTGGGAGCCCTAGGTTCCCAAATAGCAAGCTTTCCCAGGTGTAGGTTATTTTTTCATTCTTTTAGTGGTACTTCCAGCCCTGCCAAGTGTCACGCATCTCGAGTTTGAATAACGCATTTCCGATCATTTTCCCGCATTACCGCAATGCTTGAGATTGTCACGCAAAAGAACTGTGTCCTTAAGTGCTGTAAAACCTCTTGTTCCAGTTTCTCAAGCTCCGAGTAGTGTTTATCAAAGGCCACAAGGTGGTGGTGTACAACGGGATGTATAGGATTCTCCATATATCACAATATTTATATGGTTCCTTTGTGTTCATCGCTTGATTTTGCTTGTGAGAAAGTGTCAGGCATAGTCTTTGAAATGTCACTCATAATTACACTGAAATTATGGAAACTTCACACATAACAATCTGAAACCTTGGCAGCTATGCACTTCATCCTCAGAATACTGGCACTGATTATACCCTGTCTGTGTAGAGTAATGGGGAAAAACAATAATTTGCTATTTGGGAGCTCCAGGCTATGCTTTCCTGGGTATTTATTTTCCGCTATCGTAAATCCTGAGTACTGTACCTCTGAGCGGTTGCCAGAGTGGGCTGGTGTAGTATAACAGTGAATAACAAATACTTTCCATCCGGCAGTTTGGGAGTTCGAGGCTGCAGTTGTTTTGACCAATATCACCCTTTTACCTTTTTAGCCATATTTCTTTTGATTTTCTGTGTTCTAATTGGGGGCCTTTTCACTTGTGTTAATAATATATATTTTTTTCCTAATTTGCAATTATACACTATGGATTTCATTTGAGTTGTTTGTAGCCATGATGGAATATTCATGTTGGTTTTGTATGTTATGGTATCTCCAATAGAGGACCAATCGTTTTTATAATTATTGTTGGGTTTTGCGACTTCCAATCCGTTGTATGTGAAACTTTCAGGGCCAGATGTATCAAACTATTTTGCAATTGCAAACTGTGCGAATCGCAAAATTCCACCGTTTGCGAATGCAAAATAGCCTTTCACGATTTATGAAAGGCATTCGCAGTGCAATTTTAAAGAATTGCTAAAATAGCTATTCCCTAAAATTGCGACTCAATTTTGCGAATCGCAAATTGCGATTCCCCAAATAGTAAATTGCAAATAGGCTATACCTGTTTGTGATAACCTGTGCACATGTATTATGCTTTTCCTAAATGTGAACTTTGCATTTAGGAAATGCAATTACCACCAACTCCAAGTTGGTGAAAAACATGTGCAATTTTAAAAAATGCATTGAAAATGCATTTTATAAGGTGCCATGTGTCCCTTGGGCATGTGTGTGCTTTACATGTGCACATTTGTTTGAGGGGGGTGCATCAAAGGGGGCCTCAGGCCCCCAGGACCCTTGGATATGCATTATCTAAGTTGCAAATTCCTAAAAGGAATTTTCAAATTAGGAAATGCAACACCATTCACACCTATGGGCCTTCAGGAGTCCCATTCCCTAATGGCGATTCCATAATAGCGATTCCATAGTAGTGATTGTGAATTTTAAGAAATCACTATTAGGGAATCACTATTTTCTTACATATCATTTTGGATTTCTCAAATAGTGATTTCTTAAAATTCACTATTTAGGAAATGCTTAAAGGCACTTTGATACATCTGGCCCTAAATTTGTTTGGGCTCTACTGAATAATTTATCTCAACTTGGGGTACTATGTTCCAACACATTCCACAAATGGGAGTCTTAGATTTAACAGTATTGATGGATATGATGTTGCAAGGTAACTTTTCTGTACAGCAAGTTTATCTAAAATACACATTAGTGAGCAGATGTTTTTCGTTTTCACTCTTTTCAATACACAGGAGGTTTGAAAGGCAATGCGATGTACCTTTTAGGTAAGCATACATGTGTTATGACCAAGGTGGTATTTGGATTTTTTGTTATTTTTGTGCTTTTCTTATTTTCTGTTTTGTTTTTTTGTTTTTTATAATTTAGTTTTTCAGTTTTTGTTGAGGCTTTTATGGTATTTTGAACAGAAGTCCACTCCACTATGATGCGTGAGAACAAGATGCCCAATGTATTGTATGTCGTGTTTCATTGGAAGAGGCTTAGCACTCAATGGTGGATGTTTTCATTATGCCTACCCAGGGGGTCGATATTTTGGGAAGTGGATAAGAATTTCGTTTATAACTGCAGGGTGAGGAATATGGCTTGTCACTTCATACTGACTGAGTAGTTAAGGTGTCTCTGCTTTACATTTGGGAGAGTTCTAACCTCTGCTTAAAATATATAGAATGTGACAGTGCATACTGTCAGTGTTTTTGGAATTAGGGACCAGATATACGACCCTTTGGTTTTGTGACTCGCAATTTGCAATTCCCAAATTGCGAGTCGCAATACCAAATGCGCAACAGTGTAACTCACACTGTTTTCGATTCCTAGTCGCAAATGATCCACTTCATTAATATTTATGAGGTAGGTTGCGATTTACAACCCCATTGGGAATGGCCGCACTCACAGAGATGGTGGCCTGCTGTGGGCAGCAGACCACCATGTCTGTGACTGCTTTCCTTTTTTTTGTTTTCATTTGCTTATTTATGCAGAAGATTAACACATACAACTGTGTACTACAGTATGACACAGTACTTTAAGCGGGGAATATCAGACCAATCGCACACTTCATGCCAATAACATTTAGAAAAGACCAACCCCAGGTCTACACAACTGCTCCAGCTGAGCGTGCATAGAAGATAAGGCATCCGTGACATTAGATTAGGGTGACCCAACCAACATAACTCCTACAGCAGCCCACCAGCACAGTGCCCACCCCTACAGAGACAGTGTAGTACACAATAACATATTAACCAACATCTAGACACTGCATCGACAGACCAATGGATAGCGCTACGAGTAATCATCCTTCATCCAATACAGCAGGCAGGTTCCTGGAGTGGCTCACAGCAGCATCCCAGGGTGACACAGAAGCCAGAGAGAAGGGGCCGAGGTGGAGACACCCACGGCGCCCCCCCCTCACGCAGCACAACTGGGTGCGTGCCTTCTCATGATCATCAAAACACACATCCATACCCCAGGGACCCCTGGACTTAATACGCCAAGACTCGACCACGACCGGGGCTCAACAAGCAGATACATCAGTCAACGGACTCTCTCCCTCGCTCTCCTGCACACCAGTCAACTCATTAATCATGGCACGCCAGAACTCCAAATCCTGGGCAGCATGCTCATCCAATCGTACCTTCCGCAAGCGGCATTCTTCCGCGATAGACCATTCAGCTAAATCACTCAGCCAGGTACCATGCATCGGGGTGCGGGCTGGCCCAACGAATCGCAATGCGTCTCTTCACCTATATAAGTCCCAACTGTGCAAATCTATATGCCATTTTTCGACCCTTTTTTGGAATTGGAATCAGGCCGAGCAGGCAGTGCTTCATTGTCACCTGCACTCTCACAGCCGTAACCTCCCTCAGTGTCTTCACCACTTGTTGCCAATAAGGTTGGACAGAGCCACAAACCCATGCCATGTGATCAAATGAAGCCGACGGCTCTCCACAACAGCTACAACTGTCAGGTCTTGAGGGAAATATTCTATTTAAGCATTGAGGTGCCAGGTATGCTCTATGTAAGTAAGAAAAGTGCGTCAACTTAAACCTCGTATTGCTAGTCTCATCCCGCACCAAAGAACGGGCCCTATTCCACTCCACATCTGTGAGCGCCGTTCCGAGACTAGTGTCCCATTGGTCTTTAATCCCCTGAATGCCAGTCAGCCTATCACCCTTAAGAGCTTTGTAAATTCGGGACAGCAGGCCACGATCACTTCTGGGATCAAGTATTGACACCAAGAGACAAGATTCAACGGCCTCCGGAAAGGACGTCCAAATGCCTGACCGTCTGTGAGATATTCGCATATTGGAAGAACTGCCTTGAATCTATTCCAAACAAGGATTCTGCCTCATCCCTTGTAATGAACGTGCCATTATGAAATAAGTCACCAGCATTATTGCAACCCCCTGCACGCCACTGCGTAAACACCATTACCTCAGCAGCTGTAGCAAAAGGCCGGTCCACCATAGGGGAAGCAGGCGTGCATATGGGGCCTTACGGAGGACCCGCACCACCGCACTCTCCCAAGCTCTCGACACCTGCTCCACCAAATAGGGGTTGCCCTGCGGAACCCCTGAGCCACTCATTAGCGTATGCGGAAGGCGCTCTACACAGACAGAACCAGCTAACAAATCCTTTTCCCAATTGGGCGCATCTTCACACCATCTGGCTGCGTATTGTAGCAACCCGGCTAAGTAATATAAGTATAAGTCTGGCAGTCCCAAGTCACCATCAGCCAGGTCCAATTTCAAAACTCCCATGCGGACTCAGCATCTTCTGCCTGCCCAGAGTAAGGATAAGAGCAGTTTGTCAAGCTGTCGGAATACCGAAAGAGGGAGCTCACAGAGCGAATTCTGCATAACATATAGGCAGGTAGGCAGCAAAATCATTTTACTGAGTGCAATTCTACCCATAACCGATAGCGGGATAGAGGTCCAAAACTGAACAGAGGCTCGGAGGCCCTCCAGTACTCTTCCCATATTTAAATTGAATTGCAATTGCGGCAAGTGCGCAACTCGGATACCTAAATATGAAAAGGACTCAATCTCCCAGGATATGCCAAATTGGGGCAACTCCGATGCCTCTATCCCTGACAGACCTGCCATCGTGAATAACACCATTTTGTGTCTGTTAACACGGAGGCCCAACACCTGCCCAAAATTATCCATCATTCCCAACAAGAGAGGGACCGCCTGTTCAGGTTCTGTGATGTACAGTAGAGCATCATCTGCATACAATGAAATTATGTGCGTTCTCGTCCCCACACGGATGCCCCGACCAGCCAAGCCAGCCCGTAGTTGAATAGCTAGCGGCTCCATGGCCAACGCAAATAGCAGCGGCGACAGGGGGGCAACCCTGTTATGTGCTGCGCTCGATAATAAAGGAGTCTGACACAATCGCCCCGGTACGCACTCTCGCCCGGGGCATAGCGTACAAAAGATGCACCCAGGATAAGAAGACAGGACCAATACCCATCCTGCGCATCACCTCCCATAGGTAGTCCCAGGACAAGGTGTCGAATGCTTTCTCCATATCCAATGCCACTAGCGCTGCGGGAAACGCCGAGCCTTGAGTCTCGTGAAGTATATGCGATAATCACCGCATATTCATGTGAGTCCCCCTCCCTGGCATTGATCTCCCTGCACTAAACGCGTCACCACCCGACTTAAACGAGAGGCCAAAACTTTAGCTAGTAATTCAACATCAACATTCAGCATGGATAACGGCCTATACGAGCTTGGGTCATTAACCTCCTTTCCTGGCTTTGGTAGCATCACTATCAGTGCTTCTCGCATATGCTCCGGTAACAGACCCACTCCTCGCGCCTCATGGAGTATTTCCAACAATCGTGGAAGAAGCACAGAAGAATATGCACGGTAAAATTAGACTGGTAGCCCGTCCGGGCCAGGCGCTTTCCCGGTCGCCATACCACTCAACGCCTCTCCCAAATCTTCCAATGAAAACCTCTCCCTCCAATTCCTCCACCTGGGCTGCAAGGTAACCGGAGTCCATTCAGGTATGACTGAATCTGGGACTCGCCCACTCTACAAGGTGAGGCATAGACAACTCGCAAGTGCTCACGCAGGTGCGCATTCACCCTCAACTGCCCTAAAATCCTTTCCCCAGAAGAGTCACGGAGCATTTGGATAATGGGGATGGGCCTCTCTCACTGGAAAAGCCAAGCCGGCATACACCCAGAGCGGTCTCCTTCCCAGAATAGTCGCTACCTATAGTTCTGGCGGACATAATTCTCCAGTCTGTCCCATAGGTCCACAATTCTACCTCTCACCTCAAGGCAATCCGCCTCCAAAGAGTCGCCATTATCCACTTGGCGCTGTAGAGCAGCCAACACCTCCTCCTGTTGCGTGAGCTCCCTGTCCAGGCGCTGCCTAATTCCATATGTTTTACTAAGGCTCTCCCCTCTCATAACTACCTTCAGTGCCTCCCATTCTAAGCCTCGTGTCCCTACTGTACCCCAATTCGTATGAAAGTATTCAACTAGCACATCCTGGAGATCTTTTTTATATTCCAGATCACCTAGTAAGTCTGGACGCAATCGCCACAGTGGGATTGCAGGTCTGGGTATGTGCGCTTCACACTCCAGAAGGAGGGGGGCATGGTCAAACAAAAAACGGGCCTGGTAAACAACTCGTTGAACGTCCAGGGAGCCATCATTGGCTAGGAGAAATCTATATAGTCAGCTATAAGCCCCATGGGTGGGCGTATAACACGAAAACACTCTGGTTGAGGGGTACATTTCTCTCCACACATCAACAAAGTGGAGATTCCTCATAACTTTCCCCAGTTTGTCAGTCATATGCTGTTTTGTACCAAACTTCGGGGAGTCCCTATCTAGAGCTCCATCGTTGACGCAATTAAAGTCACCTGCCCACAGAATGGGTCTCGCTGCATATGATATTAATTCCTGTTGGATCTGATGATAGAATAACGCATCATCAGTGTTAGGGGCGTAGATATTCAACAGACAGATCTCACGGCCATCCGGTGTGCTGTGTAAAAATATGTAACGCCCCTGCCCATCTGCTTTTAGACTTTGTAATATAAAAGGAGTACCAGGGGCCACCCAGACAGAAACCCCACTAGCGTAGGAGGGATAGGTCGCCGAATATAGCTGCCCCCTCCACTTTTTCTGCACTTTCTGCGCTTCATTCTCAACCAAATGAGTCTCCTGTAAGAGCGCAATATTTGCGCCAAGCCACCTAAGATACGTATGTAGCGCTTCACAAAGGAATATAACCCCCTAACGCTCCACGTAACTATGTGTGTCAAAGTAGCCACCATAGTCTAATCCGTCCCACACACCTCACCACCCCTCCAGGCTGCCTCACCCCAACCACACGCAGCCCCCACAACTTAAACCCCTGGTTCGCGCATGCGCAACCAGGACAGTCGATGCCTCTAAGCAGAAGAACACTCACAGTGCTCACAGTGTCAGATACAGAACTCCAACTCAAACAAGAACCCACAAATAAATACCCCATCCCACCCCAGGTAAACACCTCCCACAACTAGTGTCTGCCCAATCGTGTGTGTACCCCGCTATCACTTCTATAGTCCAGAAGTGGGAGGTGATCGTCGTTCCCGCTTGATAGCTAGATTCAGGTACAGACAGCGCTCCGACACTCCGCCCACTCCAATCGTCCGGCCCGCACACACTGTACCCACAATTATAACCAACAACAACAACCAGGGGGGGTTCGCTCAGTTCCACCACTCCTCAGCAACTCCCAGAATAATCATCGACCCGGACCCCCGTCACTACTCATCCCAAGACAGCAGCAGGAGGAGAGGGGAGGGCCAGAGAGAGAAAAGAGGGTACAACAGCAGGAAGACCTCAAGAATCATCCATAACCAAAGTATGTGGCTCCGACCACGTCCAAAGGACCAATGGAGCATTCAGGTGACCTCATGGCTCATTTCTGGAGACAGTCTGACAGCAACACAGGGAGACCCGGAGCGAGAGGACACCACCGCCGTGACAGTTTGAACCAACAGTTTAGCCTCCTCTCGCTCCCGTCTCCAACATTCAAGGCTCAGGGTACCGTCCAAACGAACAATCACTCGGCCTCCTCGGCCAGCACGATGTTGTTGGGTGCTCCTGTGGGCTAGAGTATGCACCTCTGCTGTCCCACGGGGTCTCCTGTCACTCTCTCCAGCCACTGAGTCCGGCGTTCCCGCCACATTGTTCCACTCTAATTAGTCCCAAGCCGCTTCAGGAGATTGAAAAAAATGCGAGCGACCTGCATGGAGAACTTTCAATTTGGCTGGAAACAGCAGCAAATAGGTATAGCCCAGTTCTTTGAGCCTGCGTTTAACACCAGTAAAAGATTGTCTCTGGAGCTGCACCATCCTGGTGTAGTCAGGGAAAAAACAAATGATGTGATTTTCACCGCCTCGCCCTACCTTCCGCATCTTCGACCCTTGCTTCTAGTTTGTGCGTTTTAGCTTCAAGGATGGCCACCAAGGCCTTTACCGTGTCCATCTCAGACTGCAGGCATGTCACTTGTTTCTCAGTGGCCACCAAGCGTTCAGCCACCATTCTTAGATCCGTCCGGAGCAGATTGACATCAACCGCTATGGCCGCAATCTGAGTTTGCATGGCATGCCGCCAGGATTTGCACCCCGGTGGGTTCCGCACCCTTCTCCGGGGGTGTTGGGGGATCTTTTTGTAGACTCACATTTGAACCCTGCGCTGTGTATTGGTCCATCCTAGTTTGCTGCGTACCCTTTTGCGTTCTATCCTTGCCCATGGTGTCCACTTGCTGAAGTGACAGTCACGAAGGAACACACCAAGTGCCAGGCTCAATCTTTCCAGGCGCGAGGCAGGCAGTCGAGCTCCATATCCCTGCCACCCAACAACTCTCAGTCTCCTAACCCCCCACCCCCCACAGGAGTGGGGTGCCGGTACATGTAGAAGCAGCGCATGTGTCACTCTGAGCCGACGTATCCAATGCACAGCTTGCTGGTCACGCACCTCAGAGCTGGGTAACCCAGGATCCCAAGTAGATCTCCATCGCAGCCCAACGACGGCTCCAGCTGCCACTGTATGCCCAGTACGGCGCTGTGAGCCCCAAACATCCAGGGCCTGCGCGCTCCATGCAGGGGGGCAAGCAACCGCACTCCACCGCTGCCCCTATCACTGCACGGGCCTCCAATCCAACAGAGAGGCCAAACTCCAACCGTGCATCCACTCTCAGGGAGGGGAGCGGGGGGGCCGCAGTGTGAAACTACACTCAACACCTCACCTTGAGTGGCCCCCCTTCAGGAACCTCCGCCTCCAAATTCGCGCCGCTCCAGTGCCTCTTATGGACGATTTTGCCGCATTTCAGATTGCGCCCGCGATCACGGCCGCCATCTTGGGGTCAGGCACCCTTCTGCTGCGCTCCCCCGCTGCTCGTTTTCGGTGTCCACCCCCCACTACCGCGGGCTCCAGGACTCAATTGCCAGGTCCGCGGGGGTCCGTGGGGGTCCGTGGGGATCCACGGGGGTCCGGGGCGTCAGGATCAGGTAGGATTAGTTAGCCGGGATCAGGAGCACTCGTTCAGTGCTGCTGATTGGCCATCTTGCTGGCCACCTGTGACTGCTTTCCTTAAAGGAAAACGTGATGCTTTTCAAAAACAAAAATGAAAAAATGAAAAAATATTTTCACATGCATTCACAAAGGGGAATGCATGTGAAAATATGTTTAGCACCAATTTGAAATTGATGCTAACTGCAATTATTTTGTGACCGCATTCACTGTCACAAAACAATCCTACTTTGCACTGCGACTCGCAATTAGGAAGGGAACGTCCCTTCCTAATTGTGACTCGCAAAGCCTTGCTGCGATTCGGTAAAGAGATTACTGAATTGCAAAATTGAGTTTGTGCAGAGCAAAATGCTTTTTTCTTGTCACAAATGGCCTGATTCTGCGAATCAGACAGTTTGCGACGAGTAAAAAGCTTTGTACATGTGGGCTTAGGTGTATTAAGAAGACATGATCTGTGTTTGAATTTTATATGTGTTTTGGGTAATTGATGTTCACTTCTTTAAAAGTGATACAACCATGAAGACATTATCTACAGTTCAATTTCTAGATTTGGTTTTGGAAAAGTATATGTTGGTATCTGTGTATTGTTTTCCTTCGTACGCACATTGACATTTTAGTTGAGTTTTGGGGTGCATGTGCTCTGTGGGTATCCTGGTTTGAAGATTTGGTTATTTGCTCGTTCACAGGCATGCTTGCATGTTGACACATCATATTTTTTTACTTCTTGCCTTTCCTGGATGCCCAACTTGTTTTTCCTATACGAAGTCTTCTTACATGTTTCTGATCTAGTACAATTCAGTCTGGTTATTTTTCAGTACTTATTTTTGTCCGTTTACTTTTTTCGGTGGGTTTCTGTGTCTGAGTTCAATGTACTGTATTAAGAGTTTTTTTTGTCTTATGTGTCTTTTCTTTTTTCTCTTTTGGCTTTTTTCTGTTTTTGTTTTCCTTTATCTACTTTCTGCTCTGTATAGCCCTGAAGAATTGGAGATTCCACGAAACATGTGTTGGCAACTTCAGTGCTAAAGAAAATGCGAATTACCACAGTTTGGATGGCGATTTTGTTATGAAAGCTATTGGCTTGTTTCAATTGTATACAAATTGTTACTTATTTATGTAGTAGTTGTTTCTTTATGACCATTTGTCTTGTGGTGAATCTTGTATGTAGATATTGACTCATGAGTGGAGTGTTTTCTCCATGCAACCCTTTTGAAATGTGGTTGGTAGTTGAGTTGATGCAGTAGTCTGCAGTGTGAGATGATGCAGTGCCATACTCTGGGTGGTTGGTATTCTAATTCAGCATCCTAGGCTGGCTGGCCAGTAGGCGGTCTGGTGACATACCATAGACAAGATAGTTAGGCCTTTGAGTGGCCTCTTAACTCTGATGGGGCCCTCACAGCAATTACCGGCCTAATTAGAATTATACATTTTTTCCTTCACAAGAGGTTTCTTCTGCTGAAATCAGCCAGCATCTCAGTCTGAAAGTCTGGGGTGAAATGAGGCATTTCTTATAGTGCCACGGGGTCAGACTCATAAGGAGTTACATTTTCAGCACTCCAAAGTTATCGGGACCCCTGATATTGGAAACTCTGTGAATAGGGAAAAGATGGCTCATTTTCTGGGCCACCTGTAATGGGTACCTATATTGCCTCATGCAGCACCAACAGACTGGCTGCTGTGTGGTCTGATGTACACACCTGCTGGTTGCTGATGCAGTACCACACACTGACTGGTAGGTGATTATAAAAAGTACCATAAGCTGAGTGATCAGTGACTTGGTGCATCTGCTTCAATGCCGCATGGTCCTGTTCAGTACCATCAATTGTTTTCTAAGTGAAATATGTTGGAGTACCTAAGACTGGCTCCTCTGCAGTCCCTGTACTCTGGTTCTGTGCCTGTCCTGCTTGCACTTGTAAACCATTGCCATTCTCTCCCCATTCTGGAGTTTCATGTTTGTTTTTTCTTCTAAAGGTGGAGAACTTAGTGAAGTCAACACTTGCCCTCTATGGAAGGATCGATTTTCTGATCAATAGTGCTGGTGGCCAGTTCTATAGCCCGACTGAAGCAATACGCGCCAAAGGATGGAATGCGGTGATTGACACCAACCTCACCGGTACATTCTACTGCTGCAGAGCAGGTGAGACCCAGCATCCCATGGTTTCCGGGGGGGGGCAGGCTGAAGGACCGGGGAAGGAACTCCTTGCTTTTGTTATTATAATACCCCAGGATGATACAGTTCCAAACAGTACCTTACACTTGGGGCCAGATGTAACAAAGGGTTTTACCCATTCTGTGTCTATGGGAAAATGTGTTTGTACATATGGCCCCTAGTCATCTACTCTTCCTGGGCGCACCGTCCACCTTCTCCGCTGAATGGCTCAATCTACTGTTGTTTGGTGTCTTACTATCGGTAATAATATTGATATTTGGTGATTCGGTTACCACTTCTAAAATAATCCCTTTGCAATTGCAATGTCATTTAACTCATACATATCACAGCAACATGTTGGTATTCAAAATTTACACTGTTTATTTAAATCAGGCATTTCATTTTATGTATTTTTTAAAATACAATAGGAGAGACGGATGAGATGAGGTCCTTTGCAGGCTTTGACCAGGGTGTGTACAATTCTGTTTTTTATTAAAGCTTGTGTCTTTACATCGAGGTGTATCAATGGGACTATGGAGGGACAACAATGGCTATTTAATGTGTGAGAACATGCCTAGTTTTAGAAGTGTTAGTCCTTAGTTCGCGGTATTCTTAAACTTTCAGCAGATTTAATGTTATACATTAATTTAAAATGAGTTGAAGGACTTGCAAAATTGGTGCTACATGAATTTGGTTGAAGCTGTTGGTTACTCCAAAATAAGTGTCATATGCGGAAGAATGCTGATGTTCACAATGACATATGCGATTAATTCTAAGATCATGAAACACTTATCCATAATGTCGAGAGATATAGGATCTAACCAAGAGATGATTGATGTTTTACCCATAAGTGTATATCAACGTATTGAAGTGAGTCTGAAGAAAGATTGGGGAATATAATCAACACTGTGGATGTGCTCACCTAGGGTCCCATACATCCTGTTCCAAATACTACCATGTGTGAGCAGTAGGTGGAGTAGCCAGTTTTCTGAATCGATGCACAAATATGGACCGTGGGCAGGGATAAAACAGAAAATGTATCAGGCTATTTGACTTACTCCTTTTCCTTCAATCAGTACCTATAAATATAGTTTTCCCACTGCTTTGACCATGACATGTATAACTATGCAGTGCTTTGAGCTTCTGTACTTGAGCTACAAATTTAATCTCTCTGGGGGCACCCACGTGGTTTCTTCTCAGTTTATCGGCAGACAATGCTAATTTTTGTTGCAGAAATTGTATTGTCCCAGCACCTACCTGTGCAAAACATATAACAGGAGCTATACCCAGCCTGGATAAAATAGTACAATTCTGTACAAAGACTTCCTAAGGTGTTATTCCTATCTTAATCCAAATATCTAGGTTTCTATTTCCCTAAAATCAGTATATCTGTGTTAGAAATGGGGTCTCTAGTTGGCAGAGGTATACACCCTTGTCCAAGTAGGGACCACAATCCTAGTCAGGGTAAGTCACACACGATCCAAATGATCCTGTGCCCACCCTCTGGTAGCTTGGCACTGAGCACTCAGGCTTAACTTAGAAAGCAATGTGTAATGTATTTGTGCAATAAATCATGCAGTAACACAGTGAGAACATAAGAATGCACCACACATGTTTAGAAAACTATATGAAATTTATCTAGTTAAATTAAGGTCAAAGCAATAAAGATCCAATAAGCACAAGTTGAAATATCACTTTTGCAATTTTAAGAAGAGTCTTAAATCTTTTAAATCAACAGTTGTCTTTTGTTTGCACAAAGTACCTGGTTTGTGTCAAAATTACTACGCACGGAGACTGCAGAGGAGAAGATGCATGAAAAGTAAGGTGTGCGTCAGATTTTCCAAAGCGGCGCAGATGATGCGCCGTTTCTTTCCACGCTGCAAGGGGCTTTGCGTTCATTTCCGACGCACAGTCTTGGTTCCTCACTGCGATGCAGGGATCTTTGGATGCCCAGGAACAATGCGGGCCAAAATCCTGTGCATGCAGAAAGGAAGTCACAGGCGTTGCGTCAATCCGGTAGGCGATGCATTGAATTTTCTGTTGCACAGCAGGCACTGCGTAGATTCTTCACTCAGGAAGTCAGCTGCATCATTCTGGCTCAGCTGTGCGTCGATCCGGTAGGGCCGTCCATCGAATTACCAGTCATAACGCAGGCATTGCGTCGATCTTCGCTCAGGAAGTTGGGCTGCGTTGTTCTGGTTCAGCTATGCACCAATTTTCCCGTCAGGCTGTGCGTTGATTTTCGGCGAACAAGGAATTTCCTTGAAGAGATTAAATCCTTTTGGGCCTGAGACTTCAGAAAACAGGAGGCAACTGCAATCCAAGCCCTTGGAGAGCACTTCTCAGCAAAGGTAGAGGGCAGCAGGGCAATAGCAAGGCAGCAGTCCTTCACAGCAAAGCAGTCCAGGTGAGTCCTTTGTGCAGCCAGGCAGTTCCTCTTGACAGGTTGCAGGATATGGTCCAGAAATGTCTGATTTGGTGGGGTCAGGGAACCAGTTTATATACCCAAAAATGCCTTTGAAGTGGAGGAGACTTCAAAGAGTGGTTTTGAAGTGCACAAGGTCCCCATTCAGTGCATGTCTGTCTGCCAGGGTCCCAGTAGAGGGTTAGGCAGTCCCTTGTGTGAGGGCAAGCCACTACCCTTTTAAATGTAAGTCTCAGACCCTCCCCCCTCCCAGCCCAGGAAGACCTATTTAGTATTCAGATGAGTGCAGATGTGACTGAGTGTAACCGGACGTCTCCGGACGCCGGTATTCAGGATATTGTGCCGAATGCCATTAAGGGGGCCCTACACACTTGGGAGGGACGCGAGCCTGTGAAAGAAAAGACGGACCAAAAGAAGATGAAGGGAAGGAGACGGAAGTAGACGCTCGACGTACGCGGCCGGAGGAGAAGGAGACCGGGACGCCGAGGACAGAGAGGAAGGAACCCGTCGAAGGAGCGGAGGCTCCGAGAGAGAGAGGAGAGCCCCGGGGCACTCCCGCCCCCGTCAGAGAGAAGCCGGGAGGCTGCCAAAGTGCCGGCCACGTCCCCGGAGGGGCGTGGCCACCTCAGGTACGTTCGTACCACAGCTGGGGGTTTGTGAGAGGGTGGTTATTAGGAATAGGGGGGGATAAGGGAAAGGAAGGGAGGTCCTGCAGGGAAGGGGAGACCATATGACAACAAACCCTAAAATAAACCTAACCTCACAAGGAAACCAACCGCCAGAGGATTTCTACAAAGAAGGGAAGGTCTGAGAACACCTATAGGGGGAACCACAAACTAAAGGACAGTTAAACCCTCACTTCCCTTCACTTATACCTATTCCCCCACCACCCTACTAACCCTATATACTTACCTTATATATATATATCCCACTTACCTGTTTTGTTATCCTTCTTTCTATTTCTTTGGAGAGCCTGGCCCACTGACGTAGAGGAAGATCGGAGACCTTCCCAAAGCTGGACCTGGTTACTTATGGACTATCACCAAAACCCTGAAAGAGAAGAAAAAGGGAACTTTTGTTAATTATTTCTGGACTGCAAGTGCGTTATCCTTGTGAACAAGAAACAGGGGATAAAAAGCCATCCTTAAAACCAAAACACGAATAAATTAGCTAAACCCCCACCTTCTGCGCCTGTTATATTATTCCAATATCCCTTTTATTTGCTTCAGGGATAAAGAACCCATTACAGTGGTGTCAGAAGTGGGATATTGGAACAACTACAGGTAACCAAAGACGATGGAGGGCACACCCACCCTATCAGAGATGATGCAGCAGCTAGCCGCAGGGCAGAGGCATCTGCAAGTAGTGTGGGAAGAGCAACAGAAGGAGGCTAAAGTGGAAAGGGAGGCCCTACAAAGCGCTCTTAAAAGTCAGGCCACTATCATGGCCAACAATCAGTTGGTCCATGAGACTGCAATCAAAAACCTCACGGACACTATTGCCGCCACCCGGGTGCATCCGAACGTACCCAGTTCGGTCCTGCAGCGATATCAGGAAGGCGAAGACCCGGATGCCTTTTTCACGAATTTCGAGCGGGTTGCTACTTCCGACACCTGGCCCCAGGATAGGTGGGGCCAATACATCGCCCCGTTATTGACAGGAACTCTCCAAGCGGCTTATCAAGCGGTAAACCCAGGCGGAACGACACCCTATCAGGATATTAAGAAGAGTATCCTGGAGCGGGTGGGGTTTGATACAGACCATTATAGGGTCCGGTTTAGGAAAGCCAAATGGGGACCCTCCGAGAATCCCCGGGCCCTATATTTTCGAATTAAGGACTTAGGACTCAAATGGCTAGGTCCCATTGGGACCAATAGGGAGGATATCATTGAGGTTGTTCTCTTAGAACAATATCTAGATGCCCTACCTACCAATACCCGTAATTGGATCAAGCAACACCCAAGTCCAGATACTAACACCACTATTGAATTAGCCTGCGCCTTTCATCGCTCCCTCGAGTTCAAAATCCCTCCCGTACGGCCAACACTTAACCCCATCCGACAGAACCTCGGACCCTCCCCATCCCTAGGGCGAAAACCAACCGAGGATCCGGGAAAATTGCGAGGACCAGAAAGACCCTATATGCAACAACCACAGTGTTTTAGCTGTGGAGAGTGGGGACATATCGCCCGGGTTTGCCCGCTGAAAACAGAAAAGTCAGAACCGATGGAAATAGGAGTCACTAGGGGGAGAGTCTTCTATACAGGGGGAAAGGAAACCCGATACAAGAAGAGACTTGTTATCAATGGAAGAACCACAGTGGCGCTCATCGACTCAGGTTGCAGTCAATCTGTAATTCGTGCTGATTTATTGGAAAAACCCCTTTTTGCTTCAGGATTTACGGTATCCATATGTTGTATTCATGGAGATACGAGAGAATACCCCCTAATCTGGACAACCTTGTCCTGGGATGGAAAAGAAGTCCCCATAAGGGTGGGGGTGGTGGAACGACTAGTCGAAGAAGCTATCATAGGAACCGACTTCCCTGACTTTTCGGAACTTCTTGACAGTACAAAAGACTCTGAAGACATGAGCACATGGTGGAAAAGAGCTCCTTTTTCTAGTACGCCTATAACACCACCGGTGGTTAGATACCGACCCTCCCGAAAAGAAAAGAGCGAAACCCGAAGAGTCTTTGCCCAAGGAAACATGAGTCCAAATAGGGTAATTACAAAGGTCCTTACTCTTACTGACCTTCCCCCATTCCGTAGTTGTCAAAGAGAAGATCCGAGTTTGATCCATGCCTGGAAAAGTGCCCGACCCCGGAACCCCCAAGACAAAAGCCCTTCTTTTACCATAATCAGAAATCTGTTATACCGTGTCACTGGTAATAACCGAGAAGAAAAGAAGCAGCTATTAGTCCCCGAACCTTATAGACCACAAGTCCTACACCTAGCCCATAGCCAGCCGGGGGGGGTCACTATGGCAGGGAGAAAACGGAAGAATATCTGTTGAGGAAGTTCTACTGGCCGGGGGTCTTTTCACAGATTAGGAGGTTCTGTCAGCAATGTCCTAAATGCCAAATGATTGATCCTGGTCCCAAAAGAAGAGCTCCCTTGCAACCGTTGCCCATTATAGACATCCCTTTCTCAAGAATAGGAATGGACATTGTAGGCCCTCTCCTACCTTCTTCTAGAGGATACCGTTATATACTGGTATTGGTAGATTATGCCACCAGATACCCAGAAGCCATCCCACTCAGCAGTATTAACTCCAAGAGCGTAGCTCATGCAATGATAGGGTTCTTCTCCCGAATAGGCTTTCCCCGAGAAATTTTAACAGACCAAGGTACCCAGTTCATGTAAAACTTGATGTCACAAATATGTCGACTTCTAGGGATCAAACAGTTACGGACAGCGGTTTATCATCCTCAAACGGATGGTTTGGTAGAAAGGTATAACCGCACTCTGAAAACTCTACTAAAGAAATCTATTTCAGAGACAGGTAAGGACTGGGATAGAAAACTCCCCTTAGTGTTATACGCTATCAGGACCCATGAGCAAGCATCCACGGGCCATAGTCCATTTGAATTATTGTTCGGACGACAGCCCAGGACCTTGTTAGATATGGCTGCCGAGTTATGGGAGGAGGAGGACGGAGAAAAATCCCTCTTAGAATATACCCAGGAGTTAAAAACCAACATCCAAAATGTGTGGGAAAATGTAAGGGAACATATGGAGAAGGCTCAAGAAAAGCAGAAAAGATATTACGACAGGAATACCCAATTAAGGACCTTTACCATAGGTGATAAGGTGTTAGTGCTTCTCCCCAGTTCAGACAACAAGTTGCTGGCAAAGTGGCAGGGTCCTTATAAAGTGATAGGGGTAATAACACCCGTGACCTATAAGGTCCAGCTCACAGATAGTTCCAACCGGTCACAGATCTTTCATGTCAATCTATTAAAAAAGTGGGAAGAACCACAGGGAGAACCAACCAGGGGATGCCTAGTTAACACCGTTAAGGAATTGGAGATAGGGTGGTGTCCCACTGAGCATCCTAGCGGAAACGAGGTGCCTCCCATAAATAGCGAAATCTCGATCCAACAGAGTGAGCAATTAACCCAGCTCCTCCATGATCATGCCCATGTGTTCTCCTCGATACCAGGCAAGACCAAGCTGGTGCATCATCAAATCATAACCCCACCTGGCAAGGTCATACGCTTACGGCCATATCGTATCCCAGAAGCTAGAAAGATCCTGGTAGAAAACGAAATAGAAAAGATGTTAGACCTAGGCGTTATAGAGCCTTCCCAGAGTCCCTGGTGTTCACCGGTGGTATTAGTGCCAAAGCCAGATGGGTCTATACGTTTCTGTATTGACTTTAGACGAGTCAATTCTATATCCCAGTTTGACACATATCCCCTTCCAAGGGTAGACGAACTCTTAGAGAAGTTGGGAAAAGCTAAGTACATGTCTACACTCGACTTGACCAAAGGCTACTGGCAGATTCCTTTGACACCAGAAGATAAAGAGAAAACGGCCTTCTCTACTCCCTCTGGGTTATACCATTTTAAGGTTCTCCCTTTCGGGTTACATGGGGCACCCGCCACCTTCCAGCGTCTCATCGACACCATTCTACGACCTCATACCAGATACGCTGCCGCGTATCTGGATGATATCGTTATCCACAGCGAGACTTGGGAGGACCACTTGACACATTTAACCAAAATCTTTACAGCGTTACGAGGGGCTGGATTAACAGCCAATGCCTCCAGAAGCCGGTTGGCATTCAATGAGATCTCTTATCTAGGATATCATATAGGGAAAGGTATACTTAGACCACAAATGAGTAAAGTTGAAGCCATCCTACGGATAGAGACACCCACAACGAAAAAGGAGGTCCGCTCATTCTTAGGTTTGGTAGGCTATTATCGAAGATTTATACCCCATTATTCCACCGTGGCCGCTCCCCTAACCGATCTCCTGAGGAAAGGACATCAAAAAAATATCACAAATTTAAACCCAGTACAGTCCCATAGTTACCATACCCTACAAAGATATCTCACTACCCAACCAATTTTAAAATGTCCTGACTTCACTATCCCCTTTCACCTCCAAACAGATGCCTCAGACGTGGGTCTGGGGGCCGTGCTTTTTCAGAAAGATGAAAGAGGTATTAGTCACCCCGTGGTCTTTATTAGCCGTAAACTGTTTCCCAGGGAGCGAAACTATCCCATTATTGAACGAGAATGTCTCGCCATCAAGTGGGCACTTGAGAGCCTCCAATATTACCTCCTAGGAAGATCCTTTCTATTATATACGGATCACGCTCCCCTCACCTGGCTCTCGAGATATAAAGATACTAACAGTCGCATATTGAGATGGTTTATGGAGCTTCAACCTTTCTCCTTCCAGGTTTGCCATCTCCCTGGTGATCTTATGGGACAGGCTGACTATTTATCCCGGTTCCCGGGACCTTTGGGTCTCGAACAGCCCCATTCAAGGGAGGGGATGTGTAACCGGACGTCTCCGGACGCCGGTATTCAGGATATTGTGCCGAACGCCATTAAGGGGGCCCTACACACTTGGGAGGGACGCGAGCCTGTGACGTCAGACGCCTTTGGCGTCTGGAAGACGACCGAAAGAAAAGACGGACCAAAAGAAGATGAAGGGAAGGAGACGGAAGTAGACGCTCGACGTACGCGGCCGGAGGAGAAGGAGACCGGGACGCCGAGGACAGAGAGGAAGGAACCCGTCGAAGGAGCGGAGGCTCCGAGAGAGAGAGGAGAGCCCCGGGGCACTCCCGCCCCCGTCGGAGAGAAGCCGGGAGGCTGCCAAAGTGCCGGCCACGTCCCCGGAGGGGCGTGGCCACCTCAGGTACGTTCGTACCACAGCTGGGGGTTTGCGAGAGGGTGGTTATTAGGAATAGGGGGGGATAAGGGAAAGGAAGGGAGGTCCTGCAGGGAAGGGGAGACCATATGACAACAAACCCTAAAATAAACCTAACCTCACAAGGAAACCAACCGCCAGAGGATTTCTACAAAGAAGGGAAGGTCTGAGAACACCTATAGGGGGAACCACAAACTAAAGGACAGTTAAACCCTCACTTCCCTTCACTTATACCTATTCCCCCACCACCCTACTAACCCTATATACTTACCTTATATATATATATCCCACTTACCTGTTTTGTTATCCTTCTTTCTATTTCTTTGGAGAGCCTGGCCCACTGACGTAGAGGAAGATCGGAGACCTTCCCAAAGCTGGACCTGGTTACTTATGGACTATCACCAAAACCCTGAAAGAGAAGAAAAAGGGAACTTTTGTTAATTATTTCTGGACTGCAAGTGCGTTATCCTTGTGAACAAGAAACAGGGGATAAAAAGCCATCCTTAAAACCAAAACACAAATAAATTAGCTAAACCCCCACCTTCTGCGCCTGTTATATTATTCCAATATCCCTTTTATTTGCTTCAGGGATAAAGAACCCATTACACTGAGTATCCTGTGTTTGTGGTTGTCTGGGTGAAATGCATAAGGGAGCTGTCAACCAGCCCAGCCAGATGTGGATCGGAGACAGGCTGTAAGGCACAGATGGATTTTAAGTGCAAATAAATGCTCATTTTCTAAAAGTGGCATTTGTAAAATAGTAATATAAAATCAATCTTTACCAATAAGCAGGATTTTGTATTACCATTCTGGCCATACTACATATGACCTGGTTACCCTTTTCTGATCAGAATCTACCACTGAAACAGTATATGAGGGTAGCCCTAATGCCATCCTATGAAAGTAGCAGGCCTCACAGTAGTGGAAAATGAATTTAGGAGTTTTCCACTACCAGGACATATAAACCACACATGTACATGTCCTGCCTTTTAACTACATAGCACCCTGCCCTATGGGTTACCTAGGACACCTTAGGGGTGACTTATATGTAGAAAAATGGGAGATTAGAGCTTGGCAAGTACTTTTAAATGCCAAGTCGAGGTGGCAGTGAAACTGCACACACAGGCCTTGCAATGGCAGGCCTGAGACATGGTTAAGGGGCTACTTATGTGGGTGGCACAACCAGTGCTGCAGGCCCACTAGTAGCATTCAATTTACAGGCCCTAGGCACATGTAGTGCACTTTACTAGGGGCTTACAAGTAAATCAAATATGCCAATTGGGAAGGAACCAATGTCACCATGTTTAAGGGAGAGAGCATATGCCGTTTAGCACTGGTTAGCAGTGGTAAAGTGAGCAGAGTCCTAAAACCAGCAAAACAGTGTCAGAAAAGTGGAGGGAGGCAGGCAAAAAGTTGGGGGATGACCACCCTAAGGCTGTCAGATCTAACAATCTGTTTATATAGATGTTTTTGGTTAACTGCGTTTTATGGGAAATGGTATTTATGGTATGTCCTGTCTATTGAATGTAACATTGTGTTTGTATGCCATATGTAATTTTATATCCTTGTGAGAAACAATCTAATATGTTTTCAGTTAATCCCTAGAAATTTACCTATATATTGTTAACTAAAAGAAATGGCACTCACACATACCATTAAAGCATACATTCAGCTTGTAATACATGGAATAAGGCGGGTCAGAAATGGGGTCCCTAGTTGGCAGTCATTTTACACCATGTCCAAGTAGGGACCCTCACTGTAGTCAGGGTAACGGAGTCACCCTCCTAAGATAACCCCTGGTCACCACCTTGGTAGCTTGGCACGAGCAGTTAAGCTTATCTATGAGGCAATGTGTTAAGTATTTGTACCCAAACACAGTACCACAGTGAAAACCCTACAAATAGACACCACATCAGTTTAGAAAAATTGCCAATGTTTATCTAAGTAAAACAAGACCAAAACGACAAAAATCCAACATACACAAGCAAAGATATGATTTTTTAAAGATTAAGGGGGTCATTCTGACCCTGGCGGTAAAAACCGCCAGGGCCAACGACCGCGGGAGCACCGCCAACAGGCTGGCGGTGCTCCCATGGGCATTCTGACCGTGGCGGTACAGCCGCGGTCAGAAACGGAAAACCGGCGGTGTACCGCCGGTTTTCCGCTGCCCTGGGGAATCCTCCATGGGATTCCGACCCCCATTACCGCCATCCTGTTCCTGGCGGTTGTCACCGCCAGGAACAGGATGGCGGTAAAAGGGGTGTCGTGGGGCCCCTGGGGGCCCCTGCAGTGCCCATGCACTGGCATGGGCACTGCAGGGGCCCCCTAACAGGGCCCCACTAAGATTTTCAGTGTCTGCCATGCAGACACTGAAAATCGCGACAGGGGCAACTGCACCCGTCGCACCCTTCCCACTCCTCCGGCTCCGATAGGAGCCGGCTTCCTCGTGGGAAGGGGTTTCCCGCTGGGCGGGCGGGCGGCCTTCTGGCGGTCGCCCGCCCGCCCAGCGGGAAACTCAGAATAACCGCGGCGGTCTTTTGACCGCGCAGCGGTATTCTGGCGGTTCCCACCAGGCCGGCGGCTTCCGCCGCCGGCCAGGGTCAGAATGACCCCCTAAATCCCAATAAACGCTTAGAAACACAATAGCTCCAACTGGTGGTATCACGGTGTCATGATGGAGTCATTCCCAAATGTGCAGTGCCAGTCACGGAGTTGTACGGACCCCAGACACAGTACCTTAGAAACGAGGCAGAGTCAAAGATGTGGCATGGAGCCGGGGAGGTGAGGCGCTGGTTCGGTACTGCTATGTAGGAGGTGAGACATTGGTTCCTTACGGGGCAGTGGAGGTGAGGCAGTGTCGCGGTTAGGTTTCGGTTCCTTACGATCCGGCGGGGTCGATGTGTCGAGCAGGCCAAGACGTGATGGGGTTGTCACACCACAGGCGCCATGGCGGAGTCGGGTGTCTCGGTCGTCTGTGACATGGCACTTGGGAGTCACGATGTTAAGGGCCTTCAGAGACACCGCAGCGGAGTCGGGCCTGCGGTCTCTGTTTTCAGCGCACTTCAGTGGGGGCCAGAGCTTTGGGTGCAGGCAGCGGCACGGAGTCAAGCAGCAGTGCCAGTTCTGGAGTCATCTGGAGTCAATGTCCCTGTTTCTTATTCTTTTAGGCCAGATTCACTCCCAGGGGCCCAGGAACTGGATTGGGCACATCTTGGTAAGTCAGGGTCCTCAGCAAGAGAACCGAGGGGCTGGCAGGTGAAGTCTCTGATGTCCCTGAGACTTTTTAACCGGAGTCAAGATCAGTCCAAGCCCTTGGAGAAACTTCACAAGCAGGATACACAGCAAAGTCCAGTCTTTGTCCTCTCCATAGCAGAAGCAACAACTGCAAGCAAACCCAGCAAAGCACACACAGCAGAGAAGCAGTACTTCTCCTCATAGCTCTTCAGCTCTTCTCCTTGGCAGAGTCTCCTCTTGATCCAGAAGTGTTCTATAAATGTGTGTGTAGGAAGCTTGCTCTGTATATACTATATCAAAGTGAGATATAGGGGGTCATTCCAACCTCGGCGGTAAAAGGCGCTTACCGCCAGACAGAAGACCACCATAACACCGCCGCGGTAAACCGCCACGGTCATTCTGACCCACACTAGGCAAACCGCCAAAATACCGCCATCCACAAAAGTCTGCCACACCAAAGGTCAGCGAGAAACTGGCGATGACCAAACCTCCACCATCACGCCAACAGAAATACGCCTATGCCATTATGACCCACGAATCCACGCGGCGGTCTTTCAACCGCGGTATTCTATTGGCGGTACACACCGCCGCGGTCGAAATACACATACTCCTACAAAACACTACCACAGTGGACAATTCCAAATACACACACCTGAGACACATACACACACCACTCCCACACACCCAATACAATATAAAACACACACCCACATCACCCACAAACCCCTACGGCCAAAAACTTTGAACGAAGACCAGAGAGAGACACCACAGTCAACTACCAAGCATCCACAGGCACACAATACCAATACCCATAGAACTTCCACGCACCTCACACAACACACCACTAAATAGCACCCCACCTATCACTACACACTCCACCCCACACATCACCCACACCACCCCATGGCACCTCAAAGACACCCCAGGCTCTCAGATGATGAACTCAGGGTCATGGTGGAGGAAATCGTACGAGTAGAGCCCCAGCTGTTCGGGACACAGGTGCAGCACACCACCATTGCCAGGAAGATGGAGCTATGGAGCAGAATAGTCGACAGGGTCAACGCTGTGGGACAGCACCCAAGAAATCGGGATGACATCAGGAAGAGGTGGAACGACCTACGGGGGAAGGTGCGTTCCATGGTATCAAGGCACAACATCGCGGTACAGCGGACTGGCGGCGGACCCCCACCTCCTCCCCCAGAATTTACAACATGGGAGGAGCAAGTCTTGAACATCCTGCATCCTGAGGGCCTCGCAGGAGTATCTGGAGGAATGGACTCTGGTAAGTCAAATCTTCACTACTTCATCCCCCCCCCCCACCTGCATGCCAACTCATACCCCCCACCCTCACCCCCTTCACAACTACCCCTTGAAAATGTCTCACCATCACAACCCACCCATCCCAAAACTTAGCCCTGCATGCGGCCCCAAAGCATGGACACCCATCACCAAAGCATGCCCAATGCGCATACCCATCACCCCCCCCCCCCAAAACACCGTCACAACAGCCCCCACAAAGGAATGCCAGCACTGGGGTACACGGGCACCCACCCATTGCACGCCATTGGCACACACAGAAGCAATAACCATACTTTTATACCCCTGCAGGACCCGAACGCCAGGTCACCGCGCAGGAGGGTCCACAAATGTCCACTCCACCCCCAGAAGAGGCCCACAGTGATGACAGCAGCTCTGTCTCCCTGGATCTTGATGACCAGCCTGGTCCATCGGGGACCTCAGGACAGTCGGTTCCCCTCAGACAGTCACAGGCCACAGCAGACCTTCCCCCCTCTGGGAACACCAGCACAGCACCCACCCAGCGGGCCCATACCTCTGTCCCCAGGACACGTCAATCAGCGGTGTGTCCACCACTACAGGGAACCCAGGCTAACCCACCACCCCAACAACAACAGGGACCTGGGGGCTGTGGTAGTGGGCACACGGTCCAGGTGACGGAGGCACAGGGAATCAGGGGAACTGGGAGGGCTGCTGTGCGACAGGGGGGGGACAGGCCAAGGGAACCCACTCTCCACGAGGCCCTCTCCTCCATCATGGGAGCATACCACCACTCCCAGGAGACGATGGCGACGGTCCTGGCCAGGTTTCAGGAAATCCAGCTTCTGCAGGAGCAACAGTATATGGGGTTCAGGGAGGAACTCAGAAACATCAGTTCCGCAATGGGCACAATCGTAGTGGCCCTGAATGAGTTAATCACCACATTGCGGAACACTGTGGCACCTCAAAGGGCCCCTGTCACTAGCATGGACCAAGAACTGGCTACCACATCCGCCGGCGCTAGTGGACAGGAGGCACCGACAGAAGACCAACAGGCCACCAGAACCCCACCCCCTGCAGAAGGAGAACCACCCCGCAAGCGGGCCCTGAGATCCAGGAAGAAGACAGAGTAACATGTCAAGACCCCCGCCAGCAAAGGATACCGCCCTGATTGTCATCCCACTGTCCCACATTGTCACCCTGTCCAACCTTAAACTGCCCCTGCTCCACTTCCCACAGGCATTTGGACAATGCACCTGTGAACCTCATAGTCTGGACTCTGCCATGGACAATCCTCCACCATCACCCCTCACCGATTTGCAACCACCCATCCAAATTAGAGCACTTGAATAAACACACTTATTGCACATAAACAATCTGGAGTCTGTCTGTGATTTTAACAAATGTATTAGACATGACAGTGGCAAAAATTTTCTTCACATTGTGATGCCAACAAACCGCTGTCACACAGCTGTAGTCCATGGGGAAACTAAGCAGATGTCACGCAGTGGGGCCCACAGCTCTGAAAACGGAAGGGAAAGTCACAACACAGTTACCATACACTGGGGGAAAAAGTCAGACAGTAGAGAGGTAGGAGTCTTTAAGTAAATGTAATATGCCGGTGTGTACTCTTACCTGTGTGTCACTGAAAGTATTGCTCTATTACTGTGTTCCTGTTGTCTATGTCGTCCTCTTCGGCTTCCTCTTCTTCACTCTCCACAGGCTCCACAGCTGCTACAACACCACCATCTGGACCATCCTCCGGCAGAAAAGGCACCTGGCGGCGCAAAGCCAGGTTGTGAAGCATACAGCAGGCCACGATGATCTGGCACACCTTCTTTGGTGAGTACATTAGGAATCCACCTGTCATATGGAGGCACCTGAACCTGGCCTTCAGGAGGCCAAAGGTGCGTTCGATCACCCTCCTAGTCCGCCCATGGGCCTCATTGTAGCGTTCCTCTGCCCTTGTCCTGGGATTCCTCACTGGGGCAATAGCCATGACAGGTTGGGGTAACCAGAGTCCCCTAATAGCCACACACGGTGCCTCTGGAGTTGACCCATCACATACGGGATGCTGCTATTGCGCAGGATGTAGGCGTCATGCACAGAGCCAGAGAACTTGGCATTAACATGTGAGATGTACTGGTCTGCCAAACAGACCATCTGTACATTCATCAAATGATAACTTTTCCTGTCCCTGTACACCTGTTCACTTTCTCTGGGGGGTACCAAAGCCACATGGGTCCCATCAATGGCACCTATGATGTTGGGGATATGTCCAAGGGCATAGAAATCACCCTTCACTGTAGGCAAATCTCCCACCTCAGGGAAAACGATGTAGCTCTGCATGTGTTTGAGCAGGGCAGACAACACTCTGGACAACACATAGGTTGAGACATCCCTGATGATATGGCCACTGTTGTTTAAAATGATCCACTTGCTAAGAAATGGAGTACTGACAGCACCTGCACTAGAGGGGGGATTCCTGTGGGTTGGCGGATGGGTGACATCAGGTCTGCCTCCAGCTGGGCACACAGTTCATGTATAGTGGCTCGGTCAAGCCTGTATGTCAGAATGACATGTCGTTCCTCCATTGTCGACAGGTCCTCCAGCGGTCTGTACACAGGAAGATTCCTCCATCTCCTCGCATTGCCCAGCGGACGGTGCCTAGGAAGGACAACAGCGAGCACAGAGTCAATCAACCCACAGGTACGTTCCCACAGCTTGCACACAGCACGATTCACTATGCATTGAAGGATGTGTATGAGTGTTGAGGAAAGGCCTAGGTATGTGTGACGCAGTAGAAATTAAGCCATGTGGGCCCTTGAAATGGCGGCTGCCTGACCTGTGAAGTGTGACAATGGGATGTGAGGTCAATGCGCTGGCGTAGCACACCGTGGCTGTAGGCGGTCGAAGACCGCGGCGCAAAGCCGCATTGGTTTACATTGAAACCTATGGGTTTCATGAGCCAATGACGATGTGCGCCGGCGGTCGCGGTACGCACTGCCGCGGCCGTAACCGCCATTTTCTATCAGCTTAATCACTTGATACCTGATCTTCCACAGGAGAGGACCTACACTGCAAGTGCTGCTGTGACCTCGGTCTGGAAGAGTCTGTAGAGACTTGAGAGACTGTGGCTTTGCACTCCCCAGGATGTAACAGTGGGCAACTCACCCACTGTAGAGACTTGAGAGACTGTGGCTTTACACTCCCCAGGATGTAACAGTGGGCAACTCACCCACTGTAGAGACTTGAGAGACTGTGGCTTTGCACTCCCCAGGATGTAACAGTGGGCAACTCACCCACTGTAGAGACTTGAGAGACTGTTGCTTTGCACTCCCCAGGATGGGACAGTGGCCATGGAGGCCCCTCGTGGATCTGGCGTCGTGTACTCATGTGGCTGAGGTGCCCCCCTTCCCTTCCCCCTGAGGTGCCTGTAGTTTTTCTATCTGATGCCCCTGCAGTGTTCTCTCCGTTGGTGTCAGGTATCTTGTGTGGGCCTTGCCCATGTGATTTGGGCCCAGTGGTCCACGGACAATGACAGCTAGAATTATCGGACTTTTAATAATATTTATGTATATATTAGTTTTAAATGTGTGATATTTTTATAAGCCAATAATACAATATTTTCGACTGTTTATGATCATTTCCTTTTGTCTTTGCATTCTTTCGGGGGGTTTAGGGGTTGTAACAGTGATGTATTGCTATGCATTGATGTGTGTGTTGTAGTGGGTGGGTGTGTCGCGTATGTGTGTCCCCGTAATATTTTCTCCTCCCCCCTCCCCTGTGTCGTAGGTGCAGTACTCACCGTTGTCTTCTGCGCCGGCGTTCGTGCTCCTGGTAGAGGAGCAGGAATACAATAGCTGGTAGGATGTGTAATTCGGGTTCCATGCTGTCCAGATTCCTCGTGGGGTGTATGGAGGTGAGCGTTTTCCGTTTGAAATGTCTGTTTCCGCCGTGTTTTTATCGGCGGGGCTACCGCCCCGGAAAAGGTGGCGGATTGGTGGGTTGTGATAGGGTGGGCGGTACATTGTCGCCCGCCTGTCTGTTGGCGGTGACCGCCGTGCTGTTTGTTTGTTCCGCCGTGGCGGTCGGAGTGTTAAAGTGGCGGTCTCTGTTGGCGGTTTCCGCCAGGGTCAGAATTCCATTTTTTTAACCGCCAGCCTCTTGGCGGGTTAGCCGCCGCTTTAACACCAACCGCCAGGGTTGGAATGACCCCCATAGTGTGCACAGAGTGCAGGGGTTCCCCAGAGGCTTGAGAGAGGCAAACATAGATAATACTAATGCTCTATTTGTGGTAGAGTGGTCGAGCAGTTAGGCATATCAGAGGGTAGTGTTAAGCATTTGTTTTACACACACAAGCAACAGAAGAAACACACACTCAATGACTTAACTCCAGACTAATAGGATTTTATATAGAAAAATATGTTTTGTTAATTTATTTCTAGAACCACAAGATTCAGTTTGCAGCTAAGTACATAAAATAAAAGGTACTTTGCATATATATAATCAGGACTTTGAATGGAATCAACAATGTATACAGTTTTTCTTAAAACGGCAAAACGCTATTTTAAAAGTGGACCCTGCATTTTTCACATTTCCGGGGGGAAGAAAAGATAGAAAAGTTTTGCAGGTAAGTAGATGACCTACATTTCCTTTCTCTGGGTTTAGGTAGTCCATTGTTGGGGATTCAAGTTAACCCGAAACACACACCACCAGCAACACGGGGCTGGTCGGGTGCAGAGGTCAAAGAGGAACCAAATCAACGTGGCCTCCTATGGAGACAGGGGGTATTCGGAATTCGGCCAGCCAGCAGACTCAGAGGGCAGACCAGGGGATCAGAGGAGCACTGGAGGGGCCTCAAGTATGCACCAAACACACACCCTCAGCAGCACAGGGGCGGCCAGGTGCAGGGTGCAAACAGGACGTTGGGTTTCCAATGCTGGTCTATAAGGAGGCTGCAGGCGAGGTCCGGGGGGGAGGGGTGTCTCAGGCACACCACTGGTCGGACAGGGAGGAGGGCCGTCTGCTGAATGACGAGGCACTGGGGGTCGGTTTCTCCAAGGCCTGGGGGATGCGGGTGCAGTGTGTGCTCTAGGCGTCAGATATCTTCGTCTGGAGCTTGCGGTCAGGGGGCGTCCTCCGGATTTCCTCTGCAGGTGTCGTCGTGGAGGGGTGGAGAGGTCAACCCAGGGTGGGCACTTGCTCAAAATCGTCTGGGGACCGTTTCTTGCTTGGTGGACCACCTGGCCACGGCCCGTGGGCGTTGGTGCACAGGGGTCAAGACTCACGCATCCGGAGTGAAGTGGGAGTCATTAGTTGTAAGTTTCTTCAGACAGAGACGCTGTCCTCTGGAGTTCTTGGTCCTTTTGGTTGCAGGGCAGTCCTCTGGAGTTGTCAGAGGTTGCTGGGCCCGCTGGACGCATCGCTGGTCTTTTTACAGGTTCTCTGAAGCAGGAGACAGGCCGGTAGGGCTGGGGCCAAGGCAGCTGTCGTCTTCCTTCTTCTCTGCTGGGGTTTCAGCTTAGCAATCCATCTTCTTGTAGGTCACCAGGAATCTGATGAGCTGGGTTCAGAGAGGCCCTTTAGATTTAGGGGCGTATTAGGGGTCAGATGGCTACTGTCCCTGACGGTGGCTACACCCTCCTTGTGCCCACTCCCTTTGGGGAGGAGGGCACATTCCTATCCCTATTGGTCCCTGCCCTCCATACCAAGATGGGGGATTCTGCAGGGAGGGGGTCACCTCAGCTCTGGAAACCTTAGGGGTGGTCTTGGCTGGGGTGGTCACTCCTCCTTGTTTTCCCTAATTTTCCAGATGGAGTTGCAGCCAAAAGTGGAGCTTTTTCCAGGGGCGGGCATCTCCACTAGCTGGAGTGCCCGGGGGCACTGTAACCCGAGGCTTGAGCTTTGAGGCTCACCACCAGGTGCTACAGTTCCTGCAGGGGGAGGTGAGAAGCACCTCCACACAGGACAGGCTTTGCTGCTTCTGACCACAGAGTGCACAAAGGCACTCACCCCATGTGGTCAGAAAATTGTCTGAAAGTGGCAGGCTGGTACAGACCGGTCAGTCCTAGACTAGCAGTTAGGCTAACATACAGGGGGCATCTCTAAGATGCCCTCTGTGTGCATTTTTCAATAAATCCCACACAGGCATCAGTGTGGGTGTATTTTGCTGAGATGTTTGATACCAAACTTCCCAGTATTCAGTGAAGCCATTATGGTGCTGTGGAGTTCATAATGACAAACTCCCAGACCATATATATACTCAATATGGCTACACTGCACTTACAATGTCTAAGAATAGACTTAGACACTGTCGGGGCATATTGTATTGTATTGTATTGTAATCGTATTTATATAGCGCTTACTACCCCTGACGAGGCGTCAAAGCGCTTTTCGGTGAGTAGCACGCTACTCTGGAACCCAACAAGAATTAGTGATGGATTAGTATCGGGAAATAATGAGTACAGTTTTAGTATTATTATGAGTTAATTTGAGCCGCGGATATGAGAGTTTGTTAGTTAGATTGACTGGAGTAATGGAGGGGTGGAGGAGGAAAGAAATCCAGAAGTGTTAATTGGGAGTTTATCCTTAATTTACTCAACCCAAAGGCTTGGGATGAGTAAAGGGGGATGGAGGAGGGAAGAGTATGTGGAAGGGTTAGGGAGAGCATAGTAGCAGGGTGAGATAAATGCGGGAGAATTTAGTAGGGTTGTGTGGGAGGTCACAGTAGTAGAGTGAGGTTTGGTGAGTTAGATGTGGAAGCGGAGGGAAGAGCTTAGGCAGAGTTATTTAGGAGATGAAAGTAGTAGAAAGGATTTGGGATGTGTCAGAGTGAGAATGGAGGATAGTTTGATAGAGACATGACATATGATGATGGGTAGATATGTGTGATAAGATGAGAGCAGGAATTCATAGATATCTAGTATAACAAACCACCCAGGAGCCATGCAATGACCCACGAACATGCCAAGCACAGAAACAACATATATACATACATACATACATATATATATACATACACACACACACACACACACACACACACACACATGAATACACACACACATGCACATACAATACATAATTAGAACCATGGGTAAAATATACTTAGTCAAACAGGTTTAAAGAGTATGTGTGTATTTTATTGTTATGACATAGTAGCGATACATATTTTCTAAAGAAACTATACATAATTAGAAATATACACATAATCTGAAAAAAATATTTATCAACATAGGCATATGCAGTTCATAGTTGTTTGAATATGGTGGTTATGAAGGAAAGAGCCAACTCTTGAGTAGTTTTCTCAAGACAAGAAAGTTATCTGTGGCTCTTATAGTTGGGGGTAATGAATTCCATAGTTTGGCTGCTTGAACGGAGAAGGATGTACCACCTATAGTCTTTTTCTTGAGCGGAGGTTTCTTTGCTGGATGTATTTGGTTATTTTGTTTCTGATAAAAAGTGGTCCTGTTCCATGTATAGCTTTGTGGGTGATACGAAGCAGCTTGAAAGTGCATCTTCTGGCAACGGGTAACCAGTGTAGTGCTCTCAAGGCAGGGGAGATGTGGGCTTGCGGCTTTACATGTATTAGTAGCCTGGCTGTGGAATTCTGGATACGTTGTAGTTACAGATAGAGATGATCCATGGTAGAGGCCATTGGCATAATCCAGTTTGGATAGTACAAGAGAGATAGTAGCTTGCACCTTGTGTGGAAATCTGAGGTGGGGGAAGATGCGTCGTAAAGTCTTCAAGGTGAAGAAGCTTGTTCGTGCTAATTTGTCCACTTGGGCATTCATAGTTAACTTGGAGTCCATGGTGATTTCTAGGTTTTTAACTTCCTTGGATAATTGAGGAGGTGGTCCGAGATCGTCAGGCCAGACGCACAGAGGGTCATAACTTTTCCAGTCACCACATATGAGTATTTCTGTTTTGGAGGTATTTAGTTTGAGATGGCTCCAGGTCATCCACTGATCAACAGCTCTGAGGCAACTGAAGATTTGTGAGTTTTCAATGTTTTTGGGGCATTCTAATTTAAGTAGTATTTGTGTGTCATCTGCATAGTTGTAGCATGTGAGATGGAAATCATTGATCAGTTCTGGTAAAGATATCATGTAGATGTTGAAAAGCAAAGGTGAGATGATTGACAATTGGGGGACCCCTGCTTTTGTGAGGCAGGGTTCGGACGAGAAGGGGGGCGAGTGGATGATATTAGATCTTTTTTGAAGATAGGAAGTAATCCAGTCGATAGCAATCCCTTGTATGCCGGCTTCGTGGAGGCTTTGAATTAGGGTGTCATGGTCAACCGTATCAAAGGCAGCTGAGAGGTCCAAGAGAAGTAGTGCAGCAACTCCATTTCGGTCGACTGTGTTTTTAAGATCGTCCCAGATTGCCATGAGTGCTGATTCAGTGATTCTTCCTGGGCGGAATCCAGTTTGGAAGTCTGAAAGTATAGAATTGTCTTCAATGAATTGTGACATCTGGGCGAATGCTGCTCTTTCTATCAATTTGCCCAGGAAAGGTCCATTTGTGATAGGTCTGTAGTTGTTGGGGTCTTGCGGGTCCAGGTTTGTTTTCTTTAATAAAGGTCGTATGTATGCCTTTTTCAGGTCTACAGGAAAAGTTCCTGAAGTTAAAGAGTTTTGATGATTGTTCTTACAGGTGTGGCAGCAGAAGTAGATAGAAGAATGTTCTTGAAGATTTGTGGTGGCTAAGGGTCAGAAGGGGAACCAGAAGGTCTGCTTGCTTTGACCATATCCATAAATTCATCCTGGGATATTTGTTTGAAGGACTGCAGAGGTTGGGTTGGTTTATTCTTAGAGGGTATTTTAGGAAAGGGGTTGGTGCTGATGTTTTTGTTCTGTTTTAAATAGGAGTCCAATGTGTCTGCCTTGGTTGTGTAGTGAGTTGCCAATTTGTTTGTGAAATCTTGAGTAGCGGGATGACTTCCTTCCATGCATGTAGGTTTTCGAAATTCATTGAGAATTTCATAAAATTCCTTGGTTGTAGATTGAGCATTTTGAATTCTGTCTGAGTAGTACCTTTTTTTAGCTTTTTTGATTGATGATTTGTATATCAAGTTAAGTTTGTGTAGCTGCAGTTTGTCTTGACTGTTGTTTGTTTTGAGCCAGGTCCGCTGCAACTTTCTGATTTGTTGCTTTATCTTTTTAAGTTCTGTGTTTCTCCAAGGTGTTGGTTTTCTTTTGTCGTGTTTAGTTTTTCCGAGTGGTATTAGGATATCAAAAGCTTCCTGTAGCCACTCATAAAGTTTTGGCACAGAATTAATTGTATCTAGATCTGTGTTGGCTGTTAGTTGTGTTTCTAAGTCATCCAAATTGAGCTTGCTCCATGGTCGATAGGTGTATGTATGTAAATAGTTGTGGGGTGTGTTGATTTGTGGAGTTGTATGTCGGAAAGCTATCAACTGGTGGTCTGACCAAGTGATTGGCATGATGCTATGAATAGTAACTAGTTCAGGCTTAGCAAAAATGACATCTAGGATGTGTCCAGCGATGTGTGTGGGATTGTGTACAATCTGATGTAGGTTTAATGTGACTAGGCCAGTGGTGATAGCTTTTGGATGGGGCATATTGGGTTTGTCAAACCAAATGTTTAGATCCCAAAGAATGCATAGGTTGGAGTATAGTGTAATAAGGTTTGAGACTGTGTCTAGAAAAGCATCTGGGAAAGTGGAGTTGTTAGGTGGAGGTCTGTAAAGGAGGAGAAAGTTACAGGAGGACTTTGGAGTAGGGTGGCTTCTGGTAAGGAGGGCTTCACAACCTTGTATGGAGATGTTGTCTGTTTTACTGAGGTTCACTGCCTGTTTGAATATAATAGCTAGTCCACCTCCTCTCTTGCCTATACGGTTTTGTGTGATGGTTTGATAGCCTGGAGGAATGGCTTCGTGCAACACTGGAGCCATGCCATCTCCCAACCAGGATTCCGTTATGAATAGTAAGTCAGGTTGTGTGTCTGTGAGCAGGTTGTAGATGTGGTGCTTGTTTTTTTAGAGTGATCGAGCATTTATGAGCTGGCAGTTTAGAAAAGGTGTGTTATTGGTAGTGTTGTTTAGTTTAGGAGACGGGTAAGTAGTATAATGTGAGCTTGAAGCAGGAGTGTTGCTAGTTGTGATAACTGTTTGAGGCTCACAATAGTCTTGCTTTTCCATATAGTGTTCCTCTTCTAGCAGGTTAAGGAGGCATTTTGATGGGTCTGTGTGTGTGGGTGGTGGACTTGGTGGCTGAGAGAGCCATGAGGAGTGTACTGTTTTTTGTAGGGTAGTTTTATTATGTAGTAGACAAGGGGATGCAAGGTTGCTAAGAGTGGCATGTTTTTTATTTTGTTTGCGTTTGTTTAGTGTGGATGGAGTATGGGTTAGGGGTGGTGGAGGAGCATGTGGATCATGATGTAAGGCTCTAAACTGTGCAATGGAGGAGAGGCAAGTGAATTAAAGTTGCTGGGTTGTGGTGCTTGAGGTAGGTGTTTGTGAAGAGTGAGAAAGTAGGGGTGGAGATAGGATGGAATTTGTATTCTTTGTGTAGTCCTGATGGTGGGAGTGGGTATGACGATAAGTGTAATGTAAGTTTGTGTTGCTTTGATGTGCTGATGTTTGTGGTCGGTATTGTTTTTGTGGAATAGTGAGGGGGGATATTGGTGTAGTTGTTTTTGGTGAGGGATTTGTATGTGAGTTAGTGCTGGTGAGTGGAATTTGAGTGTTAGATGGGGTGTTGATGTGTTTTGGAGATGAATATACGAGGTGTGTAAGAGGTGAGGGATGTGTGCCAGGGGAGTTAGTGTTAGTTGTGATGACTGGAAAAGGTAATATGTGTGGTCGAGTGAAATGTGGGGATTGTATGGTTGTGTGTAATTGGTGAAGAGAGGGGAAGAGTGTTTGTAGATGGTGTGTTTGAAGGCAGGGTTTGGGCATTGTTATGATGACAGGTGATCTGTGTGGAGCAAACAGCGGATAGTGTTGTTGGTTAGTATGAGCAGAGAGTGTGTATCTGGAAGGCTGAGACTGAGATAAATGTATACTGTAGTTTTGTGTTGTGTGGGTGATGGCAGGTTGTGTTAGTGGGAGTGGAAAGAGTAGTGTTTGCTGTGAGAAGGTGGGTGTTTAACTGTAGTAGTTGTGGGGGATATGTGTATATGTGTTGTATGAAGGGTATTGTGTTGGGTGAGGGGGCAATGCAATCTGTCTGTGGTCAGTTTGTGATGCATGTGTTGGATGTCTTTGTAGAATATGTGTTTGCATGTTGAGGGATGTGTAGGGGCTGGAACCATTCTTGGTCCACTGAGAATTGGGCAGCATTTCCGGCCCTAGTCCCTATATATCCCGAACAGGCCCAAACAGGCAGCTGCCCTTGTCCTCTCCACCCTTAACAGGCCCAAACAGGCAGCTGCCCTTGTCCTCTCCGCCCTTTGCCTCGACGCCCGGACTGAGACGCCCTATATCCTAACCTTTAATTGCCCTACTGGCCAATAAGAAGCTGGTCCTAACCCTAGCCAATCCTATTTCAAGCCCTGATTCAAACAACTAATGGGAGACCCAGCCCTAATCACCAATCATAGCCCTATTCCTGACCACCAATCACAGCCCCAGCCCTAAAACCAGCAACCAATCAGAATCCCAGCCCTATCCACCAATCACAGCCTTAGAACCAATAGCCAATCAGAATCTCAACCCTATCCACCAATCACAGCCCTAGAACCAATAGCCAATCAGAATCTCAGCCCTATCCACCAATCACAGCCCTAGAACCAACAGCCAATCAGATTCTCAGCCCTAGAACCAACAGCCAATCAGATTCCCAGCCCTATCCACTAATCATAACCCCAGCCCTGGAGCCAGCAACCAAGGAAAGACCATCTCCCAACAACCTATCACAACAACATATGCAACAGCCAATAGGAACTTATATAAGGAGCAAGTTAACTGAAGTCCAGTCCCTGTGGTCAGGGGGAAAGGCAACTGCTGCTCAGAATCTCCTTGGATACAGACAGGCTGAATCCACACTTCCAAGCTAGCAGAGTCTACTTTCCAGGTAAGGGAGAGATTGTTTAAGAAACAAACACTGAAATACTGCTGGGCGCGCACTCTGAAATCGGGATTTTTTAAAGGCAAAAATACAGGGGAGCAGACAGTTTTTAAGCACAATTTAAATCATAGAAACAGATTAAAACAGTCTCCTAAAAACACACCCTGCAAGATGTATGTAGCCTTTTAACTTAGAAGAGAAAAGGTGGGGGGGGGAGGTGTGCAACAAACTAGCAAGGCAATTCACACAGTCACTGCAAAAACGAATTAAAAAAAAAACACCACTTTAAAAGAGGCCAGGCTGCCTGAAACACAGAGTCCACAGTAAAACAGGCACAGGTAGCTGAAATAAACACTTTTGAACAAATAATACTATTTACCCAGAAAAATCTCAGGGCTCCTTACCTAGGTCTTTTTGCAATCCTTGAACACTGGGCTGTATCAGGACACAGGGGAGATGCTCAGAGGCTCACAAAATGGAGGTGGCTGTCTTGGGATTCCCTCCACAAACTTAAGGGGCTAGAGCAAAAATACAGGGGGGCAGACAGTTTTTAAGCACAATTTAAATCTCAGAAACAGATTAAAACAGTCTCCTAAAAGCACACCCTGCAAGATGTATGTAGCCTTTTTACTTAGAAGAGAAAAGGGGGGGGGGAGGTGTGCAACAAACTAGCAAGGCAATTCACACAGTCACGGCAAAAACGAATAAAAAAAACCCACCACTTTAAAAGAGGCCAGGCTGCCTGAAACACATGAGCAACATATTGCTCATGCAGCTATGCCTTCACCTGTGGTATAGTGTACCCTGCCTTAGGGCTGTAAGGCCTGCTAGAGAGGTGATTTACCTATGCCAAAGGCAGTGGGTTGTGGGCATGGCACCCTGAGAGGGGTGCCATGTCAGCTTTGTCTTTTTCTCGCCACCAGGACACACACGCTGCAAGGCAGTGTGCATAGGCTGAGTGAGGGGTCCCCTAGGGTGGTATAATGCATGCTACAACCCTTAGAGATCTTCCCTGGCCACAGGGCCCAAGGTACCATAGGTATATTTTACAAGGGACTAAACTGTGTGCCAGGGCTGTGCCAATTGTGGAAACAAAGGTACAGTTTTAGGGAAAGAACACTGGTGCTGGGGCCTGGATAGCAGGCAAAAAGTGGGGGGTAACCATGCCAACAGTGGCACTTTCCTACACTGGGGTTTTGGGTCAAATACCTATACTCATTTCTGTCTTTGAAGTGGGCAAACTTCAAAGGAAAGTCTTTATAGTGCACAAGACCCTGCCTTTCCTGCCCTGGTCTCAGACACACTCTAGGGGGTTGGAGACTGCATTGTGTAAGGACAGACACAGCCCTATTCAGGTGCAAGTGTCAGCTCTTCCGACCTCTCTAGCCCAGGAAGACCCACCAGGATATGCAGGGCACACCTCAGCTCCCTTTGTGTGACTGTCTAGAGTGAATTCACAACCAGCCCAACTGTCATCCTGTCCCAGACTGTATTCCACAGCCAGGCCGAGGCACAGAATGGTTAAGCAAGAAAACGCCCACTTTCTAAAAGTGGCATTTTCAAGCTTACAACTTCACAAAAGATTCATTTTTAAATTGTGAGTTCAGAGACCCCAAAATCCATATCTCTATCTGTTCCCATTAGGAAATGTACACTTAAATGATATTTCAAGGCAATCCCCATGTTACCCTGTGGGAGAGTTAGGCCTTGCAATAGTGAAAAACAAATTTAGTAGAATTTCGCTATCAGGACAAGTAAAACACACCAGTACATGTCCTATCTTTTAAATATACCGCACCCTGCCCATGGGGCTGCCCTGGGCTTACCTTAGGGGTGACTTAACTGTTGTAAAAGAGAAGGTTGGTTTTCTGAGGAAGAAAATCCAAGCATCAACGTGGCGCGGCTGCAAATCGACGCAACGCCTGGCTTGCGGCAGAAGAGTCAATGCAGCACCTGTCTTGCAGCGGAAGAATCGATGCAGGACCTGTAGGACTGACGCAGCACCTGGTCCACCGCAGTTCCATCATCACAGTGCATCTGGATTTTCTCACGCACTGTTCCTGGGCGTCACCTTCCCATCGATCCTCCATCGCAGCAAGGAACCGAGGCTACGTGACTGGAAACCGAGGCATCATCTCTCCTGCCAGTAAGGAACCAACGCATAACCTCTCCTGACAGTAAGGAACCAATGCATAGCCTCTCCTGTGAGGAGAGAATCGACAGATCACTTCCCCTGCCAATAAGGAACTGACGCATCACCTCCCTTGCACAGTAAGGAACTGACACATTGCTTTGTTTTTCCGCTCTCTCACCTCCTCTGTGGCCCGCATCGTCTTTGTTATTGACACATCCCATGTACTGTGTGTTAAAAAGATAAAAAAATTGGTTTTAACTTTTAAAATGTGATATCTTTACTTGTGTATGTTGGATATTTGTTGTTTTGGTCATTCTTTTATTTCAATGAATAATGGCTATTTTTCTAATCTGGTGTGTAGTCCTTTTGTAGTGTTTTCACTGTGGTACTGTGTGTGTGTGTATACAAATACTTTACACATTGCCTCTGAGATAAGCCTGACTGTTCGTGCCAAACTACCAAGGGGGTGAGCAGGGTTTATCTTAACTGTGTGGCTCCCCTACCCTGACTAGAGTGAGGGACCCTATTTGGACATGGTGCAAACCACTGCCAGCTAGAGACCCCATTTCTAACATTGGTGATCAGTGGTGAGAATAGGACTTGTATTTGTACTTGACATACAGTGATTGGTGTACACTACTTCCATATTGCAGACCATTACACAACCACACACTGTTTTTTCTTTTTTTTTTGGTTGGCTTGCTCTTCTTCTTTCCTTGTTGAAACTTTGCAACTTTTGGATTATCCACAATCATGTCTCAGTATGGGGAGCCATCAACAGTTGCTGCAGATTTGGTGTTTTAGCAGGAGATGCTGGAAACCTATTTGGTGCCTCAGCTAAAAAAGTTATGTAAGGAGCTCAAGTGTTCTATTAAAAGCCTTAGTAGAAAGGAGGAGTTGCAAAAGGTGCTAAGGGCCTGGTTGGTAGCAAAGGAGGCTGGTGAGCACTCAGAGGAGGAGAATGTTGTTGTGTGGGATGAGAAGAAACTGCATGAGTATTTGATGGATAACCAGGATCTGCCTGGGAGGATGGCACCTTGCATTGAAAGCTGCAGTGTTTCCTCAAGAGGTCTGACCCCAGAGGAGCTGGAGGACAGGCGGGAGGCCAAAAGACTTTGGATGGAGCTGGAGAAGCCCAAGCTGAAGCATGAGATGGAGCTTCAGTTGGACCCCAGAGGAGCTGGAGGACAGGCGGGAGGCCAAAAGACTTTGGATGGAGCTGGAGAAGCCCAAGCTGAAGCATGAGATGGAGCTTCAGTTGGAACTAGCTAGGTTCAAAAGAGAGGCAGAGAGAGAGAAAATCGCCATGCAGAAAGAGGAAATGGTTTTAGATCAAGAGCCAAGCTTAAAGGAGCTGGAATTGAGGGGCATGGCCAGCACAGATGGTGACAGCGTTTCATTAGTGCAATCTGAGAGAAGGGTGCATCTTCCTAAGAATCTAGGGAAAGAGTACACTAAGAAGGATGACATACACAGGTGGTTTCAGGGCTGTGAGGCAGCTCTCCACATACACAGGATCCCTGAGAAAGGGAGGGCGGGCATGTGGAACTACTTCACAGTGGAAGGGAGGGACACTTAGTTGGCACTAGAGGCGGCTAGCGAGCTCACCTGCACTACCATGAAGGGTGCCCTTATCACTAGGTATGGTCTGACACCAGAGATGTTCACGAGGAAGTTCAGGGAGAGTAGGAAATGTGATTCCAAGACCTGGCTTAAGTGTGTGGATTCCTTCTGCAGAGTACAGGATGGTTGGGTGAAGGGGGGGTGAGGTAACAGACTATCAGGGGCTGTACAATTTGTTTATATGGGAACACTTATCTAGTCTGTGTTTTCCAGAGCTGCACCAGCACTTGATTGACAGCAGGCTTACTGACCCCAGGAAGCTTGCTCATGAGGCGGGCTGTTGGGTGAGTACCAGGATCCACAAGAAGTTGTACGTGGGAGACTCAGCCAGGGGTGGGCAGGGTCCCCACCAGAAGAAGGGGGAGAACAAGTATAAGAGTAAGGAGTTCTCAAAAGGGCCCCAAACCAGTTCCCAGGGTAAGGATTCCCAACCCCCCTTTGAAAAGAAAAGTTATTTCCCTTTAGAAAGCTTGCAGAGAAGAGACCCCTGAAGTGTTTCACCTGTGGCCAGGTAGGGCTTTTCAGGGGGAGTCCCAAGTGTCCTAAGAGGACACCAGTGGGCGGTCACATGGGATGGCCAGTTTAGCGCTTGGTGAGGAGTTGGCCCCAAGTAGTGATGGGGAGCCAGCTGAGTTAACCCTAGTCTCTCTGGGTGAGGTGATCCAGAGAACCCTCATGCCTGGCAATACAAAGAGGTATAGGCAGTGGGTGACCATCAATGGGAGGCGGGTGGAGGCTCTGAGAGACACAGGAGCCAAGGAGCCAATATGACAACTGTCCACTGTCAATCTGGTGTCTCAGGAGCAGGTAGTCCCTGATGTGATCTACCAGGTTGTAGCAGTGGACAACAGTGAGCACCAATACGTGGTAGCTCAGGTTCCCTTTGAATGGGGGGTGGGATCTCAGGTTCCTTGAGGGTAGCTGGGAGTCCATCAATGCCTGTCTGCTAGGGAACGACCTGGAGCAAACCATCTGGAAGAAGGAAGTGGAGCTATAGTCGCACTTCAATCAATCAATCAGTCAATTAATCACAGCTTATAGAGCGTGGCTACTCACCCGTAAGGGTCTCAAGGTGCTGGGGAAGGGGGGGTCGTGTAGCTTCTATCAGTGAGGTGGTTCTCCAAAAAGCCATGTCTTTAGCTCCTTCGTGAAGTTGAGGAGAGGGGTAGTCTGTCTGAGGTGTAGTGGGAGGGTGTTCCAGGCTGTGGATGCGATGTGGGAGAAGGAGCGTCCACCTGTTCTTGTTTTCCTGATGTGGGGTACTTGGCGAGAGAGAGCCGGGCTGATCAACGGGTCCTGTGGGGTATGTGGAAGTTTAGTCGACTGTTCAGGTAGGCTGGTCCGGTGTCATGGAGTCCTTTGTGTGTGTGGATGAGGATCTTGAAGGTGATTCTTTTTTCTGTTGGAAGCCAGTGAAGTGTTCCCAGGTGCTGAGAGATGTGGCAGTGTCGGGGCAGGTCGAGGACCAGTCTGGCGGCGGCGTTGTGGATGTTCTGTAGTCTGCGGGTGAGTTTCTTGTTGATCCCGGCATAGAGCGCGTTGCCTTAGTCCAGTCTGCTGGTGATGAGGGCGTGTGTGACAGTCTTTCTGTGTTCCAGGGGGATCCAGTCGAAGGTCTTGCGTAGGAGGCGGAGGGTTTGGAAGCAGGTAGATGTGACTGAGCTGATTTGGGGGTCCATGTTGAGTTTGGAGTCCAGGATGATCCCAAGGTTTCGGGCTTGGTTTGTGGGGGTGGACGGGTTTCCGAGGGTGGGTGTCCACCATGAGTTGTTCCACGCGTCAGGTTGGGGGCCCATGATGAGAACTTCTGTCTTGTTCACGTTGAGTTGGAGGCAGCTGTTATTCATCCAGTTGGTTACTGCTCCCATGCCTTTGCGGAAGTTGTGACTGGCTGTGTTGGGTTCGTTGGATAGGGAGAGGAGGAGTTGGGTGCAGTGCTTAATTTGTAAATTAATAGGTGCCAGTGCTCAAAGCCCTTCTCTTCAACATGAGGCTGTTGTAATTAAATCTGCCAGCACTGAATACTGAGGCAGCGTAATTCTGAAGCCATCTCAGGCCTCTTCAATCCATTTACGGCCACACCTGCCCCTTCAGCTCATTCTGCAACTTCCTACTTTCTCCCTTTATGACCCTTTTTAGTTTTTCCTTCTTCTGCCTTTCACATATGTGTCCTTTGCTCGCAGGAAATGCTTGAGGCATAAGAATAAGCCCCGGCCCTCACAAATAAGTGCCGGTGCTCAGCACCGGAATCGACAAGCACAAATTAAGCACTGGTTGGGTGTCGTCTACATAGGAGACGATGTTGATTCTGTAGCTCCTAACGATGGCGACCAGTGGGGCCATGTAGACATTGAACAGAGTAGGGCTGGGGGAGGGACTAGGGGACTCCACAGGTGGTGGGAGTGGGGTCGGAGAGGAAGGGGACGAGTCTCACTCGCTGGGTTCTGCCGGATAGGAAGAGGGGATCCAGTTAAGGGCCTTGTCTCTGATGCTGGCTTCATGAAGTCTGCGTATCAAGGTGTGGTGGGAGACTGTGTCGAAGGCCGCCGATAGGTCTAGCAGCAGGAGGGCCACCATCTCTCCCTTGTCCAGCAGGGAGCGGATGTCGTTGGTTGCGGCCAGGAGGGCTGTTTTGGTGCTATGGTTTTTTCTGAATCCGGATTGGGAGGCGTCGAGGATGTTGTGGCGAGTTGGCTGTTGATGACTTTCGTTGGAAATGGGAGCAGTGAAATGGGCCTGAAGTTTTTGAGGTCGGTGGGGTCTGCCAAGGGTTTCTTGAGGAGGGGGTTGATCTTGGTGTGTTTCCAATCATTGGGGAAGGAGGGGTCATCCAGGGAGCGGGTGATGGTGAGGCGGAGCTTGGGGACGATGATGTCAGCGGCTCTGTTGAAGATGTGGTGGGGGCATGGGTCTGTGGGGGCCCGGAGTGTTGGACTTCATTGTCTTCAGAGTGGCTTCGTGGTGAGGGGGGTCCAGTTGGTGATCGTTGGTTTGTTGGTTTTGGGTTCCGGTGGAGGGGGTTCTGCACGTAAGTTGTCCTCATTGAAACTGTGATAGATGGTCTTGATTTTTTGGTGGCAGTAGGTGTTGAGTCTGTCGCAGAGGATTTGTGAGGGTTGAATGTTGTTTCACTGTTGGGTTGGACGAACTCCTTGATGATGCTGAAAAGTTCCTTGCTGTTGTGTGCGTGTGAGGAGATTCTGGGCCTCATTCGGGCCAGGGTCGGCGGGAGCACCGCCAACAGGCCGGCGGTGCCCCGCAGGGCATTCTGACCGCGGCGGTTTGGCCGCGGTCAGAAGAGGCAAACCGGCGGTCTCCCGCCGGTTTACCGCTACCCTTAGAATCCCCCATGGCGGCGCAGTTTGCTGCGCCGCCATGGGGGATTCTGACACCCCCTACCGCCATCCTGTTCCTGGCGGTGCCGTGGGGCCCCTGGGGGCCCCTGCCATGCCCATGCCCATGGCATGGGCACGGCAGGGGCCCCCGTAAGAGGGCCCCGCAAAGTATTTCAGTGTCTGCTAAGCAGACACGGAAATACGCGACGGGTGCAAACTGCACCCGTCGCACCCCTGCAACTCCGCCGGCTCAATTCTGAGCCGGCGTCCTCGTTGCAGGGGCATTTCCTCTGGGCCGGCGGGCGCTCTTTTGGAGAGCGCCCGCCGGCCCAGAGAAAATGTCTAAATGGCCGCCGCGGTCTTTTGACCGCGGTGCGGTCATTCAGCGGCGGTACCTTGGCGGACGGCCTCCGCCGTCCGCCAGGGTCATAATCAGGCCCTCTGTCTTGTATTGCTTTTCTTTTGGTGCTTCTGATGAGTTGGTGGTGTGCGGTGATGGCGGCTCTGAAATTGTTTTGGGCTACTGTGGATTTGGTGTTTCTCCAGATTTTCTCGAGCTGAAGACGGGTGGGTCTGGATTCCCTGAGTTCTTCGGTGAACCAGCTGGCTTTCTTGGAGCAGGTGCTGTTGTTTTTCTTGAAAGGAGCTATGTTGTTGGCGCAGTCGGTGATCCATTTGTGAAAGGTGCGTGCTGCGGTGTTCGGGTCGTCGTTGTGAGCGAATCAGGGGGCGGAGTTAGCAAGGGTAGGGGTGAGCTGGTCATCAGTGATTCTTGCCCAGTCTCTGCGAGATGGTTGGTGCCGGAGGTCTGAGGATGGTGGGTGAAGTGGATGCATTGGTGGTCTGTCCATGGAAGTTCGGAGGTATGGCTAAAGGTGACTGATGTTCCTGTAGTGAAAATGGGGTCGAGGGTGCGTACTGCTGAGTGCGTTGGTTCTGTCACGATCTGTTGAAGCCCTAGGCTCTGGAGGTTGTCTAGGAGGGATGTGTTGTTGGGGTCTTGTAGGTTGTCGAGGTGGAAGTTTAGGTCTCCTAGCAGGGTGTAGTTGGTGGCTGCGATGGCTTGTGCGGTGATGCAGTCAGTGATAGATTCAGAGAAGGGTGTGTGGGATCCCGGTGGGCGGTAGATGAGTGTTCCTCTGAGGGTGGATGTCGGGCGGGTCTGTAGTTTGAAATGAAGGTGTTCCATCAGGCTTGTGGTGTCTTCGGAGTGTGTGCTCGGATGGAGTTTGGATTTGTGGGCAGTGGCGATACATCCCCCTGGGGTGGCTGGGGTGGTCCTTCCTGGTGATCTTGTATCCTTGGGGAATGGTGATGGCGATGTCCGGGCCTGAGGTGGTGTTGGTCTAGGTCTCGGTGAGGAAAGTGACGTCCAGATTGGTACTGTCAAGGAGGTTCCAGATTTCAGTTGCGTGTTTATGGAGGGAGCGGACGTTGAGGAGGATGCACTTTAGAGTTTTTGGGGTCGGTGTGTTGTTGCGGGTGGGTTGTGCTGGGTCCAAGGTCTTGGTGGAGGTGTGGGTTTGGCAGCAGCGGAGGCAGCTGAAGGGTCCGTGGGTGTCAGCTGTTGATGCCTGCTTACAGTTTTGTTGCGTCCTGGGTTGAGTGCTAGGCACTTGAAGCTGTTGGGATTGGCACTTGGAGCTGTTGGGATTGGCAGAGTGGGCATGCTTGACCACATGGTCCATGGCTGCCAGAGAGGGTAATCAAAAGGACCCGGAGCCTGAAACAGTAGCCCATGTGCCTGCCAGGAGGATGAGGGGCAAGGGGTATGGGAAACTTGCTCCTGAGATTCCCATGGTCCAGGAGGAGACTGAACCTGAGGGGAATGCCACAGAACCTACAGGGGAGGATGTGGCTGAATTGGGGGACCTGCCTGAGCTGACACATTGGCAGTGGGAAGGAGGACCCACCAGGGAGGAGTTATGCGCAGCTCAGAAAGTGTGCCCCACTAGTTAGGGTCTTCGGAAGCAGGCCGAAGCCCATGCAGCTGGTGACAACTCTGCATCTCACCTGATATACTGGGAGAATGATCTTCAGTAAGGTTGCTGAGCCTGGAGCATCCCGTGTGATGGTGGTACCCGAGTGTTTCAGAGCCTTCCTACTGGGTCTGGCTCATGATGTGCCACTGGCAGGTAATTTAGGGCAGGACAAGACCTTTGACAGGCTTGTCACCCACTTTTATTGGCTCCAAATGGAGAAGGCCTCAGATGCGTTCTGCAGGACCTGTCAAACCTGCCAGATGAGGGGGCAGATCTGGGAAGAGGTGCAAGGCTCTTCTTTAACTGTTTCCTGTAATGAGCACCCCTTTTGAGCGGGTGGGCATTGACATTGTGGTGGTGCCTCTGGATCCCAAGACAGCCGTGGGCAACAGGTTTATCCTGGTCTTGGTGGAGCTTGCCACGCGGTATCCAGAAGCTATCCCTCTGAGGACAGTGACTACGCCCACAGTGGCCAGGGCACTTATGGGAATCTTTACCCATGTGGGTTTCCCCAAGGAGGTGGCATCTGACCGGGTTACCAGTTTCATGTCATTGTACATGAAGGCCATGTGGAAGGTGTGTGGTGTTACCTACAAGGTCACCACCCCCCAAGGAATGGGTTGGTTGAAAGGTTCAGCCATACCCTGAAGGGCATGATTATGGTTCTCTCAGAATCCATGAGGTGTAAGTGGGATGCCCTGTTACCATGCCTGTTTGCCTTCAGGGAGGTATCGCAGAAGAGGGTTGGCTTCAGCCCTTTTGAACTTCTGTATGGCCCCCTGTGAGAAGGTCTCTCAATTTGGTGAAAGAGGGCTGGGAGCAGGCTCCCAAGAAGCCACCCCAGTATGTGTTCAGTTACATGCTGAACTTCAGGAACCAGGCAGTTTGCTTCCGAAAACTTGCCCAGGAAAATCTGGAAGCTAGCTAGAAGGATATAAAATGTGTGTACTACCAGAATACCACTCTGGTTGAGTTTCACCCTGGCCAGAAGGTGTGGGTGATGGCCCAAGTAGAGCCCCGTGCACTCCAAAACCATTGGTCTGGGACTTTTGAGGTGAAAGAGCAATGTTACCTATCTTGTGGACATGTGAACTCCTTGGAACCCTTTAGGGGCCCTGCACATAGATGAGTGATTGTTAAGAGCCAGAATGGCTCTGCCTGAAATGTCATTAAAGCCAAGTTCAAATAACTTGCCGGGGTGTTTCCTGGGTCAGAAATGTCCTTCCACAAAACACTACTTAATGTACAACCTGACTCATTATTTAGCTTGTAGGAGGTTTTTAGATAGGCACTAAGGCTGTTTGAATTCTGCCTCCATAGACAAAATTGACGCCGTAGTTGGGCTGGTGAAGTGTGGTGTGGAAGGTTGAACACCCACCAATAAGTGCCAGTTATAGCATGGCCAATTACTTTATCTGTTCTCCCCCTGAAAGTTTCTGATCCATACGATATGGAAGGAACCTGTTTTGCAGCCATGACTGTAGTAATGGTTGGAGATACAAGCCTTTCAAGGTATTTCTCTAAGTGCAAAAAGCAGATGTTAGGGTTTGTTTTTCCTTTGGATCGAAAACTTCACTGCTTATTGAAAGCGCCTCTTGAGTCAAAAGTTACCCCTAGGTACTTATATTCAACAATTACAGGGTTGAGCCTTCCAGGTGGAAGTTGGCTGCGAGTTTCTTCTTTTGCTGACTAGCATAGACTTTGTTTTGGTTAGAATAACTTGAAGCCCTGACGACCTTTATGTAGCTGATCAATGCAACATCATCGGCAAACAGCATGTGGGAGGCTTTAAAATCTGATAATGTAGGGGCATGCAAGTTCACATTATTAAGGATAATTGTTAGCTCTGCCAGATACCAATTAAGCAAGAACGGGGCTAGAACACATCATTGTTTGAGTCCATTGCTCATGTATATTTCCTTTGAAACGCATGCACCTGTACCCAGCCTCACCCCTGCCCACATATTGGTGTAAAGTAACTGAATGCCTGTGGGGAGTGATGGAGACATTCCCTAGCTCAGTAGCTTGCACCACAGGGTGTTGCGCTGACCTGCATCAAAGGCAGAGAGTAAATCCACAAAACAGAGGTGCAAATTCAGGTAGCAAATTCTAGCTTGATCAATTAGCAAGGTAACCATTAGAATGTGTAGCGTCTTTCGCTACCCACTCGATTAGCTTGGCCAACAAGAGGTTGGCAAAGTATTTTGCCTCTTCGTCTAACAAAGCAATTAAGCGGTAGTTTGATGGTAAAGATTTTTTACCAGCTTTGTAGATCGTGGCTATGATCGACCCCCGCCAGATTCAGGGATAGCCTGATAGAAAAGAGCATAGTTAGTAAGGTGGCATGGTTGTTCAGCCCAGTATTGGGTGTTCTTTATTAAAAAGCCTGTGGAAGAACATTATACCCAGGCGCGCAATCGAGGCACCCTGAGGAAAAATATTTTTTTCACATCATCCAGAAGAATGGCATAGTGGGGATGTTCAATCTCGAAGTGTGGGGACTTTCTTTCATGATTTACCTGTAGAATTTTGGAGCCCTGAAACATTTCCTGAAGATAAGTAATCTACAAGGCGTCCGACATGTTAGATGATGCAGAGGATGGCAGGGGACCTGTGGCGTGTGTTGTGTCTTGCGAGTATGAATGATGGAACCTTTTTTGATCCTGAAGGACTCAATAGCACAATGACATAGGTATCAGAACGTGGTACAGTGAATGCAAGTTTCAAATGTTGATTTGCGGTTACACACTGAAGAATAAAGATGTGTATTTACACTGCTCAGTGTGCGCCTTATTAATTAGTGGGTACCAGGCTGGGGAGGACGCTACAGCTGGCAACGAGATAGGGGAAAATCAACAGTGCTCTCCTGGAGAGTTTGCCGTGATCCAAGCAAACTGCACATGTGTGCCACATATGCCTTAGTCGAAGTGCCGAACCGATTGTCAGTGCATGTGGAGTCAAAACACAATTCCAGCCCTTGTAAAGCATTTGATGATAAGGAAAGCTTTACTGAGAAGTCTACGCAACATTAGTCAGGAGACTACAAACAAGGCCATACAGAAAGGTACCGCCCTATTACACAATATAAAGCTACATGTGCATGGAGTGATAGCACAAAAGGCAGCCACAAGCAGATACTGAAAAGAGCGCTGACGGAGCGATGAATAAAGAAGCACATTGTAGTTACACTTATCTGAGCCTCGAAAAAGAAGAGCTTTATGACCTCAGCAGCGAAAAGACCCAAGAAGAAGCACAGGGCTTGTGATTACGAAGCTGTCCAATACCTGAAGTGGCACACCAGCAAAGCTTCCGGGTAGACTCCTAGAGTCTCCAGAAAGTGAAGGGCTCCAGTGAAGACCAAGAAAGAGGCTTTCATTCCATAGACTGACAAAGATGATTTAGAGGCCAGCATGTCACGGGACCTCAAAAACTGAATGCCTGTACCAATTTACCAAGACCAACAGATGGGGCCGGAGAGAGCTCCAGTCACAGTATCAGCCAATCCTGTGAAGAGTTACAATGCTGCCACCTTCCTGAAACCACCACCAACTTTCGACACTGACAAAAAAGCAAAATATTGGCGATAGATGAACTGCTTGGATAGAGAAATTTGTTGATTTCATTGATGCGTTGAAAGAAACAGGCAACCAAAAGATTATCAAGTACCTCAAACGTCTTGCTGGTGATGGTGTCAAAGACGTAACGAAAATGCCTCAATCTGATGAAGTAACATACTGTCAAATTGAAGAAGCTTAAACCTCAAGTTCAATCTAGTGCCAAATGTAGATTACGAAAGATACATCTTAGGTCAAGAACGACAAAGAGTTGGTGAAACCATTGATTAATTTGTTGAGAGCCTGAATAAACGTATAAAACACTGAAGATTCAATACATTTAAAGATAAAGAAGCAATACTTCTCAGAGTTATTGATAGATGGTTCTCAGATTCATTCAGACGAATTCTGAGAGAAACTCTTAATCTAGAGCAAGTTCTCATGGCTGCCAGAGCTGGAGAGTACGCTGATCGACAAGCTGCTGACATGGAGGCTGGGGGTGCCCAAAGTGAGTCAGTCATGAGCATAAAAAGCAAGCAAAAACATAAAGCTGAAGGAAACAAGGTGGTGTTTCCATGGAAAAAGAAGTAGTGTTTCAAATGTGGATTGTCGTTTCCACACGCGTAAGTTTCATGCCCTTGGACAGACACGCACAGACTGTGATAAAGAGAACCATTTCATAACAGTCTGCAAGGTGAAGGAAAAAGTAAATGTGTCATAGCGAGAAGACAAGATTGCCGACCGAACATTCCAGTAGCGGTGTTCGATGCACGACCCCAAGGCCAAGCGATCACATCCGTTGAGACAAATCAACACCAAACGAAATAGATAGTCAAAAGTTCATCAGTATCAAGTGAAAGTGAAGAAGATGATTGCGCAATGTCAGTGTTTACCCCAGAGAAATGTGCACCTGTTGGACTGGCTGCATGTGAAGACAAAGACCAGTCAAAGAAAAGTTGACGTGAGAAAGCACTCAAGTCATTCAAACATTGCCCAAAGATTACACAGAAAAAAAATGGTTTGTGCAATACCTTCCATCATCGACAGAGGTGCATCAATAAATATTATCCCTGAGTAGAAATGAAATGAACTATCTCCATTACTGCGATTAATGCCATTGAAAACAAAAGTGTATACATGGGCTGCATTGACGCCTCTGAAGAGTAAAGGCTCATTTGTAGGGATGATGCAAAACAAGAAAAGAAAGTGCAAGTGCCCATTGACATACTTCAAGATACAGCATAAAGTGCCTGTCTGCTCAGTTTCAGCACAGCTGCTGGGACTAATATCGATGAATTATAATGTGCATGCTCATTGCGCAATAGTAAATCTGTTTTCGTCACTATTTCATGGATTAGGAAAATTTAAGACTATGAAAGTACAATTGCATATCAATAAAGATATACAACGTGTTGCTCAGACACAGAAGAATTGCATTTCACTTACAAGAAGCTGTTGAAAAGGAGCTCAAATCATTACTTGAGCATGATATCATTGAACATTCTACTGGTCCGATGCCATGGGTTCTCCCATAGTGGTAGTGCCCAAAAAGACAGTGAAGGAGCTGTATGCATCTGCACGGATATATGTGGATATTTGTCAGGCAAACAAGGCAATTAAAAGAAAATGGCATCCAGGTCTGCACACTGGTGACATGATAACATAATTGAATGGTGCCAAAGTCTTCTCCCACCTTGAATTAAATAAAGGATATCAGTTGGAATTCATGGAGAACTGCAGGTACATTACAACCTTTTCTACTCATATTGGTCTGTTTTGATACAAAAGACTAAAGGCCAGATGTATCATGCATTTTTGCAATTGCAAATGGCCCAACAGGCTCTTTGCGATCGCAAAAAATTCATTTTGGTTTGTATGCATCCCAATTTGTTATTCGGTAACTTGTTACCGAATCGTAAATTGGAATTGCGACTACATACCGATTCGGTATTAGGAAGGGGCATGTCAAGGGCGTCCCTTCCTAATACCAAATCGCAGAGGTATGTAGGAATGGTTTGTGCCCGAAATGCGGTCGCAAAACATTCGCATTTTACCACATACTTCAGGTAGGTGGTAACCCATTCGCAAATGGGAAGGGGTCCTCAAGGGACCCCTTCCCCTTTGTCAATGCATGCAAAAACATTTTTTTTTAAATGAAAAGAAAACTTTTAATTTTTCTTTTTTAAACACATTCCATTTTCCTTTAAGGAAAACGGGCTGCATTTAAAAAAATAAAATAAATAAAGATTGCTTTATTTAAAAGCAATCACAGACATGGTGGTCTGCTCAGCCCAGCAGGCGACCATCCCTGTGATTGTAGCCATTCACAATGGGTCGCAATTTGCGACCTACCTCATGAATATTAATGAGGTAGGTCGATTTGCGAGCCGTTTGGAATCGCTAAATGAAACTCTTGGAGTTTCATACATTCAATTAGCGATTCGCAAAAAATCGCAATTAGGTCATCGCTGTTAGGAAAATTGATACATCTGGCCGTAAGTTTTGGTGTGTCATCTGCTGCAGAGATTTTTCAAGATGCCATTAGACATATCATACAACCTGTTGTAAATGCTTTTAATGATTAAAATGACAAAAAGAACACGACAACGCTTTACGGCATGTGTGTCTTTTACTTGTTGATGCCGGTGTAACATTACTTGCTGAGAAATGTAAATTAATTAAGACAAAGCTATCGGGGGTATTACACCCGATCCTGCACAAGCATTGTCAATTGCCAGTCCCGCAGGATATTTCCATGTTGCCTTCATTCCTTGGCATGACCAGTTACTACCTGCTACGGTGAGTGCTCCACTGTGCTCCACTGAGAGAGCTGACGAAAAATAATGTTCGATTTCACTGGTCAGATGAATGTGAAAGGAGTTTCAAGAGAATCAAATAAGCTATTGAAAATGCTACTGAAATGGCATATTTTGATCCAAAGTTGCATACAGAAGTTGTTGATGCTCTAGCCCAGTGGGGTTAGGTGCTACCCCTGCACAACTCAGCAGACAGCTGACTGCTCAAAGACCTACTGTGGCCTACGCATGTAAAAGTATTCCTAAGACTGAATGTGCTTATTCACAACCAGAAAAAGACAGTTTAGCAGTGGTGTGGGCTTGTGAACATTTCCATGTATTCCTTCATGGAAAACCTTTCACGCTTGTGACACATCATCAAGTGTTACTGACTATATTTGGCAATCCAAAAGCCAAGATGCCTCCATGAATTGAACAATGGGGTCTACGATTGCAAGAGTACAGCTACACAATTGTGCATTGGGCAGGGAAAGATAGAAATCCTGCTGACTACATCTCCAGTGTCATGGTACCCCATCTAAGACTGCTGAAGCCTGTATACATTTCACTGTGAAATCGAACACACCAGCTGACATTTCATTAGACCAATTTGTCACTGCCATGAGTCAAGATAGTGGTATGCTGAAGTTGAAAGAAATTATTATACATCAGTCATGGAATCGACATAGTCGTCCTCTCACCAGTGATAATGAATATCAAAAATACAAAAATGTCAAAGATGAGATATAGGTAACACAAGAAGGAATTATCCTGAGAGGTTCAAGAATGATCATTTTGGAGAGTCTACGACAGCAAGTGACTGAAGTGGCTCACAAAGGACATCGTGGAATCGTTGCCATTAAATGAGTTCATCTTGATGAACAAGTTGAAAAAGAATTAAAAACCTGTCATCTGTGTAACTGCCTGTTACTGAAAACTACTCCACACCCTGTGAAAATGATATAGATGCCCAACTATGCCTGGGAATGGATTGCTGTTGAATTTCAGTCCACTTTGACAATGGACATCACCTGATGGTGATTTTGGACAAATACTCTTTATTTCCATTAGTTGACGATCTCACATCTATCACTCAGGACAGAGTCATTGAGAGACTAGATAGCATCTTTGGGACATGAGGAATTCCTATGATTTTGAAAACTGACAATGGCCCCCTGTTTATTAGCAGAGAATTCAGAGACTTCCTCACTCTGCTTAAAGGGAAGTATCAGAAAAGCTCACCTCTTTTACCAGAGCCTAACGGCATTGTTGAACGTTTTATGATTATGTTAAAGAAAGCTGTTCAGAACCTCAATCTCAAGACTGTCTTGAATTCTACTCTCTGAGCTTACCATTCAACTCCTCACTCGACCACAGCTGAAAGCCCTGTAACACTGATGTTTGGGAGAGCCTTAACAACCAAGTTAACTCAGTGGGCCAACTTCGGATCCAGAATTGATGCTGAAACAGGTACAAAAGACTTGATTTGTAAGCAGAAGATAGAGGCCTATGCTGACAAAAGGCAACATGCAAAGAACATTGCTTTCAAGCCAGGAGATCAAGTGCTTGTCCGTCAGCAACAATCACGCAAATCTGATGCCCCTTGTGATGCCAAATGATTTCAAGCTGTAAGCAGCCCACCGAACATGAAAACCTATCACATGAGATTCCTCGCACTTCAAACAGGTGACTCTGCCCTCATCGGACGCTATTGTCATTGCAGAGACTGAATCAGAGAAAAACTGTGGCAAAATTGCTGTCTTTCCTCCATCATCAAAACAGATCATGGAAAAGCTGATTGTTGATTCCCAGTTTCCTAAGACATGATCCTGATGAGTTATAAAAGCACCAAGAAGACTAATTGAAGAATTATAATCTGTGTATGTTGTAAAAAGTTTTTTATTTTCTTATTGAACAGAGGGGGTCATGTTGTGTCTTTTGAGTATGAATGGTGGAACCTTTTTGGATCCTAAATGACTCTGTTGCATGATGACGTAGTTATTAGAACATGGTACAATGAGTGCAAGTTTAGAATGTTGGGTTCGCGGTTACATGCTGAAGAATAAAGATGTGTAATTTTGCTCTGTGTGTGGCATATTAATTAATGGCTACCAGACTGGGTAGGATGCTATGGCATGATTCACCAACTTCTAGAATTAGTTGGCATCATTTCTTCTAGTGGCTATGAGAAGTGTGTGCTAATACCAGCCAGTCTCTGCTTTACCTGACTCCCATATGCTCTTTTATGTAATGATCTCAACCTGGGAAGGGCAAACCTCCTCATTGAGGAACTTGAGATGTTTTGGAGTGATCGCAGAGCATAGTTCAGCTTCTGTTTTGCTGTGATAAGTTGGGCCGTAGGCCTCCTAGAGCAGACCTCTAAAGGATGCTTCAGTTTCTCGCGGAGTTGCCCTTGTTCAGCCAAAATAACAGTTGGGAGCCGGGCCCATTGCTCTAGCAGATCAGAGGTTGATTTGCATATGTTCCTAGCTTTGAGTTCCACTTGGGCAACGGATCTTGTTGACTAGTATAGCCTCCTGTAGTTGATTGTGGAGACTGTTCCAGTGTCCAGTTGTGCTTGGTCGTATAGTTTGCAGTGTAAACTTAGCAGGATCCTTTGAGGTTTGTGGTCACTTTTGAGGCGAATACCTATCGCATAGAAGTTGATCATATTAAAGAGGGGGGGACACAAAGGTATTGTCAGTGATTGAGTTGGTCACAGGATCCTTTGAGGTTTCTGGTTACTTTCGAGGCAAATACCTCTCTCATAGAAGTTGATCATATGAAAGAGGGGGAGGGACACAAAGGTATAGTCAGTGATTGAGTTGGCCATTGCCGAGTGGAATGTAGGCTGTGCAGGGATGTCAGGCTTAATACGGCTGTTTAAAGATCTCAGTCCCAAATGCTCCAAGTTGTTAGTAAAGGTCTGACCCTATTGTCCCGCTCTAGTGACCATGCTTGAAACAAAGGGATTTGTCAAATCTGATCTTGGATTTCCAAGATTTAGTTGTGCGCTGTTACCTCCAGCAGATTCATGTTAAAATTGTCTATCATAAGAATGAGCAGTGCAAGATTTGCAGATATTTGGTCAATGATGAATGGCAACAAAATATGGATTGTTTCCCTTTTCTTGGCAGGCCGGGGGTGAATGTAAGAATTTATAATCAGAAGGGGATGTTCACTGTCAAGGAAGCATCCTGAAATCATCACAGCTTGCAAATTAGGATAGTCTGTTTGAATCTCATCTACTTTAGCGTTGATTTCAGTCACTACATAGACGGCAAGGGCCCAGCAGGTTGACATAATATATGAGGTTTTACAGCTGGTTTGCTGGTTCAATGGAATGCTGGGAGATCCAAAGAGGCTAAGGCCCAGGTTTCCTAAAATATTGCCATTCAAAAGGACTTTTTATGGTCGATAAAATGCAGATCTTCAATTAGGAGGCCCTCTACATTCCATGAGCAAATTGCTTGACTTTTCCTAAGTTGCTTGTTGGGTAAATATTTGTTTTGTCAAAAGTTCCAGTACCAGTTTGTGTTTGGCTGCAGCATGCCAGGGATCCAAGCCCAGACAGTTGTTGTTTGGCTTAGAATCCGGTTGACTTTGTCGTTGCTATTTATGTTGGTGTCCTGAGGGCTTAGTATAGATACTAAGAGGGTCATTCTGACCCTGGCGGCCGGTGGCCGCCAGGGCCACCGACCACGGGAGCACCGCCGACAGGCTGGCGGTGCTCCAATGAGCATTCTGACCGCGGCGGTTCAGCCGCGGTCAGAAGCGGAAAGTCAGCGGTCTCCCGCTGACTTTCCGCTGCTCATTGGAATCCTCCATGGCTGCGGAGTGCGCTCCGCAGCCATGAGGATTCTGACCCCCCCTACCGCCATCCAGTTCATGGCGGGAAAGCCGCCATGAACAGGATGGCGGTAGGGGGGGGTCGCGGGGCCCCTGGGGGCCCCTGCCGTGCCCATGCCAATGGCATGGGCACGGCAGGGGCCCCCGTAAGAGGGCCCCAAAATGTATTTCACTGTCTGCCTTGCAGACAGTGAAATACGCGACGGGTGCAGTAGCACCCGTCGCACCTTCCCACTCCGCCGGCTCGATTACGAGCCGGCATCCTCGTGGGAAGGTCGTTTTCCCCCTGGGCTGGCGGGCGGTTTAACTGGAACCGCCCGCCAGCCCAGGGGAAAACTCGTAATACCCGCCGCGGTCTTTTGACCGCGGCGCGGTAATTTGGAGGGCGGGATCCTGGCGGGCGGCCTCCGCCGCCCGCCAGGGTCATAATGAGGCCCTAAGTGGCTCCTTGCCCCTCTAAGAGCTGACGTGGACAGAGTTGATCATACAATAGAGACATTGTTTCTTGTTTGCTATGCTGTCGTTGAAATTGAAGGAGAAGGACTTTGCGGTGTTTGGAATGGGGCCTACAATTTCCTAATGATGACGGGAGAGTGTATGCTTCAAGTCTAGATATTTGTGGAATTGAGAGGATGAATAAGGATTGCAGCCCTTGAAAGGGGTTCAGGTAAGATCCCTGCCATACATCTCGTATGATATTGTATGATCATATGATCTAGTAGATAATTCCTATTCTATCCCACTTAGCAAATGCCTATAGTCGCGACACCTGGCAGAGCCATTTCCCCTTCCAAAGTGGGGTCTGCTGTGCTAGTTTCTTCTTCTACCCACTCATCGGCAGCGCAGGATTCCATATTAAGATTACTACCATGGTAGTCTTGAGAAGGTGTGCGGGGAGAGAGCCTCCATATAGGATGTGGAGGACATTGTCCATGCCCAGAAGGGACAGTTCTAGTTTATATGCCAGGGCCACCCAACCCCCATTTGGCCGGTCATTAAATACTAAAAGTTGAGAAGTCCAGTAATAAAGCCGGATGTCCGCCATGCCCATACTCCTATCATAAGTCGATTCACAGCATTCATCTAGGGCAATGCGAGGTGGGCTTCCAGCCCAGACGAAGGACCAAGGCAGTGAGGTTTCAAAACCAAAGCGTGAGGATCATCATTGGAGAGTTTTGCAGGATGTAGAGTAATAGGGGTAGAACCATCATTTTGAACAGTAGAACCACACCCAGGATATGGAGCAGGAGTTGTGCCCAATTGTGGAAGACCTGCTTCATGTGGGTCATATGGAGAAGTGGTTAAGTGACCAGGCCGGGCTTGGTTTCACTATGTATGCCAGGATATTGGAAACTAAGCAGTCCAATTGAAATGGAGCTCTGCCAAGCCACAACGTCTGAATCCTCTTTGAGAGGGACCCGAAGAGATTTGGGCCAATTGTTTTTTAGGCCTGAGGCCTCTTCATAAAGAGATAATATCCACAATATGAGGGGACCCGACTTGTGGATGTTTGTTATATTAGAAAAGGACATAATTGATGTAAAGAGCAATCCTGTCTTCTCCTTTGTGCTAACACCAACCCTGTAAGTGTGCGTCACATCTGATGATTCAAGCCAGAGGCTCGATCACCAGGACAAAGAGGAAAAGGGACAAGGGACAGCCCTGCCTGGTTTCTCTGCGGATTGGGAAGGGGTCATAGAGCATCCCAATGATGCACACCTGTGCAAAGGGGGCGAATACAGGAGTCCCACCGTTAGACCTGTCAGCCTTTGGGAGGTCTTCCCCCAAACCTTTTCCCTAAGATGAGGATGCACTTTGTGTAGAGTCACCTATAGAGGTAATGGTCGATTCAGGGTTCTGATCAGGGATCATCTGCAGATGTTTCAAATAAGCAAGGCAGATAATTTGTCGGAATTCAGAGAAAAGTAAGCATATGAAAGGGGCCCACAGGTCAGCATATGTGGCACAAATTGACTCGGTTAACATAGCTAGTTTGTCCATCCCTGGTATATATAAACCAAAGTTTGTGCAGCCAAGAAGCACAGTCTGGTGTCTTATCAGTGCCCCAGAGGGATAGGATGACCTGATGGGCCGCCACCAGCACCAGAGCCATTTGCCTCCCTCTAATGGAACGCAACAGGTATGACAAGGGTTTGGGGAGACCCAATAGCATGTATGCAGGAAACCTTGGAATAGAGGTATTGAAAGCTGTGTCAATGTCGTGCAAGATGTGGTCACAGGACTGTGTGAGCTTCGGGCAATCCCACAGTAGTTGTACAAGGGTCCCCGTGGCACCACAGCCCCGCCAGCAATCTTTTGAACTCAATGCGTTCCAATGGTGTATGCGAGGTAGGGTCAAGTACCAGTAAAAGACAATTTTGTATGCGGATTCAGTGCTAGCCATGTTATATGTAGTATATGATCAATGATGTCCTTCCCACACCAGGGACCTAATCTCCTAAATGAACCTTTGTAGGAAAGTACCATCTTGCCTGGCATGTTACCCCCATTTTTCACTGTATATATGTTGTTTTAGTTGTATGTGTCACTGGGACCCTGGTAACCCAGGGCCCCAGTGCTCATAAGTGTGCCTGAATGTGTTACCTGTGTAGTGACTAACTGTCTCACTGAGGCTCTGCTAATCAGAACCTCAGTGGTTATGCTCTCTCATTTCTTTCCAAATTGTCACTGACAGGCTAGTGACCATTTTTTACCAATTTACATTGGCTTACTGGAACACCCTTATAATTCCCTAGTATATGGTACTGAGGTACCCAGGGTATTGGGGTTCCAGGAGATCCCTATGGGCTGCAGCATTTCTTTTGCCACCCATAGGGAGCTCTGACAATTCTTACACAGGCCTGCCACTGCAGCCTGAGTGAAATAACGTCCACGTTATTTCACAGCCATTTTACACTGCACTTAAGTAACTTATAAGTCACCTATATGTCTAACCTTTACCTGGTAAAGGTTAGGTGCAAAGTTACTTAGTGTGAGGGCACCCTTGTACTAGCCAAGGTGCCCCCACATTGTTCAGAGCCAATTCACTGAACTTTGTGAGTACGGGGACACCATTACACGCGTGCACTACATATAGGTCACTACCTATACTGTATGTAGCTTCACCATGGTAACTCCGAATATGGCCATGTAACATGTCTATGATCATGGAATTGCCCCCTCTATGCCATCCTGGCATTGTTGGTACAATTCCATGATCCCAGTGGTCTGTAGCACAGACCCTGGTACTGCCAGACTGCCCTTCCTGGGGTTTCACTGCAGCTGCTGCTGCTGCCAACCCCTCAGACAGGCAGCTGCCCTCCTGGGGTCCAGCCAGGCCTGGCCCAGGATGGCAGAACAAAGAACTTCCTCTGAGAGAGGGTGTGACACCCTCTCCCTTTGGAAAATGGTGTGAAGGCAGGGGAGGAGTAGCCTCCCCCAGCCTCTGGAAATGCTTTGTTGGGCACAGATGTGCCCAATTCTGCATAAGCCAGTCTACACCGGTTCAGGGACCCCTTAGCCCCTGCTCTGGCGCGAAACTGGACAAAGGAAAGGGGAGTGACCACTCCCCTGACCTGCACCTCCCCTGGGAGGTGTCCAGAGCTCCTCCAGTGTGCTCCAGACCTCTGCCATCTTGGAAACAGAGGTGCTGCTGGCACACTGGACTGCTCTGAGTGGCCAGTGCCACCAGGTGACGTCAGAGACTCCTGCTGATAGGCTCCTTCAGGTGTTAGTAGCCTTTCCTCTCTCCTAGGTAGCCAAACCCTCTTTTCTGGCTATTTAGGGTCTCTGTCTCTGGGGAAACTTTAGATAACGAATGCATGAGCTCAGCCGAGTTCCTCTGCATCTCCCTCTTCACCTTCTGATAAGGAATCGACCGCTGACCGCGCTGGAAGCCTGCAAACCTGCAACATAGTAGCAAAGACGACTACTGCAACTCTGTAACGCTGATCCTGCCGCCTTCTCGACTGTTTTCCTGCTTGTGCATGCTGTGGGGGTAGTCTGCCTCCTCTCTGCACCAGAAGCTCCGAAGAAATCTCCCGTGGGTCGACGGAATCTTCCCCCTGCAACCGCAGGCACCAAAAAGCTGCATTACCGGTCCCTTGGGTCTCCTCTCAGCACGACGAGCGAGGTCCCTCGAATCCAGCGACTCTGTCCAAGTGACCCCCACAGTCCAGTGACTCTTCAGTCCAAGTTTGGTGGAGGTAAGTCCTTGCCTCACCTCGCTGGGCTGCATTGCTGGGAACCGCGACTTTGCAAGCTACTCCGGCCCCTGTGCACTTCCGGCGGAAATCCTTTGTGCACAGCCAAGCCTGGGTCCACGGCACTCTAACCTGCATTGCACGACTTTCTAAGTTGGTCTCCGGCGACGTGGGACTCCTTTGTGCAACTTCGGCGAGCACCGTTTCACGCATCCTCGTAGTGCCTGTTTCTGGCAGTTCTCCGGGTGCTACCTGCTTCAGTGATGGCTCTTTGTCTTGCTCGACGTCCCCTCTCTCTTCAGGTCCAATTTGCGACCTCCTGGTCCCTCCTGGGCCCCAGCAGCGTCCAAAAACGCTAAACGCACGATTTGCGTGTAGCAAGGCTTGTTGGCGTCCTTCCGGCGGGAAAACACTTCTGCACGACTCTCCAAGGCGAGAGGGATCCGTCCACCAAAGGGGAAGTCTCTAGCCCTTTTCGTTCCTGCAGAAACCTCAGCTTCTTCTGTCCAGTTGAAGCTTCTTTGCACCCGCAGCTGGCATTTCCTGGGCATCTGCCCATCTCCGACTTGCTTGTGACTTTTGGACTTGGTCCCCTTGTTCCACAGGTACCCTAGATTGGAAATCCACAGTTGTTGCATTGCTGGTTTGTGTCTTTCATGCATTATTCCTCTAACACGACTCTTTTGTCCTTAGGGGAACTTTAGTGCACTTTGCACTCACTTTTCAGGGTCTTGGGGAGGGTTATTTTTCTAACTCTCACTATTTTCTAATAGTCCCAGCGACCCTCTACAAGGTCACATAGGTTTGGGGTCCATTCGTGGTTCGCATTCCACTTTTGGAGTATATGGTTTGTGTTGCCCCTATCCCTATGTTTCCCCATTGCATCCTATTGTAACTATACATTGTTTGCACTGTTTTCTAAGACTATACTGCATATTTTTGCTATTGTGTATATATATCTTGTGTATATTTCCTATCCTCTCACTGAGGGTACACTCTAAGATACTTTGGCATATTGTCATAAAAATAAAGTACCTTTATTTTTAGTATAACTGTGTATTGTGTTTTCTTATGATATTGTGCATATGACACTAAGTGGTACTGTAGTAGCTTCACACGTCTCCTAGTTCAGCCTAAGCTGCTCTGCTAAGCTACCATTATCTATCAGCCTAAGCTGCTAGACACCCTATACACTAATAAGGGATAACTGGGCCTGGTGCAAGGTGCAAGTACCCCTTGGTACTCACTACAAGCCAGTCCAGCCTCCTACATTGGTTGTGCAGTGGTGGGATAAGTGCTTGAGACTACTTACCACTCTTGTCATTGTACTTTTCATAAGAGAAAAATATACAAAACAAGGTCAGTGTATATACACATAGCCAAAAAGTTTTGCATTTCCTCTTTTCACTCTTTTCTAAGTGCTGAAAAGTACTTCTAAACTTTCAAAAAGTTCTTAAAAGTTTAAAAAGTTTTTTCTGTCTTTCCAAAAAGTTCTGAAAACTTTTTTCTATTTTTCTATCACTTTAACTCTCTCTAAAAAATGTCTGGCACAGGCAAAAATGTTGAACTGTCCAAACTTGCATATGATCACCTTAGCTGGAAAGGAGCAAGGAGTCTCTGCATAGAGAGAGGTTTGAGTGTAGGGAAGAATCCTTCCTTAGAACTGTTAATTAATATGCTTAGAGTACAGGATAAGGCCATAAGTGCCCAATCTGGTGAAAAAGTAGCTAATGGTTCTCAATCTGATCCAGGGACTCCCCCAGGAAAAGGTTCAGGAAAGAAACTTCTCAGCCTGCCCATTACTAGACAGTCTAGCATAGTTGGTACAGAGGTTGAATCACACCATACTGATGGTGTGCTCTCACATTATACTGGTAGCCAAGCTGTTAGGGTGCCCTCTGTAAGGGACAGGTCTCCTTCTGTTCATTCCCATCATACCTCTGTATCTAGAAATGTCCCTCCCACCCACCCTGATGACAGATTGTTAGAAAGGGAGCTCAATAGATTGAGAGTGGAACAAACCAGACTGAAGCTCAAGAAGCAACAGCTGGATTTGGATAGACAGTCTTTAGAATTAGAGAAGGAAAGACAGAAGTTGGGTTTAGATACCCATGGTGGCAGCAGCAGTATTCCCCATAGTCATCCTGCAAAAGAGCATGATTCCAGGAATCTGCACAAGATAGTTCCCCCTTATAAGGAGGGGGATGACATTAACAAGTGGTTTGCTGCACTTGAGAGGGCCTGTGCTGTACAGGATGTCCCTCAAAAGCAGTGGGCTGCTATCCTATGGCTATCATTTAGTGGAAAAGGAAGGGATAGGCTCCTTACTGTAAAAGAAAATGATGCTAATAATTTCCAAGTTCTTAAGAATGCACTCCTGGATGGTTATGGCTTAACCACTGAACAGTACAGGATAAAGTTCAGAGAGACCAAAAAGGAGTCTTCACAAGACTGGGTTGATTTCATTGACCAGGCAGTGAAGGCCTTGGAGGGGTGGTTACATGGCAGTAAAGTTACTGATTATGACAGCCTGTATAACTTAATCCTGAGAGAGCATATTCTTAATAATTGTGTGTCTGATTTGTTGCACCAGTACTTGGTGGACTCTGATCTGACCTCTCCCCAAGAATTGGGAAAGAAGGCAGACAAATGGGTCAGAACAAGAGTGAACAGAAAAGTTCATACAGGGGGTGACAAAGATGGCAACAAAAAGAAGGATGGTAAGTCTTCTGACAAGGGTGGGGACAAATCGAAAAATGAGTCTTCATCAGGCCCACAAAAACACTCTGGTGGGGGTGGTGGGTCCAAATCCTCCTTTAATCAGAACAAGGAAAAGAAACCATGGTGCTATTTATGTAAAATAAAAGGCCATTGGACAACAGATCCCAGTTGTCCAAAGAAAGGCACCACAGCTCCTACCACTACAACCCCTACTGCTACACCTAGTGTCCCTACTAATAGCAGTGGTGGTGGGAGCAAACCTACTAATAGCCAATCCAAGGGAGTAGCTGGGCTCACTTTTGGTAATTTAGTTGGGGTTGGTCTGATTAGGGAGACCACAGAGGCTACTTTAGTCTCTGAAGGGGCTATTGATTTAGCAACTTTGGTTGCTTGCCCCCATAACTTGGAGAAGTACAAGCACCTAACCCTAATAAATGGTGTTGAGGTCCAGGCCTACAGGGACACAGGTGCCAGTGTCACAATGGTGATTGAGAAACTGGTGCACCCTGAACAACACATACTTGGACACCAGTACCAAGTAACCGATGCTCACAACATAACACAAAGCCACCCCATGGCTGTTGTAAATCTCAACTGGGGGGGGGTAACTGGTCCAAAGAAAGTTGTGGTAGCTTCAGATTTACCTGTAGACTGTCTATTAGGGAATGATTTGGAGACATCAGCTTGGTCAGATGTGGAGTTGGAGGCCCATGCAGCAATGCTGGGCATCCCAGGGCATATTTTTGCTTTGACAAGGGCTCAGGCCAAAAAGCAAAAAGGACAGGGAAGCTTGGATCCTGGAACAATGGACCAAGTGCTCCCTAAAGCTAGGGCTAGTAGAAGCAAACCACTTCCTACTATCCCTCCCTCTACAGTGGATTCTAATTCTGAGGAAGAAGAATTCCCTCCCTGTGCAGAACCAACACCAGAGGAGCTGGAAGCAGACACTGCTGAGCTTTTGGGTGAAGGGGGGCCTGCCAGGGAGGAGCTGAGTGTGGCACAGCAAACCTGTCCCACATTAGAGGGTCTCAGACAGCAAGCTGTCAAACAGGCTAATGGGGATGTCAGTGACTCTCACAGAGTTTACTGGGAGGACAACCTCTTGTACACTGAGCATAGGGATCCTAAACCTGGAGCTGCCAGGAGATTAGTGATTCCTCAGGAGTACAGAAAGTTCCTCCTAACACTGGCACATGACATTCCCCTAGCTGGGCACCTGGGTCAAATGAAAACTTGGGACAGATTGGTTCCATTGTTTCATTGGCCTAGGATGTCTGAGGACACAAAGGAATTTTGTAAGTCCTGTGAAACCTGTCAAGCCAGTGGCAAGACAGGTGGCACTCCAAAGGCACCCCTTATCCCACTGCCTGTGGTTGGGGTTCCCTTTGAAAGGGTAGGGGTTGACATAGTTGGCCCCCTTGACCCTCCTACTGCTTCAGGCAATAGGTTTATCTTGGTGGTAGTGGACCATGCCACAAGATATCCTGAAGCTATTCCTTTAAGGACCACTACAGCTCCTGCAGTGGCAAAGGCCCTCATGGGAATATTTTCCAGGGTGGGCTTCCCAAAGGAAGTAGTATCAGACAGAGGAAGCAATTTCATGTCTGCATACTTAAAGGCCATGTGGAAGGAGTGTGGTGTAACTTACAAGTTCACAACACCCTATCATCCACAAACAAATGGACTGGTGGAGAGATTTAATAAAACTCTCAAAGGCATGATTATGGGACTCCCTGAAAAACTCCGCAGGAGATGGGATATCCTTCTACCATGCCTCCTTTTTGCCTACAGGGAGGTACCTCAGAAAGGAGTGGGCTTCAGCCCCTTTGAACTTCTTTTTGGACACCCTGTTAGGGGTCCACTCACACTTGTAAAGGAGGGTTGGGAACAACCTTTAAAAGCTCCTAAGCAGGATATTGTGGATTATGTACTTGGCCTCAGATCAAGGATGGCTGAGTACATGAAAAAGGCCAGTAAAAACCTTCAGGCCAGCCAAGAGCTCCAGAAGCAATGGCATTATCAGAAGGCTGTTTTGGTTCAGTACCAACCAGGGCAGAAAGTGTGGGTCTTGGAGCCTGTGGCCCCAAGAGCACTCCAAGATTAATGGAGTGGACCCCACACAATTGTTGAAAAGAAGGGTGAAGTCACCTACTTGGTTGACTTAGGCACTGCCAGGAGTCCCCTTAGGGTGATCCATGTCAACCGCCTGAAACCCTACTATGACAGGGCTGATCTCACCCTGCTCATGGCAACAGATGAGGGACAGGAAGAAGACAGTGATCCTCTACCTGATCTCTTATCTTCCACAGAACAAGATGCTCTTGTGGAAGGTGTAGTTTTGGCTGATTGTCTTACTGCTGAGCAGAAAGATAATTGCATAAATCTCCTAGGACAATTTTCAGAACTCTTCTCTACTGTGCGAGGCACCACTTCTTGGTGTGAGCACACTATAGATACTGGAGACAGTTTACCTATCAAAAGTAAGATCTATAGGCAGCCTGACCATGTCAGGGACTGCATAAAGCAAGAAGTTCAGAAAATGTTGGAACTAGGAGTGGTTGAGCACTCTGACAGTCCATGGGCTTCTCCTGTGGTACTGGTACCAAAACCCAATTTTAAAGATGGAAAGAAGGAAATGAGGTTTTGTGTAGACTATAGAGGTCTCAACTTGGTAACCAAAACTGATGCTCACCCTATACCCAGGGCAGATGAGCTTATAGATACACTGGCATCTGCCAAGTATCTAAGCACTTTTGATTTGACTGCAGGGTATTGGCAGATCAAATTGTCAGAAGATGCTAAACCTAAGACTGCATTTTCTACCATTGGAGGACATTACCAGTTTACTGTAATGCCTTTTGGTTTGAAAAATGCACCTGCCACTTTTCAGAGGTTGGTGAACACAGTCCTGCAAGGGCTGGAAGCTTTCAGTGCAGCATATTTGGACGATATAGCTGTCTTTAGCTCCAGCTGGGATGATCACCTGGTCCACCTTTGGAAAGTTTTGGAGGCTCTGCAAAAGGCAGGCCTCACTATCAAGGCTTCAAAGTGCCAGATAGGGCAGGGTAAGGTGGTTTATCTGGGACACCTTGTTGGTGAGGAACAGATTGCACCACTTCAGGGGAAAATCCAAACTATTATTGATTGGGTTCCCCCTACCACTCAGACTCAGGTGAGAGCCTTCCTAGGCCTCACTGGGTATTACAGGAGGTTCATTAAGAACTATGGCTCCATTGCAGCCCCTCTTAATGACCTCACATCCAAGAAAATGCCTAAAAAGGTATTATGGACAGCAAGCTGTCAGAAAGCTTTTGAGGAGCTGAAGCAGGCCATGTGCTCTGCACCTGTCCTGAAAAGCCCTTGTTACTCTAAAAAATTCTATGTCCAAACTGATGCATCTGAATTAGGAGTAGGGGCAGTCCTATCACAACTTAATTCTGAGGGCCAGGATCAACCTGTTGCTTTTATTAGTAGGAGGTTGACCCCTAGAGAAAAGCGTTGGTCTGCCATTGAGAGGGAGGCCTTTGCTGTGGTCTGGGCTCTGAAGAAGTTGAGGCCATACCTGTTTGGCACTCACTTCATTGTTCAGACAGACCACAAACCTCTACTTTGGCTAAAACAAATGAAAGGTGAAAATCCTAAATTGTTGAGGTGGTCCATATCCCTACAGGGAATGGACTATACAGTGGAACATAGACCTGGGAGTAGCCACTCCAATGCAGATGGACTCTCCAGATATTTCCACTTAGACAATGAAGACTCATCAGGTAATGACTAGTCTTATTGTCCTTCGTTTGGGGGGGGGGTTGTGTAGGAAAGTACCATCTTGCCTGGCATGTTACCCCCATTTTTCACTGTATATATGTTGTTTTAGTTGTATGTGTCACTGGGACCCTGGTAACCCAGGGCCCCAGTGATCATAAGTGTGCCTGAATGTGTTACCTGTGTAGTGACTAACTGTCTCACTGAGGCTCTGCTAATCAGAACCTCAGTGGTTATGCTCTCTCATTTCTTTCCAAATTGTCACTGACAGGCTAGTGACCATTTTTTACCAATTTACATTGGCTTACTGGAACACCCTTATAATTCCCTAGTATATGGTACTGAGGTACCCAGGGTATTGGGGTTCCAGGAGATCCCTATGGGCTGCAGCATTTCTTTTGCCACCCATAGGGAGCTCTGACAATTCTTACACAGGCCTGCCACTGCAGCCTGAGTGAAATAACGTCCACGTTATTTCACAGCCATTTTACACTGCACTTAAGTAACTTATAAGTCACCTATATGTCTAACCTTTACCTGGTAAAGGTTAGGTGCAAAGTTACTTAGTGTGAGGGCACCCTGGCACTAGCCAAGGTGCCCCCACATTGTTCAGAGCCAATTCACTGAACTTTGTGAGTACGGGGACACCATTACACGCGTGCACTACATATAGGTCACTACCTATATGTAGCTTCACCATGGTAACTCCGAATATGGCCATGTAACATGTCTATGATCATGGAATTGCCCCCTCTATGCCATCCTGGCATTGTTGGTACAATTCCATGATCCCAGTGGTCTGTAGCACAGACCCTGGTACTGCCAGACTGCCCTTCCTGGGGTTTCACTGCAGCTGCTGCTGCTGCCAACCCCTCAGACAGGCAGCTGCCCTCCTGGGGTCCAGCCAGGCCTGGCCCAGGATGGCAGAACAAAGAACTTCCTCTGAGAGAGGGTGTGACACCCTCTCCCTTTGGAAAATGGTGTGAAGGCAGGGGAGGAGTAGCCTCCCCCAGCCTCTGGAAATGCTTTGTTGGGCACAGATGTGCCCAATTCTGCATAAGCCAGTCTACACCGGTTCAGGGACCCCTTAGCCCCTGCTCTGGCGCGAAACTGGACAAAGGAAAGGGGAGTGACCACTCCCCTGACCTGCACCTCCCCTGGGAGGTGTCCAGAGCTCCTCCAGTGTGCTCCAGACCTCTGCCATCTTGGAAACAGAGGTGCTGCTGGCACACTGGACTGCTCTGAGTGGCCAGTGCCACCAGGTGACGTCAGAGACTCCTGCTGATAGGCTCCTTCAGGTGTTAGTAGCCTTTCCTCTCTCCTAGGTAGCCAAACCCTCTTTTCTGGCTATTTAGGGTCTCTGTCTCTGGGGAAACTTTAGATAACGAATGCATGAGCTCAGCCGAGTTCCTCTGCATCTCCCTCTTCACCTTCTGATAAGGAATCGACCGCTGACCGCGCTGGAAGCCTGCAAACCTGCAACATAGTAGCAAAGACGACTACTGCAACTCTGTAACGCTGATCCTGCCGCCTTCTCGACTGTTTTCCTGCTTGTGCATGCTGTGGGGGTAGTCTGCCTCCTCTCTGCACCAGAAGCTCCGAAGAAATCTCCCGTGGGTCGACGGAATCTTCCCCCTGCAATCGCAGGCACCAAAAAGCTGCATTACCGGTCCCTTGGGTCTCCTCTCAGCACGACGAGCGAGGTCCCTCGAATCCAGCGACTCTGTCCAAGTGACCCCCACAGTCCAGTGACTCTTCAGTCCAAGTTTGGTGGAGGTAAGTCCTTGCCTCACCTCGCTGGGCTGCATTGCTGGGAACCGCGACTTTGCAAGCTACTCCGGCCCCTGTGCACTTCCGGCGGAAATCCTTTGTGCACAGCCAAGCCTGGGTCCACGGCACTCTAACCTGCATTGCACGACTTTCTAAGTTGGTCTCCGGCGACGTGGGACTCCTTTGTGCAACTTCGGCAAGCACCGTTTCACGCATCCTCGTAGTGCCTGTTTCTGGCAGTTCTCCGGGTGTTACCTGCTTCAGTGAGGGCTCTTTGTCTTGCTCGACGTCCCCTCTCTCTTCAGGTCCAATTTGCGACCTCCTGGTCCCTCCTGGGCCCCAGCAGCGTCCAAAAACGCTAAACGCACGATTTGCATGTAGCAAGGCTTGTTGGCGTCCTTCCGGCGGGAAAACACTTCTGCACGACTCTCCAAGGCAAGCGGGATCCGTCCACCAAAGGGGAAGTCTCTAGCCCTTTTCGTTCCTGCAGAAACCTCAGCTTCTTCTGTCCAGTCGAAGCTTCTTTGCACCCGCAGCTGGCATTTCCTGGGCATCTGCCCATCTCCGACTTGCTTGTGACTTTTGGACTTGGTCCCCTTGTTCCACAGGTACCCTAGATTGGAAATCCACAGTTGTTGCATTGCTGGTTTGTGTCTTTCCTGCATTATTCCTCTAACACGACTCTTTTGTCCTTAGGGGAACTTTAGTGCACTTTGCACTCACTTTTCAGGGTCTTGGGGAGGGTTATTTTTCTAACTCTCACTATTTTCTAATAGTCCCAGCGACCCTCTACAAGGTCACATAGGTTTGGGGTCCATTCGTGGTTCGCATTCCACTTTTGGAGTATATGGTTTGTGTTGCCCCTATCCCTATGTTTCCCCATTGCATCCTATTGTAACTATACATTGTTTGCACTGTTTTCTAAGACTATACTGCATATTTTTGCTATTGTGTATATATATCTTGTGTATATTTCCTATCCTCTCACTGAGGGTACACTCTAAGATACTTTGGCATATTGTCATAAAAATAAAGTACCTTTATTTTTAGTATAACTGTGTATTGTGTTTTCTTATGATATTGTGCATATGACACTAAGTGGTACTGTAGTAGCTTCACACGTCTCCTAGTTCAGCCTAAGATGCTCTGCTAAGCTACCATTATCTATCAGCCTAAGCTGCTAGACACCCTATACACTAATAAGGGATAACTGGGCCTGGTGCAAGGTGCAAGTACCCCTTGGTACTCACTACAAGCCAGTCCAGCCTCCTACAACCTTCTATTGTGCTTCTTGACAGCTGCTGTTTATTTGTACTATTATTGTGATGGATTGTTCTCTAAACTTAGGCTTAAGCTACATAAAGTAAAATAAGAATCCGAAAAGAAGAAATGTAAGTGGCACCGATAAACCATCGCCACCCATTTCTAGTAGCAGAAAATAAATGATAAATCGAGGGCATTGTTTCTTTGTGGACTTTATTACAGGAATGCAGCATTTCATTTAGAATTAAGAATTATATTTCTTTTTTAATAAGACCACAAAAATATTTCATTCACACATTTTTATTCCGTTTTATCGTACATTCAATTCATTTCTGAAATGTCCATATCCATTCTCTGTGACTTTTTCAGTCTTTGCTTTTCCACTAACAATGTAGTGCATTCTGGGATCTGTAGTCTTGGTTAATTTCAGCTGAAGCAAGTGAACTCAGCATCACCCTCCAGAGATTTGCGAAAACCTAGAGCAGTGGTTCCCAACCTTTTGACTTCTGTGGACCTCCACTGTATCATTACTGGAGCCCGGGGAGCCCCACTGAATCTTTGTTGATATCCGAGGACCCCCCTTCTGAGTTATTACTGAAAGCTGGCGACCTAATCTGTTAATATTATTGAACTTTCTTAGCAGTCGCGGACCCCCTGAGTAGACTTTGCGGACCCACAGGGGTCCCTGGACCACAGGTTGGGAACCACTGACCTAAAGAGCATCCTTGTGGGACGTTGACCGATCAGAGTGTTATCACTCCGGCAGATGAGCCGCACTGACTCACAGGGCTGGGACGAGGACGTCATGAATGAGAAACAATGTGTCTGTTTTGGCACAGGATACTGTAACACTAATGTTTAGGTGTGCAGGCAAAACATATTTATTTGAAGTGTTTCATCAGCAGCACTTAAACCATTTTGCTGCCTGGTGAAAGAATTTGCTACATGCTTGCAAAAAGAGGGGTGGATGGTAATGAGCTGTGTGTGTGAGGTTTGCAGAGGTTGGCTTCTTTGGCACATATGCTTCAGTTGCTGTCACTAATGATCTGAGGGTGTTGCATGGCCAAGACAGTGAGTTTTTCAACGCTTCAGACACCATATACATTTGCCAGCTGGAGCGATCCCCGCATTATTAAACAAGACAAATTCTTAGGAATGTTGCTGCTTGCCACTGCCATTGTTGCCATTTGTCCCCACTGTTTCTGTACCTTGCCCATGTGTTTGTTGGTGCTTGGACAGTCCTATCCAGCCCTCATCCTCTCTGTTGCTTGTTACTTTTATCATTTGACCGGTATAGTTTTTTAAAATCCAGTTGCATTGATCGGAGTGCTTATAATTTACTAAACATAGTTTTAGTGGATATGCACATATTTTTCGTTCACCGCTGCTTTTCCGACGTGTTGTTATCTATTTGGGCTTTTAATCACGCCCATCACTATCACTCGTTCATTGGCTTGCTCTTCAAAAATCCTTTGTTATCATTGGTAAATGCTTTACGTTTGTCCCTCTGTGGGGCAGTTTGGTTACCGCCTTGGACAGCGCCCCTGTTACATGGCTAATTGCACTTTTGACGATATGTTTGACTGCGAGCGAACTTCTTTTTCCTTTTGTGTGTCTCCTTCATGCTCATGGCAGCCGTGGCACTTTGAATCAGCTCGTTATGTGAAACTGTTTTACTTTTCATTTTCAATTTATATGGCAAGGAAAGTCCGGTTAGAAGCTTACTAGGCTAATAGCTCTAACTCGAGTAAATGCGAGACCCATTGCATTGCAAATGCTTGTTATGTTTGTGATCCATCGATTCGCTGTGATCACTATTTCTTTAGAATTTCTTGGGAAACGGGGCCTCATAGGAACACACGATTTGGATTGTTGTATAAACAGCATGTTTTCCATACACCTGCATTTCCACAATAAGACAAGACATACATTACACTAGTAAAGGTCGACCGATTCTTCCCAAACCAAAATGAAGTGGGAACATATATAGTTTTGAACATTGTTGATAAGTTGGTATCATTGCCCAATTATATTTGCGGTGTTGTTTCAACATCATGCAGACAACATCGAGCAAAGCTCGTTTTAACCATTAATTACACACCCAATGCTTTGTGTACAGTCTTGTACCTTTATGGCAGTAAGCGTAAAACAACGATTCACCCTATGATTTTTTTAAGTCATGTGGTTTTAGTCACCAACACACAGAGAGTACTCTCAATAGACATCGTGCATGATGTTTTTTGTATTTCTCATATTTTTTTTCGTTTTCTTTTGTTATGTGAATCATTCACTGAGATGTAAGTGCTCACACACTTTCACGTCAGTGTCAAGTAAGGAGAGTTTACAGGTCTTCACAATGTTTAGCATTTCTGATATGCAGAGTTTTTTTATAATGCTCTATCAGGTTCGTAGTACCACATGACCACACAAATACACTCCACACCACACAATTGCACCCCACAGAATTCCACAACTAACAATTCCAATACAACCCACATATTTCCACTCCACACCACATACATCCACTACACTCCAAACTAAAACACATGGGTAAAAGACATTGTCATTTACAATGCCAATACCTCAAACTCTGACACATGCGAGACCCATGGCATTGCAAATGCTTGTTGTCCCAACAGTCATAATCTAGCACAGGCGCAGAGGCCTAGGCCTGTCCATGGTAATGTGAGGTCCAGAACCTGTTCTGTGAACCGGAGGGGCGCATAAAGCATGTCCTTACAAACAACATGGGGCAGTCACATAGGGCGATGGCTGCAGAGGACCGAGTAGTCCTGAGTGATTGGTAGGATCAGCCCTTTTTTCTGTGTCAAAGAAGAGTGCGTTCTAATAGTAGACCTATAATGTAAAGTTCATTCTTTTATAGAAAGCATTTCTTCAGCCCTTATAGGAGAGGGAAACAATCCCTCCGTTCGTAGTTCTGCATTCTCCACATCTGTACAGAATTCCTTTTTATGTATTACACGTGTGGAGAACGGCCCTGTGCTCCATGCACCTCCCACCCCTCTTATTTACATCATATCCTCTGCTCCCAACTCCTGCAACACAGTGGCGTTAACCCATTCGCTACCACAAAAGGCCATCCTAAGCATGTTCTAGTTACCAGCGTTTGTCAAATTATATGCCTGTAACAGTTAAATCAACGAACAAGTACATAACATAGGTATATCTTGAATCTCCTTTAGCCCCCTATATCTGTGAAAAATATCTTAGTTAACAAGTCCATTTACCCCCAGCCCCTACAAGCCTTTATGCAACTTTCAATAATGAAAAATGTTCAATACTTTCAATCTGGGAGGGTATAAGGTTTGTGGCAATCCCCTTTTCCATAACCCTCAGCAAAGGACCCCATATGGGTGACGTATCCACAAAATAATAAAGGCCATGCCATAGGGTATTGGATATCCCAATAGATCCCTCAACTTATCTAGGACTTCTTCTCAAAATGGTTTTGTATGTAGGAATCCCCACCTAATATGTTTAAAATCCCTTTTCATGCTGCATTCTTTCCAGTATACCAATATAGATTAGTAGCTGTTGGATACATCTTGCGTACTTTGGTCAGATAGCAGTACGAGTCTTAAATTTCCCTGAAACATGCTTCCTTTCCCAAACTACTCCTAAAGTTCATTTTCACATCACTACACAAAACCTCCCATAAGTTCACAATTATTTCAGTTCCCATCATATTGGTCAAGTGTTTCTTTCTCGGATGCAGTATAGGTTTCCCGATTTGCTGTAGAAGCTTATATAGAACAGAGTTAAGACCTCTAGGTTCACCTACATTTCTAACCCTTTTATTAAACAGGGTCAAATCTCTGGGTGCTGCTTGTTTCATTTCAGGGTGCTATACCCAGGGCCTGAGCTGAGTCCATCAATACCTTTGAATGACATCTAAATGGAAATCCTATTTACATTCCTCTAATTTTAAAAGCAAGCAACCACCACAGCTCCACTGATCAAATGTGCCATACTCCACAGCAGGAGAGAAAGGCGGATTACAATGAATGGGGGCATCAGGGGATGGGAAAGAGAACACTCCTTGCTGTCGTGCCAATGTAGCCCAGACTCTCAAAGTCATGCCTCTGGGAGCGCTCGTATATGCATTTAATGGCCTGTTTCCCACAGGCGTCCAAGTAAGGTCCCATATGGTGCTACCCACCACTGCCCTATCCATAGGGTATCTGCTTCCCTCAATGACCAGCTGACAATGACTCGAAGTTGTGCTGCTCCTCAACTGTAAGCTAGAAAATCATGTATTCTGTAATCTCACTGTAAGCTTGAAATTATAAATAAAAAAACAAAAACCTGGGAGTGCAATGCCTCCCACCATACCTGGAAGACTAAGCATCCTATTTGCCAGTCTGGTATTTTAAGTAAACTGTTTGACCTGTGTGAAGAAGGCATAGAATGTTTGGGGGGACATTAATTTTTATTATTATTTATTAGCCCCAGCCATGATAGGTAAAGAAGAGCCCATCTCTGAAAGTCTCTCCTTAAGCTGGATAACACAACTGGAAAATTTGCTTTATAAAGTTCATCGAACTTTAATGTAAACAATCACTTAAATAGGAATCTAGCTTCTATGCCTGCTGCCTATTCTGCAGGTAGTGAAAGGTTGGGAACCTCTGGCTTCGAAAGGTTTATTTTAAAGCCCACAAACTTTTTAAAAAGCAGCAGTTGATTTCATACTGGCTAATGACATGCCTAGGGAAGGCAGGGTGAGGAGAATATCATCAGCAAACATTGTTATTTTATGATGATTAGGGCCAAAGGGAATTTCTTGTATGGAATTTTACTCACTTATTTTAACTGCAAAAGGCTCCGCACACAGTGCTGATTGGGGACACCCCCTCAGGTCTTCCGGTTCAACTGAAAGACCTCGGAAGACAGTTCATCCACTAAGATCTAGGATCAGGATGCTTTATATCCTGCTAAAAAACTTATTGGTAAACCTGTGGCAAAATCCAAAGGCTCGAATCATCTTAGTCAGGAACCTGCATTTGATGCAATCAAGTCCTTCTGAAGAACAAGAGATGCCAAAATAGCTGGGATCTTATTCTTTGGAAATTTGTTCTTATGGAGGTTATCATGTGTTTGTCTGTCCCTGATGAAGCCTATTTAATTTGGGTGTTTGAGAGGTGGAAGAAGGCATTACAGCCTGTTTGGTAGAATTCTGATGCACAATTTAGCTTCAATATTGAATAGAGCGAGTGGTCTACATGATTGGCTATACTGTATATCTCTACCCGAGTTTGGTACCAGAGATAAATTACTCCTCCCTTGAGAGTGTCAACATTCCCTTGGCCGCCATAACATTAAAATGAAGTGTAGGGTGAAAGGGTCAATATGGATTCAAAGGTCCTATTCGATAGACATTTGAACCCATCTTCAGCTGCTTAAATTTCTTCTTTAGTAATGGGACCCTCCAGCTCTCTCCTTTGATACAACAGTAGCTGAGGAATGGGCAGGAATACCTGTCTTTATCAGCATCCCTTATGTCACCAACTGTGTAAAGTGACTGATACAAGTTGTTGAAGATTTTAAAAAAATGTTCTCCTCTCTTCGAACCAAGCAGCCTCGCAGGTGGCATATGTCTCCTCTATATTTGGCTTCTAATTTCTGACTGAGCTGTCTCGCTAAGTTGTTGTCTATCTACCCTCATGATCATAGGACCTTTGCTGCAGCCTGAGCAATGTATGTTCCTCCGTGTTAGTAGAATTAGTAGAAATTATATTGAGGAGAGTTTTTTTTTTTGGGGGGGGGGTTAGCTGTTTCTGTCTTTTATGCCTTCCTTAATTCCTTTTGTAGTATGACCGGTTTTTTATTCCAGTCCTTTTAAGGGTGACCATTGCTCCAATACAGTTGATCAACGATCCCTCAGACATGCCAAGCTTACTTTTTCATTTATATTGTTTTGAAAATACTTGATAAGTTGAGTTTGAAGCTCCCTCTTAAGAACTGGGTCTTTAATAAAGGAAACATGAAAGAACCATCTACCCCTACCAGCTCTTCTCCCATCCCAAGCAGTAGAGCTTTTCACTGGAACATGATTTGAAAATGTTATTGGATGCATCTTTCACTTTGATAAAGCATTTCTCAGCTATGATTATGCTTTAAACAAGTCAATAAAAAAAGCTCAGACTCAAAGTCATGTAGACAATCCTCAAAACATAGACTTAAAGATAGAGAATTACCAAAGGTTGACCAAGGAGACGAAAGAGATTCAAATGAACTAACATCAAAAGAACTAAACATTCAACAATGAGAATATAAAATATCTTCAAGATTATCTGATGGGTGGATACCTAGTGCTGTTCATTTCTTTTAAGCATAAATAAATTTAAAGGTCATCCAAGTCTAGCTAGCTAGGCAAGTGAAAACCCTACAGATCAGAAAGTCAAAAGTTAACCTGTGCTGGGCTAGAGCACATGTGGACAAAAAGAAAAAGGACAACAAGATTTTAGAAAAACGACACCTGGGGCAAAGGGTGACTAACCAAAGTTGGTAAAAGGGAATGCATCAGCATGCCAGATGCTCGGTTGAGAGTTTTCTTCTCGTGGGTCAGGGGAAAAATTCTAAGTCCCAGCAAAACATTGGAAAATAATAAGTGTAGAGACATCATTACCTCTCAGGCTCTAAGGGGATCAATAAAAAAGTAAGGGGTGAAACAGACTGACTAAAGTCCAACTGGGGAAGGGTATATTAAAGTCCATTGTGTAAGATGATTCGCTCACCCATCACTCCACATGACTCGGAAGGTGTAATTGTACAATCATAGTTTATAATGCTACAGGGAACTGCAACTTAAAGACATATTCCTAAATCCATCATGAAAAAGTTCATTTGTATGTGTTGAAAACATTGTATAGATTCTCTTTCCACAGTTCCTGAATGTATTAGCTTCAAGGTTATCTTCTCAGGCTCACTATGTGCAAAACAATAGGACATCTATTACCAAGCTAATATTTCATGGGGATGAAGTGTGAAAGAAAAGTTCACATTAGCAAAAATGACTAAACCTCTTTCTACACATTTTAGAAAACAGGGCCTTGCAGGCCTCACTTAGGCTTAGTAAATGAATTTAAACGCCACATTCATTTATGTTATTCAGAGCACATATAGCATTCAAATTATAAATTCATCATTAATAAATCTTGTCAGTGTTTGTGTTACAGTAGTTTTTAAATTAAATAACTGCTAATACATTGCTTTAATTATATTGATGAACTGCATTCTTCAACTTTTGCATGTAATATTTAGAACATTTTATTCTTGAAAATCATTGTTGTTTTATTGCAAACTCTTAATTAACATCATAAAGTATCAAATAGAATTAAATGAATTTCCTATTGATTTGCAGGCATCTATTGTCTCTAACGCCTCTAAATCCTTTTTCAGGTTTGTCATATTTACAATATGCTTTCTCAGTCAATTAGTATTGTCAGGAATGTAGGTGCAACATTGTTAAACCTGCAACATCTTGCAAACTCCATATCCAACGCAAGTCGATTTTGTAAAGCCATTGATCTTACGGCAACCATTTCTGTGTCAACTAACAAGAAAGCACCTGCTGTATCTGTAGATGTTGAAAAATGGCCCTCTCTGAAGGGTCACCCCAAACTTTTTGCCTTCCTCCTTCTCTTTCTTTAATCTCGTTTTTGTTGGCTTCAGGATTCTGGGCACTTTACTACTGCTAAACAGTGCTAAAGTACATGTGCTTTCTACATAAAACATGGTAACATTGGCTCATACTCAACTGGCATATTTAATTTACCTATACGCCCCTAGTAAAGTGCACTAGATGTGCCATGGTCTGTAAATTAAATGCTACTAGTGGGCCCTTTAACCGTGTCTCAGGTCTGCCATTGCTAGGCCTGTGAGTGCAGTTTCACTGCCACTTCGACTTGGCACTTAAAACTACTTGCCAAGCCTTTAATTCCCCTTTTCTTCCATATAAGTCACCCCTAAGGTAGGCAGGACATGTATTTACAAGTTTTACATGTCAAAAGTCATTTTTCACTACTGTGAATCCTTCTTCTCTCATAGGCCAGCATTAGAGATGTCCTTATATGCTTTAAAGTGGTAATTTCTGATCTGAGAGGAATAGACTTGTCATATTTGGTATGGTTGAAACATTAGTAAGAAATCCTGTTTACTGGTGAAGTTGGATTTTACATTACTATTTCAGAAATGCCACTTTTAGAAAGTAGGCATATCTCTGGCCTACTTACTGCCATCTGTGTCTTACAGCCTGTCTCCAATCCACGTCTGGTCAGTGCTGGCAGACAGGGCTGGGTTGAAAGGGGAACTTGTGCACTTCAGAACCACTCTTTGAAGTTTCCTCCACTTCAAAGGTACTTTTGGATTTATATATACAGGGTGGGTGGCCCCACAAAATCAGACACTTCTGGACCTGCAACTGAACTCTATCAGAGGGACTACCTGGCTGCCCAAAGGACTCATCTGGACTGCTTTGCTGAAACGACTGCTCTCCTGCTTGTTGCCCTGCTGCCTGCTGGCCCCGACCCTGCTGGAAAGTCTCGGCCTTCCTCTACAAGTGCTTTCCAAGCACTTGGATTGAGCGTGCCTCCTGTTCTGAAGTCTCAGAGGCAACAAAAGCTTCACCAAAGAAAAGAAAATTCCTGAACGTCAAAGAGTCGACGCAACGTCTGCAGAGATCGACGCAGTGCCTGCCTTGGGGTTGGAAAATTGCTGCATTGCCTACTGGATCAACGCAATGACCGCTCCTTCCTACCAGCGCTTTCTGGATTTTCAGCGCATTGTCCCTGGGCATAAAAATACCCCTGCATAGTAGTGAGGAACCAAGGCTGAGCTCCTGGAAATCAGCGCATCTCCTTGAAATGTGAATAGAAACAACGCATTGTCTTTGCCATGCCGGAAAATCCGGTGCATCGCCTTACTTTTCAACGCATCCTCTCCTCAGCGGCTCCTTTGCATGGTTATTTTTTATGCATCCCACGCACTGTGTGTTAAAAGGATACAACCACTGATTGTAAAGGATTGAGACTCATTTAAACCTTTGAAAAGTGATATCTTGACTTGTGCATATTGGATGTTTGTGATTTTGGTCTTACTTTATTCAGATAAATATTATCTATTTTCCTAAACTGGTGTGGAGTGCTTTTTGTGATGTTTTCACTGTGTTACTGTATGACTTACTGCCCAAATACTTTCTACATTGCCTTCTTAGTTAAGCCTGCCTGCTCTGTGCCAAGTTACTGGAGGGTGAGCACAGGATAGTTTAGGTTGTGTAGTGACTTACCCTGACTAGGATTGTGGTCCCTACTTGGACAAGGGTGTATATTTCTGCCAACTAAAGACCCAAATTCTAACATTAGTTGTCTACAGTTGTTGACAACTTCCTTATCTTGTGATCATTCACAATCACTCCCACAGATGTCACTATATCATAAAAAATATCTCCTACAATCTCTGAAGCACTGGCACCTCTTTTGACTTGGGTGTTTGACTTCTCATCCCAAACGAGATCATTGAAATGCTCCACATGATAAACATTTGGAAAGACATATCCTAGATAAAGTGTTCCATACCATCCTTTAGGTAGCTTATAATAAACATTTTCCCACAGATAAAATAATCACCTGGTATGGCAGGGTATTGCCGAGCTAGCGTGAATGTCCAAACACTCTTAAACAAAACACGCCTACATTCATGAAGCCGTACAAATTTTGTGTTAGTTTTTGATTTAGGTCTATATAAATACAGCTTTCCTACATATTGCCAATCTAAAGCAAGGGATCCTTGACTTCCAGCTAATAAATTAGCATATTCTTCTTTACCCCAACTATGTAGCACAACTACTTTCTCTACCTTTGTTTTCATGGCTTTTCTCCTGTCTTCAACTTGTCCTATACACTCATTTTCTAGTGGGGTAAGAATACAAGTCACATTATTTCTTTGGGCATAGACTATACCAAATGTAGGTTCAAAGAATACTCCTACCGTGTCTATATTTTTAGTTTTGGCAAATGAGAAAACTAAGGGCCTGATTTAGATCTTGGCGAAGGGGGAAATACTCTGTCACAAACATGAAATATTATCCCGTCCGCCGTATTACGATCCTATTATATCCTATTGGGATCATCATACGGCAGATGGGATGTTTGTCACATTTGTGACGGAGTTCTCCCTCCGCCAAGATCTAAATCAGGCCGTTAGTCATGGTTCGAATAACCATATTGGAAATTCGCTTGCTGGTACAAAAGAGTCAGCACCAAACTACAGGAAATCTCTGAAGTCAAGGGGATACTGTGATAAGTGATTCTTTCACTAACTGATGAAAGCAATTCAGTGCAAACATAGGCCCTCATTACAACTCTGGCAGACGGTGTTAACTTGGCGGTAGCACCGCCAACAGGCTGGTGGTAACTAACGCCAAATTATGACATTGGCGGTTTGGCTCAGGCCAAACCGCCAATGTACCACACCGTCTGCCACGGCGGTAACGACGGCTAGGCTGTAGACTGATGTCTCCAGCCCAGCAGCCGTCACTAGTCCGCCTGCGGGATAATGACCCTGCATACCACCATGGTTTTTGTGGCAGCTGTACTGCCACAAAAACCATGGCGGTAGGCACTATCAGTGCCAGGGAATTCATTCCCTGGCACTGATAGGGGTCTCCCCTCCTCCTCTCCCCTCCCCACAGTCCTCCACCAACAGCCACGGCCCCCCTACCACACCCAAAGGCTGATAGGGCCCCCTCCCCCGCCCCCCCAACTCCATGGGGCCCCACCATACATGCCCCCCACTCACGCATGCACACACTATTCACACACATACACGCACACACACATGCACACATACATGCACGATACACCCCCGACACACCACACCCCCTGCATTCATACACGCACTCACACCTCCCCTCTATACACACACAGTCACACCCCCATTCACGCACACATCACACAACACCCCCCACTCCCTTCCCCTGTCGGACGATCACCTTACCTGTCTCGGTGGTCGTCTCGGAGGGAACAGGTTCCATGGGGCCTGCTCCGCCGCCAGCACCCTGTCACCACAACACCGCCACGCCGAATACTGTAACGTAATTCGGTGGGCGGTGTTATGAAGACGTGGTGGTGACGGTGGAGCAACCTCCACTGCACAGCCAGTATGGCTGCTGGCAGCTCTCCACACAAATTATGGCAGAGAGTCGCCAGCAGTCATAATATGGTGGTCTGAAGACCGCCAACACTGGCGGTCTTCGGTCTGGCGGGACTTCAGCGGTCTGCTGTCATAAATAGGGCCACAATCTCTGACTTCCATGTTATTTACATGCTCATATGACAGATTATAATATATATTAGGAGACAAATCACCATTAGAGCCATCTGCGTATAAATCATTCTCATTAAACAAGGATATTATTTTTTGCAATAGGGCTTATACAACTTTGGGCACTTGTAGATTTAACCTTTTCTGATTCAATAGGTGTGGGTAAACTCAATTCAATAAGCAACAAAATAATCAGTATAACTGTTACAGCTAATACTCCTACACATAAGAACTTGAGCTTACTATTTTTGTTTCTATTTGACTCCATGAGTTCTCTAATTTCAGACCAAAGATAAAAAATTCAAGATGTAAAAATGCAAATTGTGAAAACAAAAATATCTACTGCCTTTTTCACCCGTTTTTGTCAGCAAAGCAAATAGCAAGAAAAATAAAACTAAACTTTTGTTTTTCTCAAAATTGAGGTGTAAATGTAAAACAAATCTTCTTCAAATTACCTCTAATAACATTTCAAATGTCTTTCATAAATATGCAGATTAGAAATCACCAATAAGCACATCCAGGATGTAATATCTCAGTTCATCAAGTGGTAAGTGCCAAGAAATTTCAAAGTTCAGTTCTGCCACAAGAACGCTTTCAGGAATGTTGAACTGGATACGTATTGTTAAAACAAATGGTGGTAAATTCTTTCTCCCAGTCATTTGCTGCAAAATATGTCCATTCAAGTGCTGTATACTTTTGACAAGAAACTCCGATTCTCTTTGATCTCCAAACTACTGGTTTGTCAGTGTCACATGTCACTCTGACCAGATTCTTCAGTTTCTTCTGGAACAGCTGGAGGCACTTGCACTACTGGCATAGCTTGTTCACTTGGCCATTTGTCTCTGGTTGTAACTCATTTTGCTACAGCACTAGGTCCTTCGTCAGCATCTGAACTTTGCAGAGTCAACTGTTTCTATTTTGACCCTTCTGTACCAACCACAGGTGTTGACTCACTCAGACCCCACTCAGACCCCAGTTGTGCTGTATCAGTCACTTACACATCCCCAACAACTTGACTAACCTGATACGTCTGTCTCACTGTAACCAGTCTTTCAAGGGCAGGTGATGTACCATAAAGGGGACCTGGAACTTTGGGAGTGTGGCTTGTATGTACCTAATTAGGGAGACAAGCACACTTCATGAACTGGTGTGGCCCCTTCAAACGCAGTCATTCTTTGTGGGCTTTCTGACCATTACCCAGTCGCCTTGACACAGCTCATGGCAAAGTTCTTGCTGCAGAGGGAATATAGCTTCTCCAACCGAACAAGACACAGAATGAAGAACATCAGCTAGTCCATTGCAATAATCCAGCACCATGTAATCTGCAATGTTCACAAGCGCATTCGCAGGTACAGCTGGCAATCTCATGGCATGTCCCATGATAATGTCATGAGGCAACAACCCAGTCTTTCTGTTAGGAGTAGATTGCAAAATCATCAGAACAATAGGCAATGTGTCAGGCCCTTTCAATGAGGTGCAAGTACATACTTTCACCAGTCTGGATATCGGATTTCCATTAACCTGCTCCACCAGTCCAGACGCCTCAGGGCTGTAACTGCAATGTAGTCTTTGCTCAAATTGTAATGCTGCGTATAATGCTTTCAGGACTTCACTGTTGAAGTTTGTCCCTCTGTCTTACTCTAGAGACGTTTGGAAGCCAAACCTTGGTATCAGATCTCTAAGTAACAGTTTTGCTATTGTAAGATTGTTCTTTTTCCTCGTCAGGTAAGTCTCAACCCAGCATAAGAAAACACACACAACAACCAAGGTGTCTCTCAGTCCATTGCTTACGGGAAGCTAAAAAAAATCAAGCTGCATCCTCTTGAAATATCCTCCTGATTTTCATATGTGACTCAGTGTGACTACTGTACATTTCCCCACATTCATCTGCTGCCATGAATCTGAATTTGGAGTTAAACCAAGTTTGCTTGAATGTCCTAACCATAGCATCACGACTGGCATGAGCCGGACCATGGTAATGCCTAGCTATAGGTGACAACAAACTATTGGGCATCACAACACTCCCCAAACATCTCTCTTATCTCTCTTGACACAACCTACTGTAATCCAGCTCTGCTGTTCTTCCTCTGAAACTCCCACCTGCAACCTCTTAATTTCCTCCAAGTATCCATAGCAGTTAACAGTAGATTGTGACATGTCATCATTTGACTCCTTGGAGTACACTCCAATAGAAACAGTACAATTCAAGGGACAGTATCTTGCCACCTCATTGTAGTTGTTGTAGAGAGTTACATAACTAGTGGGTTTGCAGTGTGCATAGCACTTCACAACCGCAATTTGAGAAGGCAACTGTAATGCATTCAAAAGGTTATATACTTGATCTCCAGTGTGAATTGGGGATCCAGAAGAGGTCATAAAGCATCTCTCTGGGACCACAACTGTTCAAAGTCGTGATCAAGACCAAAGCCATATTGACTATCCGTGAATATTGTCACCTTCAGCTGTTCAGAAACACAGCATGCTCTTCTAAGGGCAAATAATTCAGCCACTTGGGCAAAAAAGACTCCTTGAAGCCAGGAGGCGTTGACTACACCTGAGACTGTACAGACTGCATAACCAGCTCCCAGGATACCATCATAGTCTCTTAAACAGGAGCCATCAACAAACATTACATAATAATTTTCAGGAAGTGGAATATCTCGAGTGTCAGGCCTTGACTTGGTGCAGAGTTCAGCGACATCTAGACAGTCATACTCAATTTCATCAGTACAGTCATCATTTACATCATTATCATTCACAGGAATTGGCAAAGGACTTGCAGGATTCATAGTATTACAATCTTTGAGATTAATGTTTGGTGTAGCAAGTATGATCTGCTCATAACCAGTAAAACCACTGGTCATATGTTGTTTCTTGGTACAGGTTAGCTAAATTTCCACAGAGTAGGGGACAAAACCATTCAAAGAACGACCCATAACAATGCTTTTGCACTGTTCTATGAGGACACTCGCAGCTGTAACTGACTTAAGACAGCCAGGCAATGCTACAGCCACAGGATAAAGAGTGGCAGAATAATATGTAACAGGTCTGTTGGCATTTCCATGCATTTGAGCCAAAACAGAGAGCACATTTCTCCCTCTCACAGCAGTACCAAGTAAAACATTTAATGTAATCAGGTATTACCAGAGCAGGGGCACAACATAGATTTTCTCACAACTCTGTGAAGGCACGTTTGCAGCAGTCACCCAATTGTACCGGATCAGTCACATCTTAGTGTCAGCCTCTGTGAAAGCTTGGCCAAAAGGGAAACATTTGGAATTCACAGGCAACAGTAGACAACCATTCACAGGTACATCCTGACTTCTTTTTGCATCTTTGGGAGATCCATTTTCAGAATTGCTGAGATTTTTTCTTGCAACACCTTCCTTGTACCTTTCTCTATCAGGTGACCTAAGTACAAGATTTATTTCTTACAGTACTGAAATTTAGTCAAGAAAACGTTATGTCCATCCTCAGCTAAGTGATTCAGCAGGTCAATTGTATCCCTCCTACATGCCTCCTGTGTATTTGATACCACTAGTAGGTCATGAATGTATTGAACTAAGGCTGAATGGAAGGTCATTTTAAGTGTCTCCAGATTATTTTTCAAGACTTCAGGTTTGGGGTCGAGACTCCACCTTTAGTTTAGATGGGGCAGCAACATGCTTTCAGGTTTAGAGATCAGGGCATAGGTAGGAATCATTAAATTTTTCACATTAATGGTCACATCATCGCTGTTCTATGTTTCATGCTCCTAATAATCGCAGTTCATGTTTTATACACTGGGATGCAGTCTCTTCAATAAAATGTATTGAAACGTTCCCTGCATCTCTTTGTTTGCATTCATGTGTATGAGACCTTGTGAAGAGAAAGGGATATGATCTGTCGACCACGATTTCCCTGAGAAGTCTGAGCGTTATGTGTCCAGGCTGCAGATATCATCCTCACTTCCTAGGTTTGGGTGAGGTGCTGTTAGCTAGACAACGCAGTCAGGCCAACAGCCTCCATCCGGTGTGAGACTGACTCAGTCACTCACACATGGTGGTGCTGCCACCCCAAACTCAGCACTTTTACCCCCATGGTAAGAGTCTTATGACATGGCACCACCAGCGTTGGTCAGGCACTCATTTTACAGATTTTCCAAGTATTTCCCCATTTTTGGTGTTCCTGACTCTGAATTCTATAATTTGATATGGCGGAACCACAAGCAGTAAACATAATAGCAAACTGTAGTTGACCAGTCACACAGTATTTACTTGCTAATGGTCTCACCGATGAGGGTGGGGAAATTACATTTGTGGTAGAGGCACATGATGCATACCAAATAGAAACATGTCACTCATACGTCACTTTTCCTGCAGTCAACGCAGATTCACATATATTTCATATATACAGAATTGCAAATGTACCTCAACAGTACAGAGCATACCAATACCTAGAGCTACCTCTAACTGATCAAGAACACCAAGATTGGTTCGCAGACGCCTTACCACATGTAATACGACATGTTAGATTAGATCATTTGAGCAATGACAGCCCTACATGGCCAACACTGGCTACAAATACACCACATCCCAATATACAAGCTATGCCGGTAGTAGAATTACATACATTTTGTAATGACCGTGTAGGTATATACAGAGGCTTGCTACAATTTGTAATGCGGACATTAAGCACCGCCCCAGCGATGGCTGCTCCAGCTGGACATAAGTTGGCTAGAGCAGGAATCAATCTGCAAACTGTACATACAGCAATGGGTAAACCACCCACCAAACCGGAGAAAATTCAGATTTGGATTGCACAAAAAACAATGATAGTCTGGAGGCCAGACCAAATAAACCACAATTACAAGGTAATTCCTGTAAAGACAATACCTAGCAAGTACAAGAGGACTCTAAAATAAAAACCCACGGACAAACAAAAATCTAATAAAGATAAAAAAGGGTCACCTAGGCGACTCTCCCCATTCAGAGACCTCAGCAAAAAGATATAATTTAATAAATAGCGAAACTTTAAAAACTACTGACAGATATCAGTATAATGATTCTCACCCATCTTCTCCTTCCAGGACTCTCCAGACAAATGGAGTGAGAGAGGAGGGCGGTCAGAACACCGAAACGAGTATGTGAAACTGAAAAAGGAGTCACAACGCTCTTTGGAGATCTTCACAAAAAAGGAAGAGAAACATCCACAACAAAAACCCCAGTTTAAAAAGAAAAAGGTTGCAGCTATTTCAGCTAAACCTTCATACGTATTGGGAACGCTGCGAAAGAACAGCAATTGGGCAGTGACTCTGCTAGACAGTGCAGCAGAGGTCACAATATGTCGCCAGAATCTTATAGAACATCTGGGTGTGACACAGACAACGACTTCCTTAAAGTCAAAACAGTGAACAGGCGCATCTCGTTGAGGGAGACATAGAGCACACTAAAGTTATTTTTTGGGGAAGATTAACACTTAATTATGATATCCTCCTGGCAGAAAAAGATTGGCCACCTAAATTTGTTCGTACAATTCCACAAGGGGAAGATGTAATTTTGCCTTCTTTCTCAGTCCGTGTTCCAGATGCAGTAAAAGAGGGTTATGCCGCAGATTGGGCCTTGACGCAAACACCAGTGCTGTGCCGCAACCATGTGGGGTGGGATAAGGATTTCCCTTGCCATGTCATACCGATACACTCAACTCAACAAATACAACCTCAATATCCTATAATGCACGAGGATAAAGCACCAGCAAGAAAAAGTCTATCACAACTTGAGTTCCAGGGAGTAACTGAACCCTGCTCATCTCCAATGAACAATCTCTTGTTTCCTGTAGCACAACCAGACCATTCATGTGGAATAGTCTTCGATTATAGACACTGAAACAGTCATATGACCCTGGCGGCCCGAAGACCGCCAGGACTGCAGTGGCGGTGTCACCACCGACGGGCCGGCAGTGAATACCGCTGAATTAGGAGTTTTGCAGTTTGGTCGAAGCCTCCACCTGTCCCGCCACATTACCGCCTTCCACCGTGCTGGAGGTTAGCACCTCCAGCACGGTGGATGGTGTCATACCACTAGTGGTATCACGAGGTGGGAGACTGCCAGCATTTGTCTGCCGGTCGCACCGCCAGAAAAAGCTGGCGGTCTTGCACCCTGGCGATAGGAATAAGCAGTCCTGTTGCCAGGATACACTCGCACACACGTCCACATACCCGCACACATGGACTCACATACTCCTACACACAAACACCCCCCCACTCACCGACACGCTTGCGTCATACACCCCTATTCACACTAACATACATACACAAACACTGCACTCATGCACGCATTCACTCTGCCCTCCCCAGTGCATACATACATTCACACCCACCCCCGCACATACATACATTCACACCCCGCTCCCCCAGCGCATACATACATTCACACACTCCCTCCCCCTGCACTACATACACACACTCACACGCTCTCCCAGTTCACTCACATAAACAGGCACCACCCTCCTCCGTCCACTTACACACTCACTCCCACCCCATTCACTTACATACACATGCACACACATACACGCACTCACCCCTTCAATCCGCTCAATCGCACTCACGCACTCAATCGTTCGCACCCGCACACACGCACTCATGCACTCACCCCTCCCCATCCACAAAAAGTCACTCACCCCATCCACAAACACTCACTCACCCTCCACCCCATCCACAATCACTCACCCCCCACCCCATCCACAATCACTCACCCCATCCACAAACAATCACTCACACACGCAGACACGGACCCACAAACGCCCTCACCCTGCATTCATGACATTCACACAGGCACTCACACACGCAGAAACACCCTCCCCTGTCGAACGATCCACTTACCTCGTCCGTTGAGGAGGTCGTCTGGGAGCGAACGGGTCCTGGTGCTTCCACCTCTGGCAGCACCTCACCATCTGAACACCACCACACCATGTAACGGGTTGAAATGCGGGGTCTTTTTGGTGTGGCGTACCGCCTCTGCTCTGCCGACCACCAGCACGACTGGTCTCTGAATTCCACCCGATTTCGGGCAGAAGTCACCGATCAGTCGTATTAGAGCAGTCTTAAGACTGCCAGCACTGGTGGTATTTCAGCTTCGGTGGTCTTTGGAAAAGACCACCAAAGTCGTCATGAGGGCCATAGTGTGCAAAAAATATAAAACAACCTTGGATATTTCCAATGTTTTTTTTTTGCCACAATCTAGTGCCAGAAACCCGGAATTTAAGTGCCTTCACAGTTCTAGGGTCTCAAAGAAATATTTGGTAGACTCCTTCCAAGGTATAAGAACAGCCCAGGACTGTTTGCTGCCCGTGTGACATCACTATTACATGATATTGATCCTGAGGTGTTGTCCTATGTTGACAACATCTATTTGACAGATGGTGATCTCAACACACACTTATCCTGGGTAGATGGCATTGTTCAATTTCAAGAAAACAAAAATTGTTTATCTTGGTGTCCTATTTTTAGGATACAAACTTTTAGATGAGAATAAAAGCCTGCCACCAACCTTTTCCTTTACTCCTCCATTTTTGCTGATCTCGTTTTTGTTAGCTTTTAGGACTGCACACTTTATTACTGCTAACCAGTGTTAAAGGGCTTGTGCTCTCTCTTTTAAACATTGTAAAATTGGCATACAGAGAATTCGCACATGTGATTTACTTGTAATTTCCTAGTAAAGTGGTACTATAGGTACCCAGGGCGGTAGATTAAATATTACTAGTGGACCTGCAGCACTTATTGTGCCACCCACTAAAGTAGCCTTTTAAAATATCTCAGGCCTTCCATTGCAGGCTGTTCGTACAGTTTTGGACTGCCATTTCACCCTGGAAAAATAAACCTTTTACCAGGCCTAATCCTTCCTTTTTAATACATGCACGTCACCTCTATGGTAGGCCATACACAGCCCAGGGTGAAATATATTCAAAAAGAAGGATATGTACTTTTAACTTTCACATGTCCTTGTAGTGAGAAAATCGTTTTTCCATTACTGTGAGGCCTAGCTGACCCATAGGATAACACTGGTCACTTTAGTACATTTAATAATTGATAACTCAATTGAGAGCAGGTCGGGAAGTTGAGTATGGTCTCTATAAAATTGGACTTTTAAATCCTCTTTAACAGTAAAGTCCAATTTTAGGTCACAATTCTGAAAATGCCACTTTTCGAAAGTTGCCACTTTCTTGTCCAAACAATTTGGTGCCAGCAGCCTGTATTCTGAATCGCATGACAAAGTGTAGCTGCTGCTTTGTCTTTGTGTATTGCTCCCAGTGAGACAAAGGGGGAGTAGGTGTTGGCAGGATGGGCCATCTCTACTTGATAGGGAGGAGGACCTATCACCTACCACACTTGCACATCACAAAGCCTCTGCCTAGCACACTCACAAAGGGTTTCACACCAGTCTACTGTGCCCCCTGGCAAGCTGGGGCATGGGCAGGGAACCAGGAAATTCCAAACACCTCTGGGGGTGGAAACCTCCAGAACCTTTTCCTATGTCAAGGCTCGCACCTAGTAAAAATATTCTACCCTCATACCCAAACCTTCAGTACACCTCTGGACCTGTGGATGACTCAGAAGGACTCCTGTGCTTCTCTGTAAGAAGGACTGATACTCTGCTGCCCTGCTGCCTGAGTGGGAAGGATTAAACCTGTATCTTGAACCCAGGATCACCAGAGTGACTCCAAGGGCTAGTTGGCTGGCTTCAGAGCCTCAGGGATCCAACATCCTGAACCCAGCACCTGGACTCTGCCTGCTTTGAGTCTTGCCTCCCAAGTGGTGCCACACCAGTCCTGGACCTTTGGAAGTTGGCCTGAAGGTCCTCTGCCAGCGCAGCTGTGGTCTTTTGGGCAGAACTGACGCAGCCGTATGCATCTCCTCACAGATCTGCATCGGAACCACCACTTTGTGACACATCCCAGATGCAAGACCTCACATCGCAGCCCTCTGCTTTGCGAAACCACCCTTGCATGATGCATCCCCGATGCAGGATTTCGCATTGCAAGTCTTCATCGATGGCATCCTCGACGATGGCACAGGAACTTGCATCACAAGCCCTGACAATGGCTTCATCAGAACCACCCCAGAGGTATGCACCTCTGACACAGGACCTCGCATTGCCACCCACAGCCACACGGAACTGGCACTATGTGGCACACCCTCAATGTGGGATCTCGCAACACTCTTCATCCAGGATTTAAGGTACTTTATTTAGCGGCCCCAACTTGGTCCATGTACCTGGAATACGCTTCATCGCAGTTGGCCTTAACTTGTGACTTTATCCTGGTCTGGGGTGACCAGGTTATCGCTTTGTGCTTCTAAGCACTGTTTTTACATAAGCCTCTAAAACAGCATATCTCTGGTTCTGCTGATTGGGTTTTTGCCAAGAAGAAGCTGACTTGGAGAGGGAATGTAGCCAGGAATTATGAGAGGTCTCCAGAGCAAAAGAAGTTCCCTTTGTGAAGTGCACCAAGATTTTGAAAAGCAAATGTGTAACCTGGCAACCTACTTTGTGTCCGAGGGACTGGTGCTGCTCCTTACAGACCTCAGATCAGAAGGTCCCTTTGCACTGCTAATGTAGAAACCTGTATGGGTCCGCTGAAGACCCAGTCTGGGGGCTGCAACACCCATGACTGACTGCTCATCTGCATAGAGCCTTGGAGGCTGCAACTACCAAAGGTTAGTACCCAACTTAAATGCATGCTGCTCTGATCCCGCTCAGCCCTTTGTGTTCTGAACGAGATCACCACAGCAGTTCCTGTGTTGACAAAGCTTCCACTGCACAATACAGTACATAGAACACACCCTCCAGTGCCACAAGAGCTGCATCTCTACTGAACTGTTAAAAATGGTGCCTAGCTGTAAATGGAATGAGAGACTGAGCACACAGTCCTGGTTCTAGCCAGGAGTCCACTTGGCTCCTCCAGCCTGCCTCCGTGCCCCTGACCCCGCCGTCTGCCGCTAGGAGAAGTTCGAGGCCCTCCACCACCCGCAGGCACCCGCCTGCGCCTCATCCCTGGTGCCTAGAGGTAGGCATATCTAGTTGTGCTCTGCTTTGTTATATTTCGTGTATTTCGTTATTTTCAAATCGTTTTTCGTTTTCTGCACTGTTTGTATCTGCCCCTGTGCCCTTTCTGTATTCCGCTTAGTTTTTGCCCTTATTGTGTGCTCGCCCGTTTTCCAGCTGGCTCTCGCCAGTCTCCTGATCCCTGCTGCTGCATCCCCTGCAGCCCCCCCCTCGCGCCCCCATTGGCCCTTCCCTCTCGCCTCCCAGCTGCTCCACCCTCCCACCTCCCACTCTTCATGGCGGCCGCTGCGCGGAGCCCTGTGTAACCCCTGACCTGGTTCTGGCGAGGAGTCCACTTGGCTCCACCAGCCTGCCTCCGTGCCCCTGACCCCGCCGTCTGCCGCTAGGAGAAGAAGTTCGAGGCCCTCCACCACCCGCAGGCACCCGCCTGCGCATCATCCCTGGTGCCTAGTGGTAGGCATATCTAGTTGTGCTCTGCTTTGTTATATTTCATCTATTTCATTATTTTCAAATCGTTTTTCATTTTCTGCACTGTTTGTTTCTGCCCCTGTGCCCTCTCTGTATTCCGCTTCGTTTTTGCCCTTATTGTGTGCTTGCCCGTTTTCCAGCCAGCTCTCCCCGGTCTCCTGATCCCTGCTGCTGTGTCCCCTGCGGCTCTGCCCCCCTCTCGCCCCCATTGGCCCTTCCCTCCCACCTCCCAGATGCTCCACCCTCCCACCTCCCCCTCTTAATGGCGGCCGCTGTGCGGAGCCCTGTGTGACCCCGTGACCTGGTTCTGGCTAGGAGTCCACTTGGCTTCACCAGCCTTCCTCCGTGCCCCTGACCCCGCTGTCTGCCGCTTGGAGAAGAAGTTCAAGGCCCTCCACCACCCGCAGGCACCCGCCTGCGCCTCATCCCTGGTGCCTACTGGTAGGCATATCTAGTTGTGCTCTGCTTTGTTATATTTCGTGTATTTCGTTATTTTCAAATCGTTTTTCGTTTTCTGCACTGTTTGTATCTGCCCCTGTGCCCTTTCTGTATTCTGCTTCGTTTTTGCCCTTATTGTGTGCTCGCCCGTTTTCCAGCTGGCTCTCACTGGTCTCCTGATCCCTGCTGCTGCGTCCCCCGCTGCCCCACCCCCCTCGCGGCCCCATTCGCCCTTCCCTCCCACCTCCCAGTTGCTCCACCCTCCCACCTCCCCCTCTTAATGGCGCCCGCTGCGCGGAGCCCTGTGTGACCCCGTGAGCTGGTTCTGGCCAGGAGTCCACTTGGCTCCACCAGCCTGCCTCCTTTCCCCTGACCCTGCCGTCTGCCGCTAGGAGAAGCAGTTCGAGGCCCTCCACCACCCGCAGGCACCCGCTTGCGCAGCATCCCTGGTGCCTAGTGGTAGGCATATCTAGCTGTGCTCTGCTTTGTTATATTTCATGTATTTCGTTATTTTCAAATCGTTTTTCATTTTCTGCACTGTTTGTATCTGCCCCTGTGCCCTTTCTGTATTCCACTTCGTTTTTGCCCTTATTGTGTGCTCGCCCGTTTTCCAGCCGGCTCTCGCCGGTCTCCTGATCCCTGCTGCTGCGTCCCCCGCGGCCCCACCCCCATCACACCCCCATTGGCCCTTCCCTCCACACTACCACCTCCCCTTCTCAATGGCGGCCGCTGCACGGAGCCCTGTGTGACCCCGTGACCTGGTTTTGGCCAGGAGTCCACTTGGCTCCACCAGCCTACCTCCGTGCCCCTGACCCTGCCGTCTAGTTGTGCTCTGCTTTGTTATATTTCGTCTATTTCATTATTTTCAAATCGTTTTTCGTTTTCTGCACTGTTTGTATCTGTCCCTGTGCCCTTTCTGTATTCCGCTTCATTTTTGCCCTTATTGTGTGCTTGCCCATTTTCCAGCCAGCTCTCCCCGGTCTCCTGATCCCAGCTGCTGTGTCCCCTGCGGCTCTGCCCCCCTCGCGCCCCATTGGCCCTTCCCTCCCACCTCCCAGCTGCTCCACCCTCCCACCTCCCCCTCCCCCTCTTAATGGCAGCCGCTGTGCGGAGCCCTGTGTGACCCCGTGACCTGGTTTTGGCCAGGAGTCCACTTGGCTTCACCAGCCTGCCTCCGTGCCCCTGACCCCGCCGTCTGCCGCTAGGAGAAGAAGTTAAAGGCCCTCCACCACCCGCAGGCACCCGCCTGCGCCTCATCCCTGGTGCCTACTGGTAGGCATATCTAGTTGTGCTCTGCTTTGTTATATTTCGTGTATTTCATTATTTTCAAATCGTTTTTCGTTTTCTGCACTGTTTGTATCTGCCCCTGTGCCCATTCTGTATTCTGCTTCGTTTTTGCCCTTATTGTGTGCTTGCCCATTTTCCAGCTGGCTCTCACCGGTCTCCTGATCCCTGCTTCTGCATCCCCCGCGGCCCCACCCCCTTGCGCCCCCATTCGCCCTTCCCTCCCACCTCCCAGTTGCTCCCACCTCCCCCTCTTAATGGCGGCCGCGCAATTGGCGCACCAGAGACAAGCCCGTCTGCGCACGTCCGTGCCTGGACCGCGCCTAGCGCCGGCTCCCCTGGCCCTTACTGCTCCGACCCCCCGAGCCAGCATTACTCCTCCACCAAAATCCATGCCCTCAACCCAGGACAGCTCCCTGCCTGTGCCCAGGCCAATCCCAAGCACACACATGGACCATTTACATGCCACTCATGCCATTTTTCCTGCACTCACACAAACACCAACAACACCAACACACACCACAACAACTCCAACACGCACCACAACAACACCAACACGCACCACAACAACACCAACACGCACCACAACAACAACCCCCACAACCACCTTAACTGCATACTCCTAAACACCCGCTCCGTCCACAAGCACGCCATCGAGCTCTGGGACCTGATCACAACACACTCCCCTGACATCGCCTCCCTCACGGAAACATGGATGAACTCCTCATCAGAACCCGACATAGCCATAGCCATCCCAGAAGGCTACAAAATCTCCCGTAGAGACTGCATAAACAAGCCAGGAGGAGGTATCGCCATCATACCCAAAAACACCATCAAAATCTCCACCAACACCCACGATACCCTAGACAGCGCAGAACACCTACACTTTTTAATTCACATCAACGCCAACACCACCCTTAGAGGAACCCTCATTTATAGACCACCAGGACCCCGCCCCCCATTCTGCGACGCCATCGCTGATACTATCAGCTCCCACGCCCTCACCTCCACAGACTACATTCTCCTTGGTGACCTCAACTTTCACCTGGAAAGCACCCACGACTGCAACTCCACAACGCTGCTAGACAACCTCACGAACCTCGGACTCAAGCAACTGGTCACCTCACCCACTCACTCAGCAGGACACACGCTTGACACAATTTTCACCTCCAGCAACCACGTCACCTTTACCCACACCACCGAACTCCACCGGACTGACCACCACTGAGTCCACTTCTCCTTCATGAAACCCACCACCGACAACACTCCGCACCCTACCGAATGTGGGACAAGGTCTCCAAAGAACACCTGAATGCCAAACTCACACAAGCTTCACCCCCCATCACGAACGACCCCAACATTGCTGCCCACAACCTCACACAATGGTTAACAACTTGCGCAGACTCCCTTCCCCCACTGAAAAGAAACAACAACACCCGCACCATCAAGACTGCCCCCTGGTTCACCACAGAACTCCAAGCCTCCAAACGTGAATGCCGCAAAATTGAGAAAGCATGGCGCCAATAACCCTCAATGAGCAATTTCGCCGCCCTCAAAACAACCATACGCAAACACCACCAACTCATCCGGGCCACCAAACGGTCATTCTACAAAGAACACATAGATAATAACTCACACAACAGCAAGGAACTCTTTACCATTGTCAAAGAGCTCACCAAACCCAAATCCAGCACCATCGACCCCCCTCACACCCAAATCCTTTGCGACTTCCTCTCCAATTACTTTCATCTCAAAATCATAGACATACACAACAGTTTCACAGCATTTGCACCCACCGTCCCCACCACCGACATGACCGTCAGCACAACGCCCCCCCACACCAACCAACTACACACCTGGACCCCAAACTACGACGAAGAAACCGAAAAGAACATGAACTCCATCCACTCAGGCTCACCCACAGACCCCTGCCCCCACCACATATTCAACAAGGCCAGCCAAATCATCGCACCCCAGCTCCGTGCCGTAATCAACAGCTCCTTCGACACCGCAACCTTCCCAGACACCTGGAAGCACGCCAAAGTCAATGCACTCCTCAAAAAACCCAAAGCAGACCCAGAAGACCTCACAAACTACCGTCCCATATCTCTTCTCCCCTTTCCCGCCAAGGTCGCTGAGAAGATAGTGAACGCCCAACTGTCTCACTTCCTAAAGGAAAACAACGCACTTGACACCTCCCAGTCTGGATTCCACAGCACTGAGACCGCCCTCATCGCCTGCACAGAGGACATCAAAACCAGAGTGGACAAGGGCGAGACCGTCGCTCTAATCCTTCTGGGCCTCTCCACAGCGTTCAACACTGTATGACACCAAATCCTCCACGCACGCCTTTTTGACGCAGGAATCTGACACAAGGCCCTAGACTGGCTCACCTCCTTCCTCGCCGAAAGAACCCAAAGAGTTCGCCTCCCTTCCTTCCGGTCCCCAGCCACCAAAAACATCTGCGGGGTCCCCCAAGAATCCTCCCTCAGCCCCACCCTCTTCAACATACACATGGCCCCCTTCGCCAACATCCTCCACCCCCACGGAATCACCATCATCTCGTACGCAGACGACACCCAGCTCATCATCTCAGTAAATAAGAACCCTTCCACCGCCAAGACAAACCTACACGCTCGACATCGCCAAATGGATGACAGCAAGCCACCTTTAACTCAACTCCAACAAAACAGAAATCATCATCTTTGGCCCCAACAAGACAGTATGGGATGCCTCCTGGTGGCCCACCACCCTCGGACCACCCCCAGCACCCTCCACCCACGCATGCAACCTCAGCATCGTCTTAGACAAATCTCTCTCCATGGACCAGCAAATCAACACCATATCATCCTCCTGTTTCAACACCCTTCGTATGCTACGAAAGACCTTCAAATGGATTCCCTTAGAAACAAGAAAAACAGTCACCCATGCCCTCATCAGCAGCAGACTGGACTACGGCAACACCCTCTACGCTGGTACCACAGCCAAGCATCAGCAAAAACTCCAGTGAATCCAGAATGTAGCCGCATGTCTCATCCTCAACCTCCCCCGTCACGAGCACATCTCCACTCACCTCAGATCCCTACACTGGCTGCCCATCAGCAAAATGATCATCTTCAAAGTCCTTACCCACGCTCACAAATCCCTCCACAACCCTGGACCAGCCTACCTTAACAAACGAGTAAACTTCCACACACCTACTCGATTTCTCCGCTCCGCTGACCTCGCCCTCGCCACATTCCCCCGCATCCAACGCACCACCTCTGGCGGCAGATCCTTCTCCCACCTCGCCTCCAAGACCTAGAACTCCCTCCCCACCAACCTACGCAAGACCCAGGACCTCCTAACTTTCAGAATGCACCTCAAGACATGGCTTTTTGAGCAGTAAACGGCAACCCCCTCCCCTCCCCCCCCCCTTCGCTTTGAGACCCTAACGGGTGAGTAGTGCACTTAATAAATATTTTGATTGATTGATTGATTTACAGAGAAATCTGCTGTATGCGCTTAATTAATGTCTATACCTATGCAACATATTTTGTTTTAGTGTATATTCAAAGTACTTTCTTTTAACTAAAGATGAGAACAAGGCTGAACAATATATTATTGTGTCTGTATGTTGATTGTTTAAAGCTCTTGTCCTCCCACATTACCTCCCTAAGAAGCATTTGACTTCTCACCTTCTCTACCGTGAGAGTCAAGTGTGCAAAGAGTGTAGTTGGCCCAGCTTGCAGAGTCATAACAGTATAGACCGCAGGACTGCAGGGTGCAAACAATCTCAGCAGCCACGACGTCTCCCAGTGAACCCTGAACGGGGTCTGTCAGTGATGGAAATTTGAACTTAAAGATTACCTTGTTATTAAGGCACAGTTCTGGGGGTATTAAACAGCCATATTCCTTGCAAAGAAAGCTATTTGTATTATTCTGTATATCTCCATTCCCTGTATATCTGAGCTGATGTTTGGAATGCTGAGATTGAATGATGTAATAGAATGTTGATGTGTGGTGTGGAGTGAAAGCTAGGAGACAGGGTCAGTTGTCGGGAGAATAAATCTTCTACAGGACCTACTTGCTGTTGCTGCAACCTAAGGGCATATCATGGAATAAAGAACTCACCCCTCAACTAAGTTGCTCCCGACTATTGTATTAAAACACTGCCCTTTATCAATCAATCAATCAATCATTGGATTTATAAAGCGCACTACGTACCCGTGAGGGTTTCAAGGTGCTGGGTGGGGGGGGGGGAACTGGTGTTACTGGTCGAAGAGCCAGGTCTTGAGGAGTCTTCTGAAGGTGAGTAGGTCTTGAGTCTGTCGCAGGTTGGTGGGGAGGGTGTTCCAGGTTTTGGCGGTGAGGTATCAGAAGGATCTGCCGCCAGAGGTCTTTCTTCAGATGCGGGGGACGACGGCGAGGGCGAGGTTAGAGGAGCGGAGATGACGGGTGGGGGTGTACAAGCTGAGTCTGTTGTTTAGGTAGGCTGGTCCGGTGTCGTGGAGCGATTTGTAAGCGTGGGTAAGAAGCTTGAAAGTGATCCTTTTGTCCACGGGGAGCCAGTGAAGGTTTCTCAGGTGGTGGGAGATGTGGCTGTGGCGGGGTACGTTGAGGATCAGTCAGGCGGAGGCATTTTGGATGCGTTGGAGGCGTAGTAGGTCTTTTGCTGGGATGCCTGTGCAGCGTGCGTTGCCATAGTCCAGCCTGCTGCTGACGAGGGCCTGTGTCACTGTTCTTCTGGTTTCTGTTGGGATCCACTTGTAGATTCTCCGGAGCATGCAGAGTGTGTTGTAGCAGGAGGAGGAAACTGCATTGACCTGTTTAGACAAGGTGAGGGAGGAGTCGAGGATGAAGCCCAGGTTGCGAGCGTGGTCGGTCGGTGTTGGTGGGGTTCCTAGTGCTGTGGGCCACCAGGAGTCGTCCCAGGCGGAGGGGGTGGATCCGAGGATGAGGACCTCCGTCTTGTCCGAGTTCAGTTTCAGACGGCTGTTTCTCATCCATTCGGCGATGGATTTCATTCCCTCGTGGAGGTTGGTTTTGGCGGTGCGCGGGTCTTTGGTGAGTGAGAGGATGAGTTGGGTGTCGTCGGCGTAGGTGAGAATGTTGAGGTTGTGTTGTCGGGCCACTTGTGCGAGGGGGGCCATGTAGATGTTGAACAGTGTCGGGCTAAGGGATGAGCCTTGGGGGACGCCGCAGATGATGTCGGTGGCTTCGGAGCGGAAGGGGAGGAAGCGGACTCTCTGGGTTCTGCCGGAGAGGAATGAGATGATCCAGTCGAGGGCTTTTCCTTGAATTCCGGTTTCGTGGAGGCGTGATTCCAGTGTGCAGGGGCAGACTGTGTCGAAAGCGGCAGATAGGTCCAGGAGGATGAGGGCTGATGTTTCGCCGTTGTCCATTTGGTGTCTGATGTCCGTCTGTGTGTTCGAGAAGGGCGGTTTCGGTGCTGTGGTTTCGTCTGAAGCCGGACTGGGAGGGGTCTAGGATGCCGTTGTCTTTGAGGTGGCTGGTTAGTTGTGTGTTGACGATTTTTTCAATCACCTTTGCTGTAAAGAGGAGCAGGGAGATGGGTCGGAAGTTCTAGAGGTCGTTGGGGTCTGCTTTGGGCTTCTTGAGGAGGGCGCGGATTTCGGCGTGTTTCCATTTTTCAGGGAATGTCGCTGTTTCGAAGGAGATGTTGATGACCTTCCGTAGTTGGGGGGCGATGGTGGAGTCGGCTTTGTTGTATACATGGTGGGGGCAGGGGTCTGACGGAGATCCTGAGTGGATGGAGTTCATGATCTTGCGCATCTCTGTGTCGTTCACGTTGGTCCAGGAGGTCAGGTGGTTTGCACAGGTGGAGTGTTCGGGGGTGGGATCTGGTGTGGGAGTGACGTCAAAACTGTTGTGGATGTCGGTGATCTTCCGGTGGAAGAAGGTGGACAGTGCGTTGCAGAGTCCTTGGGATGGAGGGATGTCATTGATGTGGGCGCTGGGGTTGGAGAGTTCTTTCACGATGCTGAAGAGCTCTTTGCTGTTGTGTGCGTTGTTGTCCAGGCGGTCTTTGAAGTGGGATCGTTTGGCCTGTCTGATGAGTTGGTGGTGCTTGCGGGTGGCGTCCTTGTGGGCTGTGAGGCTGTCAGGTGTGCGTTTGAGGAGCCATTCCTTTTTTAGCTTCCGACAGTCGCGTTTGGAATTTAGGAGCTCGTCGGTGAACCAGGTGGCTTTTCTTCTGGCTTGGTGTCGGTGGGTTTTTTGAGTGGCGCAAGGGTGTTGGCGCAGTCGTTGATCCACAGGGTGAGGTTGTTGGCGGTGGTGTCTGGGTCGGTGGAGTCGGGGGTTCTGGACGAGGGCCTTGGTAAGCTGGTCTTCCGTAACTTTGCTCCAGCATCGGCGGTGTGGTTTTTGGGTGCGATGGTGCTCGGTATGTTTCTTGTAGGTGAAGTGGATGCAGTGGTGGTTGGTCCAGTGGAGTACGGTGGTATGGTTGAAGGTGATGTGGGCGCTTGAGGAGAAGATGGGATCAAGCGATGTGGGTTGGTGTGTTGACGAGTTGTCTGAGGCCGTGGTTGGTGAGGTTGTCGATCAGAGTAGTGGAGTTGGTGTCGTCGTTGTTCTCCAGGTGGAAATTTAGGTCCCCGAGGAGGATGTAATCCGTTGAGGTGAGTGCGTGGGTGCTGGTGAGGTCGGTGAGGGATTTGCTGAATGGTGCTCGTGGTCCGGGGGGTCTGTAGATGAGCGTTCCTCTGAGAGGGGTGTTGGGGTCGGTGTGGATGCGGAAGTGTAGGTGTTCGGCGGTCGTCTTGAGGGAGTCGTCAGTGTGGGTGTCGACCTTGAGGGAGGATTTGTGGGCGATGGCTATGCCTCCTCCGATACCGTTGTTGCGGTCCCTACGGATGATCTTGTAGCCGTCCGGGATGGCTATTGCGGTGTAGGGCGCCGAGGAGTCATTCCACCAGGTTTCGGTCAGGAAGGCTACGTCTGGGGCGGTGGAGTCGAGCAGGTCCCAGAGCTCGATGGCGTGCTTGCGTGCGGAGCGGGTGTTAAGGAGTATGCAGTGGAGGTGGTTAGTTTCAGTCTTTGTTGGTTTCGTTGTTCTGTCGCAGGTGAATCTGCAGGTGCGGCATGCGAAGGGTCCGTGGGTGCTCCTTGGTGAGGACTGGGAGCATGCTGTGGTGCGGCCGTGATTGAGGGCGGTGAGTTGGTCGGCCGTGTAGCGGTGTCTGGAGGTGCAGGGGTCTCGCGGACCAGGGGGGGTGGCGCTGGGTGTGGTCCAGGCGCGGACGGGTGCAGACGGGCTTGCCTTTGGTGCGCCAGCGGCTGCCATAAGATGAGGGGAGGGTGGGAGTGGCAGCTGGGAGGCAGGAGGGCTTGTCCTATGAGAGGGCAGGGGGGAGGGGCCGCAGGAACGCAGCGGCGGGAAAAGGGAACAGAGAACTGTGAGAGAACGAGGGGAGAGGTGGGAGGGGCCGCAGGGGGCGCAGCGGCGGGAAAAGGGAACAGAGAACGGTGAGAGAACGAGGGGGGAGGCGGGAGGGGCCGCAGAGGGCGCAGCGGAGGGGAAGAAGCTAGAGGGAACGGAAAAAAGGTAGTGGTGCGGAAGGCGGAGCGGGGAGCGACAGAATATCAGCATTATCTACAGCACTATTCCAATAGGAACAACAAGGCACCAGATATCCAACCTAAAGAAATAGCTCAAGCTGTGCAGACAGTTTTAAAACCAGGATTTGTTGCGTAGTTCGACTTGTGCCATTGTTTTGACATCCACCAGCAATAAGTCAAACCAGATGCACCTCCTTTCATTGAAATGATGTGACATAAATGGACTGTTTTGATGCCATGAATCTAGAAAAGAACTAGCTCCTCTCTTATTTTCTCAAGCAAGTGTAAGTCTGTAAATTCGAAGGTTTCCTAAAAAAAAGGGCCATATGTTAAGTGTAAGATGCACTACCGGCCACGCAGCTAATAAGACGGTGTGTTTCACAAAGCTGGTGAACCAATTACTTTAAACAGATGTGATGCCAGAAAGCCTAAACAAATCCGTGCTGACTCCCTCATTAGGAAGCCTTCACTAACTAGACGCAGACAGCTTATGAAAGTATCAGCCAGCATCAGGTCCTCCTTGGATGTCAACGGTTCTAGCAAGGACAGATTTGGAGTTTTTGGACTGGTAGCATTGGTTGGGTATCATCAGTTGGTGTTTAGGCAACAATGTGGCACCAGGATGGTTCTCACTTCTCTACATGATTGTGTGGTAGCTTCAGTTTAGGAGTGAGATGTATCACTGATTATGCTTTAACACAGTATTTGACAAAATTAAGTTTGACTTTTTGATTGATCGGCTTAGGCATGAGTTTGCCATGGTAGATGTGGGGATTAGGTGGTATTTAATTGCCCATAATGGGAGTAAAACTGATCACCATCCAGTCACTAGAGCTTAGAGTGGACTATGTTCCAGGACTATCCTTTGGCATTACTCTTACTTGTTATTTTCATAAGCCTCCATCATCGATGACTAGAGGCTTGCAATACCTTCCATATGCTGGTGATATACAAGTCTGTATCCATGCAGAAGGCCAGTAGATGACCCCTTAGTCCTACAAAATGGGGTGGGAGGTGATGGCCTTCTCAGCAGCAGTGACCTGAATTTAAACAGTAATCCTATTAATGAGCTCGAGTTAGAAGCTTTTGATATTAAGTAATCTCTTTCAGTCCTCACATTGTATTAGAAAGTCCACTTTTTGTGCAAAAACAGAACAAACCTGGGTGTTGTATGGAACTCATACTCAACTTTGAGGTTCATGTTCGATCCTTAAACTTTCAGGCTGTCTTGGCCTACAACATTCAAGCCTAGATAAACATAGTTTCATCACTTAAAAACTCCACACTAGGAGGTACCAATGCAATATTGGACTGGTTTATGGCAAGGCAGTATTGGGAGGTCTGCCCAAGTGTCCGATTGCACGATTATGCATAGTTGAAGGACAGGCCGCCAGGCTGTAGAATTGCTTGGGTCAAGCAATTAAATGTTTTTGAGAATTAAACCCTAAGAAGATATCAAAACTAAGACAAACTGTGGTAAATGATCATGCAGGATAAACAGTAGTTTAATTGAAACAGGATAAGATTTACTCACAAGGTAGGAGCCTCAGGTTACAGGCAGAAGATGTTATGAAGGTAGCAGAAAGGCCCCACCGGGAGCAGCATCCTTGCTGCTCAGCCCACACATTCCAACTGACACTCAAACCATGCACACAGCAGCATTCTGTTACCTCATAGTCCACTGGCTGAGCAGCAGGGGACATATACCTAGGGAGAAAATGCATGGCATAGAAATGAGGATACCACACACTTCCCATCTTTACCGAAACATTATAAAATAACAATGCACATAAGGAGGAATACTAATCCTCATAAAAAGAAGATAGATGATAGAAGTACAAATTCAGAGTACAAATTCCAGAGAAGGAAATAATAACGCAAGAACAGAAAACCTACAAGATAGACTAACAGTCGTAAATGGAAATACTAAGGACAGGGGAACAAATCACATGGGAAAACCACCCACACTCTCCCCCCTCAGCAGAAAATAAAATATTGAGGTGCAAAATTAGTGCCACCCTAAACTAGAGACACGGGGTTATTCCAACTTTGGAGGAGTGTTAATCCGTCCCAAAAGTGACGGTAAAGTGACGGATATACCACCAGCCGTATTACGAGTTCCATAGGATATAATGGACTCGTAATACGGCTAGTGGTAAATCCGTCACTTTTCCGTCACTTTTGGGACGGATTAACACCTCCTCCAAAGTTAGAATAACCCCCACAGACTCTGTAATATAGCATAGGGGTGCAATACATCTGTCCCACCAGGTGCAATACACCAGCCTCATCAACCAACCACTCAGGAAGCTATGATAAAGTGCAAAAAAATATGTCCCATGCGGGTGCAACACATATGCCCCAAAGAAAAGGTTTGAGCACACAAAAAATGCTCCCATCAGTAGCAATAGTAAGTAGTAGAAATGTAAGTATTGTTTGGGTTGCAACTAATAAACAAATTACAAAGCAACGTGTAGATGCAAATACTATTCCCCAATACACGCTACAGAAAATATGGTATGAAATCAATGCACAAGCAACAGTAAGCAACATCTGGGTGCATTTACTATGCTCCAAGACATGCAACAATAAGAATGGTTTGGGTGCAACACAGGTGCCCCATCACCAGTAACAGTAAGGATGACTGGTATAACCCAGTACAGGTAAAATCAAATATGGTTTGGCCGAAATGCAAATGCCCATCACCAGCAACACGAATGTAAGTATGTTTTGGGTTGCAGGTTCATTGGCCCATCACCATAAACTGTAAGGTCAAGTAAAAATAAGAAACATATGGGCAAAAAACATAACTCTGACTACAAGTAACATTGGCATATGGTGCAACACTCGCACACTATACTGCCTAACACACAAACAGCACACAGGGTTTTACTCCTTAGAGTACAGAGTTGCCAAGTAAAAATGGTAAACTAAGACCACAGCTAAATACAATATTCAGACACAAAGTCAGTAAACGCAGTACACAGTAAATGCAGACCAGCATAGATCATACAAAAGGAGAACAAATTAAGCACAGTGTAAACCAATAAGTAAAAAAATAAAGAATATTATGCAGCAATAATAATTAAAGTTCCTGATGAGCAATCTCTCACCCGAAATCGTTTTTAGTCCTTTTCTGATGTTGCGAATGCTGGATAAAATAGTCCTACTTTGATGGAGTCCTTTATTACTGCTTACAGCAAGAGATGAAGTAAACAAAGAAGTAGGAGTCTGAACAGTGAGTATAGGCACGAGTAAAACAGGTCAACAGCTCACTTGCCGAAGGTTCAGTGCTCATCCAGAATGAACAAGAGTAGCCTTTAAGGAATTGACTGCAAACACTGCTTGGTGATTCATCAGCAGTGCTGCAGGTGGCTTCGCTGCTAAACTATGTTCAAATAAAGTTCAGCAGGCCAATTCTTTAATGCTTGCCAACTCTTAAGTGTAAATACAGCATTCAGTAGAATCGGGTCCAACTAGGCAGGCATGCACTTCTAACTTGAGTAGACTGCAGGCTGTCAGAAGGGCCTTCCATCTCCTGCTTTGTTAAAGATGTCAGAAGACTGGATGAAATTATTGAAAAGAAGAATGAACGCCCCAAACTGCAGGCTCTCAGCTGTTAAAGACACCGGTGGGGCATTTAGGGCATTTCAATTCCTTCAGTTTGCACTTGTTTAAGTTCAGTTTCAGTATTAGGTCTCTTGTATACCTTCAGGTAATCTTCAGTTTTAATCTCCTCTCATGTTCCTGCTGTAGCGCTGTGTCCTTTTTCTGTACACCAAAACTGTGGTAAATGATGATGAAGGGCAAACAATAGTATAGGTGAAACAGGATAAGATTTATTCACAAGGTAGGAGCCTCAGGTTACAGATAGAAGATGTTATGAAGGTAGCAGAAAGGCCCCACCGGGAGCAGCATCCTTGCTGCTCAGCCCACACATTCCGACTGACACTCAAACCATGCACACAGCAGCATTCTGTTACCTCACAGTCTACTGGCTGAGCAGCAGGGGACATATAACTAGGGACAAAATGCATGGCATAGAAATGAGGATGCCACACTAACCTTACTAGTTTTAGAAAGTCTCTAAAACTTCTTGTTTTGCGACATATTGCAGGTCTTATCCCTATATGTGTCTACTAGAGCAGTTGAGTCACTTTAAAATGACACCAGACTAATTTTTGGATCTAGTGGTACCTAGAGACAATGGGCCAGATGTATCATCACGGCCCTTTGCGATTCGGAAATAGTGATTTTTAAGAAATCGCTATTTCCGACTCGCAAAGTGCCATGTATCACATTTGCGATTCGGTAATAGTGATTTCTTAAAAATCGCAAATGCTATTACTGAATCGCAAATTGTGATACCGGCCCCATTCTCAGCTATGGGCCAGAAATCGCAATTTTGGAAATGCAAAAACCCAGGGTCCTGAGGGGCTAAGGCCCCCTCTGCTGCACCCCAAAAATTTTTGGGGGGACATGTAGGATGCACACATGCCAAAAGGGCATGTGTGCTTTATATGAACAATTTAAAAATGCATTTTAAATGCATTTTTTAATTTTGCACATGGTTACCACCAAGTTGAACTTGGTGGTAATTAGCGATTCCTAAATGCCAAAATCACATTTAGGAATTGCTTCATACATGTGCTAAGAAATCGCAAATAAGGAATCCTTATTTGCGATTTCTAAGTTAGAGAGTCGCAATTTGCGACTCTAAACAGGATCGCAATTTTAAGGAATCGCTATTTTAGCTATTCCTTAATATTGCGTTCAGACTGTATTTCGTACATTCTGAACTGGCATTTTGCATTCGCAAACGGGCATTTGCACCGTTTGCGAATGCAAAATGCTTTTAAACATCTGGCCCAATGACATTTGAGGTGTGCACATAATAGATAAAATACAGTACATTTTTCGATTGATTTGTAATGATTTGTAATCATATTTGTTGGCCACCTTAGGTTTGTTTATGCAGATAATTGTAATATAATGTGATTACTGTTTGTAAATAACTTGACTTATATTCTCTACCTTTTTACTTCATTGCAAAATGTCTTTACAATAAACACGCTCTCTGAAAGGGTTGTTCTCTCTTCTACAGTGTACAAGGCCTGGATGAAAGACCAAGGGGGAGCCATTGTAAACATCACAGCGGTTACAGGGCGTGGTGCACCCTTCATGGCGTAAGATCACTTGTTACTAATCTCTAAGTATGAATGTGTGCTCTCTTTTCAGACGTATTATCAAAGCTGGCACTACGGTAAGTGGTCGTGGCAGCTGTTTAAAGCAGTGGTTCCCAACCTTTTGACATATATGGACCCCCAATTTATGATTACTGGAACCTGGGGTCTGCCCACCGAGTCATTACCGGAAGCCAGGGGGCCCGACCTAAACGTTGTTGATGATTTGAACCCCAAAACAATACACAAAAAAGTACAGAAACAAGCATTCCTCAAACACATAAACAAATGACAACTCATTTTATTTTATTTGCAAATAAATTAAAGAAAGGAACAAATCTTTAAAAATGAATAGGGAGGTTGAATATTTTCTAAATTCATTTGAAGCCACACATCATCCATACTGTTTGATTAAATCAATCTCAGGATACTAATTTGATTTTAGCATCAAATTTAAAATTACTTGACATTTACAGTAGGTGTTAAAACAAATAATAGTATATTTAGCCACATTATTTATATACACTTTATTACTCTGTTAATATTAGTTAATTTTCTAAGCAGTTATTGACCCCCTGAGGAGGCTTTGCAGACCCCCAAGGGTTCCGGGACCACAGGTTGGGAACCACTGGCCTAAGGGACCCCCACCCGAAGACCACCAGGGTCCATTTTGGGTTCCTATTTTCTTGGCTGCACCTTAGCTAGTGGTGTAACAAAGATCCCTGCTGCCCGTCGATGCAGGGGGCCCTCAGGCTCCAGGGAGCCTCCTTCAGCACAGTACCCAGGCCTGAGAGCTCCTGAGTAAGCCCAGAGGGGTGCCTCTCAACGTACTTTGCAGGGGGCCCGCTCAAGTTTTGTTACGCCACAGACCAGCGCAGAAGGGGTCTGTGCATATTTTTGTGTGCTTTGAGCGGTTTTGATAACTTGAAATATCTCTGAGCTGGTGCAAATTTTGCTCACAGCTGACCTTCGATGTAGCGAAGGCATAGTAGCTCCTAATGCAAGCGGGGGAAACGGGTCCCTCTACACTTCCGTTAGGTACTATTAGACAACCATATATAGGGGCCAGTGTGGCCTTCGGAGCTCAGGGTCCTGATGCCATTGTGCTTGCTGTATCATTGATAGATGCTTGAGGTTACCTTTTGAGAGATTCTGCTATTTGAGAAAAAATAAATAATTAAAGATCAATTGAAAATGAATGTGGGCAAATTACATACAGTCAGTTAAAACAGCAAGCTAACCCTAGAAACACAAACAAAAGGAGAGAAACAAAACACACTCAACAAGCAACTCAGTATATTAAGGTCAGACATTATGGCAAAATACACAATTAATGTGCTGTAAGTAGGCATGGCTTCCCCTTTGGCCATGATTGCAAGAGGGTCGTTGTTTTCTGACCCCTGCTTAAAACCCTTTTTGTGAAGGGGCCAGAATTCTGAGTTATGTGGTATTTACCCCATCCAGCAATTACCAGGTGCATTAAATAACTCACCCTTCATTAAATATGGTCGGTTAAACCTCCTGAAGTTAAACAATGGAAAATGTTACAGTATTTACCGTGCCATGCACATTTTGGTGCAATAAGCACCAACATCTTCATGCTATTCCCCAGAAAAAGGTACTGTGTTTCACACCCAATAAATATTGAGCCTCAAGATATTAATAATCTGTTGCGATAAAAAGGACTTGGATTCCAACAAGCTCGGAATCAGGGCCAGAGGAGTGGATGAGCCAACAAATCAATACAGAGAACCAAGCCAGAGCCGAGCCAAGGGTCTGGCTTAGCTATAAGAACCCATGCATGAGCTGCAAAAATATTTAGCATGTAAGTCATGCATCAAACCCCATCTAAATGTATGATAAGTCTCTTCAAAATTAAAAAAATGTATTTCTTTAACATAAAAAACACTTGGCGAACAGGTTTTTCACGAGTCAGTCGCTTCTTTGGGGACACATAATGAACTGCCAGGCATACTCAATAAACTAGTTTCTGAGTTTATAATCCATTGTCTGCAAAGGATAGTTCCTCATCAGAATATTGTGTCTTCCTTTTGTAAGGAATAGTATGCGGCCAGGGCCGGCTTTAGCGCTAGTGGTGCCCTGTGCAACAGTCTTTTTTGACGCTCCCCACCCCAGGACCACCTCCTCAGATTCACTCACTACCACCTGGCAAATGTGCCCCTCATCTCTCCATAGTCCCCTTTCACATACATTCATTTGTTTTGAAGCGCTTGTAAAGGCTGGCCTTACTAATCCACTCAGATGTCCACGTAAAATATAGCTCTGTTCTTTGCAGCAGGCATATTAACCCTCTACGCTACTTAATGGTGAGTCAAACAAAACTCCAGTCTCTCTCCCTAGCAGAAACATTAATCACAAGAGGTATCTTGACATTTTAATTGCTTCTTGGAGGCTGGGACTTTTTCAGCCGGTGCTTTTGAATCGCAAGTGTTGTAAGTTATTGCTAAACACAGCGCCCCCCTGAGGTCAGTGCGCCAATCCACGTAAGCACCCGGTGCAGCTGCACCGCTCCCACCGCCCTAAAGCTGGCCCTGTATGCGGCATAGTGCTGCTCCTATTTTCAGTTTAGCATGTTCGTTATGTGGGCTTGAAGAAACAATTGACTCCCAAGTGCTGGTCAAGTGTTTTTTTGCCAGGATTAAGGATTAAGGGCCTGATTTAGAGTTTGGCCGAGGGGGTTCCTCTGGGCCAGATGTACGAAGGTCAGCTTTTGCAGCTCACAAATTGCACTTTTTATTGACTTGCAATTTGCAAGACGCAAAAGCTGATGTACAACAGTGTCTCAGACACTGTTTGCGATAAGCAAATGGGTCACAAGGGACCTGCCTCATTAATATTCATGAGGCAGGTCGCAATTTGCAACCCATTTGGGAATGGCCACACTCACAGGGATTAGTAAACGTTTATATAAAGGAAGAGGTTAATGCTATTGTCGCACATCTGAAACCAATCAAGTTCAAAGTCGCGTAGCGTGTATTTAGGCAACGGTGCCGGCCTGGTCGGAGAAACCCAACCACCAAGGGTTTCAAAGATACACAGATTAACAGGCGGAACCCAGAAAGGGACCACCTATGTCCTGTGCTGTGAGATACAAATTGAAAAAGAAACAGGGACCAGGGCACTCAAAGTCTCTATAATAAATATACAGTCCAAGATGAGTAGAGTTGCAATAGGTATTTTAATCCAAGATCAGAAAACAGCCAACACGTGTTTCGTCCTTGCAGACTTTTTCAAGGCTGAAACATAAACAAATGGCAATTCTTATACATGAAGTTGCTAACATACAAATGAAATAGGATAAACAAGGATGGTAGGTGATACAGTGTGTGAAGATCTAGCATATGGATGCACATTTTGGTACGAGGGATATAACCCTTTAATGTACATGGATAGTTAGACAAAAAGCGATACCCCATTGTTGGACCAATAAAGAAATTAAAGCATGCTATTTTGTATAGGATACAGTGCACGTGAGAGAAAAGTGAAAAATCTACTATGTATTCCTTTTAGGTGTGGGTGGAAAAGGTTTCCATTACAGAGGGATAGTGGCCTGCTAGGGTCAGCAGACCACCACACATGTAACTGCTTTTTAAATAATGCAGTTTTTTTATTTGAAATGCATCCCATTTTCCTTGAAGGAAAACGGGATGCATTTCAGAAATACAAATGATATATTTTAGTTTTAGTTTTTTAAGAGTGGGCAGTGGTCCGTGGGACCACTGCCTGCTCGGAAACAATGTTGGCGCCACCATTCACAAAAGGGAAGGGGTCCCTTGGGGTTTGCGAATGGGTTACCACCATTTTGAAATTGGTGGTAATTGAGATTGTTTTGTGACCGCATTCCCAGTTGCGAAATATTCATACATCCTCCTGCGTCTCGGTATTAGGAAGGGATGCCCTTGGCACACCTCTTCCTAATAGTGAGTCAAAATCCCTATTTTTTGAGTTGATAACAGGTTACTGACTTCAAAATAGCGATGGTACATGCTACAATGCCATTTTGTGGTCCCAAAAGGCACATTTCGCCATTTGGGACCGCAAATAGCTTTGTATATCTGGCCCTCTGTCACAAACGTGACGGATATCCCACCCGCTGTATTACAATTCCATTATAGGCTGTGGAACGTGTAATACAGCGGACGGGATAGCCTTCATGTTTGTTACGGAGTAACCCCTCCGCCAAACTCGAAATCAGACCCTAAGTCAAACTGGATCCCATGTTTTTGGTTTCACACTGTGCAATTCACTCAGTAGATTGGTATCTGTTCTTCACATGAAAGGTTAATGCTTTGATTTTAATTATTTTTATATGAGACAGTAGCAATTTTTTGGCAGTTTTTCATTCCACAAACTTGATCAAAGGACATACAAACACTTCACAACAAATACAGATTAAGTTTCGGCAAACCGAGATATAGGGCCAAGTTTAGAGTATTTTGTCCGTGTATTACACTCTCCATAGGCTATATCAGTCATGTTTGTGTCAGAGTAACCCCATCAGCCAAACTCTAAATCAGGCCATAAGTGATTTTCTAAGATTTACAAACCCAGGCAAGGATCCAAACCTAGTTTCCAATGTTTGAGGGTAAGCAGCTCTAGCCCATACAGCACATCTCATCCTGTAAAAGCTCAAGGCTCTAGGGCAGCCTTGAGCTAAGCCAGAGTCAGACACCTGACTCGAGATTTCAGTGGCTCTCCCGCCTCTTCTGTCACTTGTAGCACTACTGGCTGACTCCTGAATTCTAGAAGTAACCAAGGAGTAGCCTGTTTTACTTTTGCAATTTAGTAGTACACCAGAAGTACTACAAGAGTAAGTCAGACCTACTCATTGATTCTGAGATGGGGTCACTCTTTGTAAGTATACAAATGCCAGTAAAAAAGAGACCAGGCATCGTACCAACAGCCTTTGGGTCCCACTAAAAGAGTCCAGGGGCAATTAAGATATACATAGTCATGAGTCATAAAGGATATGGCTGGAGAGCAGTAGTCTGCTTTGATAGAGTTATTCATTCAATATTTTCCTTATTGGTCCATAGTTGCAGGTAGATTTGCACAAATATATGAGTATGTTATCTGCTCCTTTTGTGAACATGAGCCAAGCCTGCCAAATGTGAACTGTCAGATTTCCCCTCCAGACAGCATAGTTGTTGTTTCCGCTGCTTGCATAAAATCAACTAAGAGCATTTACCTTTCACTTAGAAGAGGCAGGGATTGGGCGTATCAACACCTAAGTTGACCGTGACAAAGCCTCATTTGAACTGTATTAAAACTCCTTTCAGTGTAGATAGTAATCTCCTCCCATTGCAATAGATAAATGTTCAGTGGAACAGCTTATTTTTAAGATCACCTGTGGTATCATGGCAGTTCCAGCACTTATTGTGAGACACAATACCTTAGGTTCATCTTCCATTTATCTCATAACAGGCTGATGACACTAGATTCTGGGGGGTGAGAGTAGTTTGTAAGGCAGAGCAGTAGTTTTTAATAACAGGTAAGTTTTATGAATCTTAAAAAATCCAGGTGTGGGAGTATGAACTTACATTGAATGCCAGTGAAGGTTAGTGTTGAGCCTGAAATTTCCAGGTCACAGGCTATATTTGTGTCTTTGTCAGGCCATTTTTCCCAGAACAAAGGGGACTTTCCATTTTATTTGCCTGTTGTGGAATTTGAGATTCTCATCTTCTCTCCTGGGCCCTGATTTATAGTTTGGTGGAAGCGTAACATCCCCCAAAAATGTGCAACTGTCCTTTCTGCCCTTTTTAGAGTGTTTACATAGGTGTATACATAGGTATAAATGAGTGCCTGTCTCCTGCCTTAAGTCGGAAAGCGATGATCGTGGTGTGTGAGGCCTTCTGGAGCTCACCTTGGTTCTCCATTTTAGTTTTACATTCCACATGATATAGGTTGACATAGCTTTTAGCAAAGTTATTTTATATGTTTTATGCTTGCACAATATTATTATGAGAATACTCTGTCTATGCTTGTTGTTTTCAGTAAGCCTTTCTGGCCGTGTAATCTGTACACTATGTTCAAGTTTACAAACATAGAACAAGACATCCTGGTGCTTGCGATGTCGATTTGGAGACAGCTCCTGAATCATAGACATATCATTGCACCAGAGCTGTGCCTCTAACACAGTGTGGTTTTGATTATATAAATGGTGCACTGCCCTACAAGGGTCAGAGAGCTGCATTGGAACAGATCCTGTGTTTGATATGGAGCTCTGGGACGCTGACCTTTCATCATGCAGAGAAGGATTGCCAACTTCACTCAAGACTGGTTCTCTGGCCCGGCTATCCAGGTATGGGGGGCTCAGACTATTATTTGCGATCTGGCAGAGGGTACACCCATATTGCTCTCATAGTGTTATAGGTAGGAATATAATAAGATTGCCATGTTTGGATTATTTATTCTGTTCACCATGTTGGTAATGCTGGTTACATGCTTTATTTCATCTGCCTAATAATCACAGTCAATTCTCCCTGTGCAAATATGCAATTAATTCAATAAATGTTTGAAACACTTTTTTTGTATCTTTTTTTTGTTTACCCTGGGCATGCACACATTTTTAGGGAGTTGCAGGTGAATCTCAGATTAAGGTGATGATAGTGACTATTTGATACAGGAACCTTCAGGTTAAAGCATTTCTGCTTGTTAAAATATTGATAACAAAATTGTTGTCTGACGTAAGTATTGTGGCCTACATAATTTTAACAAAAAATTACTTTCTCTTACTAAATCCTATTGGACGACAATATTTTAAATAATATTTAGAACAAAAAATCTAATGTATGGTCAGGCTATCTTAGGCAATGTGCCATTTTCTCCAACCCCACTCACTTGTCCAAACTTATGTCTTCCTCATGGCCACCTCAGTGACCCAACTTTCTCAATGAACTGTCTGTTTTGTGTGTTTCCTATTGTGTTTTCTTGAAGGAATCTTGCAGGGAGTCATTGGATTTGTCATCCTTTGTTTTGTATCCTAGCAAAACATCACTTCAAAAATATTGTGAGATACTAATTACTAACTACAATTTTTTTTATATTGTTCTATTTTATACAGAGTATTGTTTTTAAATATTTTAGGGAAGTTTTGTTAGTTTTTGTGTCATAATATTTTTTCATGTTAAATATGATTTTGTATTTCATAATATGTTTTAGGTTTTGTTTATTTTCTATAATATTATTTGGCAGTTTGTTAGTTTTGTAGGGAAATAGGGTGGGACGTTTTTCAAATATTTCTTATTGATTATATGTTTTTTAAGTTTTAAATTGTTAATTTGATAATTATGTACTTATAATAATTTTTAAAAATATGGTTATTCATGTTTTTGTTAATTGGTTAAATAGATGAGTGTGTTAATTTTTTATTGTTTTTTCTAATTTGGATATGAATTAATTATATCACATCTAAGGTTTTGTTATGCAATACTTAGTACTACAGTGTTATTATTTTATATTACATTGTTTATTGCTACTTATTCTGATATTAAATGGGGTGAGGAGTATTTTAAATCTATTTTTAGCATTTTTTAATTTATATTATGTTTTAATATAATGTTTGTATAAAGTTATATGTTAATTTCATAGGATTATATTAATTTAAAATATTTTTATATTATATATGGATATACTTTATGTTTACATTTTTATATGCAAGATAGTTTGTATTAATTTAGGATAGGAAAAATAAAATCTGAGATTTTCAACATTTAACATTTCCCCTACTATTGCTTATGCTAGAGTGGTAATAGTAGTTATGTCCCCTGCAATCCTTCAAAATCCAGCACCTTCCTCTCCGGTTCCTATGTTGGCACAAGAATAGTAAGACTAATTCCTCCAAAGCCCAACACTTTCAATACTGCTGCTCGGGTTGGAGTGGGAATAGTAAATCTGTCCCTTCCATTGTCCATTTCTTTCCCCGCTGTTGCACTGGTTGAAATGGGAACAGTAGACATGACCACTTCTTTTTTTTTTAAATGTTAGTTTACAGTTTTTGTTTTAATTGTAAAGGTTAGTATAATGTAAATTAGTATTCGTTTTTGTAGGTTTTCATTAAAAAAAATATTTCAATGTTGTTATTGCATAGACATTTTTAATGTTTTAATAACTAGTCCCTGTAGACAAGGCGTTGATTTTAAACAATTCTTTGAAAAATAAACACGTCTGTTCAAGGAAATTCAGAATCCATATACTGAGGTTCTGGCTGCAGCATCATTATGGCATAGTTGCCTAACAAAGGACACCAAGAACCACAAGGACATTTATACCCGATAATCCAAGATGACAGTCTTCTGTCTGGAATATGTCAGAGTTTGTGGCCTGCTGGGAATTGTAGTACATTTTCTATGATGAACAGTATCAAGGTGCCTTAAAGAAAAGTGTAGATAGTCAATTGTTATAATGAAACTAAAACTGGGAACAGTTTTCTCCCCCCTCCTACCCTTGAGTGTTAGAGTCTTGATAGGATGAAAAGGAGATAGTTGCCAGTCTTGATGAATTCCCCTCAACCTGGACAAGGCTTGCCCAAGGGCAGTAACATGTCAATTCATTCAAGGTTTACAAAGTTCTGACCTTTTAGGGAAATTAATTGATGTACAGAGGAGGCCTTCAATAAAATACTCTGCCCACTAACCTCTTACTATGCATTTTTACTCTATGTGCCTTCTATTGTAACACACAAAACCGAAATAAGCCCTATATCTCTGTGAGCCTGATTCTCTCTGTAATAAGACTCCTTCCAGGTAAAAGCTCACTAGGAAGCCTTCTACAATCTTACTTTAGAATTAGTAGGGGGCAGGTATTTGATGATGAGGCATGTCACTGGGAAAGAGTAACCATTATTTAAAAACAAAGGTGGTCATTACAACCCTGGCGGACGGTGTTAAAGCGGCGGTAAAACCGCAAACAGGCCGGCGGAACAAAAAAGGGAATTATGACCGTGGCGTAAACTTCCAACATAGACAGCCACTTTAACACTCCGACCGCTACGGCGGTACAGACAAGCAGCGCGGCGGTCACCGCCAACAGACAGGCGGAAGACAAAGTACCGCCCACAGTATTACAACAGGCCAATCCGCCACCTTTTCCGGGGCGGATTCACCGTGGATAAAAACACGGCGGAAACAGCTTTTGTAATGGGAAAACGCTCACCTTAACACACTCCACGAGGAAGGAGGACACCATGGAGCCGGAACTCCAAATACTCCCTGCGCTTGTCTTCCTGCTCCTCTACGAACATCAGCAACGGCGGCGCCGAAGACAACGTGAGTACTGCACCTACGACATAGGGGCGGCAAAAGTCACGGACACACACACGCAACACCCCCACCCCCACCCCGACCCTCGCACACTACAACACACACACCAATGCATTTCCAAACATCACAGTAACAACCCACAACCCCCCCGGAAGAATGCAAAGACAAAAAGGAACTCAGTACAACCATTGTAATGTTTCAAAATACAGTAAGCTCATATATACATAAATATATACACATTCCAAATATATACATCAGGATTAGTAGTGCAGGTATGCACATTTCAATGTCCGTGGACCACTGGGCCCAAAATGCATGGGCGAGGCCCACACACAATACCTGTCCAGAAACGGAGAGAACACTGCAGGGGCATCAGATAGAAATACAACAGGCACCTCAGGGGGAAGGGAAGGGGGGGCACCTCAGCCGGATGAAAGCACCACGCCAGATCCACGACGGGGCTCCATGCCCATTGATGTATCCTGGGGAGTGCAAAGCCACAGTCTCACAAGTCTTTTCAGTGGGTGGTTTGCCCACTGGACCATCCTGGGGAGTGCAAAGCCACAGTCTCACACGTCTTTTCAGTGGGTGGTTTGCCCACTGGACCATCCTGGGGAGTGCAAAGCCACAGTCTCACAAGTCTTGTCAAGTGGGTGGTCTGCCCACTGGACCATCCTGGGGAGTGCAAAGCAACAGTCTCACAAGTCTTTTCAGTGGGTGGTTTGCCCACTGGACCATCCTGGGGAGTGCAAAGCCACAGTCTCACACGTCTTTTCAGTGGGTGGTTTGCCCACTGGACCATCCTGGGGAGTGCAAAGCCACAGTCTCACAAGTCTTTTCAGTGGGTGGTTTGCCCACTGGACCATCCTGGGGAGTGCAAAGCCACAGTCTCACAAGTCTTTTCAGTGGGTGGTTTGCCCACTGGACCATCCTGGGGAGTGCAAAGCCACAGTCTCACAAGTCTTGTCAGTGGGTAGTCTGCCCACTGTTCCATCCTGGGGAGTGCAAAGCCACAGTCTCACAAGTGGATAACAGTTTCCACTGGTTCTGGAGGGGGACTGGTACCCAGAGTGCATCACGCTCCCCGTGACGGTCCCTGTTCCATTACTGCCCCTGCCGCTCATGGGCAAACGATGCTTGAGTTGGCGGTGCTTGCCCTGTTCAGCGGTGCTTTCCATGACGGTCCTTGCCCTGTTCAGTGGTCCTTGCCCTGTTCAGCGGTGCTTTCCATGGCGGTCCTTGCCCTGTTCAGCGGTGCTTGACTTTGCTGTCTCTGACCTGTGCAGCGGTGTGTGCCATGGCGGTCCCTCATTGCCCAGCAGGGCTGTGGCTGCCGGGGCCCTCCTGGGCATTGACTCTGGTGGTGTTCTCCGGACCAGTGACGATTGGGCTGCCCTCCTGGGCACTGACTCTGGCGGTGGTCTCCTGACCAGTGATGATTGTGCTGCCCTCCTGGGCACTGACTCTGGCGGTGGTCTCCTGACCAGTGACGAGTGTGCTGCCCTCCTGGGCACTGACTCTGGCGGTGGTCTCCTGACCAGTGACAAAGGGGCTGGCGGTGGCGTCCTGGGCAGCGGGGAGGATGGCGGCCTTCTCTGCCGTGCTGCTCTTCCCAGACTTTGGAGACTTCTTCTGCCCCTTCACCACCTTGGGAGGAGTGACAGCTGACTTGACACTCCCCCCGGGACCCTTGTGAGCGGCTTTGCCGGCAGGAGTCTTCACCCTCTCCCGTCGGGCACTGTCCAACTTCTGGTGCTTCACAGGGGGTGGACTGGCAGTGCTTTGGCTCCGTGTCACACTGGCTGCCCCGGTGCACTCCACATACCTCTAACAGGCACCACTGGTACCAGAATCTTTTTGGCTGAGGTGCTAGTACGGGACCTATGAATTGGAGAGGGTTGATGGGACAGAGGTCAAGGTTGCTCAGGAAAAGTTTCTGACGAACACTGGGACGGGTAGCTGGAGGGGTTCTGGGAGTGGAGGAAGCAGAGGTGGTTGTGGGAGGTGTAACTTTGGATGCTTTGGGTGCAGGTGCATGTTCTGGAGGCTGTCGTGAGGTGGATGGATGTTGGGTGTGTATGTGCCCGCGTTTGTGTACTTTGGGAGGGGGCATCACAGACACACTGGGAGAGGACACAGGGGACGTGTAAATGGTAGTGGGGGTGGTGAGTGCAGGTGAGCGGGTGTGGTGCTGGGTTTTCTGGTGCGAGTCCTAGTGGCTGTAGTGGTAGTGCATGCAGGTGAGAGTGTCGACGACACTGGGAGGGAGGAGGGAGACGACGAGGAGGGGGACACAGTGGAGGCAGTGGATGTTGCTGTGTCTGTCTGTGGGTGATGCTTGTGTGAGTGCCTGTGGGATGTGTGGTGCCTATGTTTGCCTGAGCTGCCCTTGTGTGTTGACCTATGTGCAGACTGGTCTGATGGTGTGCTTGGGATAGGCAGAGGTACAGGGGATTGGGTCTGGGTGGAGGAAGTTGGAGGGGGGAGGCTAGACACAGGGACAATGGCTGCCATCAGTGCTGAGGCCAGAGATTGCTGGGTTCGATGATGGGCAGCCTGACCAGAATGAATGCCCTCCAGGAATGCATTAGTATGTTGCAACTCCCTTTCTACACCCTGGATGGCATTCACAATGGTAGACTGCCCAACAGTGAGTGACCTGAGGAGGTCAATGGCCTCCTCACTGAGGGCAGCAGGGGTGACTGAGGCAGGGGCTGAGGTGCCTGGGGCGAAGGTGATGCCCACCCTCCTGGATGAGCGGGCACGGGGCGAAGGCTGAGGGGCTGCTGGGAGGGCGGTGCTGGTAGGGGGGGTGGCGGCTGTACCTGTAGAAGTGGGGGGCACAGATGGTGCCACCACCACAAGGGAGCTCCCATCGGAGGACGAGTCCGTGTCGCTGGTTGCTGATCCGGTTACCGCCGTGAAGCTCCCCTCGCCCTCCGTCCCACTGGTGTATTCCCAGTCCGTGGTGTGGCCCTCCATTGCCATGTGGGATGCAGCCCCCTCATGCTCCTGTGCCAACTGCACCGTCGTAGTGAGTGGCCCACATCCCTGCCCTTGCCATGTGGCACATGCATTCACACTCCTTCATGCTCGCAGAACTCTGCCCCCTTCCTACTTACATCCAGCCCTCTCCACCCAGCCATAGCCCATACAATGTGCTCCCTGTGTACTTACCTGTTGGTCTGGAGGACCGTAGAGTAGCGTGTACTGGGGGAGGACCCCGTCCACAAGCTTCTCCAACTCCTGTGCAGTGAAGGTATGGGCCCTTTCCCCAGACGCACGTGCCATTGTCTCTTCCAGACTGAGGTCACAGCAGGAGTTGCAGTGTAGGTCCTCTCCTGTCGAAGATCAGGTATCGAGTGATTGAACAGATAGAAAATGGCGGTCACGTCCGCGGCGGTTACGTCCGTGGCGGTGCGTTTCATCACCACCGGCGCACTTCGTCATTGGCTCCTGGGACCCATAGGGCCCAATGTTAACCAATGCAGCACTGCGCCGCGGTCTACGACCGCCTACCGCGACGGTGTACAACGCCAGTGCAGTTACCTCACATCCCATTGTCCCACTTTAGAGGTCAGGCATCCGCCATTTCAGGGGCCCACATGGCTTCATTTACAACTGCGTAACACATACCTAGGCCTGGACTCAACACACATACAGGAAGATATTTGTATTTTGTGTCGTGGTCTGTGTAGCTGTGGGTACATACCTCAGAATTGGTTGACTATGTGGTCGCTGTTGTCCTTCCTAGGCACCGTCAGCTGGGACATGTGAGGAGATGGCGGAATCCTCCGGTGTACCGACCGCTGGTGGATTTGTTGACAATGGAGGAGCGACATTTAATCATCACCTACAGGTTTGACCGTGCCACAATCCAGGAACTGTGTACCCAGTTGGAGCCAGACCTGATGTCACCAATCCGCCATCCCACAGGAATCCCCCCTCAAGTGCAGGTGCTATCAGTGCTCTATTTCCTAGCAAGTGGATAATTTCAAACAACAGTGGCCATGGCATCAGGGATGTCCCAGCCTATGTTTTCCAACGTGTTGTCCAGAGTGTTGTCTGCCCTGCTGAAACACGTGAGGAGCTACATCGTTTTCCCTCAGGTGGAGGATTTTCCTACAGTTAAAGGTGACTTCTATGCGCTGGGACATATCCCTAACATCATAGGTGCCATTGATGGGACCCATGTGGCTTTGGTCCCCCCCCCACAGGAGCGAACAGGTGTACAGGAACCGGAAGAGTTATCACTCCATGAATGTACAGATGGTATGTTTGGCAGACCAGTACATCTCGCAGGTAAATGTTATGTTCACTGGCTCTGTGCATGACGCCTACATACTGCGGAATAGCAGCATCCCTTATGTGATGGGTCAACTCCAGAGGCACTGTGTGTGGCTATTAGGGGACTCTGGTTACCCCAACTTGTCATGGCTATTGACCCCAGGGAGGAATCCCAGGACCAGGGCAGAGGAACGCTACAATGAGGCCCATGGGCGGACTAGGAGGGTGATCGAACGCACCTTCGGCCTTCTGAAGGCCAGGCTCAGGTGCCTCCATATGACAGGTGGTTCCCTATTCTACTCACCAAGGAAGGTGTGCCAGATCATCATCGCCTGCTCTATGCTTCACAATCTTGCTTTGCGACGCCAGGTGTCTTTTCTGCAGGAGGACAGTCCAGATGACGGTGTTGTGGCAGCTGTGGAGCCTGTGGACAGTGATGAGGAGGAAGCAGAGGAAGAAGACATTGACAACAGGGACTCTGTCATACAGCAATATTTCCAGTGACACACAGGTGAGAACAATTTTTTTACTATTACATTTACTTTCACACTTCTACCTCTATCCTGTCTGTCAATTTGAAGCAGTATTTGCTAACTGAGTGGTACATTTCCATTACGGTTTCACAGGTGTGGTTACCAACGTGTGTCTGCTGCTTGCATCCTTCATGGGCTTGTGATGTGTGACATAGGTATGTTGACATTACAATTTCAAACGGATTTTGTCATTGTCATAGATAATACACATTTTCAAAATCACAGACTGACTCCAGATTGATTTGTGGTTCTAGGGTGTTTATTGAAGTGCTAATTATTGGAGGGGGTGGCAAAATGGTGATGGGTGATGGTGGAGGAATGTCCATGGCAGAGTCCAGTCTATTAGTCTCACAGGTGCACTGCCCATATGGGCATAGGAAGTGGAGCTGGGGCAGTTCCAATCTGGACAGGGTAACAAAGTGGGACAGTGGGATGACAATCAGGGTGGTCTAATTTCCTGGCGGGGGTCTTGCCATCTTGCTCTGTCCTGTTCCTGGATCTCAGGGACCGCTTGCGGGGTGGTTTTCCATCTGCAGGGGGTGGGGTGCTGGTGTGGTGGTCCTGTGGCGGGGCGTCCTGTCCACTAGCGCCGGCAGAGGTGGTGGGCAGTTCATCGTCCAGGCTAGTGTCAGGGGACCCTGGGAGTGCCACGGTGTCCCTCATGGTGTTCTGTATGTCCTTCAGCACCCCTACGATGGTGCCCAGGGCGGAGCTGATGGTTCTGAGCTCCTCCCTGAAGCCCAAATACTGTTCCTCCTGCATGCGCTGGGTCTCCTGAAACTTGGCCAGTACCGTAGCCATCGTCTCCTGGGAGTGGTGGTATGCTCCGATGATGGAGGAGAGGGCCTTGTGGAGAGTGGGTTCCCTTGGCCTGTCCGCCCCCTGTCGCACAGCAGCCCTCCCAGTTCCCCTGTGTTCCTATGCCTCCGTCCCCTGGACCGTGTGCCCACTACCACTGCCCCCAGGTCCCTGTTGTTGTTGGGTGGTGGGTTATCCTGGGTTCCCTGTAGTGGTGGACACACAGCTGATTGACGTGTCCTGGGTACGGAGGTATGGGCCCAGTGGGTGGGTGCTGTGCTGGTGTTACCAGAGGGTGGAAGGTCAGAGTTGGGCTGTGCCTGTGCGGGGGGAACCGACTGTCCCGAGGCCCTCAATGGTCCGGGCTGGTCATCTGGATCCAGTTGGCCAGAGCTGCTGTCATCACTGTGTGCCTCTTCTGTGGGTGGGGTAGAGATATCTGGACCCTCCTGTCTGGTGACGTTACGTAGTGGTCCTGCAGGGGTATAAAAGCATGATTATTGCATGTGTGTGTGTCATGGTGTGCAATGGGTGGGTGAGCGTGTACCCCAGTGCTAGCATTCCTGTGTGGTGGCTTGTGTGATGATGGTTAGGGGTTGTTATGGGTATGTGCAGTGGGCATGCTTTTGTGATGGGTGTCCATGCTTTTTTGTGTCATGCAGGGCTTGGTGTTGGGATGGGTGGTTTGTGTTATTAGTACATTAGTGAAGAGTTGGAGTGATAGGGGAGGGGATGTGTGATAGCATGCAGGTAGGGTGGGGGATATGATAGTTAAGATTTGACTTACCAGTGTCCATTCCTCCACCGACTCCTCCGAGGCCCTCTGGATGCATAATGGTCAAGACCTGCTCCTCCCATGTTGTTAGTTGTGGGGGAAGAGGTGGGGGTCCGCCGCCAGTCCGCTGAATCGCAATGTTGTGCCTGGAGACCACGGAACGCACCTTTCCCCGTAGGTCGTTCCACCTCTTCCTGATGTCGTCCCGATTTCTTGGGTGCTGTCCCACTGCGTTGACCCTGTCAACTATTCTTCGCCATAGCTCCATCTTCGTAGCTATAGAGGTGTGCTGCACCTGTGATCCAAATAGCTGTGGCTCTCCCCGTAAGATTTCCTCCACCATAACCCTGAGCTCCTCCTCCGAAAACCTGGGGTGTCTTTGGCGTGCCATGGGGTGGTGTAGGTGATGTGTGGGGTGGTGTATGTGGTGATGAGTGTGGTGATGTGTAGTGGTGTGGGGTGTTTTGTGCGTGGATGTTGTGTGGGTGATGGTGTTGTGTGCCTCTGTGTGGTGGGGTTGTCTATTGCTGTGCTCTCTCTCTGTCGCCTTCGTCTCTAATTTTTTGTCGTAGGGGTTTGTGGGTGATGTGGGTGTGTGTTTTATATTGTGTTGGGTGTGTGGGAGTGGTGTTTGTATGTGTATCAGGTGTGTGTATTTGGAATTGTCCAATGTGGCGGTGTTTTGGAGATGTGTGTGTATTTTGAGTGCGGCGGTGTGTACCGCCAATGGAATACCGCGGTTGAAAGACCGCCATGTAGATTCGTGTGTCGTAATAGCATGGGCGTGTTTCTGTTGGCGTGACGGTGGAGGATTTGTTATCGCCAGTTTATCACTGACCTTTGGTGTGGCGGACGTGTGTGGGTGTCTGAATTTCGGCGGATTCCGAGATGTGGGTCTGTTCTGCTTTCCTACATATCTCATATCAGAGCTTACAGAACCTCTCTAGAATGCACTTCTGAGTTCAAAGAAGACCTTTATTGTTGTTAATTCTCCCCACCCACAAGTTCTTGAGAGACGAATTAGCAGATTTCAAGCACACGTTCAAAAGAGTAAAAGTAGTCGCAGCAATTAAAGCAAAATATATCACAGTACTTCTCATTTGCAATGTACACAGCAAATATATAATATATTCAAAGCAAAGCATAAAAGTCAAATTTATCACCGTATGGGCAAGGCGGCAGGGCCTAAATATTCAGCTTCATCTTTCTGGGGTCTGCAAGTTGATGACTCCGGTCAACTGCGAGAAAGAGATTATCTACCCAAACGGGAGACTGGCAACTGACGTCTAGCGCCAGCCTGAAGTCAAGCAGATTAGAATCTAACTCACTGTAGCCCAGAGTCATCCTTACAAAAGCGTGCCCCCTCCTCTCAGACTCGGGAAAACTACACAAGCCTTTGGAGACTGGCCAGATCTCCTAGACTTCTCCTATTCCCAAGGCTGAGCAGAAAGGAAAACACCAAATGTACTCTCTCTTATCAGGTCTAGTCTGGTGTGAAGAAAACAGCTTGGTCCATCTTGTGGAAAAACACAGCTTGGAAAAACACAGACATCTAATGTCTCAACTGCAATGTCTAACTCCACGTTAAAGCCAATAGGCAGCTAACCTAAATATCAAATGTAATGTCTAATATCATGTCAAAGCCAATAGGCAGCTGAACAGAATACAACATTTAGGGGGTTATTCTAACTTTGGAGGAGGTGTTAATCCGTCCCAAAAGTGACGGAAAAGTGACGGATTTACCACCAGCCGTATTACGAGTCCATTATATCCTATGGAACTCGTAATACGGCTGGTGGTATATCCGTCACTTTACCGTCACTTTTGGGACGGATTAACACTCCTCCAAAGTTAGAATAACCCCCTTAATGTCTAATATCATGTCAAAGCCAATTGGCAGCTGAACTGAATACAAAATGTAATGTCTAATATCATGTCAAAGCCAATAGGCAGCTGAACTGAATACAACATGTCAAAGCCAATAGGCAGAAAACAGAATGTAATGGCTAATGCCATGTCAAAGCCAATAGGCAGCTAAACTGAGCAAAACATTTAGGGGGTGATTCTGATTCTGGCGGGCGGCGGAGGCCGCCCGCCAGAATTCCGCCCCCATTATACCGCTCCGCGGTCAGAAGACCGCGGAGGGTATTATGAGTTTTTCCCTGGGCTGGCGGGCGGTCTCCAAAAGACCGCCCGCCAGCCCAGGGAAAAACTCCCTTCCCACGAGGATGCCGGCTCGTAATCGAGCCGGCGGAGTGGGAAGGTGCGACGGGTGCAGTGGCACCCGTCGCGTATTTCAGTGTCTGCAAGGCAGACACTGAAATACTTTGCGGGGCCCTCTTACGGGGGCCCCTGCCGTGCCCATGCCATTGGCATGGGCACGGCAGGGGCCCCCAGGGGCCCCGCGACCCCCCCTACCGCCATCCTGTTCATGGCGGCTTTCCCGCCATGAACAGGATGGCGGTAGGGGGGGTCAGAATCCTCATGGCTGCGGAGCGCGCTCCGCAGCCATGGAGGATTCAAACGAGCAGCGGAAAGTCAGCGGGAGACCGCTGACTTTCCGCTTCTGACCGCGGCTGAACCGCCGCGGTCATAATGCTCGTTGGAGCACCGCCAGCCTGTTGGTGGTGCTCCCGTGGTCGGTGGCCCTGGCGGCCACCGGCCGCCAGGGTCACAATGACCCCCTTAATGTGCTACTGGTGAACATTGAGCAACTAATATGCGCAGTGGTGAAACACAAAGTCATCGGTCAAACACAATTAATAGCATCACAGGGTCATAATAGCTGTGGTGGAATTCCGCGGCCGCAGCGGTGTATTGGCGGTCTTCTGCACGGCAGTAAGCGGCTTTTACCGCCAATGTTGTAATGAGGGCCAAAGTGTTAGAAGGGGGAAAAGAAAACCTTTCCCCATTCTCATCTGTTTACAACAATTGACTGTCTACACTTTTCTGTCAGACACCCTGGTACTTTTGCAATAGAAAGCGAATCCTGGGATGACGTTTCAGGCGACTCCCATTAAGTTCCTTTCTTCCCGTTATTGTCCAAGGAAATTGTAGTTCATTGCCACCATGTTGCTGAACAGCATGTCTTTCTCATGTATGCAGCTTAAACTTCAAGCACTGTCAGCACTCAAGTCTTTCCTTCACTGAAAGGCACCCACCATGTGTGGATTTTAAGTACTGCCTTCACATGCACGGACCACACAAATTGGTAAGCAAAACCTCCAGCCCCACTTCCTGACAAACAGTCAACTGTGGCACGTACAATTATTCCCATAAAGATGAGAGAGAAATAAGAGAGAGCCAGTAGAAGAAGAATTTAGGACTTTTAGGGCCTGATTTAGGCTGACGGATTACTCTGTCACAAACCTGACAGATAACCCATCCGCTGTATCACAATCTCCATAGGCTATAATGGGATCGTAATATGGTGGACACGATATCCATCACATTTGTGACGGAGTAGCCCCCTCTGCCAAACTCTAAATAAGGCCCTCAGATTGTGGAGTTTCTGGGAATTATATGGATATTAAACATGGTCAATTGCTTTACATAAAATAATACTGCAAGATTGATTAGGAACTAGGGGCCAGATGTAGGAAAATTGCAAATTGCGACTTGCAATTTGCGAGTCCTTCCGACTCGCAAATTGCAAGTCGCAATTTGCAATGCAGAACGGTGTCTCAGACACCGTCTGCGAGTCGGTATGGGGTCGCAGAGACCCACCTCATTAATATTAATGAGGTGGGTCGCAAATTGCGGCCCCATACCGACTATAGGCACTCGCAAACATGGAGGCCTGCTGTAGTCAGCAGACCTCCATGTTCGTACCTGCTTTTAAATAAAGCAGTTTTGTTTTTTTTAAGTGTAGCCCGTTTTCCTTAAAGGAAAACGAGCTGCACTTAAAAAAAAAAACGAAACCTTTAGTTGCGGTATTTTTTCAGGGCAGGTAGTGGTCCATTGGACCACTACCTGCCCTGAAAAAATAGTTTTGGGTCCATTCACAAAGGGGAAGGGTTCCCATGGGGACCCCTTCCAATTTGCGAGTGGGTTACCATCCACTTCAAGTGGATGGTAACTGCAACACCATTTGCGACCGCATATGCGGTCGCAAATGGTATTGCATACCACTACGAATCGCAAATAGGAAGGGAACACCCCTTCCTATTTGCGATTCTGAAATGCATTTTGCGAGTCGGTCCCGACTCGCAAAATGCATTTCTGCATTGGAAACACGCATTTGTGAGTCGCAAACGGCAGATTTTGCCGTTTGCGACTCGCAAAGTGTTTCCTGCATCTGGCCCTAGGTGCACAAATATCTTGTAGTTGAGTATATGCAATCATTGAGTCTTAAATAGAGTTTCTCAGACAATATATAAACATGACTAATGGATTTATTAGGCTCTCAAAGAGTCCTGCTTTATCCCTTTAATGTTTTGTGCCGAAGAAGTGGGGAGGGGAGTTGAGAATATGTCTAGACTACAGATATCTCAATATAATTATTGTGAAGAATCTTTATCCTTTCCCATTGATATCAGTTCTATTAAAAGAGATCAGAAATGTTGCCATTTTTACTAAATTGTTTCATAAAGACGCCTACCATCTAGTTGGGGCCTTTGAGTGTAAGGATTGGAAGTCAGCTTCTGTGCTAGGTTTGGATTTACCTGGTCATGTCTTTTGTACCTCAGCAGTGCTCCTGTAGCATTACAGTATTAAGGTAACCTTAATCTGAGGTATTAAGAAGATCTTTTTTAATGTGCTCTTTGTTCTCTTTCTAGGTGACATTTTGATTGACTGTGGGAGGGAGTAGTTTTTGTTTGGTCAAAAGACGCAGATCGAACATTTTTTAAAGAACTTTTTTTCTAGTGATGCAATAATGCAACATCCTAAGGTAGAACAACCCTTCACTGTTAAGAGATCCAAATACTGTCCAGGTTCACAGAGTAGCCTACATTTCTAAGACATTTTCACTACCATTACTGAATTATACAATCACTGACAAGGAACATTAGGCTATGAGGACGTCTTTTGAAGAATAGAAACTTTATTTTTTAGTTTAAACAGGTCACAGAAATCTGCAGTTCTTAAACATAAACTTGAGCATTTAGCGTATACAATTCAGTATGAAGTATTGATAAATGATAAACCAGATCCTAAGAATGGGAATACCAATGCCTTAACACAAGATCATTTGGAGGTTTAAAATCAAGCGACTGAAAGTCTACCAGTAATTTTTTCTCCATGGGTTTTGCATGATTATCCCATTGCTTTAGTTAATATATATTGCTTAATTTAATGTAGATTCATTTTTGACCAAAATGCATACAGAAAGTCAATCCACAAATAAAAAGTGTCAGTTATAAGAACGTGGAAGTAGGCATGAAAAAGATGGATTATTGTTTCATGAAAGAACTGTGTATCTACCATCAGATTATTTGCCTTCAAGATTCTTAGTTGGGTGGACAGATATTTTTGGTGGCCAAGTTTATTTTCCGGTGCAAAAAACAATTTACAAACATGATCTGATTATGCTCACGTACATGCATTCATGCATCAAGAGTTCCTAGAGTAAACCTATAGGGTTGTTGAGAATTGTGCCTGTTCCCCTTAGACATTAGAATACAGTGTTTTGAAGAGTTATCTAAGAGTCTAGATTGTACAGTAATTCTAGTGATTGTGGAACATCTGACTAGTATGAGTCATTTTATATCTCTGCCAGGTTTTCCACATCCAAAGAGTTAAAGATATATATATATATATATATATATATAGTGGCGGTAGCCACTGTATAGTTTCACATGAGTCAGAGTTTCCATAGTAAGAACTTTTTTTGTTTTGTTGATAACATTGGCACCATTTGACAAATCTTCACAAAACGTTTTAAAAAATAAATAAAATTACTCTACTTCAGCTCCTTACTGTAAACCCTTGAAGTCAAGCAGGGTTGAGAAAAGAGTGGGGGCTCAAAGATAATTGTTTCCTCATGCAACTTCCTTAGGAAAAAATAGACAACAATGAAGAAAAAATGGCTGGACAGAATTACACAAAACTTTGCAGAAAACTAGATCTGTACTGTACTGTACTTTGGTGTAAACCCGTTGCACCATTTAAAATAATTTACGCTTCAAGTGATAGAGATGTCAAGAGCATTTTCATTGCAGGCTATGACTTTTTTCCCATTGGCTGGTTAGGTTCTATGAGGATCCATGAGTGGTCCCACAGGACCAAGTGCTCGCATTGGTTAGCTGTAACATGAAAGAAAATGTTGCGGCTGCCATTACAGGACACTGTTACTTGATGACATCCTGACCCTGGCCCTTACAGGGGGTTCCCAGAGACCCTGGGGCCAGAATATTATTTTATTATTACAGATTTTCATATTAATTTTCATTCATGATGTCTAGTCAAATAAAAAGTGTGTGTTCTTGCCAAAATAATGAACTCTTTGACCATGACGAAAAAGGAATCTGAAAAGGTGTTTCTTTCTTTTAAAACAAAGGCAACACATATTGATTTACATTCCACATCATTTGCTCTATATCTATTTATATTTGGAATGATGTATTGTTTTCTATGTGTACTCAAGAGCATTTACACTATCACAAATGTATTCTTTCTGCCTTCATTGATATGTAATAATGTAAACAAAGAGGCATTTGATTTGAGAATGGTCTGTGTCAGACAGAAACATGTCACCATTATACCAATGTCTCTGTTTGGAAACATGCTGTAATGAAATAAACAACATCTTGTGTTATTATACCTTTGACTGCAGTTGTTTTTTAAGACCAGTACCAAGTTGCCTATTTGGAGAAAATATATGTTGCTCTACCTTGCAACATATGCCAAGCACTGGCACCAAAAGAGGGACTCCGGCACTAAGGATGCAATTTGATGTCCAATATATACAAATATGTACATTTTTTGAGAATTTGTTCAAATGTTTGTATTTGTTAACATACAACTTTCAGGCTACCTATCTTGAATCTAAATGTCCATGAGAACAATCCTTTGGAAAGCAAAGGGTCTGTGAAAATCCATGTAGCAAGGTCCTGACTGAACTATATCTATCTACCTAGCTATATCATATATGTATATACATACATATATACACACACATACATATATATATATATATGTACACCCCACACTCACACACACATATATTTATATATATACATACATATATATATGTGTTAAAAATAAGTTATAGTTCGGAAAACATGAGCTACTTATGCCCTTTGATATGACTTCACTTATTAAATCATAGCATTACTAACAACACTCATGCCATCTCAAATGGCATTATTTTTAAGACCACTGTGCATGATACAGGGCCACGTTATAGTTGATTTAGTCTGTCTAGCATTTTTACAACACTCTGTATGAAGGTGCACATGTTATGGAAAATTTTGGTTGTGGTGGAAATGATAACTATAACTTCTGTTTGTGTAGTTTCAGTTGTTTTTTGTATTGAAATGATGCATTAAGTGTTCTTACTAGAGTAAACCTTTAACAACTGTTTGTTTCATTGAATTTCTATGTTTTATATCTAAGTCTTATGTTTAAATAATGTTTCTTTTGGTATTAATACTTTCATCTTTATATTTTTGTTTTTACACTTGAATATTACAGCAGTACTTTCTCAATTATTTCTCATTGAGCTGAGTAAAGTGTCATGGGGTAAAGTGGTGTGGAGTGGTGGACAGTGGAGTACAGTAGCATACGGTGGGATGGAATAGAGTAGATTGGAGTGGCGTACACTAGAGTGGTGTAGAGTAGAGTGGCATAAAGCTATGTGGTGGTCAGTAGAGTGGTGCAGAGTAAACCAAAGTGGCATAGAGTGCAATAGTGCAGAGTAGAGTGGTGCAGGGTAGAGTGGAGTTGTGTATGGTGCACTGGGGTTTGGTGCAGTGAAGTAGAGTGTTGCAGACTAGAGTAGAGTGCCGTAGAGTGCAGTGGCATAGAGTCCAGCAGTGTACAGTGCAGGGGCATAGAGTACAGTGGCAAATAGCAGAGTGGAGTAGAGAGGCATAGAATGAAATGGAGGAGAGTGCAGTGGGGTAGAGTACAGTAGCGAAGAGTAGAGTGGCATAGAGTGAAGTGGGGTAGACTGAAGTGGGTAGAGTGGTGTAGAATAGACTGGCATAGAGTAGCGTGGCATAGAGTGCAGTGGTGTAGAGTAAAGTGCAGTAGCATAGAGTGCAGTGGCATAGAGTGGAGTAGATTAGAGTGGTGTGGAGTGCAGTGGCTTGGAATGGCATAGAGTAGAGTGGCATACAGTAGAGTGCTGTAAAGTACAGTGGCGTTTAGTAAAGTGGGGTAGAGTGGAGTGGGTTAGAATGGAATGGAGTAGAATAGAGTACCATACAGTGAGGTAGGGTAGAGTAAAGTGGGTTACAGTAGATTGGTGTAGACTGAAGTGGGATAGAGTGAAGTAGGGTAGAGTAGAGTGTTGTAGAGAAGAGTTCCTTAGAGTAAAGTTGCATAGAGTACAGTGATGCATAGCGAAGTGGGATAGAGTGAATTGCGGTAGAGAGGAGTGGGGTAGAACAAAGTGGCATACAGTAGAGCGACATAAAGTGGGATAGAGTGAAGTGCGGTACAGTAGAGTGGCATAGAGTAGAGTGGCATACACTGAAGTGGGGTAGAGTGGTGTAGAGTAGACTGACATAAAGTAGAATAGTGCAGGGTGAAGTTGGGTACTGTAGATTGGTATAGACTGAAGTGGGGTACAGTAGAGTAGCATAGAGTGAAGCGGCGTACAGTAAAGTAGAGTAGCTTAGAGTGAATTTGGGTAGAGTAGAGTAGCGCAGAATGTATTGGAGAAGAGTGCACTGATGAAGACTAGAATGGTACAAAGTAGAGGACAGTGGTGTAGAGTGTAGTTGCGTAGACTAAAGTGGTGCAGAGTACAGTAGAATGGGGTAGAGTGAAGTAGAGTAGAGTGGTGTAGAATAGAGTAGAGTGAAGTGGGGTACAGTAGAGTGGTCTAGAGTAGAGTTGGGCACAAAACAGTGTGGTAGAGCGAAGTGGGGTAGAGGAGGGTGTGTGTAGTAGAGTGGCAGAAAGTAGAGTAGCATAGAGTGCAGTGGAGCAGAGGAGGGTGCAGTGGCGTAGAGTATGGTGGCATAGAATGGAGTTGAGTGCAGTAAAGTGATGTGGAGTGGAGTACAGTGGCTTAGAGTGGCATACCGTAGAGTGCAATAGAGTACAGTGGTGTAGAATAGAATGACATACAGTAGAGTGGTGTAGAGTGAAGTGGGGTAGAGTAGCGTGGCATACAGCAAAGTAGGGTAGAGTGAAGTGGGGTGTAGTGGTGTAGTGGAATAGAGTGGTGTAGAGTAGAGTTGCATTATGTGGAGTGGAGTGGGGTAGAGTAGAGCGGCACTGTGTGGAGTGGAGTGGCACGGTGTACAGTATAGTGGTGTATGGTGGAGTGGCATTGAGTGCAGTGTCCTACAGTAAAGTGGTGCAAAGTACAGTAGAGTGGCATGGAGCACAGTGAGCTAGAGTAAAGTGCAATGGCATAGAGTCCAGTGGTATAGAGTAGAGTGGTGCAGAGTGCAATAGCATAGAGTGCAGTGGCATGAACTGCAGTAATGCAGAGTTGAGTAGAGTGGTGAAGAGTGCAGAGGTGCAGAGTAGAGGCAATGATGTACAGTACAGTGGCAGAAAATCCAGTAACGCAAAGTGGAGTGGCGGAGAGTGTAGTAGTGTAGAGTGCAGAGGCATAGAGTACAATGGCACAGACTGAAATAGCGTAGAATACAGTGGCATAAGCTTCAGTGGTGCAGAGATGATTAGAGTGGCATAGAGTGCAGTGGTGCAGAGGAGAGTGCAGTGGTGTAGCGTCCAGGTGTGCATTGTCCAGTGGTGTACAGTGCAGTGGCATAGAGTGCAGTAGCATACTGTACAGTGGCATACAGTACTGTCGCGTATAGTGCAGGGGCATACAGTGCACTGGTGTACAGTGCAGTGGCGTAGAGTGCATTGGTACTGAGTACTGTGTATATGTCTTTTTTTTTATTCCATAGGTACGGCAGTGCTACCTAGATCGTTTTTTTGTGGTACTGCAATACCCCATGAACACTAGAAACACATTTCCCTAACTCTGCAGACTTTGGTAAAGTGCCTCATGTATTTATATACATTTTAAAACACTACTAACCTAGATGTCCCCTTGAAACCCAGAACAAATACTGAGGGACTGATTATGAGTTCTGCGGTTGAACCACCTGAACTCCAGTATGGCAGTGGGGAGGCAGCTGTCAAGCCGGCTGCCTCACTACTGTTGTGTTACGATGTTTCTTCTGGGCTGACCAGTGGAAACAGTGCGGCTGTGTTGCCCTTGGCTTCCTCAGGGAGCCCAAGCCAATGCCGTCGCACACAGCACACTCGGAATACTCACTGTCTGCCGTAGCAGACAGTGCACATCCCGAGGGTGCTGACAAGGGGGCCCCTGCACTGTCCACGACATGGTCATGGGTAGTGCAGGGGCCCCACCTGTGGGCCCAACTGCGCCTTTCCGCTACCCTTTTAATGGCGGGGACCCTGCCATGCAAAGGCTGGCAGAAGGAAAGCCGTGATCAGCACTGCGGTGCCTAAGTGTGCACCACCGTGGCTGACCACGACTTTCACAGCCACCAAACCATTGGGATCTCTGATCTTGGCAGCAGTCTTCTGGTGATCCGTCTGCCAGGATCGTAATCTGGCGGTCTGACAGCCAGGATTGGGGCGGTCGGACCTCCACCACACGTTTGCGGTCTTAAAACTGCCAAACTTGTAATCAGGCCCTAAGGTTGGTCAAAACAAAATGGCTACCTTTTTATTTATTAAGGACTGTCATCAGCTGATAATGTGTTCACGGTATACCATGAAATTACTGTGGCCCAATATATCAGTAAGTTCATATCCCTTATTAACACAAAACCACTGAACCAATTTTCATGAAATAGCAAAGAGGATCCTTTCCACACCATAGAGTATATTCCTAACAAATTTCAAATTTCATGAACATCCGTTCAGCCGTTTTGTCGCTACATCTGATACTAAAGTCCATAGAAAATGCATCAGTGGAAAACTATGTTTTAGGAACCCCCTTTTTCCTGCATTCCTCCTTAATGAATCACCACTAAAGTTTGAATTGTCAGCCAATGTAGAAAAAGCTATAGGTCTGCAAATATTCATGGAGATTCATCAACCTGTGGCACAGTTATTACCAAGCAAAAATCTGAGGAATTCCTATCTTTGGGAATCCTATCTACAGAGAGTGTCTACCACCACTCTGTAATATATATATATATATATATATATATATATATATATATATATATATATATATATATACACACACACACACACACACACACATGTGTATATGCTACTCAGTTAGGGTTACAGGGATGTTATGGTTAGGAAATAGAATTAAAAAAATATAGAAATTCACTTAAAAAACAAAGGTTATAGGGATGTTATAGTTCGGCTCACATTTTAAATGTACAAAACCATAGTGTCTGTGCAGGTCTGTGAGTGGGTGCTTGAGGGTGTCAATGGGTCTGCAAGTGGGTGTGTGAGAGTCTGAGTGGGTCTGTGACTGGGTACGTGAGTGTCTGAGTGGGTCTGTGAGTGGCTGCGTAAGGGTCTGAGTGGGTGTGTGAGTGGGAGAAAGATTGAAAGAGAGAGAGAGAAAGAGAGTGAGAAGGAGAGAGATAGAGAGTTTTATAGGCTTTGATGGATGATATTTTTAGAATGAGATATTTCTTCACACATGTGTTTGTCAATTAAAAAGAGTAAGATCACCTTAAAGTATGACCTTAAACATTTGTGGTTGTAAAAAAAAAATAAAGGAGGGAAATGGCTACAGATACATCTGGAAATTAACCCTGAAGTCTCAGTGTGGTCTGTGACCTTCACCTTTACGCTATCTTTTTTTTTTAGCTCTTTAGGGACTTTCTGGAACCGCAGGGAAGCCTCAAGGCCTCCCTCGCATTCCCACCTGATTGTTTTCATTTTATTTTATTTTTTTGCCCTTTACGGGCTGTCTGGCAGTGCAGAGAGAGCCTCAAGGCCTGCCGCGTGGTACCACCAGAATGTTTGTTTATTATTTTTCACCCTTTATGGGCTATCTTGTACCACAGGGGAGCCTCAAGGCCTTCCCCGTGGTCCCACCAGACTGCTTTTTAATATTTATTTGCTCTTTATGGGCTATCTGGGGCCGCAAGGGCAGCATCAAGTCCTCTCCTGCCATCCCAGCCAGCTTCCACCTCCTGCATGAGCTGCCATTGCTCCAGGAAGCAAAGAGCTGCTTTAATAGCAGCTTCCTGGAGCAATGTTTTAATCTGCGGGCAGGGAAGACAGATGAGAACTCCGCTTTGTGACAGCGGGACCTGTTTAACAGGTCCCACTGTCAGAAAGTGGAGTTATGTTTGCTGTGACTTGGCTGCAGCTGTCAAAGCTGCAGCCAAGCCACAGGAACAGCTATGTCCTGTGGGTGGGCTCCCCGGACATAGCAGGAGCCGGCCCTGGGGGTTGGTGGTCCCCAGGGCCATCAGTGGCCCCCCTCCAACATGCATATCCCCGGGGAAGTGGTGGTTCCTGGGGCTTTTAGGATTTGCCACAAGGAGGTGGTGGTCCCCAGGGTTGCTTCCGCACCAAATATATTCAATGCCCCAGAAAGCTGTATTGAAACGCAAATCAGGGGCTTCACAATAACAAAGCGCAGGAGCCGGCGCTTTGTTTTTTTTTTCCTTTCAATTTTTGCCATGGATTTGTGACCACGTCACGATTCCAATGCAAAAAGTTTTTTAAAATGTTTTTAGCCGGGGGTGGGGGGATGCCTCTGAAACACCACCACTAGAACTAGAGGATCATGGCGATTCTACCCTTGCCCCTTTCCTTTATTTTTAACCTTTTTTGTAGGACTTGGCTGAAGCTGAGTCGCAATATGGCTGACAATGCTTCCTTGTTGAAGTGTTGGCAGCCAATCAGTTCTCAGTACGAGATTGGGAGGGGTCGCGAATCCTTTGCGTTCCTACCTATGCAAACCTAAATTTCCTCTAATTTCTCTAAAGCTACTGAACAGATTTACACCAGATAACCAAAGGACTCTTTCTGGACCAAGAGCTACCCTTCTGCCAAATCTGGTGTAATTCCATCCAGTAGTTTCTGGCTATCCCTGTTCAAAATACCTATGGAAAAATGAATGGGGAAGACATGTCTTGGGGACCCCACTTTTTCTCAGCCCCCAAAACTTTCCAGACAGCAACTGAAGTGACGTCCGTTGTATTTCATGAAGATTCATCAAATGGCGCCAAAGGTATTAGGGAAACAAAAAAAGCTTGTTCTATGGAAACTAAATCCTAACTATAGCTATCTAGTGGCGACCACCACTAGGTAATATATATATGTATACATGTGGAAAAACTGGCAGCTGAGTCAAAGACTGGGCACAATAAATCAATAGGTGATATTTATGATTGCTTCACGTATATAGTAATGTTAAAAGCTGTCAAGACATTCAATTTCCTTTGAGCACTTGTCCAATGTAAACGTCACTCGGCAATTTCGCAGTATAGTTACAAATAGCATGTTGTTATGACTGTGATCTAGTTTGACATTAAGGGCCTGATTCTAACTTTGGAGGACGGTGTTAAACCGTCCCAAAAGTGGCGGATATACCACCTACCGTATTACGAGTTCCATAGGATATAATGGACTCGTAATACGGTAGGTGGTATATCCGCCACTTTTGGGACGGTTTAACACCGTCCTCCAAAGTTAGAATCAGGCCCTAAGTGTGATTCCTGTGGATTTACCAAAGCTAGGACATATTGTATGTGTCCGAGGTTACTTGTTTGATTTTATTCAAGGGTATTTCATGTTACACTGTGATGGATGCATACGTGCTGTAGAGGACCCAGGATGCTATATTTCTGTTACATTGAATTTTCACCAAGGCTCATGATTAGCAGTGGCGACTCCCCCTTTAGGGCCCCATGGCTATGCTCCCATTGTTTTCTGGCCCGTTTTCCCAAGAGTTAATAATCAACTATTAGCTACTCTTGGTATAATAATAAAATTGCCATCCAGCAACAGTCTAAGGAAGCTAGTGGCACTGTCTGATGGCTGGTGCAGTTGCACAAAGACGTGTGCACCTGCATCATGGATTAACTAGGACTGGTGAAACCCCCAGCACTGGGACCCTCGGTGCCTCTGCGTCTGTGATGTGGTAAACGTTGTAGCTAAAGGTAGCCAGGGGTGCTGCAGGCTTAAACCCTTCAATGACTGTGACTACTCATCAATCAGCCAGTCACCCCACCCTTTCCCAGCTCGTCACAGAGTTAGGAAAGAGTGGGGTTGATAGAGCAGATGCTGAAACCTCAGGTCTGCGAGTGCACATGTTTGAGGTTTCAGTTTCAAGTACTAGAAGCAGAAAGAGGCAGCGGGAGTCTAAACTGCTATGTGTATTTGGGTGAGAGTGTGTCTCTGTCAGAAAGTTGGGGTATGTGTTAGAATATCTGTGTGTGTGTGTGTGTGTGCGCGGGCGAGTGTGTGTGCGCACACGCGTGTGTGTAAGCCTGTGAAAGTAAGAGGCTGTTAATGAAGGAGTGAGTCAAACAGTGAGCACAATTGACAGGAAGAGTGAGTACAAGTAACAATGAATGAGAGTAAGGGAGAATGTCAGTGAGTATAGCTGAGTGTTACTGTGTGTGACACTGAGTGAGTCTTAATGAGTCAGAGAATAAGTGAGTCAGAGTGAAAAAGTGAGATTGATTGAGTCAAACTAAATGTGAATGAGTTAGAGTGAGTGAAATTATTGAGTCTGAGTCAGAATGAGTGTGAATGAGTGAGATGGAGGGAGTATGAGTGAGTGTGATTGAGTAAATCAGAATGAGTGGACTGAGCCAATCACTGAGAATGAGTTAGACTGAGTTAGAATTACTGAGACTGGCTGTGAATGAGTGGGACCAGGTGAGCAAGAGTGAGATTGCGTGGATCAGAATGAGTGGGACTGAGTGAGAATGAGAGAGACTGACTGAGTATAAGTAGGAGTGAGTGACAGTGAGATTGAGTGAATTGGAATGAGTGGGACTGTGTGAATTAGAGAGTCAGGGAGAGACGGAGGGAGGTTAGGTAAAATGAGTGAGACTGAGTGGGAATGAGTGAGTCAGAGTGAAACTGAGTGAGACTAAGTGAGAATGAGTGACTCATATTGAGAAAACGTGAGTCACAATGAGTGAGGCTAAATGATTCAGGGTGAGGTTGACGGAATCTGAAGGAGTGGGAATGAATAGGAATGAGTGATAGTAAGTGAGACTGAGTGGGTCAGAGTGAGAATGAGTGAGACTGCATGAGTTAGTAAGTCTGAGTGAGTCGGCAAGTAAATGTGATTGCAAATGCGAATTATAGTAAGAGAATGAGAAAGAGTGAGAGAGTAAGATGAGTGCGAGCAAATGTGAGCTACCTCCTCAAACCCTCCGAGTAGAAGTCAGACAGGCTCACTGGAAACTGAGTTAAGGATTACGACCCACTACATTTAATGGCCACCAGCTGCCAATGAGCATTAGGGTTGTGGGCTCTGAAGATTAAGAAATAGCACTGGACAGAATTTACCAACTTCCATTAATGTTCTATTTTGTTCTACTTTACATCCCCGAAAGGCACTCTGGAGCCGCAAGAGATGGCGTGCATCATTTGACAAAGAGTTTAGCAATCGAGTGGGCCAACCGAGGAGTGAGAGTCAACAGTGTTGCCCCTGTAAGTACCGACCACTGTACTGAATATAGTTCACCTTGTAAAATCAAGTGTAAGAGAGAATGAGTGACCTACCTGTGAGAATGAGTTAAGGATATTGTGCAATAAACTGTATTTTAAAAGGGCTGGTTTGATGACTTTCCAGTTGTCCTTGGGAATGTCTTGAGGAAGATGCTTGTATGTCTCACCGGCGGTCTAATTAATTACGGGACAGCTAAGAATACCCTGAGAAAGGGGAATGGTAATAGAAACATCATCTGAGATGAAAGTCTTTAGCTTGGACCAAGGACTGTACTCATTTGCAGCTTTGGGCTCCCTACCGGCGATCCTATCACCATAACAACAAGGTTAAGGATAATTCTTTTTCCAGAAAAACATTTTATGCAGCATATTTTCATAAAATATATATGTAAAAAACTGTAAACTTCGTACTTGTATAGCGCACTACTCACCCGTTAGGGTCTCAAGGTGCTGTACGCATACCTGTGGAACCCCTCCTGGCTTTTCCCTGTGAGGTGCCCACTCCTGGGCAACCTCCAAGGTGAAGCCAGGTATCCCAGCGCTGTTGGGGCCGTTGTGGAGATTAAGGAAGCTATTGCCCAGAGTGGGACCCATGAATTAGATTAGGCACCGATGCGAGAATGATCAGGTCAGAGGAAATTGAGCCCATGACCCGCCAAGGCGGGAATTGAACCCTGGTCCCGGGCCAGATTTCTGCATCAGGGTCTGCCGCTCTAACCATTGAGCCACACTTCTCCACATATGCAGTGATGTCTGTCTTTCTTCAGCTCAGTGTTCCCTGTAGTATATGTGTCGGTTGTTAATCTGTAAATTGATAATCGAACAACGTGATCTACGTTAATTGGTATTAATGCTTACAGAAATGTCAACCTACAAAACTTCGAGGTGAAAATGCCCACTACCGAAATATTGTTTTTCTGCACTTATTATTAAAATGTACAAAATATCTACTGTCAAAACATTGACAAACTAAAATATAGGAATTTTAAAAATATCTGCCACAAAAATATTGACTACAATAAGATAGATATACAACATTAACGTTAGAATTAACCAACATACCAGCTACAAAAATGTAGCATACCAAAATATTAATATTATAAATTAAAAAAATACACTTCTTTTTAAAAACAAACATTCCCAATTTTTAATATTTTTGATGCAATATATTTACAATATTAACAAACACCTTTCTTCTCAAGTGTAAAATAAATTAATATATTTGCATTTTGAGACCTATTCACAAGCTGCATTTTGTAGTACTTAAGTAGTACTATGCTACTACTACTAAAGTACGTACAACAAAATGCTATTCGCGAACATACAAGTGTAAATCTCCTCCTCTCCTATATTTTCTTTAGGAAGATCCTTGCGTGTGTAAGTTTACTACTTAGTAGTAGATTTAGAAGCAACCAAGGGACTGGATGAAAAATAGGACATCATTATTACAAAATAGGCAGGGTTTAGGGAGGAGTAAGGAGGGGTTAAGAGACGGGGTGTTGTTTAGAGAGGTGTGTGCACCCGCTCACAAATGTGTAAGCCCCTTCCTATTCACAAACGGCAGCCAAAGAGGACCCAACACAGTAGTAAATGGACTCCGTTTCAGAGCTGGAGTAAGTTCAGCACCAAACATGGCCATCCAATGCTACTGACACACCCTCCCGTGGAAAGAAAATGGTGTCAGGTAATTAAAATAAAACCCAATCGCGTATAATGTTATATTACATTATTTAAAATGATTAAAAATAGAAATTCATTTCAGTATAGTATGTAACCAATGCAATGCCAGATGCTTAAAGCCTTAAAATTGATAGTAACAATTATAATATGGGTAAAGAAAAAAGTGCAGTACAGATGGATATTCTGCAATGCCTATAGGAGCAGGTTGGATTAATTGTGCCAAGCATGGAAGCCTGCTACCAAGCAGCACAGCTTCACTTTGGAGCAGAATGGTATGCCTCAAAGAACAGAACAGAGGGGTGATTACTGAAACAAATAATATCACCAAGAGAGTTAACGAGGCAATGTGAAGAATAAATGTCCCAGTAAAATGTGCATAATATAAATGGGGCTGAATGCTTGGATGATGTGTGGATCCATATGGGGTAGGTTCCTCTCCTATTTCCACAAGTTGCTAATATGGGAGATAACGGTATTTCAGAATGTAGACAGAGAACTAAGGACCTGATTACGAGTCTGGCGGCCCGCAGTCTGACCGCCACATTACAACCCTGGTGGGCGGACCCAACAGGGGACCGCCGTCCCCACCGGATACATGTTTCTGAGTTGTACTCAGTCAGGATGGAACTGAATTCAGTGCCACCCGGTTGATTAAAACCCCAGTTTCTGCCAGCCTTTTCATGGCGGGGACCCTACCCTGAAAAGGCTGGCGTAAAGCCAGTGCCGGTGGCCACAGGGGGGCCCCTGCACTTCCCATGCCTGTGACAGACAGTGCGCATTCCAAGGGTGTTGGACTGCAACGGTATTGGCCTCAACTCCCTTAAGGGAGTCGAGACCAATAACGTAGCATTATACCCGCCGGTCAGCCCGGCGGGAATTCATACTACAATGTTCCCACTGGTCAGCCTGGCTATGGAGGTGGCATCCTCCCCGCAGCTTTGGTGGGACCGCCAAAGTCATAATCAGGTCCTAGGTATGATTAAATGGAAAATAGAGGCATGGATATAGGCTGGGGGCTATATGTAAATGAGGAATTCTTGGAGTGGCAATGGGCTAAAGAGACAATTCTTCCACTATTGTGCAACTAGAAAAACATACGGAGGTATATAGCGTACAGTAATTAAATCTTATACTTTGGAAATAATTTTACAAAGACCCCATTGTGAAGGAGAGGCCACAAAACTGTATTTAGCATTGAGAGCAGACAAGATCTAAGGTCCCATTAAACCTAGGCGAAAGTGAGAAACGGATTGTGGATATTGCTTCTCAGATACGCAATGGGAGCAAGCACTCATGCTTAAACAGACAGCTACTATTAATGCCAGAATTGGGCTTATAGAGTTTAATTTTGCACACAAAATCTACATAACTCCTGCTATGCTCCATGTAATAGATCTGCAAAAGGGTTAAACACATGGATGCTACTGATATAGCACAATTTTTTTTATAACTGTGGGCTCTGGCGTGGTTGTCAAACAGACGGCGCCAGTGGTCATGTGAACCTTTATGTATCATTTTAGGAGGTAAGATCGGTAGAACAAGTCAAAATTCATTGAAACCTATTTGGTTCCTAAATTATGACAGAGAGTTTCCAAACAATTAAGGTTTATTAGCAAATTAGTCAAGGTTCCAATTCTGTTCAAATTCTTTCAATCACTTAATCAATTACCAGGTAATTATGATAATCAGTGAGGTTAATCCGAAATTTATAACATAAATCATTGAATAACATTAGATGCAAAACATAGAAAGTTTATGTTCCTTAAAACTAAATAAGAGAATCAAGGAAAAAGAAAGCAAACAAAAGCATAAATGTTCAAGAGTCCAACTCTAGAACTAGGAGTACAGAGTTTCAGATAGCATAGTTAGGAAAATGATTTCCCTTGGCAAAGTTAGGACAGGATTTCCTAACAAATATTACAATACATATAGTTCAATACATTTCATTTCTCTCCAAAACTTCTTTCTACCAACTCGTCCAAACTGGGACCAATCAGGCTTCGACATCTTCTTGGAACAGGTAAACTCTTCTTGTTCCCATCATAAAGCCTTACAAAATCTAGGGGCCGTGGGAGTGGGGGGAGGGCTTGTGCTATGGGTCTATCATCAATCTCCTCTGTGGTTCTGATTCACTTGGAGTCCCCTCTGACTGGGTTGTGCTTCCAGTTCTAGAAGTCCAATTCTAGAAGTCCACCCAGTGTACCAGGCATTGAGAACACTACAGATGGATTTGGTGAGGTATCACTTCCCTGTGCATTTGGAACCAATACAATCTGTTGTGAACTCTTGTGACACTAATAGTAATTGGGGTTGCTGCTGTCAGGACTGTGACAATAGGGAGTACTTCTCCTGTGTGGGTTTGTACCTGGTTAGTAGGTACAGTCACCTTATTGTCAATAGCTAGCTGGTTCCCTTCATCTGGCTGAACTATACTATATGGAGGCTGTCGGAAGCCAGCAGTTCTTTAAAAAATGTGTCACAGGAATCTCTATCAATGCTTGTCTCTGACTGTGCACCTATGTCACCCTCCTCTTGTGCTTTCTTCCTCCCCATTTTGTTGTTTGTTATTACAAGAGACGTCCTAACTCCCTCAATCATCTCTTCTCCATGCCTGTTGTTCGGCATCCCACTTTGCAGCCATCCAACTATGAACTGTCCTCTTAGTTCAGGTCAATATTTCTCCTTGTCCTTTGCATGTGCAACATATTCCCAGGCATTTAAGGCATTATACTGTTCTGGTCTAGGTGGAGGATTCATGTCATACAGTACACGTCGAAAATGATTATATTCAAGATAAAGATACGTAGTTGAGGAAATTGCAAAGACCCTTCTTTCTCAGGGATCTTGATCCATTTTTTAGGTTGAATGCTTTTTTTCGAGCCCAACATTTTTTGCCATGTAATGATTGGGCATGCTATCTGGGGGAGCTTCCTTGCCCTCATGAATGGTACACTTGCATCACTTCGAAAGAAATCTCTCAATGTCTCAAAGCAGTTCAGTTTTACTTCGAGTTCAGTGTACCTAAACCAACAATTTCAATTTAAACAAGCGGCAGTTTCCCAGCGAATCACAATGCAATACATAGGACTATCAGTATCCAATCTCAGTGCTGCACTTTATGCTGGACTTTCACAGCATGGTACTCACTGATGCAATAACAAATACTAACGCAGCACACACATCAGCTGACCAATACCAGCGCTGCACCTTATGATGTAGCCTGCAGCACCTCCCTCCTTCACAACTAGCATTGCACAAGAAATATATTATACCATGAAAACAAGAAAAGCTAATAACTCCTGTCTGCTCCAGTAAAGAAAATCAAAGTTGTCACTCACTCAAGGGGAAAATTGGGACTAGGGCTTTCCAGACATTATCACATACACGAGTCAGACCACGACCAGTGGAAAGCACCCTGACTACTGCAGTTTCTCCTCTGTGCAAAAGGATTGACTAACACCAGTCACTATTAGTACTCTCTCAGAGCAGTAATTTAATAGTGCCCTTTCTCAGTTGTGTGGCCGATGGTGCCTCCCAAACTGACAGAACAAACCTTAATATGCAAATTAAACTACAATATATTTAATATCTACCTATCCCACAAACACAGTAAAGTTTGTAAGTACACAATTAATGACACATAGCCCTTCTTATACTCACTCCTAGGACATTGCAGCTGCTTTCAGAAATGCTGAAACACCCACAATACTCCAAACTGGAGCATGCACTTCAGGTACAAGGGCTGGACGTGGGCAAGTTCTGATTATTTCTGGGGTATTTTCAGGCTTCCTACACTTCAGTTGTAAACCATCTTCTGCTACCAATTGATGAGAACAACAAGTCAAAATACAGTGAAATCCATTTGGTTCTACAAGAATGACAGAGAGGATGGTTTCCAAACGATGAAGGTTTATTAGCAAATTTGTCAAATTAATTCAGTCAATTAATACAAAACCAGGTAATCATAATAGTATAGTCACAAACTTACAGCATAACTCATTGAGTAATATCAGATACAAATCATAGAAGGTTTCTGTTCCTTAAAGGAGCTTCCCTAAAACTAAATAGGAGCATCTAAGTATGACATGAGGAAATCATAAGCAGAAGGTGTCAGTCTAAAGTAAACCAAATAAAGGTTCAGGGTAAAAGAAAGCACAAGTGTTCAAGAGTGTAACTCAAAAACTACAAATAGGTCTCAGATAGCAGAGTAGCACATAGCAGAGTTAGGAAAAGGTCTTCCCTCGCAAAAGTCAGAACAGGATCTCCTAACAACCATTCTAAGACAAATAAAATACATTTAATTTTTCCCCAAAACTTCTTTCCACCAACTCCTCCGAATTGGGACCCATCAGGTTGCACCATCTTTTTGGAACAATTAAACTCCCCTTGCACCCATCATTGAACAAAAGCGCAAACAACACAACCTTTGATGTATCAGCAGCCCGGACTGCATAGTACAAGATGCACCTTCTCATACGCATGACGTAAATCCCAACTGTCAATTAAAGTTATCTGCTCTAACCTTCTCAAAAAGAAAACAGTTAGCTCCTCTTCCAACTAAGCTTGTTATCTTGCTCCTTCAATGAGGAGGAAAACATGAAGCTTATTTCAAAATCAACATTATGTTTAGTTGGATTTGAATTAAATTGTTTGGTAGCATGTTGTGTCTGACAGTTGCCACTTTGCTTTCTGTATATAATTAGTTTTATTCATGACAATCATGGTTCCATCGTTGTCTGTTGGTTTGATTTCGATGGTCATGTCTTGTTTTAGATACATTAATACTTTTCTCTCATTCTTAGATTTCCTTGCACATGAACATTTTTTAAACCTTTGAGATCTCTAATCACTGCCTCGTGAAATAAGTCAATTTTATTCATTGGGGGAAAACTTGAACAAAAGTTTCTTCTTTTGCCAATAACTTTGGGCCAGTTTGACAAATCTTGAAAAAATTATCAAAACATATACTTCAGTTGGTTCAGCTGCTGTGTTGAGAGTTTTGGGGTGATCCGTCAAGCATGAGCAGAGAAAAAGGGGGGGTTCCAAAACACTTTTTCCCCATACTACGTCAATGGGATTTTTCAAATTTTTGAATACGCCTACAGCCCGAACCGCTGAACTGAATTTGGCAGAAAAGGAGCTCTCAGTCCAGAAATCAGGCCTATGTTATTTGGTGTAAATCCATTCAGTAGTTTTGGAGTAATTAGAGTTTAAAAATATCTATATCTAGGCATGCAGAAAATCCGCAGATCCAACTGTCCCCGTGCTCATATCTGATTGGCTATCAACACTTCAACAAGGAAGTGTTGGAAGCCATCTTTGGACTCGGCTTCAGCCATTGAGGTGGCCAAGACTCTATTAAAATTGTACCTGTTAGTTCATATACACCACAGGCTCAAGTATGCAAACACAGCACTGCAAAGCTCCATGCTTCAATTTCGTGTCATGGATGGAAGAGGAAAGTCTTTCTTACTCTATGGCACCCTGCTGATTCTCCCCAAAGGTCTGCATTTTCTTCGAGGTGAAAGGCCACCTTAAAATAATATGAGCAAGAATCTTTTATACCAAGGTTTTATACCAAGGTGTTTAGGCAGTGGAGGTTGGCAAGGGAGAGACTTGATCTTTCACCACACCTGCTGGAAGGAGGAACTTATAACATGCAAGACTATTGCAAGAATAATTACTATTTTCAATGGGCTGATTCTAATTCAAGATGGAGAGAAAGTAATTTCTGCATTATGAAGGGCTTCATCCTATCTGGTGCTATAAACGGCGACGTGAAATCTCAGTTCATTACGTCGCAGGAATCAGGATTTCATCTTCGGTGCATTCTACACCACCCTTGCACCTTAGTTTCTTGTTTCTCTTATATTCTGGATTCTCTGTTTAACTTTTCTCTACTTGTTTTTGGAATTTCTTGTCATGGGTCAAGTTTTTGTTACATGTTTTTGCTTTTTACTTGTATATTTTGTGAGAGATTTTTTGTGCACTCTTGCTTTTTCCTCTTAGGGTACCTCTTTGATTTAAACTTCTTAATCAGCCTTTCACACAGTGTTGTTCTCTTTTTGGTGCCCTTTCTGACGATTCCCTTCTGTTCCTCCAGAACCTCCAGTGTGATGTCTGGAGAGGGTCCCCCTTATCACCCTGCCACTAAAAAGAAGGAAAAGGCAATGAAGTACAACCCACAATTGACAGGATGTGATGACAAAAAACTAAATTTGAAGGGACTGTCTGCACATGGTTGCTCCGATGCTACAAGACAGCTAGTGGTTTGGGAAGCAGTGGGGTTTGCTTCCTTAGGGGACCTATATAAAGATCAATCTTTGCATGTTTTTCAATCCTTAGTGGAAAATTATGGGTTGCATAGGGGTAAATTCTTCCTTTATGGCAAGGTGCAATGTACAATCCAACAATTATGGGGCAGTGGGCAGACAGAACCTCATTTGCATGCAGTGGTTCAAACCATGTATATGATGGCTTTACAGAGCTATACAAAACATTCAGGTACTTTTTCCTGGCCCTGGAAGATAATTGGATATTCGGATATTGGATATGCCCTGCACAGTAAAGAATGGCAGAACACAATAGCATACCCACACAATTTACTATGTTACTTACAACATATCTGATGCCTCAAAATCTAAATTCCATTATCCAAGCGTATCTCCAGATAGCCCAAAATTTAGGCAATCGTACACTGATATTAAACATATGCTTGGGATTGGGTATGATACACCAGTTTTGGGCAGAAGTACAGGCACCTGACCACAGTGACAGGGCGCACAGGTTTGGACGGGCTGGAGAGTTGCTTTCTAGGGATCTTACCAAGGGCACAAAAGACCAAGGTAACTGCAAGGTACCTGGAGCATGCACTATTGGTAGCAAAAACAGATATTACAGTTGTTAAACCTGGCATCCTGGATGTGGTTTCGCCTAACTTTCTGCTTGTTTACTTCTAAGTCCTTAGTAAAGTGCACTACATGTGCCCAGGAATATAAATTGAATGCTACTAGTGGGCCTGCAGCACTGATTGTGCCATCCACTATAGTAGCCTTTCAAACGTGTCTCAGGCCTGCCACTGCAGAGCTTATGTGTGCAGTTTTAAACTATCACTTTCAATCCTTCTTTTTTAGGGTGCAGTGTATTTACAAAGTTGGATATGTATGTTTAACATGTTCAGGTAGTGGAAAGCTGCTATATTTGTTTTTCAATACTGCACGGCCTGTCTTTCTCATAGGTTAAAACTAGGGTTACCTTGAAACTTCATTTAAGTGTACCTTTCAATTGGGAAAAGATAGAAGTGTGGAGTTTGATGTCTCTGGACTCAATTTAAAATTACAACTTATGGTGAAGTTGGATTTTAAATTGTAAGTCTGAAAATGCCACTTTTAGAAAGTTGGCATTTTCTTACTTTAACCATTCTGTGTCTCTGTTTGTCTTTGAATACACATCTGGGGTGGTTGACAACTGGGCTTTGTGCATTCCATCCAGACATCATACACAAAGGGAGCTTGGGTGTCACATTTTCATCATGATGGCTCATCAGCAGGCTGATGGGTATTTCTGGACTATATGGGGGACACTTACATCTGAGTAGGGATGTGCCTCTCCTCACACAAAGGGCTGCATACCCCCTGTAGAGTGTCTGGAATCAGGCAAGGAAGGGCTGGGACCTTGTGATCTTCAAACATCTCTTTGAAGTTTACCTAACTTGAAAGGCACATTTGGTTATAAGTACTGGATCTCAAATCCCACTAAATCAAAACTCTACTGGAACCAATGACATTTGGCCAGGAAGAAGGATTGCTGTGCTGCCTGGAGGGTCTGCCACTCTGCAAATGCACTGCTGTGCTGGCCTACTGCTTGCAATGTGCTGTGTTATAGGAGGGACTGCCACTTTGCTACTTGCTTTGCTATGTTGGCCTGCTGCCTGCTACTTGTAGCCTGTAGTGAGAAGGACTATGCCTGTCTCTACATCCTGGAACCAAGATTCTCCAAGGGCTTGTTGGCTTACCCCCTCTTCCCCAAAGTCTCAGGCCCATAAAGGCTTATTTTGCAACAATCAGACAACTGTGACTTCCCTTTCCTTGATGTCAGCATGTGCACAGCCGCATTGGTTTTATCAGGTGCATCTGCCTTTGCTGTGAGCCGCTCAGGCTGTCATGACTGCCCTTGCTGTGTGATCAACAGGTGCACAGCTGCTTTGGTTTCATCTGGTGCATCTGCCTTCATGGTGTGCTGATCGGGCATTCGTGTCTGCCCTTGTTGTGTGATCATCCCGTCCGCCCTTTCACCCAAAACAACCGCATTTGCAGCTCACTGCTGGAGCATGTCGTGTCACCTGTGAGACATCAGGCAGCTCAACACTGCTGCAATGCTGACAGGAGGAGAACCAACACTGCATGGTTCCCGGCAAAGAGAGATCGCTGTGCCCATTCTTCTCTTCTACCAGAGAGGTACTGTGCAAAGCTTACACCACTGCAAGGTTGCGGGACCCACTCTACATAATCTACGGAAGCAGTGGGCTCACTGGCCTTGAGGGCCCAGCTGTCAGTTATCCACGACGGACTGTGGAGGCATTTCTGAATTGTCGATTCGCTGTTGAGCTCTAGTGCTACCGTAGAGCTCAGAATAGAAGTGCAAGGGCTCCTCTAACAGTGTGATTTTAAACCTGCAGCACTTTGAAATGGTTAGGTGTGATTATTCCTGACACGATCTTGCCTACTTCATTATAAAACATGCTAACTGTAAACCTGCATATCTCTAGACCTATTTATTGGATTTTTGTCATTTTAGTCTCATTTCGCTAAATACGATATATTTTTCTAAACTCGAGTACAGTCTTTTTGTGGAGTTTTTTACTGTGTTACTTTAAACAAGTGTTTCACCAATACTTTACACATTGCCTCTTATGTTAAGCCTGAGTGCTCTGTGCCGAGCTACCAGAGGGTGACCACAAGTTAATTTAGGGTGTGTTTCTGACTTACTCTGCCTAGGTTTGTGATTCCTACTTGGACAGGGTGCCTACCTCTGCCAACTACGGACCCAGTTTCTAACAACAATGAAGTGGAAATCCCTGCATACACCCATACAATCATCATGGAGGAAGGAACTACTACTCTGTACAACAGCTGAGGGAGCTGGGCTTTACAGAGAAGAAAACCAGGGTCTGTGAAAGCAGCCTGTTGTACAGATATGGGATTAATTAGTTCAAACAAATAGAGAGCGGTCAGGAAAAGAAAGAAGAGGTCAGGAAAAGAAAGAAGAGGCCAGGAAACGAAGCATGACATCACATGTGACATTGAGACAGAGACCATGATAGCTGTTTGTGCAGAAAAAACACAAAAAAGCCCAAATGCAATATTTTTGCAAAAGGATATGCCTTAAGAGCCCACACTACATCAAAGTCATGAAGTTCACCAGCCACATAGCAAAGAAAGGAAGACAGGCTCACCACTTATCACTGTGTGATCTTGTCGTAGTTTGGACTTTTGCTCTGAGCAAGACTGCTGGTTTAAGGATGACAGTACTTTTGTTTGTAGGCGAGTATGCCTTTCCTACAACAAGTCGTAACTGTTGTCCCAACCTTACCGGCTCACTAGCAGCACCTCACCAGAAACACAATAGTAAAAGGTGATTTATGGCAGCCGTTATGCATGGACTCAGGAATAAGATATCTCAGGGAGTGTCGTGGTTAAACGGAGATTACCCTTTTCTCACAGATATATCATGTCTCATACAAACACGGGCAATGATACAGATGCAGTAGAGTTACACTAGTTTTTATTTAACATTACTGCAATTTGCGATAAGTTTTATATGGGCTGCAATGATTAGGATAATGAATAATGCAAGAAACAGAATTGTGAAGACGAGAGTCATTATTTAAAGACCCCCACCATCTTGCAATACGTAGAAAAGATATATGAGATGTAATATGCCCTAACACCCTAATGTGAAAGGCCTAACCTCCTACCTAAAGGAGAGCTGGGTTTGTTAAACCTAATCTGCCAATGCCATGTCCATGAGAGGAGCCCCCAACTCTCGTTACCTTGGAATGAGGTCTCTATCTCAGACTCCGCAGGGACACGAAGACTGGGTCAGCGTCAAGACGACTGCAGCATCGGTATCAGTGATGGTGGCGATGCCCTCTGGTCGGAATCCCTCTGATTATCTGTCTAAAGTGTGATGTATTTATACAGATCTACAAGGACCCCTGACGTAGGTGTGTTCCCAAACAATAGATAACAGACATGCTTGGGACGGCAATTAATATAAACAATCCCTCGAAAGTATAGAGAGGGAAAATCCCTAAGTGTGAACACCTACTGTTTGTTTGTCTTTGGTGCTTGATCTTGATGCCTTGGCGCGGTGACACTGATAATGTTACCTATAACAAGTGGCCAAACTATAAACAAGGCAGCCATCTTAGAAGAAATAAATAATTAAATGGGCTAAGACAGAGCAAGCTAAGTAGGTTAAAAGTCACTAGGTGACGGGGGCACGAGTCTGCAAGCCAGAGGCTAAGCTAACTCCTGTTATCCCATTAAAACGAACTAGGATTCGCTACAATCTGACATGCTCTGCCCATAAAATGGGCATACAACAGGCACCAGCTACAGCCCCATTAGCATTATACCCTCTATTATCAGGGTTTGGCAGAGCTAAGTTGTTAAGATTTTTATAAACGCTTGTACCATTCAGCTTGTATTCTGTCCCTATCAGTTTATTACTAGTAGGTCTAAAGTAGGTTACTTAAGTAGTAGCCTTAGTTGAGGTGCTTTGGGCTACGCCTTTTGTATCCTCAGAGAAAGTGATACTGGATTATTATCTATACTTTTGGAGAGTTTTCAGGTCATGTAGGATCATTCAAATACTATTTACTCAGGTGAGAAACTGTTTTCTGGGTTTTCATCAAGGTTCTCTTGAAATGTTTTCCTACATTATTGACTTAAATAGATGGCCTTGGAGGTTGATTACCTGCCAGAACGAATTTCCTTTAGTTTGTTGTGATCCAAGGGATCAATCAAGCAAAAGAATGAGATGGCTATTACCCTCTAGCTCGGACTAGAGGATTCTAGCGATCTCATTCTTTAATTCATCCCTTTGTTTAATAGAAAGAGACAAGGACAATCTTTTTGTATCTCTTCTGCAAGGTCTCTTATTCTGAAAACACCCAGCGTTTTCACTGAAACCGCTGAAGAACCAATGTAATTGGGAGTAAATTGTGGTCCCCTTAAGAAAGAAGAAAGTAGGAGGTGCAGAGAATAAGGACTCTGTTTATTTTTTAGGAACGAGACAGATGGTTAGATTTTCTCTCATTTCCACAAGAAAGCCTCAGGAAAAACAAAAAGAATTGTCTCTTGATGTGGAGGAGAGTGTGGGTGTTTCTTTGCCTTTTATTTCCTCTTGTTCACAGATACTGGTTATCTTCCACATTCATATCTTCTCTTGGTATATTTTGAACTGGTGTGATGACTCTGGTGCTATGGAGGACTGAGGTGCTATAGGATTCTTTATGGGCAAATCGTGGACTGCCATGATTAATATTTCAGCTGTTAAGAAGAAGCGTGATGAGATACTGCAAGTAGTTCATGGTACTGTGTTGAGTTCCGGGTCCTGTCACTGAAAGAACTGGACCATTACATGTGACCACTAGAAAATGTGGGAGATATGTTCTTTTGAATTGACCATCCCTCCTCATCATTCTCTCATTCAAGAAATTTCATGGTTGAGTAGGCATGTTCCGAACATCAATTGGACTACCAAAAAATGACTTTTGCCTCCAGGCTCTTGTACCTCACATTGTACACAGATTCACCAGGTTTGGGAAGTGGGTGTCAATGGCTTGATGTAAAGACTTTTCAGGTAACCTGGTTCCAGCAACACCTACATAACACCAACACGTCGTTCCAGCCTCCTTGATCCAACACAATGACACATAAAAGGACTAAGGGGCTGATCCTGCTTTGGGATTTTGTTTTTGAAAAAAACAAAACATGTTAAAAGTTACACTGACAGTATAGTTATCTAGATTGTACCATCAGTCAAACTTTTAATACTTTGACAGGAACCACTGTGTCGGTGGTTCCTGACATTGTTCACATTTGTCCACAGGGCTCTAAATTTGGCAAGTGGAGGATTCTCAGTATGGCAGGAACAAAGTACTCCACAATACCGATGGACTTACCACTGTCCACCAAACTCTAGTCTAAATCAGCCTCTTAATTTCACAACAGTTGTTATACTATTGTCTGGGAGGAAGAATCCTTCACCGTAATAATCCTCCATTTCATGGAATTGGATAAAGATTCTCAGTGGACGTGGCTTGAGAAGTCTAACACTGCATACCTAGGGAAAAAAACTGAAGCACTGTCCGAAGCTAGAGCTGGTGAAGGGCAGACAAGTAATTCTGACTGTATTAAAATGCAATCATGGAAAGTGCTTATCTCTTTATATATCTATATAAACAAAAAACAACCTAAAGGAACTGAAAGCAATGATATCCATGATGTACAGATATAAAATCATAGGAAAGAGAACAATGAAAGCAACTTTGGATTGGACTAGACTACACAAAGTGCTTTTATGCAAAGAAGTTTCTGGCAAACTGCTAGAACATTTTCTACATTTCCTATTAATAAAAGAAAAATGCCTGCCACCCAGCCCATTCAAAAACATTTCCGAAAACTCACCGGGCAAAATGGAGTTCACAGTACCAGCTGTTAGAGAGTCAGCAGAATTGTACATCTGAACACACACAGGAGAGAAGATGCAAGGCTGGAGCAACTCCTTGTAGAAAGAAGAGCTGGCACTGGATGTCTGGTAGGGCTGGTCGCTTTAACTGGCATGAGCCACTGCTGGTGTAAATCTACATAAATTTAAAAGACCTTCAAGCGACTTGAGAAAGTCTGAAGATTTTGGCTTCTGTGTCCCATTAGCCTTCTTAATATTTAGCTTTTCAAAAGGCTTTTTTTCAGAAACCTCCTATTTAAGAGTTACTACTTTCCCAAGAATATAATTGCAGCACCAGGTGCAATTGTGCCTATTTGGCAGAATGTATTCCTCGCCTGAGCCAGGAAAGAGGGCTTTAAAGGAAAATTTAGAGGGAAATTTGCGGTATCGGTTTCATTACTTGGACACATTCACCTGCAGGAGTCCCTCTCTTCTCTGTACCCAAGAAAGATACATGTGAACTCCAACCTTGTACTGATTAAGATATCCTAACAGGGTAACTATAAAGGACCACTCTCCTCTCCCATCAATTAGTGACATCTTAAAATACAAACAAGGAGCTACATTTTTCAAAAAGTTGATTTGAGAGGAGCAAATCAGTTATTGGGAATCAAGCATGGTGATGAATGGAAGACTACTTTTCATACACAATTTGTCATTAGGAATAAAAGGTAAAGCTCTTTGGGCTATGTAATGCACCGTCTATTTTCTAGAGATTTGTGGACGCAGTTGTTTCTGACATCGATAACCAGTTTGTCATTGTATATCCTGACACTATTCATATTTTCTCTCCCACTTTAGGTCTGAATTAAATTGTTATTACAGTACTGCATTGTTTGCGAGCACATACATTGGTTATTATGTTGTAAAAGTCTGTTTTTCAGACCAGACAAGTGGTATACTGCGGTTATGTTTTGTCTGAGAATGCTTTCAATGGATCCTCATAGGGTGTTAACAGTTAAAGATTGGCCTGTTCCAACCACTGTTAAAGAGGAGCACTATTTTTGTGGCTTTGCCAAATCTTTACAGGCAGTTCATCAAAACCCTTCACAATGGACTCTACTCAATACCAGGCTTCTTAGAATAGGATAGGTATGTATTTGTGATTCTGTACCTAATAAAGCTTTTGAGGGCTTGAAGAGAGCTTTTGCATCCATACCTGTTCTTTGATATCCCACTTGTTTTCAACCACTCATTGTAGTGACTGACACCTCTGACAGGGCTGTAGGTGCTGTCCTCCTTCAGAAACATGAAGCTCATTTTTAGAACAGCCATTATTTAATCTTGGTCTTTGTCTGCAAGATTAATTATTCTGTTCTTGAAAAGCAGCTACTCGAATTGAAGGAAGGTTGTTGTAAACAGTGACACTTGTTACTTGGGACTCAGTACCCTATAGGGATATGCATGTATCATCATAATCCTCAAGTATAACAAAATATTCAGGCCCTCATTATGACCCTGGCGGTCTCAAGACCGCCAGGGTCACGGTCGCAGTTGAACCGGTGCCAAAGCGGTGGGCTGTCCCTGACATTACTCCTGTGGCGTTACCGCCACGGTCGGACTGCCAGCACTGCCACTTTTCGGCCACCCAACGGCCTGGCGAGGCCGGCGGTCCCAATCCACCAGGGTAGCACTGCACTGTGGATTACGACCACTCTCTACACTGGGGTTTACATGGCGGTTTCACCGCCATGTAAAGGCTGGTGGAGATGGGGTGCTGGGGGCTCGGGCAGTGCGGGGGCCCCCCTGGCCAGCCCCGTCACGCAAATCACTGTCTGCTTTGCTGCTGGGGCACCCGACACACAACAGCATTGCAGCTGGCTCTATTATGAGCCGGTGTCGATGCTGTGGTGTGTTTCCCGCAAGGCCAATGGGCGGAGACTGTGTTGGGCTAATTTGTTTCCAATTCGATCTTCTAATTACATATATTCCAGGATCTGGATTCATATTGGCTGGTTCCTTATCTCGACCTTCTGCAGACTTAAATTCCTAAGAAGAATTGTCAATCTGTCAGTCTTCTTCATGTTTCTCATACATTATTGGCATTTTTTCAATTAGATGAGGTAAATGTTTTCCAGCTAGAAGGAAAATTACCTTCATTTTTGCAACAACTTCCATCTGTTAAGGATCGATTGTCCTCTGCCTTTAAATGTTTGTGGGTACGCAATTCTGATTTACTATTGCAGGCTATGAAGGTTCTAGCATGAGCTTTCTGTTAACAGCAACTTGGGGTGTCAAAACCACTAATGAATGTGTTTCAGGATATTTTTGGTGGCCTGCATTGCATAGAGATCTTAGTTTTTTTTGGCCAGGTGTATGAAGGCCAAAAAGGTCTGATTCATAAAATCTGGCTGTTTGAGACAGCAAAATGCCATTTGGCATTAACATCGTAATCAACCTTTTGCAAGGTGCTGTTTTGGTGACGTATCCTATGTTTCCCTTTTGTTCATCCAGAAATCCTGGAGAACAGTAGTTGCTGTCTAGAGAGGGTTGTCATTATCACCCTTTGGCCCACAAGTACACTTTAGTGCATTCTGGAGCACAACACTTAATCAATTAGAGTGAGTATATAAACCTTAGTCTTTAGTTCAAAAAACCTTTTTTTTAAAGTAAACTGCTACTTCACATTTTACAGGAAATCCACAGCTTGACAATTCACAAAAGCATCTCAAGTCAAATTTAGTCCTGTGACTCAGTAAGAAGATAGACATATATTCCTAAATGCAGTATTCAATCTTAGTGTGCAAGATCAACAAGACAAGTCATATAGCAAATACATTTACTGCAAAACTTCAGAATTGTGGATATAAAAAACAAACAGCTGTCCAGAGAAGAAAGGTGTTAAGCAAGTTTCAAAAGGTGAGCAAAGCAACTGAGAAAAATTAGTTCTTTGAATCGGCGCCTCTACATACATCCCAAAAATTCTGTACGAAGTCAACATGTTTCGGCCATTTCCATCGCCCATAAGGGTCATTCGGCCTTCATCAGGACCATATATCACCTTAACATTCCATGCCCTACCTGTCACATACTCAATTAATGACCAATAATACGTAGAGGTTCAATATACCACCTTTCTTCTAGTACACACACTCAGAATTACCTATAAAGGAATATAAAGACAAACACAGAATTAGCAAACAAACCCCCTCATCCCCATAGTACCTCTTGTTCACTCATGAAATATTGACTGTACCCATGTGCCTAAAGCTCCATCGTTGTGCATGCACTCCATGCTTATGCTTCTCCCAAATTGGGACTTTTTTAATATATGCAAGCTTAGCACAAACTTCTTAAAAACACCCACCATCACCCCAAGCAGTCCCCCAGGCATCAGATTTCTCGATATGTGAATATAATTCCACTTACCAAGTTTTCATTATTAATCTCCAAAACTGGAGTACGGTGGGAGCACCTCCCTGTAGTCACACACTAAGTATAAATATAAATACAAGTCGATAAAAACAAACATTCTTTGAACACCATCCATCACACCTTTCATTCTCTGAGAGTTTCTTTCTCTTCCCCTATTATTGACTGCCATCCCCCTTCCCTGCTCACCTCGCCAAGGGCACGGTGCCGCTCCTCTGCCACTCGTGACTCCGTGAAGGTAGGGGGGCCGTCCGTGCTTCCATCTTTTTATTGGATTCCGCGATCATATTATTGCGCATTACCTGCACACAGCTAATCTGGACTACCTCTTACAAATACTTCCAACAACGTCCTCCATGTTGGAGGAACGATCTTCCTTCCGCTTCCTTGTCTTGAAAGTCACGTCTTAGGTAGACGCAGCCTGACTATTCTGTATACATGAAAAAATATCTCAGTCAGCCTCCACCATGTTGAGTGTGGTGAAATATAACCCATTGGTATTTCATAGCCTATGTGGGTGAATACAGGGCTACGCTGACTGTGCACATCTGTTCTCCCAAATGGTCGCTATTTTAAATCTGGCACCAATGTTCCTGGCCCCTCTAGCTACATATATGGTTTCACTTCCTAAAATTAGGTGATTCTGTACTAAATACTCTCTATATTATTGCCTTACGTATTCAATCACTATATTGGTATACTGACCAAAGTAGTCAATACCAATTATATTATATCAGGCGCATGAGACATCACTATATGGATGTATTAAATAGGGTTTCACATGCAATTAAAAATGTTACATCGAAACCTGGTGTCCGAATCTCGGAGGCCTTCTGATGGTCACTATTCACTTATCTCCTGCAGTGTACACCGAAGCCAACCCCTATCACTCGGTTGATGTTCTGTGCCTACTTATATCTCATATAAGGGAGGGGCTTAGGGGAATCGGTAGAGTGACAGTATTTCTCTTATTTCTTCAGGTTCACATGTTGCCCCCATCTCGTCATCCCCAACTTGGAATCATCGTGGGACCAGTGAGGTCACCTGGGGTACTGTATCTGAACGCAAATACCCCCTTCTCTTGTTACAAATTACTAGCAATTCAGTTAGTGCCAGGGTATCTCGTCATTCAATCCCTGTTCATGGCTACGGACACGATAAATCCATCATTGTTCTCGTCTGAACAAAAACATTTTAGTGTCCATCATGTGTGGGGGGACAGTAGGCTTATCCAATACTGTCCAAGTAAAATCTCCTGCATCATGACCTTTTTCTAAAAAGTGAGATACCATTTTAGTTACTGTTCTCTTACAGCTGATATTACTACGATGTTTCATGATGCAAAACTTTACCTTTCGTTTAGTCATCCCAATGTATAGAAAGTTGCAAGGCCATTGGATCAAGTAGAACACATTTTCAGAATTACAATTTGTATGTTTTGTCTGTATCCAAGGAGATGTCAAACCTACATCCACCATCTTGGTGTTCTTTGTTAAGGGGTAGACACTGCATGAGCCACAGGCCGTGTGGTCCCTTACTGGTGGCAGATTCCACATAACGGGTTCATTTCTATTCCCCGAACAAGGGAGTCTAGTGTGTAATAGGAGGTCCCGCATACTCGCACTTTTCGTGAAAGAAAACATAGGTTTTTCTAATTGGAGGCCACCTGAATTAATAGTTTTCCAGTTCTTATTAATAATCTATTTCAATTCATTGGAAGCTGTGTTAAAGGTTGTAACAAAGATAGATCAATCTATTGCTAGTTTAATCCTCTCCTCCAAGAGTGCTTCTTTATCGCAATTCCTTGTTCTCATCTTGCCTTCTGCACAATAGCCAAGGGGTAATCACGGTCCACCGGTTTTTGTTCAGGAACCTTGGCTTCCTGAACAAAATTAAAATCAATCACCTTCGAACAATTCCTACAAATACGGAGGAACTGGCCATATGGTAAGTTCTCTCTTAGGGACCTAGGATGGAAACATTTAAACAAGAGTAACCTGTTACTATCTGTAGGCTTATGGTAAACCATACTGGATAATTTGCCCTTTACTGGTCTGATGTCGAAGTCCAAAAAGGGCAAAGATTCTTTGGTGATTGAGGCAGTGAAGAACAAGAGTGGATTCTGTTCATTGAGCCATTTTAAGAAGTTATCAAGGGATTGTGAGTCCCCTCTCCATATCAGGAGGACATCATCTATATAATGGAGCCACAGTATGGTAGAATTTTTCCAAAGTTGCTCCTGATTGAAGATGAATTTACGTTCAAACTCTGCCACATACAGACAGGCCAGACTCGGCGCAAAGGTACTACCCATTGATGTACCATGGGTCTGTAGATTGTTCTGTCATATTCAAATAAGTTTTTGGTTAAGGCTAGGTGTGCTAGATCAAGGACAAAGGGTCTCGGTGTGTTATAATCCCACTCTTGTTGATACAAAACATCCTCAATTACCCGTAATGTCTCCTCCTGGGGAATGTTTGTATATAGGGATTCCATATCCATACCCACTAGGAAATCTATCTCAGGGTCAAAATCCATGTCTTTTATGAGATGCAAGATGTCTCTTAAATATGACTCACTCTTCTGGACCAACGGTCTCATAAAACAAATCACAAAATTTTGACAAGGGCTCCAAAGCCAAGCCAATCCCTGATACAATTGGGCGACCTGATGGTGGCCTCGTTGGTTTATGAACTTTAGGAAGTATGTAAAACTAGGGGGTCATCGTTTTTTCTTTACAAAGAAACATCCCTTCCTTATCTGTAATCCATCCTTGATTGATCGCCTCTTTCACCAGACCATGAATCTCAACTTGGATCTCTTTCGCTGGATTTCTTCCTAGTACTTCATAGTTGCGATGATCTGATAACAACCGCAGACATTCCTGATCATATACCTTCCTATTTAGGATGACGATGGCCCCTTAATATGCCAGTTTAATAACAACCTTTGTGTTTTGATTCAATTCTCGTATCGCCTCTTCCTCTAATCTTGACAAATTCATAAACAGTAATTCTGGTCTGTCCCTCAAGGTCTCTACACTATGGATCACAGCCTGTTCAAAAGTCGCTACCTCACACAGTGGCTGAGTCAAGGATGGCGTAAAAGTAGATTTCGGTCGAAAATTAGTGTCACCCTATGTGGCAGGTGTTCCCTCTTTATTATCAAAAAAACACCCTCAACCAAATTTTCCTAAAAACTTCTGCCAATTCCTGTTTTCAGTTGAAAAGGTCCAATCTATTGGCATGCTTCATCGTAGGGCTATGTGCAGTATTGCTTGTCCAGGAATGAAGACGATGTAGAAGCGCAGGAATGATAAACATCCAATTTATTGGGAGAAATCTTCATAGGGAGCACAAGCTCTCAGGTCAACTGCCCAAGGATGGGAACATTCCGATCACACCACAAGGGAGGCGTAGGGGGAAACAGAACATACCAATGGAAGAAATACTGAACAATGGGGAGAATAATACAGGAAAGTAAAAGGGGAACAAAAGGGGATAAAAATAACACTTTTGCTAACTTACTACATTATAAATAGGGCGGTATATAAGGAATTAAATACCACACTATGCTGACATATTCCCACGCTAGCCAACATAAGGAATGGAGCAATAGGGAGGGGGAATAAAAACACGACTGACAAACGGGGACCACATACATATAGAGCACCTCACTCAATAGTTAAAACTATCTCGAGTAATATTCATATTCAGTCTTTATTCCGGGTTTCACCGGATAGGAATAAAAAAGGTTTAACATAACTGATAGTAAAAAGACATGAGGCTGCATTAAGTACTGGCATTATTTTTAACCCAAATACAAGCTTACTGTCAACAATACCCATTCTTAAGTGCCCGGGGCCTTCTGCACAGGCAGGAGATATAGACTGGCATAGTTGTTCCAATCAACTAAATTGAAGGGTCTGTTGACTCAGAACCAGGGGAAAGGACCACCATTTTACCATCATTCAATCGAAGTCGCAAAAATTGAAATTCAAAAACAGCTTTATTCGACTTTTTTTTTAAAGTCATAAAAGCACATGATTCAATTATACATTTCATCATAAAGAGATTAAAAACAAAATAATCAATCGTTACATGCACGGAGTATATGTTGAAGAAACCAGATGGGTTTATTCGATTAATTTTTCATTATACTTTTATTCGGTGACAACAAATATTAATGGCGGGAGGTGTAACTTGGGTTTCTCCATTCTTTTCCCTTCTCACGATTTCTGCAGGCAAAGGCCACCAGGTCTGGGAATATCCCTGCGCAAACAAAACTAGAAAACAAATATACAATGGTAAGGGGGGTGCAGACGGTTATTTCCGACTTAATTTCCTAAACACCAAAGGAAGAGTGCTCTCAGAAAATGATTTAGGTGATGCCCGTCAAATAGGAAGGACACAAGAGGTGTTAAATCTCAACCGAGAGAACCAGTAGGGTTGACCAATACAACCGGTGCACAGGTATGTCCAGGAAAAGACCGGATGTGTAAATATCCACCAAAGGTTTGTTTCTTCTTTGATTCCTACATGCGAGGGTGACCTTCACCGACCCCCCTGTATTACCACCCACCTCCCTCGTTAGGACGCCTCCTAAGGACCCATCCTAGGAGACAGTTCTGTATCTGGGATAGCCATGCTCCTCCTGTAGCGTGGTGGGGCGTTACGTCCCCCCAATGGCCTTTGGCTTCCACAACGGTCTTCTCATCTGTGGGTTCACCCGCCGGTTTGGCATCTGGGATGACCTCTGGCTTGGTGGATGGACTGGTTCTTCTTGACTTCATCTCCAGCACCCAGGAAATTAGGCTTCTGAGCACCGCTTCACCACTGCCGGTTGGACTCTCCTGACTGTCTTTCTTTTATGTTCCCCCTTTACGCATTTCCTCGTCTGCCCTGCTTATGGGCTCTGTAACGTTCTCATTGGTCCCTGCTAGCACTAATTGAAAGGGGACTCCAATTGTCATAAAGGTGTCGTCCTAGTCTTTTCTGAGGATGAACACATCGAGGTTTCTCCAGTTAGTCGCTTGGACACATTTTCGGACCACCATTACCCTTTTGGATGGTGTATTCATGGGGGCTGTTAATAAAACAGAGGTTAACCACTAGATGAGACTGCATCATAGGAAAGGTGCCGAGAAATCCATTTTCCTCCTCTTCTCCTATCTCTTCACTATGCGCCACCTCCTGACATCAATCCATTGTAAGTGATATAACATGTCTTTCAAACGTTTCCTTATACGAATCACAGAGCAAAGATAGAAGACGATCTTACAGAAAACTGCTAGGGAATCGAGTTGTAAGTACAGCAGGGTGGGATGACATCGCCTGAAATTCTGGTCGCGTAAAATAGGAAAGATATAACACCTACGTGGCAAAGTAATCTATAAAATATATCAAGCTTAAAACGTGTTAAGACAAACCTATGGCAAGAGTTATGAATGTCAGTGAGATATGGCTGTACCTCGTCAGTGGTCAAAGTTAATTGGTCTGTAATAACACTGGATTTAATCATTTCTTTAAGCAACATGTGGTCGCTAAGATAGAATAAACACAATTTTTTAAAATCCTTTCGTCTAATATTGATTAAAACTTCAGGAGTAATGAAAAAAGCAGGGTGGTCAAAATTTTCACAAACCTGAGCTAGGGAAAAGTGCCACAGTAAGTTAACTTTAAACAATCAGCCAAAATCATACAATTCAGGGCGGTAAAATCGCTGGTCTAGATCCTATGCCACAAAAATAGGGGTTGGAGCTGAAGCAAGTTGATCAGAAAAGGGGCTCCTAATTCAGTATGATAAACATAGCTAGAAAAACTGCTGGGGATGGCTAAAAGATTCCTAAAAAAAACTTCAGCAGTTTCTGCAATTTGGATGCTTTTTTTTTGTAAAGCCCCAGAGACCAGCTCCATAAAAGGCAGTGAACCTGCATTTGAAGTTATGGATTTTAAGCATCTCCCTAACAGGTTTTGTCCCTAGATTGTTTAGCAAACCTGGATAGGGTAACAAATAGATTTGTTAAAATACTGCAGCCTATTATCAATAACAGGAATCCATGAGCCACGTTCGTCGAATAAAACACCCACATAACATAGACCTGACTTAAAACTCAATTTGACATTTTTAATCAAAAGGTTTTCCCAATAGTAACAGACAGGCCCAGGTCACTCATAAAGGTTGCAAAACCACAAAGTAGTAGTTGTAGGCATCCAGCGGTACGAGATATAAGCTCCATGTCATTGGCATAGAGTAAACAGGGTATAAGTCTATTGCCAAATTAGGGGGCGGGGGCACAAAAAATGCTGCACAAGGCAGCCCCAAACTGTTAATATATAATGTAAATAAAAATGGTGCCAAGACGCAAACTTGTCTTACCCTCCGCCCCACCTTGCAGAAGTGTGGCACAATGGTTAGAGCAGCAGACCCTGATGAAGAGATCTGACCCGGGACCAGGGTTCAATTCCCACCTCGGCGGGTCTTGGGCTCAATTCCCTTGGACCAGATAATTCTTGCCTTGGTGCCTAATCTAATTAATGGGTACCACTCTGTAACTCTGGGCAATAGCTTGCTTAATATCCACAAGGGCCCTGACAGCGCTAGGATGCCTGGATTTGCCCAGGAGTGGGTGCCTCACACAGAAAAGCCAGGAGGGGTTCCACAGTGGTATGCGTACAGCACCTTGAGACCCTAACGGGTCACATAGTTGTAGGGGTGAGCTAATGATGTTTGTTGTTTGTCGCAGACCACTATTTAACCATACATAGCCTTTGAATCTACAAGGTAATCTTGCTTACCTTCTATCCCTCACCATTTTATTACTTAATTCCTTCCCTTTTCATACAAAAGCCTCCCATTTACTGCACACTTTATTAATTTGCATTATCACACTCAACCAATATTTAACCAATACTGGTATTCAATCTTGTGCCATTCTGTAATTCCACACAGTTCTTTCTTAGCCAACACACTGTGGTAGTTTAACCTTATCCTTTTGTTCCTTACTCACCATGGTTTTCTTTTCTTTAAACATTTAATCAAACGTTATTTTACTCAATTCTTGTTTGACCAATATCGTCTTCTTCAGCTCACCCCATCTATCTATCTCCACATTCTTGTATCCTTTAGCAATTGAGACTTCTGATTTGAGTTTTCTTCTTCGTAATACTGCAAATGTCAACTAGTTCTATAAGACCACATCATTTACATTACATGGTCTACAACAGGTTTGTTATTGGCTACATCCATGTGCATGCTTTCCTTAATTTCCCTATTCACTCTTTCAACAAGCCATTGGTCCTAGCGTTGTACACACCAGTTCTAGAATGCGCTACATTCCTGTTTGTTGATTATTCTTTTACTTCTGTGAAACAGAACTGTGGACTACTGTCCATTGCTACTTTTTCAGTATACCCCTCACTGAGAAATAGTTTTTCCATTAACCTTATAACTGTCTTACTTGTCAGTTTGGAATACAGCAGCACCAATTACTAAAACAGAACTTTGATTAACCAAGTAGAATATACCAACATCAATTACTAAAAGAAATCCGTTATGAACACCTGTGACATCCATCGGATGCATTATGCCCATTGCAATTTTAACCCATGGTCTCATTGGAAAATGTGTGGGTTATTGTGGTTAAAAACTTGTTTCTTGCATTTTATCACTATTGGTGCACAAGGGGCATTCCTTTACAGCTTTCTCTATGTCTTTATCCATTCCTGGCCACCAAAATGATTCACTAATTCGACTTTTGTTTTTTATATTTGCCTAAAGGACCCTGATAAGCTAAACCTATAATTCTACTCCTCAAATATTCAGGGAGGTATCAATTTTGCACCTACCCCAGCCTCAAGTAATTCATCCTGAACAATAATGTATTTTTCCAAACATAAATGTAGTGTCTGCCGCGCGTGTGCAACTAAACTACACGCGCGGCGGAGCCGCTTGCACGAGCCGTTTTCTCGGTGTTCCGGACGCGCGTGTGGGGGCGCGAGAGATCGAGGACGCCGAGAAGACGGCAGTTGGTGGAGCAGAAGGGAAGACATCTGCGGCGCGGCGCTGGGGTGATAATTTGAACATATTGAATTTATGCGGTGGCTGAAGTAAGAAAATAAACGATGCTTTGTTCACTTACAACGTGTGTTGGCAGCTGGTTTCTCCTATTCAGCATACTTTATGTGGCGACGAGCTGTGGACTGAATCACCCCAGAATATCAGTAACTCGCGTGTGCTTGGTGTTCTTCTAGACTTTAATCCTTGTGATCAAAGGTTAATGCAGGAAACTTAACAGGAACTTCCTGCTGTGTCTCCCATAGCTCTCTAGTCAAAGGGGTGTATCTACAGGAAGCCTAGATCCTTAAGGAAATGTGGCAGCCATCTTTAAACGATACTTTTAACCTAGAACTCTATTTGTTTTTTCAAGTCACAACTTACGGCGGAGCTAGTAAGTTAGTAAAGACTTTACTATATTGTTTTACACTGTCTTAACGTCCATCCAGCTGTCATGCAATCTATTAACCCTCCACCGCCATTTTTGGAGACACCTGGAGATCCGGTTATACCATGGAAACAGTGGTATGATGCTTTTGAAACGTATTTAGGGGCTATTGGTGCATCAAGATTCAGACCTGTAAGAAAAAAATGCTTGTTGCTGCATTCCTTAGGGTTCGAGGGAAGATCTGTGTTTAAACACTTACCTGATCTTCAGCTAGAAGAAGGCGAAGATCTGGATGAATTTGAAGAAGCTCTTAAGAAACTTGTTACCAGATTTGATACACCACCCAGTTTAGTCATAGCGAGACATAAGTTTTTCAAAAGGGAACAGAAAAATGGAGAAGACGTCAATACCTATATATCTGCATTGAGGAAACTTGCTTCAGATTGTCGGTTCGAAACATTTACTGATCAGTTAATCCGTGACCAATTCATTTGTCACAGTTCGGATGAGTCTATCAAACAAAAGTTACTGTCCTTGGGGGATCCGTCTTTATCGAATTTGATCAGAATTGCGAAAAGCATTGAAACGGCGATCAAATCAGCCAAGGAATTAGAACGGGCACAAGTTGAACAAATTAATGCAGTCCAGAGATCTGACGAGAGACGCAAGATGAACATTCCGTCTTCCACCAAAGGAGAGGTGGCCAAACACAATAGTTTTTTCAAACAAACTAACATATGCTTTAGGTGTGGTTATCCATCACATCTAAAAGGAGGGAAGATCTGTCCAGCAAAAAATGTTCAGTGCAGATTATGTGGCAAAATAGGACATTTTGCTAAAGTGTGTCAAAGTAGCAAAAGTGACAATACTAAGGTCAATGTTGTCGCTGGTGATGGTGATGACAAAATGTGTGAGTTGATGAATGAAACGCAAGAAATGATTTTGGCTGTGGGTGACCATGACATAAAAAGTGGAAATCCTGATCACTGCATTGATCCTTACATTTTAATACAGGTTGGTGACAAACATTTAAAGTTGTTAGCTGATTCTGGCGCCATAATCACTATGATAACTCAGGAGGTATTTGAACAAAATTGGGGAACACGAAAATTGTTTCCACCAGACAGGTCACCAGTGTCGTACGAAGGTAGGAGGATTCGTCACTTCACCGCCTTTGTTTCCCCGTGGGGGACGTACCAATATTGTCGCATGCCGTTCGGTCTGGCATCGGCGGCTTCAGTGTTTCAGAGGATAATGTCTACGCTGCTCCAGGATATAATGAAGGTGTGTGTGTTTCAGGATGATGTGCTGATCCATGCGGCTGATCGACGTGAACATGATGAGATTTTGATTCAAGTACTGAGAAGGTTCAATAGTGTTGGAATTGTGTTGAAAAGAGATAAATGTCAGTTTCTCCAAACGTCTGTCGAATATTTGGGGCATGTCTTGACTCCAGAAGGTGTTTATCCCAGACCAGGTCTGGTAGAAGCAATTGTGAAAGCACCTGCACCTCAGGACAAAATTGGTGTAAAATCTTTTTTGGGACTTTGTGAGTTCTATTCTAGGTTTATTGAGAATTTTGCCACTATAACCAGACCTATTTCGAATCTGCTCAAAACAAAAACAGAGTTTGTGTGGAATGCTGAATGTGCTGAAGCATTTGATGATATCAAACAAAGATTGTGTGCTGTTGGTGTGTTACAATCATATGATCATAATTTGGAGTGTTGTTTGACTGTGGATGCCAGCAAGTTCGTGGTTGGAGCTGTTTTGACGCAGATCAGTGGAAAACTGGAGCATACTATTGGATTTGCGTCAAGAGTGCTCAGACCAAATGAATTACACTATTCTGTAATGGAAAAAGAATTATTAGCATGTTGGTGGGGTATAGAGAAGTTAAAACCTTATCTGTGGGGAAGACATTTTTTACTCCAGACAGACCATAAACCTTTAGTTTCTATTTTGAATGGTACTAACGTCAGGAGTAGCATACCAAGAATCGCAAGATTTGTAGCCAGGTTGTTACAATTTGATTTTTCCGTTGTGCACATTTCTGGAGGAAGGATTGTGAGAGCAGATTACCTCCCTAGGTATCCCATCACTGAAGATGCTGGTGGGAAAGAGGATATTCAGGACGAAAATTGTTTCATTGCAGCCATCGAATTGGAACGTACTGGGTCATTTTCCGAAAAGTGCTGGAAGGAAGCATCGACAAATGATTCTGTACTCACTAAAGTCGTGAAGTATGTCGAAGAAGGGTGGCCACATGAGAAAAATTTGGATTTTAGTTTTCAACCATTTTTTAAGGTATCTGATGAGCTGTCAATTGAAGATGGCATCTTACTGAGAAATTATAAAATTGTACCTCCGGGAAACTATAAGATCTATGATTCTGGAAAAAGCACATGAAGGTCATTTGGGTTCTACTCTTACAAAGAAAAGAGTGAGAGAATACTATTGGTGGCCGCAAATGGACAGAAACATTGAAACATTAGTCAAAGATTGTCACGTCTGTTCCAATAGTGATAAGACCCTCAAAACATCAACGCCTCCGCTTAAGCATATTGAATGTCCGTCAGGTCCCTGGGAAAAGATTGGTATTGATTTGTTAGGGCCGTTCAACTCACTTCCATCTAAATTGCGTTACGCTTATGTTGCAGTTGACTACTTTTCTAAGTGGCTGCATGTGAAGTTTGTAAGTCATGCTGATTCTACATCGGTTGTGTCCTTTCTGAAAGATATATTTTTGGAAGAAGGGTTTCCCAAGGAACTTGTGTCTGATAATTGGGTCCAATTTGTTTCAAATTAAGTTGAACGTTTTCTGAGTGATTGTGCTGACAAACATTTGAAAAGTTCTCTTTACCAACCACAAACGAATGGTTTGGTTGAACGCTTTAATAGAGTGGTTGTTGAATGTGTCCAGTGGGCTTTAGCCAATGGGTGTGTGGTTGATGCAGCTGTAAAGAGTATGCTCTGGTTCTACAGAACAACGCCTCATACTAGCACGGGGGTGTCTCCGTTTGAAGCGCTGAGAGGGAGGAAGCCTGCCACGTTATTTAGACCAGCTTGGTTGTCCAAATTTTTCAAACATTCTATGTGTAAAGAACACATTGACGTCAAGGTTCGTTTGGGTTTGAGGAAAGCTCAAGAGAAACAAAAAACTTACTATGACAAGAAAAGGAGTGTAAAAGAGTTACGGTTTGTGGTTGGAGATTGGGTGCGGATCAAACTACCTAGTTTTGTCAAGAAAGGTGACTCAAAGTTTTCTGAACCTGTGAGAGTTGACAAAGTGTGTGGTAATGCTGTTCGGGTTGGTGGGCGTAATTGGTGGAATGTGGGAAAAGTGGTAAAAGTTTTACCAAGAGATGTTCCTTTGTCGCTTAGTGACCCGTTGGAGCTGAATGGAAGGGTGAAGGAGTCCGTGATTGTACATAAACCTGGTGTGGTTGAACCATTAAATCCTAAGGAAGGGGACGCTTGCTCCGAACTGTTGCCTGTTAGGAAAAGTTGTAGAGTCCACAAATTACCGATGAGGTACCGTTAAGCGAGGTTTTCCAGGTTTGCTCAAGTTTTAATTTCTATCAAGAAATGCAAAATGTGATGTTTGGAAATGTAAAGCGTAAGATGTATCATTACTTACATTTAGAAGTGTCTAGTGAAATATGTATTATTACCTGATGTATTTTTTTTGTTTGTTTTCCAATGTTTTGGGGTATTGGTTTATTGGTTGTTTTCATGGGAGGGTTGGTCTTGTTTGGTTTCGTTTAAAAAAAAAAGGGAAAACTAAATGTAGTGTCTGCCGCGCGTGTGCAACTAAACTACACGTGCGGCGGAGCCGCTGGCACGAGCCGTTTTCTCAGTGTTCTGGACGCGTGTGTGGGGGCGCGAGGGATCGAGGACGCCGAGAAGACGGCTCGTGCAAGCGGCTCCGCCGCGCGTGTAGTTTAGTTGCACACGCGCGGCAGACACTACAATCACCTTCTACTGACCATCCTTCTTTGACCCATTTACTTAGAGTCACTAATTCTATGGGTTCCCTATCTATGCCTTCCATTGCTGCTACCCAGCCCTACTGTTCTAAATCATCTCCAGTATACTTGCACACGTTTCCTTTAATTCCCATCCTTGACAGAGGATCAGCAAACACGTTCTTATCTTCATATGCATATTGAATGTTAAAGGTAAGTTCTTCATTATTTGCTATCACCCAGGCATTTGTTGGGGAAACCATACCAGAACCTTCTCTGAGTGAATCAAAGGTTTGTGGTCTGTTTTTATTATCAATAGTATACATATGTCCTAAAGTGTCTTACTGCCCAGAACACCGCCAACGTTTCTCTTTCAATAAGTGAATAACGCAGTTCAGTGTCAGACAATGTAAATGAAACACAGGCAATCACTACTTCTTCACCATCCTGCAAATGAGACAAAACTGCAGCTAAACCTTAGGCACTGGCATTGGATGTAATTATGGTTTAACATGTCAACTTAAAATTATTTAAATAAGGGGGCCATCATACATTCTTGTTTTATGACACAAAAATGTAATTGGCATACTTCGCTCCATTCAGATTTCTTGTTTTTAAGATCTCTCTTATCGCTTTGGTTTTGTCCACAAAGATCTTGAAAAACTTGGAGAAAAATTGAATGACACCTAAAAATAACTGCAGGTCGTCTTTGTACCAAAGTATTGGCAATAGCTCAACCAACTTCTCCCTAGGTCATATACCATCACCATCAATGGTGTGACTGAGGTATCGTAACACTGTTTACTTTTAGTTCACAAATTTTGGATTTCACTTCTAATCCGTCGAGTGCTAAGCGATAACCGTGTTGTACACAGACACATGGATTCAGATAAAAATTGTGGTGGCACAAGATTGTCCCAAAAAATCCCAACATATCAAGGTCTAAAACAGGGCTGTGTGTTAACCCACAATTATTCAACCTTTTTATGGCGGTCCTCACTCCGATCCTAGATGCAGAAAACTCCCACCCTCCCCACCTGGGCCCTATCCACCTTACACACTTATCATACGCCGACAACATTGTGCTATTCAGCCAGACTAAGGTGGGTCTACAAAAACTGCTGAATGCACTCACCAGTTATACAATCACCTGGAGATCAATGTGAAACAGACAAAAACAATGATACTTGGTACTCGACCAAGGTGCATTCTGAAATTGTATTTGAATGACTACAAGCTGGAATCAGTATCGCACGACAAATATTTGGGCACGCATTTTGATATTCAAGGGTCTTTCATGCAGCAGAAGCAATACATCAGAAAGAAGGCCTTAGCTTAGCTAACATATGGTTTTACCAATATGGCAATGAAACTAGACGGGCCTTCATACCACTCTCTCCTAGCAGTCATTGCCTCAAAATTACTGCCTACTCTCACCTATGCCAGTCTGGACATGCTAGGCCTGGATGCTGCGATTATAGCCAAAATCCAGATTAATACTTTCAGATGAGTTTTCAGTCTACCTCGACACACATCCCCAGCCCAACGGCACCTAGAGTTTGGTCTAATGAGGCAAGACCCGGCCAGAAGAGCTGCTTTTGTTAAGACCTGTACAAGATCAGCCATGCCCAAGACACCATAAATACTGCCCTCTGGACAGCCCTTCAAAATGACCGGCAATCAGCATATAATACATATTTGTATACTTCCATCAATCTCCTGAGTCTGAAAGAACTTTAGGAGGCCGGTGTGACATATGATTCTTCTAAAAAGGGAACCATTAGAGCTTCAAAACTAATAATGTTTATTGAAGATAAAGTCAAGTTCAGTGCACGTTCGCACGCGTGGCTGGTCATAAAGCATTACACCTCATTGGCCCCAGCTACGTCCCTTTCGATTGTGTTCTCTGTGCAAATGAAACGCAGATTAATGGCACTACATCTGGGTAGTTTACTGATGTTGGTGAATGCACCATCATGGAAGTGCCTAAATTTAACCCTGTGCAGGCATTGCAACAGACAGAAGGAAGATCTTATTCATGTTGTTTGCATTTGCCGACAGCTACGGAGCCTCAGGCAGAAAATCTTGAAGAGAAGCTTCAACAACAGAGCCATTCAGACATGTAGAGAAGCCCTACTCACATGTTTCAATCCAGGGGACCTGCAGCTAAACTGCAAATTCCTTAAATTCCTGGCAACAGCACTGTCCGAACTTCCTGGTTCTCCCTGACCTTCAACTCAAGTTGGCAGTCAAAACGTTATGCCCAGAAGTCCCAGCAGCAGCTACATCCTAAGGGTCGAGCACTGTTCACACTGCCTATCATATGGTTAAGGTTTAGAGGTCAACGTTCGATAATCACCACCAAGTTTTTCTTTTTATTTAGTTCCAAGAAAAATCACATATGCTTGAATTTTTATTAGTGGAAGGGTTTCAATTAATTGGAATTGTCCTATAAGAGGGTTGCTTTTAAGGAATCAGATAATACATAATGGCTCATTTCGAGGATTATGTGAAATATTTCCTAAGAAGTCTTTGGCCAACGGATTATTAATAGAACCTATGCACTTTAACAGGATATGCAAATTGTATTCAGAAGATAGTGATGGGGTCATAACGTTAAATATCTTGATCACTACTGAGTAGTTGGTGAATAATCTCCATCTGTTCCACCTTGTGTGGCAATTACGTTTGAGAGAACAGCACTGTATACCTTGTGCTGCATGTAGCCTTGTCCACATAATTCCATTTCCTGGCATAGAAGCTACAGGTTAGGCTATTTATTCTAAGCACCTTAACAGTCTTTCTTGATAATAATTGGATCATGCGTAATCTTGTATGGTTATATATGCGTAGTTGTGTTTTTACTATTGTAATTATTTTAATTAATGAGACAATAAACTTGAACTTGAGTACTCAGCACCACTGGGGCTGGCTGCGCTGAGCACGAGACCATGTATACTACACTATTAGTATATACAATTTCCAATACATTTACTAATCTGACATCATGTTCTTTATCTTCCCTGGCAAAAAATATCATTTTGAAAGTGGCATACTCCATTATTTATTTAAATCATGAAGATCTACACACATCGTCATCAAATTATCTGGCTTATGCACCATCACTATGTGAGTCAACTATTCCAATGACTCAAACTCCTCTATTTGTTCACTGTCCGTAATGTTCTTCAAATATGTCTTAACACCATCCTTCACAATAAAAGGTAAACCTCTTACCATATCAACCTTGGGTTGGACACCCCATCTTAACATAATTTTATGCTTGAGACACTGATATTTTCCCAGTTTATCAGTAAAAATCATCTATGAAACATTCAACAAAACCTTTCGATTCCACTACTGGATTTGCCAAGACAATTTGTTCTACTTCCCTGGGATGGAGTTGCATGGTCATGGCAGCCTGATTAATTAAATCACAAATCTATCTTTGTATGCAATTTTGGCAATAAAAAAATCATGCAATATTACATGCATGTGTCCATACCCCTTCAATTTTATATATGACCTAAGCAAACACTTAGCTTCTAATGTCCAAAATCTTCTACAAATTTCCAATGATATGATGATATACTTGGTGCCAGAATCCACTAACTGGAATCCTTCCTCAGAAATGTCTATCTTATGCCTAGGATTCTTTCTCTTCTCTTGTCTTCCTTTGTCTTTATCAGTAATAGCTAACAGTTGTATGTTTAAAAATTTGTCTTGGATACCTTTGCAAATCAAACTAAGTACATATGAGTCACCACACTCAAACTCAATTTCACTTTCAGATGCTTCACTTAATGCACAAACAGACTTATAAGTTCTCCTAACTCTCTTACACATCCATGCTAAATGGCCTAGTTTTTTGCACTTCATACATGTTACACTTCTTGCTGTGCAAGAATTATCATTGGCCAATGATTTGTACTACCACATCTTGTACATCAATTTTTAGCTGATGCTGCTTCTTTTTCCTATAAATGACTTAGTATTAACACTGCCAACTTGTTCATGTTTATCGTCAAATTCTTTCCGATGTGCCATATATTTAATGTGAGATTGCATACTCTCATTCATTATTTTTACATTTTGATGTGAATTCTTCTCCTCTCGCTATATCAAAGATCTCCAATAGCACAGGGTGCGGGCAACCACTATTTGTTTTTTAACTGGACTTGTTAGAATTGTGCATCATCATCTGGTTGGGGATGTACTCTTCATGGTTGCCAGAAAATGCACAATTCACTAAGGCCCTGAGACTCGTGACAAAAGCATCAATAGTTTTACCCTCAGCAGCTTAAACTCTTAGAAGGATTTGTAGCACTCTAAAATTACATTAATGTTTTTCCCAAAATATAATTCCAATTGTTTTAGTATTTTGGCATACAGTGTCTTATTATCACCCTTCCTGAAGTTGTAAATCAGGAAGAGTGTGATAAATCCTTATCAACCCTTCCTTACCTAACAAGTTAAATAATGTAGCCTGTTTCCTGTCATCAACATGTCTGTCACGGGGGCGTGACCAAAATGGCGACCGGGCTGGTCGCATAGATCGTAGCTCTGATCCCGGCCCGTGTCAAATATCCTCTAACAGGCGCCCGCACTACTGTTCGTGCGAGACGCCGTATGCTCTACCTGTGATGCCGGCGCTGCTCTGACTGGATCCGACCGCGGCGTTCCGGGTGCCGCGGGGTCGGCTGCGGTCCTGGGTGCGGCCGCCGAGGCCCGTGGAGCCTGGACCTTTCCTGTCGGGGCCGATGCGACGCGGCACCTTTAGTGCCGAGGCAGCTGCGTCGCGGGACACGGACGGGTTCCCGACGCGCTGGGACTTGACCCGTCTCCCGGGGCAGGAAGGCGGGCGCCGACGAAGGTGAGGAGGCGCTTGATCCCCTGCTCCGGGACCACGCGCCTGGGGGCCGCGTTCGACCCGAAGCGCTCGGCCCGATACGGCCACACTCCCGTGTGAAGCCGGCTGGCTCCACATGACAGGTACCGCTGGGACGTGCGGCCACCATTGAGACTCGGGGGTGCCGTGCGGGCTGGAGCTGCGTTCCCCGCGAGAGGGGAGGGGATCCCACCGGCTGCCCTTGAATCTTGGCTCTACACCCTCAAAAAAAAATCGGATGGCATTGAACAGGCGTTTCCTTGCGCATTAAGCCTGGGCTAACAAATAACCAAGTACTAAGGAGGAGAGACAATTGGGAAAGCAAATAAATAACAATTTAAAGAAAACAAAAACAAAAAAAAAAAAAAGAAACAAGAAGAGTTGGGACCACCAAAGTTCAAGTAAATTGAGCCCTACCAATCCCAGCTTCCAAGCAGCAACACAGCAATAAAACGGACCCCTTCAGAAAATAATACGTATAACAGGGCACTACAGTATATCCTCCTGCGGCACTGCACCGGCGGCGCTAATCGAGCTGCAGCGTTTCCACCAGGGCTCTCACCAGACATAAAAGCCCGGAGGCTCTCCACTACAAAGAGGATACACCACACAAACAAAGTATTGCTATCTTATCTTCACTACTCCAAACAGTGCTGCTGGCCCCAAGTTAGGGGCCCTGCTTCTTTGCAAACAACACGAAATCCTGACGGTCACGGTGCCCTAGAACCCGTAAGCGGTATAACTTCTTTGCCTGATACGCAGCAAGATTTCTATTTTTCAGGAACAAGCCTCAGCAGTCCTAATCAATCGAAGCCACTTCAAAAACAATAGTTAACAGCAATACCGTCACGTAAATAATCAATGGGCAAACCAAAGACTCCACGCGTACCTTCTGGGAATATGGATTCTGATGCCCCACCCCCACCTGCGGAGGCCTCGACCACACAACAAGCACTACAAAAGATGGAAATAACACTCCAAACGCACACAATGCAATTTGAAAAGATTTTACAAGCCATACTGGACACCAAAAATACTCTGGAAGCAAAAATAGGTTCGGTAATCGAAGACGTTAACATATTGCGTGCAGACCAACATACGCTAGCTGAAAAGGTCGCAGGCTTGGAAGCAGACACGTCACACCTCTCACCAGCGATAACCAAACTCCAGTCGCAAATGGGGGCTGTAACAGCTGAACTAGGGATACTGAGGCGCAAAGCTGAAGAAGCAGAAGGAAGGTCAAGACGTAATAATATCCGCTTCGTGGGCTTTCCTGAGCGCGTTGAGGACCCATGTGCAGAACTGTTCATTGAGCAATGGCTAATAGAAACAGTACTGAAGGACAATGTCCCGAAATTCTTTTCAATAGAACGCGCCCACAGGGTTCCCGGAAAACCCCCACCACCTGGCACTCAGCCTCGCCCACTAATAACAAGACTCCTCAACTACCGTGACAGGGACCTCGTACTGCAGCTGTTCCGAAAAGCAGGCCCAATGCGCTTCGAAGGGGCAATCATATCGGCCTATCCAGACTTTACAGCAGAGGTACAGAAAAAGCGTAACTAATTTTTTCGGGTCAAAGAGCGACTAAGAGACCACAATATCAAATACGCTCTGTTGTTCCCGGCCAAACTTCGAATACAGGACGACACCCGCACTTTCTTTTTCACCTCACCAGAAGATGCATGGACTTGGCTACATGCCAAGGGACTCGCTGACCCTCCCAATACAAGAAATTCCAAAGATAAAAATCACCCTCCTAGTGGCAAACGCAAACCCAGCAGGCAAACAAACACTAAACCTACTCCTGAACAGTCTCGCGTGGAACGCTCTCTATTATTGCAAACCACATCCCTTTTCGCCAATGCATCCCCGGGGTCTGTATCGTCGCACTCGGGATTAGAATCCGAGCTTGGGATACTCTCTGACTCTACAGACTCCGCCTGTGCCCCCAATCTCACTCCACGAACAGCAGACGACATCTGCTAATATATACCAATCTCGGACACAACGGCACAAGACATCCTACAGAAGTAGTCACTAATCGTCTACTACGCTGACCTCATCTCCGCCGCACTGCTGCCCCCGACCGCAGCAAAAGACTCATGGCTGGTCCCAGAAAGTAGCAGCTTCAACAAGCACATAACGGGTCGGAACCAGCATTGATTTGAACTTATTTACTTGAAACACCCCCGCACCATATGGAACGTTCTATCTGGTTGGCAAGTATTGTATCGTTAACGCCCTTGCCACAACCACAGTTACTGTTAGATATAGTTAATGTTATTGTTTTAATTAGCAGAATCATATCTATGAGGCATAATTTAGATTATAGTATTCGTAGTAAAAGCTGTTTGATTGCTAATGATAAGTACATACTAGGCAGCTGCAGTATAAATTGGCCAAGCATAATGGGCGTGAAATACACTATAGTTGTAAAAGGAGCGGGCCCACCAAACCCACAAAATCTAGACATACAAGTACAAAAGTTCCATGGCAACCCAAAGACAACAGTATAACCCGCAATATAAAATACTCACATGGAATATAAGGGGCATGGCATCCCCGCGTAAACGACAACAGATCCACGCATACCTCAGGAGACATCAAATACATTTTGCCATGTTACAGGAGACACACCTGGCTAAGTCCTCTTTGGAGAACACAAAAGTAAAATGGAAGGGGCAATTATATGGTACCATTTTTTCAACATATGCTAGGGGAGCGGCGATCTGGATAGCCCCCGGGGTCCCTTATGTTACGTCCCGCATACAATGTGACCCAGATGGCCGATATGTCCTTTTGGAAGGTGCCCTAGACGGGGAACCCATGGCATTAGCATCAATATATACCCCCAATTCAAATCAATGGGAATTCCTACAGACACTTAACAGTAGTAAACTTAATGATCCGGAGATGGATACTATTTGGGGCGGTGACTTTAATTGCGTATTAGACATTCACAGAGATCGCTCTATCCCTCCGTTAGATAATACCCTAGCTAAACGTGCTTCACTCGAACTTGCAGAGTGGGCCTCCAACAATAGGCTAAGAGACATTTGGAGAACTGCCCACCCCACACACCGTGAATATTCTTTCTACTCCCCTGTGCATAAATTGCACACTAGAATAGACATGATGTTTGTGTCAAAAGATATAATCCCAAAAATAACCACATCAGGCTATCTGGCTCGCACCATATCTGATCATAATCCGCTTCAAGCTACCCTGAGAACGGGCCGCACACACACGTGCATTCCCACATGGCGTCTACAACCAGATGCCCTCATAGATCCCCCTTATCATGCTGAACTAGCTAAGTGCTTATCGGATTACTTTGCTTTAAATAAAAACACAACAACAGCGCGCGCCACGGAATGGGACGCTCATAAAGTGGTTATACGCGGCCACTGCCTTGCAGCCTCGCTGGGGGTCAAAAGAATGCTTAATAAGGAATTACTAGAGATAGAATTAAAAATGCGCAGGGCAGAGACCGAGACCACCACTAGCGGGTCCTCGCTTGAAACACTAAATTCGCTGAAATCTGACTACAAAGAAGCGGATGACAGGCTCAGCAGACATGACTATAGACATTTTAAAACCCGTCAACACGCAGAAGGCGATAGATCGGGCAAGCTATTGGCATGGTTGGTCCGTCAACCATTACAGTCCTCACCCATAGGCGCGATAAGAACACACTCAGGGGAAGTGATTAACACACAAGCCGGAATCAATGAGTCCTTTCATATGTATTATCGTTCCCTATATCAGCCCACTCACCCTCCAAATGAACAACTTCTTTCTGAACTCCTCTCATTGATTCCCCAAAATACGAATATCACTGACAGCGCAGCCATACTGGACGGTCCCATCACTATCGAAGAACTACGCTTAGCTCTTTCTCAAATGGCGCGCGGCAAAACTCCTGGCTCAGACGGACTACCAACGGAATATTACAGTTCACTATCTGCTCATCTCCTGCAGCCCCTGACCGAGGTATTTAACGAGGCACGTAATAGAAAGCATCTGCCAGACTCCATGCGCGAAGCATTGATAGTGGTGCTACCAAAACCAGGACGTGATCCACTTGATGTCAAATCCTATAGACCACTCTCCCTATTAAACACTGACTGTAAACTCCTGGGGAAAATTCTAGCAAATAGGCTACTCCCTTATTTATCAGACTTAATTCATCATGATCAATCTGGATTTGTACCAGGGAGGAACACTTTTTTAAATATAAGACGCCTAATACGTATATTACACAGTACCACAGAAACTGAGGCAGTGGCTGTGGCATTGGACATAGAGAAGGCATTTGATACGCTCGGATGGGAATATCTCTTCCGCACTCTGAAGGCGTTCGGCTTTCAAAGCGGTTTCATTAACTGGATTGCCACTCTATACACTAAACCAATAGCTCGCGTCAAAACGGGCCAAATGATATCAGACGCGTTCCCCATCGGCAGAGGCACCAGACAAGGTTGCCCTTTATCCCCTTTATTATTTGCTATAGCTATGGAGCCATTGGCAATTAAACTTCGTAGCTGGGCAAGCAGATGGGGCATCCTAGAATCCAACACGTACCATATTATTTCCCTATACGCAGATGATGCTCTAATATATTTGCGTAACTATACCTCCTCCCTCGCAGAAGTTATACAAATCCTGGATAACTTCGCTTTATCATCTGGTTTATGTGTTAATTGGGCGAAATCATGTATTTTCCCGCTCACTCGTATACCTACGGAACAGCAATCGGTATTACCACTACATCAACTGACATGGGCATATCAGACTTTTAAATATCTGGGGATTCAGGTTTACCACTCTATGACAGACCTACGCGAGGGCAATCTCGATAGGCTGCTACGCTCAACTCGGGGATCCATGGCATTTTGGAGTTCCCTCCCACTATCACCCATGGGCCGCACGGCCATAGCAAAAATGTTAATATTACCCAGATTTTTATACTATTTTACAGCGCTCCCATTATCCCTGCCACGTTCATTCTTCCATAAACTACACTCTCTGCTGACTGATTTGCTGTGGGGCAGAGACAGACGAAGAGTAGCTCTAGCCATTACACAATATCCACAGGAGGAAGGCGGACTTGGCATGCCGAACTTTGAATTATACTACGCAGCAGCCCAACTCCAATGGGTAGCCACGTGGCTTAGCGACCCACCCACCCCAGAGTGTACAGCGATAATGTCTTGTGTGGCACCACAAACGATACTGTCATCACTTATGTCCAAACCTCCTTACCCATCTAACAGAAATCCCCTAGTAGTAACGGCTAAATACTGCTGGCGGAGATATGTCCAGGGCAAAACCTTAACTCCCCCTTATTCACCTGCAATACCTTTGGCTCAGGTACCAGGTGTCCGAGCTCTTTCCCATCACCATGATATACGGATAACCAAGGCACTGAACATGGGAGACTTGTACTTGAACTCTAAAGCAAGCACTTTCGCAGAGCTCGTGACTGCTGGTAACATGCAACCTGGGGCCTTCTTAACATTTAATGCTATTAACAAACTTCTACAAAACTTTTGGGGGAGCAACCCAAACGAACCTGATGAATCCCCCCTACTCACCTCATTACTCACTATAGGAAACATTAAGGGCTGCATTACTAAATTATATAAAATGCTCCTAACAGATACCTGCACTGCTTTGACCCAAGTTAAGAGCCGCTGGGATGAGGTCCTCCCCACACCAGTTGATCAGAAATCCTGGAAAGCTGCCCTCACCATGATTAAATCTGTATCCCGTAATGTTAGACTAAGATATACTCAATTCAATTATATCCATCAAGCATATCTATCTCCGTCCCGCATCAACAAAATACACCCAAACTCTAAGCCAGAATGCCCTAGATGCGCTACCCCTGCTGCTAATTTCTACCATATGGTTTGGGAATGCCACACAATACATACTGGCTGGTGCCGCATCACCGAGACGGTTGCAGACATAATAGGAAACACGCTTATTCCCACACCAGAATCCTGCTTATTGGGCATACGTCGCCGGGACAAGAATGAAAAACACACTCACAAGTTTATAGATCTTGCGTTTATAATATACAAGCGTTTGATCGCTACACACTGGAAGGCCCCTAACGCCCCCCCCTTCCGCACCTGGCTTTCAGCCTTACACAGCTCCACACTAGCGGAGGCACACACTCTAAGACAGCTGCAACTCAGAGGCCAGATACAGGAGGGAGCCACACAGTGGGATCACTTTGTAATACAAATAGAGGCTAGAGATGATGATTACCCCCCTTGAAACACGCGACACGTACAGAACGACCTACACGTAAACACTTAGCAACCACGATAAGTAATAAATCATATCCGTAGTAGCGTCCCAGCCAGCCTCGCCATATCAACCCGGAAATATATAGTTGGATAACAAGCGCAACTTCATCCAGACACGAATATACAAACTGACAAAAGATCCCGAAGCCCTGCTACCCCAGCCTTCGCCCCATTGCAAACTATATAGCATGTAAACAAGCACTAACATATTTCACGCCTATACAGTTGAATATTATTGTAATCACTTAGAATACCATTAGATATACTTAAATAAAACCATAGATATGCCTATTGTTATTGTTTTAAAATGTATCAAGTTAAGTTACATGCCAGTACATTAAAAATGTAACCGTACTGTATGGGAATTACAAGTACGTGCAAGGACACATGAAAAGGGAAAAATGTTTATTCTCTTACTAACTCAAGCTATATGTACTGCCGCTCGTGTGTTGTGTTTAATAAACAGATTTAAAAAAAAAAAAAAAACATGTCTGTCACTACCTAAGGCAAGGATATATATTTAAAATTTATCAACCCACTCCTCCCATGGGGTTTCAGGTTCCCCCAGAAAATGCAAAAAACTAGGTAATAAGACAGATGATTAAACATGATGATTAACTATGTGGTTGTGCTACAATCACATTGAAAAAAATCGAATTAAAATAATAAATATAGTCACCGTTGTGATGTTGCTACAATCAGAGTAAAATAATAAATTCAAATAAAAAATGTAATCACCCTTGTCATGCTTATCAATTGAATAATGTACTAAGCAGGTTTAAATTGCCACAATGCTTTCTGTAAGTTGGGGTGCTTTCTATCATGTTTGGATAAAAATATTTAGGCCCTCATTACAACATTGGCGGTATTGACCGCCTACCACCACGGCCGCCAACATTCTGCCCCGTGGCTACCAGCCATCTACACGTATCATGACCGCCGACGGTATTCCGCCAGAATGCTGGCGGAACACCGCTGAAGGTCATGGCGGCGGACGGCGGTAAGGTGGCGCTGCTGACAGCAGCACCGCCACGCCAGCAAAACACCGCCGACCGTATCATGACCAATGATATGGCCTGGCGGTGTTTTGCTGGCAGGTGCTGCTGCTGACAGCAGCGCCGCGGACCGTCTCCAGCCCGAGGACCCCCTGCAAGCAGGTAAGTCGGGTTCTCTGACCGGAGAGGGGGGTGGGGAGTGTTGTATGTATGTGGGGGGAGGGTGTATGTTTTGGTATGCGTGCATGCGGGTGTGAGTCGCGTTGGATGCGTGCGTGAATGAGTGATTGTGAGTGTTGTGTGTTGTGAATGCATGTGTGTGACAAGGTATGTTGGTGTGTGTTGCAGTGTGTGGGTATGTATGTGTGCATGCGTGGGTGGTGGTGGGTATGTGTGTGTGTATGTGGGTGCGCCTGGGGGTGTGTATATGTGCGGGGGCAGGAGAGGGAGGGGGTGGGTAGGAGAGGACTCTGTGGAGGGGGAGGGGGGCAGGGGAGACCCCTATCAGTGCCAGGGAAGGAATTCCCTGGCACTGATAATGCCTACCACCATGGTTTTCGTGGCGGTAAGATTGTCACGAAAACCATGGCGGTAGGCCGTGTTGTAATACCGAGGGTGGGATTGTGACGGCCGCCCGGCTGGAGACCGAAGTCTCCAGCCCAGCGACCGTTACCACCCTGGCGGTCGGTGTGTTAAAGTGGCAATTTTGGATGGCGGTAACTGCCATGATCAAAATCCCATTTTTTTACCGCCGGCCTGTTGGCTGTATTACCACCGCTTTAACACCGGCCGCCAGGGTTGTAATGAGAGCCTTAGTGTTCTTAGTTTAGTGTTTAATGTTCAATATCAAATAGTTGATATGTTTATTACATATGTATTCAATTTGTGGATTTATCCATGTAAAACAAGATGTCCCGACACAGTAACATAAAATGCTGTGTAATCTTGCGCTGGTAATTGCAGAGAACGTTGTCAGCACCTAGTAGTTTAAGTGCAGTCAAGTGATGCAGTGCGCGTCTGAATTTCAATTTCCTGTGTTTACACGTTGTTAGGAGGAGTTGCTAGGAAACATAAGGAAGACGCATGGCTGAAATGTGCACGACAGTAAACACGATTGACAGTGAAGTGAGAAAAAGCCCAGAATTCTGCACCGCACACTAATGCAAGAAATTACAGGCTATTTTTAAGGTCTAGTCTGCGATTGCATGTGCTTGCGCATGCGTCTTGTTTGCGAGACACTGTTGTTTTCAGTCTTGGAGCCCGCCTGTCACTCACCATGTGTTGGTTTGCGTGGCACTCTTCATTAAAGCCTCGAAATTCATCAAGGCATGTTTGGCATCATTTCCGTTCCTTTGTGTGGAGCACGGATCAAGCACTAATTGATTTCAACTTAATGAGTGTCCGTCGGCTGCTCCCGACGTGATCGATGTACTATTTAGTTCTCACTTCTAGTCAAACAGAAGACTTGTGACTGGCAAAAACGTGCCAGCAGGACAAACAAAATTGCAAAGTTTTATTTTTTAAAGGTAACTTTATTTTAATTCGCTATGTCGTCTCTTCTCAGGTCCCACTCACGTTTTTTTTTTTTTTTACTCGTGGGCGCTGTTGTCAAAAGATGACAATTAACTTATTCGAAATATGTGAGAACTGTTGCATTACAAATGCTTGTTTTATATTGTTCTGTGTAATTCTGAACCAACAATAGCTCCATCAGTACTATACATGCCAGCAGTGGAGCCCAAGCCTTAGGTATGCGCACACAAAACATCTATATATAATAAGGAAACGCAGTACAGTGCTGGGTCTTTGCATAAACTCCAAACAAAACACAGCACAGTTTTATAATCAGCGACATTGAGGGTGCTTTAAAAAATAATCTGCCAGACTGGAAATTAGCCCTGTTAGGACTGATGCGGATGCTTGCCAAAATGACAAGTGTGACCTAGTGGGTTTAAGCTTGGGGTATGGCATGCCGGTTCACGGCAGGGAAGCACATCGTCACAGCTTTGTTAGGTTCCATCCCACTGTTAACGGAAGAGAGTCATGAACACAGGTTGAGGAAGTAGATATAAGTTTGCCCCAAAAGCTCGCCAGTGCAGTTGTCCATGGAGTAGCGAGCGGTCAACTGACTCTCTCATTCTAAACATAACAACCTCATGATGGATAACATGGAAGCACTCCAGCAGGTTTGCAACACTCTACAATATGTAGGAAAACTACACTTTTAGCTAAAGGGCAACAACTGCATGTTATAGGACAAATAGATTTATGTGAGATTGTTGAAAGAAGTTCAAACCAAGATTACAACAGGAATAGTATCAGCTGAAGATGATGAGGATTTAACTCCCTCTCCATCTTTTCTAACCGTCGAAAACCATGGAGCAACAGTGTTGTGTAGTAATAGAAAGGTGATAATATTGCAATAGTTGGAGGACCAACATTATGATGTTTACTATAGGGTTGAACTATGATTTTGGCCCTTTTACCTGCCTAATATAACCTCTACTGCATCCAGAATGGTGTGCTTCTTTAGGAACTGCCCTACCTCTCTCAAACACCAAACAAAATATCTTAGCTTTCATCCCAAAGTCCACAACTGAAGTCATTGACTAGGTAGGCCTTTCCTTAACATCAAAAACTAATTCTCCTACATCGTTGAACAATAAGTAGTTCTCTGAAGAACTCTGCCTTGTGAAATGGATGGGCAAAGTTTGATAGATGGTAGGCTAAACATTATAAAAATGCCAAAATCTTCAAAGGTATATAGATAAGATTCTATGCAGAGAGGTTCTGGCTAGCAGAAATGTGGCCACTATAGATATAGTGATACTAGTGGGTACTGTTGGTAAAGTGCCTGCTATGTCATAACTTGGATATTTAAACTTAATGTCCTTTTATCTAGGACAGGAGAGGAGCCTTATGTAGCCTTTGTGACATAATTGCAGTGGTTGAAAACCTGTTCTCAGTGACTCCACGAGAATAGAAGACTTTTAACTTTTTGGACTATTTCAGGGTCCTCCTTGACACTGGAGGTATGAATGGTGCCAGTGCTGGTAAAATGTTGTTACAAGTAGGTATCTTATTTTCCATTTCCTTTCACTAGCACACAACCTGTAGGATTTGCTAATTTGGTGCTTTGGTTATCATTTTAAAATGTAAAGTTAGGTCTCGGATTCAGCCCAGAAAGTCTCCAACTTCGCCCTTTGGATTACAAAACACTCAAACTTTTCTTTCAGTGGGAAACAGGCTTACCTGCCCAGCTGTACGCCAGGCCTCCGCTGCATCTTAGAAGGGACACCTACATTAGAAACCACTGCTGTGTGCTTAGTCCTCACACCCTGGTGTTTCCAGTGGCTTGTCACACGTACTCCACGTAGTAAACAACTGAAGAGCTAGTTGTAGATATGCCTGCACTCTTTAAGTTATGTTTGCAAACATTTTATACACTGTTTTACAGATGTTTTTTGTTGTGTACAGGGAACCATATTTTCGAAAAGTGCAGCTGCAAACTACCCAGAAGTGAAGGACCAGATTTTTAAAAGTTTTGTCCCCAGGATTCCGGCCAAAAGACTGGGAGTTCCTGAAGAGGTATTTCGCTTCTGAAAAACTGATGCACAGATGTCTCTTGTTCCATTGATTGACTTCCTAAACTACTATGAAAAAGGATTGTACTCAGTTAATTGGCAATGCTTGAATTAAGTGAAAGTTTGAAAATATGGATGAGTGGATGCTAGAAAAACATCCGTGTTTATCAACCATAATAGCGTTTCCCTCAGTAAGATTATTTGGAAACTCTCTGTAGTGATTATTTTTTAAAGTGAAACAGGACGCAGCCAGAACATTTTAAGAAATGTACTTAAAGAAATAAACATGCCCACAAGATGAATGCAGCAAACACCTCACCCAGCAGTCGCACAACGAGAATCTCTCCCAGCATTCCACAACCTCCCACCAATACCCAAACAACATTCTACATCCAGTTATGGCACCAAATGATTCAATCCAAAACCCACTTACAGTAAGAACATTCCAGAAACATCCAGAAATACCCATCAATGCAACACATCCTTTTTTTAAATAAATAAATAAATGGAAAGTTCAATACAGAAAATAATAATCAAATTCTTAAAGGTAAAATACAGAATAAAATAAATAAATTACTTCAATACAAAACATAATCATCAAATCTGGCAGGAACAACCATTTCCCTTTTTCCTCCAACATCCCTGTTATCATTTACATTGTGTGAATTGTCAACAGTACTATGTGTTTGTCCATCTGTATTGATGTTCACCTCAGATTGAATAGGATCATGAATATTACTATCATCAAACATATTTGCAAACATATTTTTCAGCAAATTCCTTTTCGTTGCCACGGTTTACTTGTGCATCGTGTAACATCTTGGTACTACTTCCAAAATCATGAAAAGTATTCTCATTAAAACTGTATCCTTGTTATCAAATACCATTCTTGCCCTAGTTTGAGTAGAATGACCACACTTTTGTTCCACCACCTTTTGTTCTTCAACAGTATGGCACTGCCCAACACTTTCAATACTTGTGTTGGTGAGGAGTACATAATTTCTCCTTTCTGCACTCTTTAAAAAAAAAAACATTTTATTGTTTTTACAACTCAGGCGAGAAATGACATTACGAGCATTAAACGAGTACAGAATATCAAACCATATTGCAGTACAATAAAAGGGCAGTGGAATCATCACAGCACACACAGCATCAGTCCAGTAAACGGTGTTACAACTCGGAAAAGCCCAATCCCCCTGTTTGTGCGTTGTGAGCATCCATCGCACATAAACCCATACCTCCATCAGTGACCCAGAGCCTATCTGCACAGGATCCAATTCTATCCCTCTATGTCTCCCCCACTCCTCCAGACCTTAAAGGCTTTCTGGGGGCAACCGCCTTAACAAGAATAAAGGATGTTCCAATCCCATGCAATGATCCATGCTCCTGGCCCATGCCTCCATGGGAGGTCCCAGTTTCTTACAAGCCCTGGAGATATCCCTTTTAGCAACGATTAAAGCCAGCCATAGAAGCACCTTCTGCTAGTGTCTGGACCCCATTTCATCAGTGATATGCAACAGGATGAGTCGGGGATCCTGGGGTATGTCCCAACCCAGCACCCTCTCGTTCTGCCCCAACACCCTGTTCCAGACAGGGATCAGGACTGGACAATGCCAAAATGTGCGTAATAGGTCTCTCTGGGGGGCATCACACCTCAGGCAAGAACCAATAAATAAAGCATATTTTCCTCCAGTGAATTAAATGGACCTGCAAAATCAATACTTAATTTCAACGAAGTTCCATCAGGAATTCCAACGAAAAACATGTCTTCTTTAGAAACTTTCAAGTGTTTGTCCTATCTAATACACTCATTGCGTTTATCAATATGCATATCATTTTCTGAAACCCTACCCTGCCACCAGTAATGTTTTCTCAGCAGCCTTTTAGTGGCAGTTGCCCTTTATGAGCCAATTTGACTAACTTATTTCTCAAAACAAATGGTGGTACGAACACATCATGCCTCATGAGCGTTTCTCCTTCAATAATCAACTCATCCACAACCTGGAAATAGGTCCTTAAAGCTGTATCCAAATTCACAATTGGTGGCCAGCCAATAACCACACAATCTGGCTCAAAACAGGGTCTTTTTCACTTACATCCAACCACTCAGTCTCAGAGACAGATCCTTCACAATAACCAATGGCATCAACAACAGATATGGCGCATTCTTTTTTAATTCTTTTTATTTAACAAAAGGGGGTTCACACTAAAAATATAATGAATTACAGATGCTACAGGTAAAGCCTTTGATAGTCCTTTTCTTCACAGCAAATAATTTGTCAGCAAGAACACAAGTGGCGCTTGTATGACCTTTATACAAATTAAATGGATTTGTACTGACCACTTGGAGTCTAGGGGTATCTCCAACGCCAAGACTTGAGACATCACCTGGGCAATTTTGGACCAAAAATCTTTTATCCGGGGACATCCCCAGAGCATGTGTATGAATGAGCCCTCTTCATTACAGCCTCTCAGGCACATTGGATTCGCCACTTTACCTATCTTATGAGGTGGGTCTCAGGCAACTGCTTTCCCTCCTGGATATGTCTCCAGAGGGCATGTCCCAGTTGCAGGTATCTATAGTATTTTGTCTCAGCTATGTCATATTCCGTGTGGAGACCTTCAAAGCTAATTAGGGCCTGTCCTCTCCATACATCTCCCAGGCGCTCAATCCCTATTCTCATTTGTGGAACACTTTCAGTCCTCGCCCCTCCGCCAGGAGGTCTTTGTGCTAGAGTGGGGAGAATCTGGTACGTTTCCCTCTCCAGCTCAAATAGCTGTCTGCTTCCTTCCAGGCCCTGGCCACCGCCTGAGTGTGATGTGGTAGGCATTTTTCTCATCTCGCATCATTTAATAAGGCCTCTGGGCCACCCCTTCCCATTTTGTTCCTATCAACTCTCTAGGCTGGAGCCTGTTGGTCTGCGATTGCCCATTCATTGACTAAGAGGGGATGCAATGCCCAATATTTTGTGATGTCAGGAATAGTCGTACCCCCCTCGTATACGCCTTTCTGCAAACTGGCCAGGGCTAGTCTATCAGTGCCCCCGTTCCATAGAAGAGAACAAACCTCCCTATCTATCTTGCTGAAGACCTCATGGGGGATCCTGTAGGGCGTGATTTCCAAAATGTTTTAAAAAATTGCGGTAAACTCATAATTTTATGAAGGGCTGCTCTACCCATGAGGGTCAGTAGAAGGCTGCTCCAATAGGCAACATCTTCCCTAAGCCTCTCCAATCGGGGGGATACTTTCCTGCACAGGAATTCCTGGGGGTCGCATGCCATGTATAGTCCTAAGTAGCAAAAGCCACTTATGACGACTGGTGCCTCGCAATCTCGAGGCAGGCGAGGCCTCGCACCCATGAGGGAAAAGACCACTGGTTTATACCAATTTCTAGTGTAGCCAGAGTGGTCCCCAAAAATGCAAAAGATCTGCATGAGCCTCCCAATGGAGAAGTATGTCATCAGCGTATAATGAGATTCACTCTTCCCATCCTCTATGAGCCCGAATCCCCTGGACCAAAGGATCTTGACGAATCAATGCCGCCAATGGTTCCAGTGTCAGGGCAAGGAGCATTGGGTACAAAGAGCAGCACTGGCGGGTGCCTCTCTTCAGTTAGATCTACTGAGAGACCACTCCATTAACTTTCACCCTTGCCATGGGAGAGCCGTAGAGCAGCTCGACCCATTCACAGAATCGTGGTCCGAATCCCAGTCTCTCTGGGGTAGCAAACATATTGTTCCACTCAAGGGAATCAAATGCCATCTTGGCATCCAAGGCCATCAGAACTGTCTGTTCCTCCATTGGATCAGCTGTCATGTGAATGTATAAACACCAGAGGTTAAGCCTTGTGCTCCTATTGGGTAAGAAGCCTGACTGATCCAAGTGAATAAGTGAGGCAATGATCCCTCAGAGTATGGTCGCCAGGGCCTTAGCCAAGAACTTGGCCTCCATATTCAACAAGGATATAGACCTACAAGAGCTGCAGGCTGTCGGAGGCTTGCCCTCCTTATGAAGAACTACTATGGTCGTGATTCTTTGGTCTACTGGCAAACAGCCCTTTTCACAGGCCTTCTGGGGCATTGCCAACAATGGTCTGGCAATTATGTTTGCCATTGCCTTATACATCTCCACTGGTAGTCCATTGGGGCCTGGGCTTTCCCCGACTGAAGGCTCCACAGGGCCTGTGCCAACACCTCCTCTGTCGCATCGGCCTCCAGTGTTTGTCTATCATTCTCCATGACTTCCTGCAGGGGGATATCTCTCAGGAAGTTGGCACTGTCCGCAGGGGACATTTTCATTGTGGAGGCATAGTACAATGCACAGGCCTCCGCTATGGCCACGCCGTTTTTTTGTGGCTGTCCCTCTTTGGTGTCCACCTGAAGCACCCAGGAGCATTCTCTGTCCCTTTGTCCCAACCAGGCCAGCAATGCGCTGGCATTTTTGCCTGCATCATACAAATGTCACTGTACTGCCAGGGCATGCTCCATTGCATGATTTTCAGCCAAGGCTCTCAGATCATGCTGGCGTAGTTGCAATTTGCGACAATCGTCAGGAGCCCCGTGGCAATGGCATTCACCATCAGTCTGACTATATCTTTCTTGATGATACTACATTCTAGTCTTGTTTCCTTCTTTTTTGCTCCGATTAGGGTCTGGGCCAGACCTCTCATGACTGATTTAAAAGCCTCCCATAGGGTGGCTGCCAATGGTACAAACCCCAGGTTTTCTCTAAAGTGCAGGTCCGCCCTCTCCCTTAACTTGTTCCGTGTTTTCCTGTCTTGCAGACTCCAGGCATCCAATCGGGGCAGTAATGTATAGTCTTGCATGGGGTCCCTCAGCATGACCTCGACCAGGGAGTGGTCCGAGATCCCCCATGCGTGGCGAGCAGCTGTTCTGAATCAGGAAGCATGAATGCATGAATGCCCAGCGAGAAGATGTAATCTATGCTGGAAAAAGTCTCTCTCCATAGGTCAACCAGTCACAGCACCCTTGTAAATTGTGGAAGTGTTCCACCTCCCCGCCATGCTGTCAGGACCAATTGGCATGTCCACCTCAGTGTTCATGACTGAGCTCAAGTCGCCTCCTAAAATCAAGATCCCCAGCGGCAAACCCAAAAGTAAGTCACCCACCTCTGGAAGAGTTGTTTCGGGAAATTGTGTGGGAATATACAATGAACAGATGTTTAGAGTGGAACCTTCCCACATTCCTGACAGTACCACATATCCCTATGTTGGTATTGTGCCATACCTAGTGCAGGGTGAGGGCCACTGATTTTTTAGTAAGTATACCCATGCCTCTAGTGTCTGTGGTATAACCCACATGCACCCTGAGGGTATACCCAAATCTATTGAGGGCTTTATAATAATTGCCACAGAGGTAAATTCTTGCTGCAAAACAATGTCCGGCGTGAGTCATTTCAAGTGTTGCAGCACTAATGTACGGTTTATTTTACTACCCCAACCATTGCTGATCAGGTTTCTACATGAGTTGTGCATCATAAAAACCATTGCGTTCTTGGAGCCGAGTGCCCATCCTTGATGGTACTCTTCTCTTCACTCGCACCAGGACCATCGCTCAACTGAGCCATTCAGCGCTAACCCCTTCTACCGGCCAACTAAGCATGAATGTAGACCTAAATATCATTAATAACAACATTAGAACAGTGTCCATTAATGCCCCCCTCTGAGCAACCCTGCGTTGTGGGTTTTCAAATACCCACCGCCCCAAATTGCAGAGCGCCTGGTGCCCTAAATGAATCATCTAGCAATGAGGGTGTACAGCCGCCTGTTCGAAGGAGATGAACGGATGTTTATCAGTCTGGTGTCATAATTCACCCCCCCTTATATGGAAGAATCGTCTCACCCATGGTTACTGCATTGTGGATTGTGTCCTGGGCATCCCAGTTCACATCACCCCTCTGTTTGATAGGGATCTCTTGTAAAATGTGTTACTTGTGGAGTCCATAGCTGTCAGAAGAGGGTCCCAGGAACCCTTCATTAGGAGCCCGACTGGGAGTGGCATGACAAGTGATTTGCCGCATGGCATAGCTAGTCAGTATGGTCAGTCTTTCCATTTTGTGTCGGTTGGGACTTCCCTCGGTCTCAAAGTTTCTTGCCTGCCACTCTCCAGCCCTCCAGCCAGTCCCATGCTTCCTCTGGTGATGTAAAATGCCAGGTCTTACCATCTGCCACCACTCGCAGCTTTGCAGGAAATAACTTCATGCATTTCAACTCCTTGGCTGGGCCACCTGCAGCATGGCATTATGATCCCTATAGTTCAATATCCTCACGATAATCGTGTGTGGCAGGGCCCCTGGTTTTGGGGTGGGGATCCTGGTGCCCTATTTGCCCTTTCAACTGAAAAAAATTTGGACAACTTCATCAGTTTGTGCAAGGTCCTCCACAAAGAAATCCACACACAGGCCCTCCATGCCTTCTGGAGTCCCCACCACCCTTAAATTGTTTCTTCTTAAACTACCCTCCTGATCTTTCAGTATGGTGAGGAAACAAACTTGCTCCTCCAACTGTTTTGTAGTAGACAGTAGACCATCAATATGTGTTTCCACCACAGCCACTTTTTTGAATATTTTGCCGAAGTCTGCCCTGAGGAGATTAATTTCAGTTGTGCATCTAGTTTGGGTTCTATAGGAGATATAGTGCCCCAAATATCTTATATGGCCGCCATGATGGAGCATGAGGAGGGTCCTCCGTCTTGTGTTCGGTCTTCTCCAGTAGGCCCACTCACAACCCCTGTTGACTGCCCCTCTGGGGTCGCCATTCGTACTGCGGATTTATCCAGGCTGTTGGTTTGGGCTGGTTTGTTTGTGCAGCCTTTGACCATGACCCTATGCTGTCTGTCTTTTTCTTGCCCGCTCCAAGCAAGGGACCGCCAATGGAGTGTCAGCCATCTCCAGAGCCCCAGTCGTGGGTCCAAGGAGTAGCCTCAAAGTTACGGGCCCTTCAGCGCTGTCCAGTGCTCAGCACTAGTTCTCTGTCTGATCTGTCCAAATTTAAACGCTGCTGGAAACGGGTGCCCCTGTCTCTCTAGGGGTGATCTGGTCTGGGACTGTAATGTAGGTGGCAGGGTTTTTCTCTGCTGGCTTGACGGAGGGCTTGCAAGCAATTCAAGTCACAGAGTTCTTGGGCTCAGAGCCCTATAAATAGCGGCACAGCTGGGCCCTCAGGCTCTCCTCCCCTTGGGGCGCAGGCACAAGGAACGGCTCGGACCGGAGGAGAAAGCAGCTCTTGTCTGTAGCAGCAGCCCGGGAGGGAGATTCTCCTTTCTCACCTCCTGCCACCGATTCAATCTGCTCCTCTCTTCAGGTCCTTTCACACTGCTACCAGTGCACGGCCCGCTCTCTACCGCCTGGGCTGGTCCTCGTCCCAGTCCATAGGCTTCACTGGTTGTCTCAGCTCCACTCTCCGCCTCCTCACCTGTCTGGGACACAATGTGAGCCAGTCACCTCCTCTTTCAGACCCCGAGGGAGCCCCACGGATGCTGATTGTTTTACCTTTGGCTGCAACTTGTTGAATTTCCTGCACGTCGCGCGTCCCTTATTACTGGAGCCTCTGGTTACCATCCAACATCTTGTCACTGGCAACGTGGGGAAGTCAAGACAGCCTTTTCCCGCTGTCAGGCTTTTCTCTGCTCTTTAAAACAGAGAGTTGTGCTCCAGGGCAAGTATTGTACTTGGTTCCTCTTCTATGCCATATGTTTATACAGGATTTCTGCAGGATTTGGGGATGATTATTACAGGTGGTGTGAGAGCTCTCTCAGCCTGCAGTCATCATCATTGGCGACTGGCTCCGCCCCCAGATACCACACATTCTTGATCAGACATGCTTACATTCTCCTCAAGGTTCTCAGCCAGTGACCTAGACAACCAGTCAACTTTTTTATTCAAGCCTCCTGCAATGTTTCTTACAGCAAAATTGTACTCTTGCAGTTTTTACATCAACCTGATGTAATCACGAAAACGCATTTGCAGTTCCTCTACCACAACGGTCAAACATAAACAAAGGCTTGTGATCAGTAACTATTTCAAAACGTTTCTCCTCCCTATAGCTCTTTAACCTGTCTACTGCCCACGCACAAGCCAAAACCTGACTTTCAATAGTGCTGTAATGTTTTGCTGCATCATTTAATCCCTGCGAGATAAAGGCTTGGGTGTTCTATTTACCATCTACTACTTGACGAAACACAGCTCCTAAGCCACTGACATCCACCATAATTATAATTTTTTCTTTTGGGATCATAAGGACTGAGTGCTGGTGCTGCCAATATGGCATTTTTGCGTTCTTGGAAAGCCTTTCCTTTATCTACACTCCAGCTACACTCCATTCAAATTTTACTTCCTGCTACCTCCTCAACAGTTTAACAAGAATAGAATTATCCAGGATTAAGCAGGCATAGTATTCACTCATACCCATAAATGACCTCAGGGAATCCTTGTTTGTAGGAACGGGTGCCTCCCTAATGGCTTTGACAAGGTCATCTTTCGGTGTAATTCTTGCAACGGACACTGTATGAACTAAATACTCTACTTTTAGTTGTATAAATGTATATTTTGATTTGCTAACTGTCACATATCTGCTTTCAAGAAATTTCAAAACTGTATTTATTATGCTATTATGTAACTCCAGCAGTTTGGCTTGAATCACTATGGCCCTCATTTTAAGAACGGCTGTAAAAACCGCCTACCGCCACGGTGGCGGCCGCCAAAAGACCGTTGCCGCGGCTACCAGCCGTCGGCCATATTATGACCACAGCTGGATTTTTGCCACAAGAATGGCAGAAATCCAGCTGTGGCCATACTGGCAGATGGCGGTAAGGTGGCGCTGCTACCACCAGCAGAACCACGCCAGTAGACCGCCGCCAACCATATCATGACACAATATATGGCCTGGCGATGTTCTGCTGGCGGGCGCTTCTGGAGGTAGCAGCGCCCCATCCCATCTCCTGCTGGAGGACCCCCTGGATCCAAGTAAGTCGGGTCGCGACAGGGGAGGGGGGTGTTGTGTGTGTGTGCATGTGGGTGTGAATGTGAGTGCGTGAATGCGGGTGTGTTTTGAGTGTTGAATGCGTGTGTGCATGTACGGACGTGTAAGTGTGTGTATGTTGTGAAATGTGAATGCATGTCTGCATGTATGTTTGGAAGTGTGTGCGGATGTGTGTGTGATTGGATGTATGCATGTGTGTATGCATGTGTGAATGAGTGTGTGTATGCGTGTGTGTGAGTGTGAAGGGGGCATGGATGAAGGGAGGGTTTAGAGAGATAGGGGGCTGGGGGTACCTGAAGAGGTGTGGGGGGCCCCTATTGGTGACAAGGAAGGAATTCCCTGTCACTGATAAGGCCTACCGCCATGGTTTTCGTGTCGTTACGAACGCCATGAAAACCATGTCGGTAGGCGGGGTCATAATCCTGCAGGCAGCACAATAGCGGAATTACTGAATTATGGGCTCTCATCACCCCAATCACACCCTACATCCTCTTCCTCACCGAGAGCTGGCTAAACCCCACATCCGCCCCAGACATCATCACAGCGATCCCTGACGGAAATAAAATGACTCACTAAGACCGCACCAACAAGCCAGCAGGAGGAACAGCCGTGGTCCACAAAGAGACCATACAGTGCACCATGTCCACCAACAACTCCAACAACCCCATGGAACACCTCAGCTTCAAGCTCCACATGGACAACAAGTCAAACATCAGAGGCTCCAGCTTATGCAACACCATCACAGGCCTCATTGAGCCCCTAGCTTTGGATTCCAAGGACTACATCATCCTCAGCAACCTAAATTTCCACATCGACCATAGTGACAACAACACTGCACACCTCCTCAACAGCTTAGGCAGCATCGGACTGACTCAGATCATCCGCAACCAAACGCACATCGCAGGACACATGCTGGACTCCATCTTCACCACTAGCAGCCGCATCAAATAAAGCCAAGTCACCAAACTCACATGGACCAATTACTCCATTGTCCACTTCTGCATCTCCAGCCCCCACACCTTCACCCCAAGATGGCCTGCGCCCCCCGGCAGGGGTGGAGCACAATTTCAGAGACCAGTTGGACAGACACCCTCAACATCTCCAACCCCACCACTACTACCGACCTTGTACAGGAAATAAAGAACTTCACCGACACAAACCACAGATTGACCACCTGGAACAGCAGCTCTGATCCTCCTCGAGCTCTTGGCAGCCTTCAACACCATACCCCACCACACACTCATCAAAAGACTCCATCACATCAGCATCAAAGGGGACCAGCTCAGATGAATTACCTCCTTCCTCACAGGAAGAACCCAGACAATCCACCTCCTTCCTTTCACCTCCGATCCCAAAGAGATCACCTGCGTGGTCCCCAAAGGATCATCCCCCACACATTTCAACTCATATATGACCCAGCTGGCCAGCATCGTCAGATCCCATAGTTTCAACATAATCTTGCACCCGTGCCATGCACAGTTTTCTCATCAATAATTTTACTGCAAATATTGCAGTGATATAACCAATGATGTCATAGAAGATGTTATGAGTGATATAATATGTAAGGTGTTAGAAATTAGGTCTCTAGTTGGCAGAGATATACACCCTTGTCCAAGTAGGGACCACAATCCAAGTCAGGGTAAGTCACAATCCAATCCAAAGTATCCTGTGGTCACCCTCTGGTAGCTTGGCCCAGAGCATGCAGGCTTAATCTAGAAGGCAATGTGTAAAGTATTTGTGAAATAAATCATACAGTAACACAGTGAAGACACCACAAAATTACACCACACCAGTTTTGGAAAATAGATAATATTTATCTGAATAAAATAAGATCAAAACAACAAAAATCCAATATGCACAAGTCAAGATATCACTTTTTAAAAGTATCAAAGAGTTGTTGTACCCTTGTAACACACAGTACCGGGATTGCAAAAATAACGACGCACGGGGAGATGCATTGAAAAATAAGGCGCTGCACCAGATTTTCCGGCACGGCACCGGTGATGCATCATTCCTTTTCACGCTGCAAGGTGATGTGTCGATTTCCAAAAGCTCAGCCTTAGTTCCTCACTGTGATGCAGCAATATTTTGACACCCAGGGAAGATGCATTGAAAATTCTTGACACGCTGAGAAGAAGGAGCAGGCGCTGCGTCGATCCGGTAGGCGGTGCACCAAATTTTCAGCCACGAGGCAGGCGCTGCATTGATTTCTGCAGGCGTTACATCGATTTTCCGATGAACGGGGATTTTCTTCTCTGGGTGAAAGGTTTGTGGCCCTGAGACTTCAGAACAGCAGAGTCCGGCAGACAGCAGAGCAGCAGGCAGGACAGCAGTCCTTCTAAGCAAAGCAGCCAGACAGTCCCTCTGATAGAGTCCAGGTGTCGATCCAGAAGTGTCTGATTTGGTGAGGGTCAGAGACCCAGTATATATACCCAGCCTTTGAAGTGGGGGAAACTTCAAAGAGTGGTTTTGAAGTGCACACGTGCACATGTTCCTCTTTCAGCCAAGTCCTGTCTGCCAGGGTCCCTGGAGGGGGTTATCAGACCTTTGTGTGAGGGCAGGCCACTGGCCTTTGTAGTGTAAGAGAGAGCCTCTCCACCCTTCCTGCCCAGGGAGACCCATTCAGTATGCAGATGTGACTGAGTGTCTTGTGTTTATGGCTGTCTGGGTGAAATACACAAGGGGAGCTGTCATCCAGCACAGACCAGACGTGGATTGGAGACAGGCTGTAAGGCACAGAAGGCAGTAAGTGCAGAGAAATGCCTACTTTTTAAAAGTGGCACTTCTAAAATAGTAATATTAAATCCAACTTCACCAGTAAATAGGGTGTTCTGTTACCATTCTATCCATACTAAACATGACAGGGCTACCCCTTTCAGATAAGAATCTACCAATTAAATGTATACAAGGGCAGTCTAATGCTGGCCTATGAGAGAAGCAGGCCTCACAGTAGTGGAAAACGAATCTGTGAGTTTTCCCCTACCAGGACATGTAAAACACATTATTACATGTCCTGCTTTTACTTACATAGCACCCTGGCCTGTGGGTTACCTAGGGCCTACTTTAGGGGTGACTTATATGTAGAAAAAGGGGGGTTTAAAGCAGGGCAAGTAGTTTTAAATGCCAAGTCAAAGTGGCAGTGAAACTACACACACAGGCTTTGCAATGGCAGGCCTGAGACATGGTTAAGGGGCTAAGTATGTGAGTGGCACAACCAGTGCTGAAGACCCACTAGTAGCAGTAGGCCCTAGGCACCTCTAGTACACTTTACTAGGGTCTAACAAGTAAAAGAAATATGCGAATTGGGTAGGAACCAATGTCACCATGTTTAGGGGAGAGACCACATGCCCTTTAGCACTGGTCAGCAGTGGTAAAGTGTGCAGAGTCCTAAAACCAGCAAAAACAGGGTCAGAGTAATGGAGGGAGGCAGGCAAAAAGCTAGGGGATGACCACCCTAAGGCTGTCAGGTCTAACATGAGGTAATTAGCAGTGCATGGTGAGGGTGCGGGTTATAGTTTCCTTAGGGCACATGTTATAGTTACTTGAGATAACTATAACTATAACTGCTGAATTGCTATGGTTTTGTGCAAGTAAAATGTGAACCCAACTATAACATCCCTGTAACCTTTGTTTTATTAAGTGAAATTCTATGGCTTTTCTAATGTTAAGTGATATTTGATAAGTTTACTTTAAACAACCACCGCCATGGCAGAATGGGTTGGGTTTTTTGGAGCTTGAACAAAAACACAATTGAATTCATTTTAAGAAAAATTAATCCTCAGAATATTTATGAGAAATAAATCATGATTCAGAATACTCCTCTAGTGGCTGCTATATGGAAGACTAGTTTCTGAAAAGGAGTATACCATAATGAATGTCCATTTTCTACTAACTGTAAGGCAAACCAAATAAAAAATGTAAAAGCAAAACCATCCATACCAGATTCTCTAAACATTAGTTCAAAATTAACAGCAGAGCAAAGACTAATAAGCAAGGTGTCAGAGTCACCAGATCCTCGGGGTTTGCGCACGTTCCCAACACGTCCTCTAATGAACAACTCCAAGACTCTGATAGACAATTCACAGAGACAGTGAGAGTTCAAGAGGGGAAGAGGGGATTAGGAAGGGTACTGCTGGGAAGGAGACCTTTAATGGGAAAAAGGTTAGAACACACAATATAACCTGAAGTAAATATTAATAAACATAGTCTTTCTGAAAATCTGAGCAATCTTGAATTGCAGTTTTAAAAATGAACAGATTTTGTGATGATCAGATACCTGTAATGGAATCAAGATTAATTTGAAATAAAACTTTTCTTATTCAAGCATGAATTAGAATAACAAGAATATGCATAATAGGAGCATATAATATTGCATCTAGAACTTCTGATCCTATTTATATTTTCCTTGAAATGTTTTCAACACAGATTACACTCTTAAAACACTAGAGAAGAAATATTTTTCAATGGGTTCAATAGTTCAAGAAATATTTCCCATACTCGTCAACTCGAATTGTACCAAGCAATTATCCTGGAATGGTAATATGCAGTTCACAACATAAATAAACTCTAGTAAAAAATTGCACGTCCTGTTGACTCGAATGCCACCATGCAAAGTCAAGAAATGGTTGCACAATAAATAGCGACAGGTTTTTAAATTATTTTAAATTGAATTATACATCGTGCCACTTCAAAACCTTCTTTTAAATGTCAATAAATAGTAACACACAATGTACCACAAGCTTTTAAAGTTTCATGAACGAACCACGCCTCTTGCCGATTCGTGATCAATCATGTATGTGTCAATAAATGCCAGCGCGCAATGCAACTCAAGATTTCAAAGCTTTTCAAAAGAATCGCGCCTCCTGCTGATTTGTAAACCTCAACGCGTATGTCAATAAACGCTGGCGCGCAATGTAACATGAGTTTCAAAACTATAAACGAATCGCGCTTCTTGCCGATTCATAAACATTCATGTACACACTTTAACAAAAATACTTGAGTACACTTTTTATGACTATGACCTTAAAACAAATTGTTAACATAAATAAACGATCAGATCTTAGAATGAGATAATTCTAGATAAAATAAACGGTATTGGGAATAAACCCAACTACCGTCTTACCACCCAGGAACAAGATGCACCAATGAAGATTTCAAAGCAGAACTGGGAGATCAAAAAGGCCACTGGAACTAAAGTTCTGGAAATAGCTGCTCTTCTGCACTGGAACCTCTGAATAGTGAGCACTGGGAGTTGGGCTGACTCTCCTTATATAGAGTCTTGGCCCAGCCCAGAACCACGCCCAGGCATGTTGCAGGGAAAGTCTCTGGAAGGCCCTGGAAAGAGGCCACACCCTAACCCACTCTGAAAACCTGTAGCAATACCTTGCAAAGAAACAGTATTTGTAAACATATTAAGAATAAGTGTTTAGGATTGAACTCTGCAATGCAAAAGGGTAAAATACAACATATCAGCACAATGCATGAATCATGTTATTTTGAAAGTTATGTTTTTTTGCATTTTTTGACGCCAATAGAGTGCGTACTGTTCTGGTGTTGACACAAGGGAAGGAAGAAGGCTATAAATGTATGTACAATTCCTCTTCTGTGTTCAGGCCGGCTGGTATCATACTATTCAAATTCAAAATATTTTGTGATTCAAGTCTCTGTAGTTTGAGTTCCCTATTTCCACCCCTAAATACTGCTGGGTACCAAGTCTATAATAAAATAACTAAAGTCTAATTCATTGCTGTCATGAACCTCCTCAAAATGCCTAGCTATGAGATAGCTGTGGTCTTGATTCCTGATGGCACACAAGTGCTGCAGAATTCTTTTATATATCTGCAGAATTGTGCTGCCCACATACAATTTAGGACGTGTACACCTCAAAATATATACTGCATAGTCACATTTGCAATTTAACATGCTCTATATCTTATATGGAGTTTTTGACAGGGGCATAACTACTTCAGTCATGTTTACTCCATGCTGGCACGCTTTACATTTTTGGCACTTCCTAAATCCTTTACTTTGGGTTAACGAGTTCTGTGCTGTTTTCAGTTCCGAGCTGCTGCTTACTAGTGCTTGTTTCATAGATCTGGCCCTTCTGTGTGTTAGTTGAGGTCTACTCTGTACCATATGCCCAATACTTGGGTCACTTTTGATTAAGTACCAATGCTTTCAGGGTATACGTCTAATCTGTGCATGTTCAATACAGTATCCTGTTATCATTCTTACCTTTTATTGTCGCTGAGTCTTAGGGATCTTTTTAGAAAATAACAGAGATTGTTGTGATTTGTGAGTGGCTCTGTGATGCACTGCAGTTTTGCCTCATGCATAAATTCTCAGTGTATGTGATGTTAAATTTAAGTTTGTTCGGATGAAAGCTGTTGGCATATAATGTAGTATTACCTATAGTTGGTTTTCTATATGTCTTGGTGTGTATTTTCCCACCACTCACATATACAGTCAGGTCTAAAAAATGTACTGTACAGTGCTGATGGTACTGCTGAACAGTAGGTTCAAACTGTTCTCATTGGGTTGCCCACAAGGCCTGGCCTTTGGCCAAGCCCTGCAACCAACCCCTATAATCACCCAACCCTGCACTGCACATGGCCTTTGGCCATGCGCAGCATGGGTTTGACCACAGGGTGCCTGGCATGTGGCCAGTAGCCAGGCCCTGCTGCCATCCCCTATAATCACCCTATCCCATGCTGCCCATGGCCTTTGGCCATGCACAGGGGTAGTTGTCCACAGGGCCTGCAGCCAACAACTTTAGCCACCCAACTCATGCTGCCCACAGCCTTTGGTCCCAGGGGCTGCAGGGGACCAGGCTGCCCCCCTGCATAGAAAATGTGAATGCCTCCGGGACCTGGCCCACCTTGTAAAAAACAAGCATAGGAGCCTACATGTTTTTCCCGAATTTGCGACGACATGGGAGTGGTGGACATCAGAAGACTCTGTCTTAGTATATCTATCAATCTTACCCTGTCTGGGAGGCTTCGTATCTTTATCTTTAGCCATGTTGTAGCTAAGGGGGCCCAGTAGTCATCTAGGTCTGCGCACAGGATCAAGATTACTAGATGGATATTTGTGTCTTGCGGTTGTGGCAAAGCTGGTCTCCAATATGCAGGATTGCACTTTTCAGTGATCTTCTAGTTCAATGACAATGGTACTCCTTCACTTGGACTCACGCAAGGGGGAAGTCATAAAGTGCAATGCTTAGTAAGAGCTAGTTTATGATAATTCAGGTGTTCCCTCCCATCAGTTGTTAATTTATACTATTGCCGGCGTCTACAGTCCATACGTTGATTTGAGTGATCTTGGAGGGGGTTCCATGTCAGCTGAGGGCCTCCCAGGAGCCAGAACCCAGATCAACCCTCGAGGCCCTCAAGTGTCCCAGGTGATCAGCCAGGCCCCCAGGGACAGCCCGAGTCTCTCAGAGGTTTCCCACCCCTGTTTGTAGTCAAAATTCCAGCAGTCCTTGATTTCGACAGGGTGACAGGTATCAATCACACCTGTCCCCACCGCGAGAGGGAGGGACCCAAAGATAGAAAGTTCTGGGCTGCACGTCGCTGCCCACAACACTGCAGAGAATGCTCATTGCCTGCTGGTCCTAGGAAGCCACTCCGACCACCGGCCTGGGTTGTGTACTCAGTCCTCTTCTCAGTGGGATCCCTACATCTTCCACCCACCCCCTACTGCATCACTGTCCATAGGACTGCTCTTCCTTTGGTATGTTCAGGGAGTCGGGGTCACTGCAGTGTTCAGAACCAGCCAGATGATGCCAGGCCGACTCCGGCGCAGCTTCTCGCCATGACTCCGTCACTTGAAGGCGATGGTGCGCAGGTTCAAAGGTCCTGACACTGGCAGCAACTTCAGCCGGCACATTTCCCCTCCGTAGGCCAGATTCAGGTACGCAGTTTCTCCTTAAATCGGACAGCATCTGGGGGGAGCTGGGGAAGGAGAATCACTGCATGTGTAATTGCAGTATCAAAGCACTCTAGACTCAGGGGTTAGTAGTTAGTGGGGATGCAAGTGTTTCTCCGCAACCCGTCTGCTGCTTTTTCGAGTGCCATACTGCTCGGAGGCTCTTTGTGTGATTGTTCCTCATCGTCCAGCCTCAGGCTGCCTCCATCGCACAAAGATCTCCACCCCCACGGATCAATCTTTGGCACCGACTCCTGATCTTCTAGATTACGGGTTGTACAGGGATGATGGATCTTTGAACCCTGCAACAGGGTGAGGTAGAACCAATAACACAATTTCAATTTAAGCCCAATTAAATTACACACCATGGCCACCGGAGGAAAACTCCAGTCAAAATAGAGCTAAGGGATTTCTTACAAACACAAGCTCAAAGTCATGTAGACAGTTCGCAAGATATGGTTATAAAGCTACAGAATAACCAAGGGTTGCCCAAGTTGGCAAAATAAGTTCAGAAGAACTAACATTAATGAAACTAAGCATTCAAGGAGGATAACACAAATCATCAACAAGATTATTAGAGTTACAGAAATAAAACGTTGCTCAGGTTCAGCAAGCATCAGTCATTTCAATCCAGCAGGATTACAAATTTGGCTGGGCACAGGGAAAACCCTATGAAGGCCGAGTCAGTGAAACACATGTGTGGGTGGAACATATGCGGGAAAAAGACAAAAAAAAACAAAAAGGCAAAAAGAATTTGAAAAAAATGTAATCTCAGGCAGCAGGTTACTAACTAAAGTGGTCCAAAGACAAGTAAAACGGGAAAGTGTTAGCATCTCAGAAGCTCGATCAAGAGTCTTCTGCACAGGATTAAAAAAAGAAAATTTCTAAGTCCCAGTAGGGCATTTCAGTGGGCAAAGGGGTGAGAGGAAGATACCTCTCTGAAGTGCTCTGCCTGCAGGCTTCTTCCTCAGCAAAGCATCTGGTCACAGGGCATCTGGGAGATCTGAAGATGATGTGACTCAAAGAACAGCAAGAAAGCATCTGACCAAAGTTCAACTGGTCATTGATATAGAAAAGTTCATACAGCATTCTAATTCGCCAAAGATGTTCATCCAGTGGCATCATCCAATAGAAATTGATCACAGGATTCCAAACTGCAACATCGCTGAATCTTCCCAGGTCTAACGTGAGAACATCTTCTGTCCATGTTGGAGCTCCACACAAGTTTGAAACATTTGTATAAAAGAACAGCTCAGGATACAGGATTTACCATACTCAAGTTCACAGTTGGAGTTCTCTCTATGTCTAAGATAATAGGGGTCTATTTCCAAAGTTTGTCTTCCCATGGAAATAAAGTCTGAAAGAAAGGTAAAGAAAGGTTCATGTAAAAAAATGAATCAGCATTTCCTGCTCAGTCATGTAATGCAGCTTAGTAGGCCTCACTTAGGCTAATGAAAATGAATTATAGCAATCATTTAATTAATACCTTTCAATAAACACATTTAGTATTGTATTTGGATTCAACATCAATAATGCTTCATTAATATGTGTGTTACATTCACTTTAAACAAAGAGAGACTCTGTTAATGCATTTCATTGAGTATAATGGAGAACTACCTTTTTCTTTTTCACGCATATTTAATTAATTAATTATTAAAAGTCAATATCGATTCAATACATTCTATTAGTCTAGAGTCTATATGACACCATGCTATCAGTTTAGTCCTTCTAACATTTGATTTAATTCAATTACCACCTATGTCAAATTCTACAGCATAAATGAATGCACATGAATAAAGACATGTCAGTGCAGCTTTTACATTCAAGCCATTAGTATTTTGATTAACATAAGACATAAACTTTCTTTTGACTTCTGTGATGTGAGGGACAGTACTAAAATTTCAACCACATCAGTAGATATATGAGATCTCTTCTTATTGTAGTCTTTAGATTTTGAAAGACAGCTTCAGTGAGATAAGGTGGAGTAACATGACTGGGTGGTGATGCCTGGAAGAAATTGGTCATTTTTGTTTAGAATGGCAACAGGATTGTTTTGCAGTTTGTTGGGTGTCACTATTCTCGTTCTAAATTTGTAATTTCCTTTAAGATGTTGAACATCTCCTTAGACTGGCATGCTGCCTTACCAAGGCATTTTGCTAGGTAGTAGCCTGATGGCTTTGTGATAGCTCTTCCTCAGTCTATTAATTTTGGTCATACCAAGCACTGACAGTTATCTATTGTTGCCAATTTCAGCACAGTATAGACAATATCCGTACCCTCGCCAACTGGGGAGGAACAGCAGCCCTGATCTTCCTCCACCTCTCAGCAGTCTTCGATGCGATATACCAGCGCAGACTGATCAAAAGACACACTCGGATCACCTCCTTCCTCACTGGAAGAACCCAGAGGATTCACCTACTTCCTTTCACCTCAGAACCTAAAGACATCACCTGCAGGGTCCACCAAGGATCATCCCTCAGCCCCACACTTTTTAACACATAAATGACGCTGCTAGCAAACAACAACAGATCCGACTGTCTTAATATCCTACGCAGATGACATCCAACTCATCCTCTCGCTCACCGATAACCCTACCACCACCAAAACCAGCTTCCCCAGATGCATGAATGCCGTCGCCGACTGGATGAAAGAGAACTGCCTGCAGCTAAACACAGACAAAACTGAACTTCTGATCTTCCTCAGGACACCAACACAGGGGCCAACTCCTGGTGGGCTTCAGAACTAGGACCCGCACCCACTCCCTCTGAACACGACAGAAACCACAGAATCATTATTGAAAACAGGCTCACAATAAACTCACAGATTAACACAGTCTCCTCCGCCTGTTTCTTCACTGTGTGCCTGCTACGTAAGATCTTTGAGTGGCTACCCCCACGTACACACCGCACAGTGACACAGTCCCTCATCACCATTCGACTAGACTATGGTAATGTCCTCTATGTAGGAATTGTCTACAAAGACTTCAGACCATACAGAATGCAACAGCCAGACTAGTCTTCGACCTTCCCTGAAAATCCCGCATCACACCACACCTCAGGCAACTCCACTGGCTCCCTGTTCAAAAGAGGTGCATATTCAAGCTGCTGACCCATGCACACAAAGCTCTATACAACCAAGGACCCGCCTAACCACCGCCTGAATTTCCACCAGCAGTCAAGAAGACTTCGCTCAGCCTACCTATCGCTTTCCCACACTCCACACATCCATCAAAACAGAAGTGGAGGATGTGCATTCTCCCACGTAGTAGCAAAAACCTGCCACAGACTACCCACACACCTCCCTTCCATCACCTCTCATTTGGAATGCTGTAGAGCCCTCAAGACCTGGGTATTCAAATGAGCCACTGAGACTTGCAGGTGCCTTGATACCTCTCAGGGTGGATTAGTCGTGCTTTCCAAATCCTGTTTGAGTGAGTATCTCATCTGTGCCAGTTCTCCTTCACACAATTGTTACTGGTCTAGGGTGCCCATTTTAGTTTCCTCATTTTAAGCGGTGCCAGCTCATACAATGTGGTAATCATGTAGTGGCCGTATGTCCTTTTTTTAATGATATTCAAAAAGTGATGTTCAGGTAAAGGTCACAGATGGTTCTTCTTCTTTACATTTTTTCAAATTCCCAATATTAACATTCTCCAGATGCATTGTTGTGGTTGACTTTAGACAAGATCTGAACTGTGGGTGCATGAGTGGTATAGAATGTTTGACAAGTTCATAGTGTCATTCCGTGGTTCAACCAGAACTGGGGTTGCACCAGCCTTATGGATGTTCTAGTGTTGTGTATGACCAATAGACCAAGGGTATGGCTGGCTTTATGTTTTGGGCCATTTAAAATTTAATTGAACGTCAAAGCCTTCATAATTACTAGCAGATCAACAGCTGATTTGTGGTCCTGATTATCACTCCACATTTTGGAATCACCCATAATAATGATTGTGGGCTTCTTGTCCAGAAATTTGCAGACTGGTGGTCTGTAATAAAATAGTTGTTCTATTTCTGCACGAATTTTACAATTATAAAGTTATATCAAATCATTTGCATGGATTAGTTTCACTCCTTATCCGCTTTGAATACTCTGTTTTTGTGAGGAATGTTGAAATTTGTGGAAATCAAATTATTGAAGTCATGAATTGAGTTTTTGTGAACTAGGGCATGGTGAGCCCATGTATGTGGTGTGTATCTCAGAGGGGTATTTGCAATCGGAATGTGTGTTCTTTAGGCACAGTAGCCTTCCTGCTCATACAATTATAGGGAAATCTCAGGACACTAGATTTGGATTATAGTGGCACTATTTGTGTTATACAGTTTTCTAACTGCTATTCAGATTTTTATAATTATTGGCAGTATTGTAATCACATCTGATTTGCTTCATAAAAGCCTATGTTAGTTGCAATAAATATATTGTGTACTTTCATTCATCTTTTTTACTGTTGCTATTGATATGTATGACTGAGACAATGTATGAAGAGGACTGATCTGTTTTCCACTGTTCCCTGTGAAAGGGGGCTAGATTGTCATGCTTCTTCGGTTGCCACAATTGCTTGTCACTTTATAAAGTTGGAAGGCAAGGAAGGCACTGTAAGCTATTCAGGTATTTTTGGATGAGAGTACTGATTTGCAGTCGTGGCTCGCTGTGCTCACAAGGGGTGGGGTGGGTGCGGCGCATGGGGGTTGGGGGTGGTGGGGTCGGAGGGTGTAAAATGTTATTACTTTTTTTTTTCAAACAAACTTACCTGCTCCTCTTTCTCCTGTCGCTGCAGGCACAGGCTCCCAGCCTGCCCTGCGGCCAATTCTGAGGCAGCTCAGATCAGCAGACTGGGAGCCTGTGCCTGCCATCTCCAGCCCATCAACAGCCCATCAACGCAGTGCCGGGCTGGAGAGAGCCTACTGCGCATGTATGTTTGGTCGGCCCGAGACTGCCGGCCAAGCACACATGCGCACTGAGGGGATTGCACAGTGCACTTCTCTCGCCCTCATCATTCCCAATGGCCGCCCCCTTAACAAACAAAAGCATAATTAACATGGTTTATTATCATTTTGTTTCTTAAATGATTTGCAGCGGCTGCTGCTGACTGGGGGAGACGCCCCTCCGCCCTAATGGAGGAGCCACTGCTGCTGATTTGGTAGAAGTGGCACAACCCCTGCATTCTGACGTTCTGTTGTCCCAAAGCACAGATCTGAAAAAGCAGACTCCCTGCAACAGTTTAACAATGAGGCGACTTCCTGAGGGGATGGAGCCTATCTGAAATAACTATGTGGGTCAGGTACAGTCAAGGGTCTCCAAACTGACCAATATAAAAGTACAAAAATATCCTTTTAGTCCAGGGACCACACTCTCACCATCCCTTCCCAAGGTCTGAATAGATATATAGATACTGCATATCAAGTAGGATCCATAATTATGTTTAGTGCTGAGCATTTCTTTCTCAGTTCCTAGCTTACCTAACATGTTGACTGCTTCCTGTCCAAAGATTGAAACATTTGTGGTACGGTTGTCGCTTATGACAATGTATTTGTACAGTTCTGTGATAGTACCCAGTGCTGTTGAAACTCAAGCATCACCAAGTATCTGAACCTGCTTCTTTTGTTTGCTCTAGATCTCCCCCATGGTGTGCTTCTTGCTGTCACCTGCTGCATCCTTTATTACTGGGCAGTGTCTGAGGGTAGATGGAGGAGAAGGCTTGTACCAATTAAATTACTTGGTTCCAGGTAAATTGGTAGTTACTTTAAGTAAGAATGTATTTCAGATATTCTAATATGAACCACTATGCTTCAGTGATGCAGTCTAGGAACTTGTTTTGGTCTATATGGCACATTAAAGCAATGTAGCAATGTAACAGTTCTCATCTAAATTCATATTTTTTCTACAAGGAATTGGGGTTCAAGCACAGTTCTTAGTCTGATAAATATTACAGCATCAGAGTCAATCCCCAGCAGGATCCCCTTTATTGCCCTATCTTAGTTCATTTGTTTGGGAAACCTCTGCCTTCATATACTTGTTCTTCATCCAACATGCACCAGTACATGTCCTCCTCCCATGCCTTCAGGTCAAGTAGGGAAGGTGGCCCCCATTTACAGGTGATGTTCCTCTTGGTAACTGTTAACCCCAGGGTAATACTTAGTCTTGAGTGTTCAACATACATTAAATGTGACAATGAAGTATCAAGAGTTCCAAGTACAATGGTATCAGCAAATCATACATTTAAAAAGTCACCTGCATCCTCCAGTTTAAATGCCCTGATGATCCCAAGGAAGACCAGAAACCAACCTTGCTAATTGTAATGCCCTATCTCTCTCCAAGAATAGGTTTCTGAGACAGTCATTTGCACTCCCAAAGAGTACTCCTCTGGTCCCACTTTATTTAGACTTGGCATTCAAGACAAATCCTTGGAAGGTTGAGGTTCGTCTTCTGTTGTTTTGGCACAGGATCTGGTCCTCACCCATTCTAAATTCCAATAGAGCATCTCTTAGAGATGTGCTAGTTCTTTCTGGCACTCAGTAGGTCCCTTGGTTCATAGACAAAAGGTCCTTGCTTAGAAAGCTGGGATTGGAAGACCTTTGGATAACACCTGAGGCTTGTACATCTAGCTTCAGAACTAAGATTAAATCAGCCTATTGGCAGAGGGAGATCATAGGCAACAGCACAGGCATTTCGACCCTAGATTTTCTGGAGTTTAAATCGACCCTCAGCTACGAGGTTACGTTTGGTGAGATTACTCCCGCTTTGGCTAGGAAACTGTTTTTACAATGTTGATATCAGACCTTACCAATGGGGTATTTTTGTGCCAAGTGGGTAAATGTGTATCAACAGTGTTCTGAGTGTTCAGGTTGTAAGGAACCTAGAGAAGATCTACCTCACTTTTTATTTTTTTGTCCAGCGTATGATGCCCAGATGAGAAAATGGTTACTACCCTTATGTAGATCTGTGGGTGTTAGGAGTTATCTGGCTGCCGCAAGGATTTTAAGAACTGACAGCTCCAGATTGGTGGTGTTTGCAGTTGCTAGATACCTCCAGACACCCTGGATCTGGCGATCTAAGTGCATTTGTGCTATTGAGACCTAGAGTATTCCATATTCCTCCTCTGGAAGGAATGCCTTAACATCTGTTTTTTATCTTTTTAGCTCACTTACTTGATGGTTTTTAAGGGTTTTTACGTGGATTTTGCCCATCATATCATATTTTTTAAATGTGGTTTTTATTCTAAAGTCTTACGGTCCATGCACAATGCACTTTTAGGGAGAGGTAGAGCACCAGAAGTATCTCTTATAGCACTCTTCATGTTGCACATATTTGGAGTTAGATTTAGGCTTCTCTTGAGGCTCTTTGTTTTATTTGTATTGTTGTACTGATTATTATTATTATTATTAGACAAATTTATTGTACTGCACTAGACTAAGTACTGTATTTACTGTTTTATGTAATGAATATTTGTTTTATTGTGCTTTTATGTGCTTTGCACCTAAATAAAGCTGATATGATGAATAAGAACAAGCATGTAATGACCAAGGAAGGTGCCCAGAGGGAACCAGAAATTTAAAAAACAACAATAGTCTGGTACTGACTAATGCATCAAGCAAATAGGTAATGCAGACATGAGAAGATGCCAGGCATTGACCAAAGGGAATACTGTCTCTTATACTGTCACTGCCCCTGATGACACAAAAGTGACCTATTCAAGTAAAAGTGTAAATCTATTGCTAATGTGCCTGCTCACCCTTAGTTTATGGCCTCACAAACAGCAAGTCTCAGTGTGGTACATTCACCATCAATCATCCCTCCTACCAAAGGAACTATTCCCTTGCTCGGCCTGATATTACTATGAGGTGGGTGTGTCAGAGTTCTCTGTCAAAGCAGTGACTGTGGGAGCACACTCTGGCAGATACCATTACAAGTAGTTAGCCAATCGCTGTAAACCCTCACAGTAATGCCCCCCACACACCCCGAACTACTTGGATGAAGGTTTATGAGGACATCTTCGGTGAAAGGAAGCCAGTAATCAGGGGTCTTGACCGTAGTGTGTTTGCTCTCATGAAGTACAGAAGTATAATACCCCTTCCAAAAGATCACATTCTGCAACTGACCTCTGACAACTTGAGTCCAGCATCCCACGCACCTCATATTCTGGAGTATTTCCTTATGGAGGGGAGACAGAAGAGTTTGAGAGGGCTATATCCTCTTCTAATGTATACAGCAATCATAATCAATAAACATAAGTCCCCCAGTTTGTGTATCATCGATTAGGATCCCTCTTTGAATTTTCTCATTCCCTACTATCTGACTCCACAGAGGTGGGAAAAATAACTCTCACCCTCAGAATTTCTGTGGCATGCTTCAATATAGAGTTCTTAATCAGCTGGAAAATATCACTCCATAGGATCAACCTCTTAGGAGAGAGGTCTTGATCTTTAGATCTGTGGGAGCCTATGTTAGAAGAGTTCAAATTACCTAGTAGGGTATTCTATACTGTTGGCTTCCTCACTGGTCCTCAGGGAAATTAAAATTAAACTGTATGAAGAATACAGGTTGAAGCTTGGAGGTAGTTAGTGCTCTGGGGTCACAGTATCTGTTAAGGCCATTTTGTGCCATACTGGCCAGTCAACCTTCCTCAGGACCCAAATAAAGTTCTGTAATGATTCACGATGTAAACACAGCTGTGCTTCTTTCAGAAAGACATTGAACATACACCATGATGCACATGATCATGCATATATATAATTGTTCTCCAGTGAGTCCAGTGATAAATTGTGAGGGCAGAGAGAGAGAACGCAAATATTGTTTACAATTGAATGTACTATGAATTTCAGTGGGATGACAGTTCCCTAAGCAAAATTTAGGACACAGCCTTTTTGTAAGACAATATTTTGTCCACCATGTTCCGGTACGATACGTTCACACCTACTAAATTGGCCAAGGTGTTTCCTCAAATTGAATATCAATGTCCAAGATGTAGTGATAACAACTTTCATTATCTGCATATCTTTTACAGTTGCCCAAAATTGTGGTCAAAGATGTCTTCCCTCTTTGTGTAAAAGATGAACATGCAGCTTGAATGAGATCCTGTAACCATATTATTGAGGGTTTTATATATTTATTGGTGGTAAACCTATCTCCAGCACTTTTTCTCTCTGCGAGTGCACTCCACTTAATGATGGAATAAGATGCCCTCCAGTTTTTATTCTTTAATTGGATGAGACCAGTGGGTTTGACCAATGGAACACTTGTTGGCATTACATCATCAGATATGGGTTACTATTATTGATATCCTATAAGAGGAATACCAGCAGTTCACAGATTTAGAGATGTGATACCTATTTTCAGTGTTCTTCCCATTCATACTTTCACTTTTACAAGGTTCTAATAAATCAAAGTTGTTGCAATCAAAATAGATCCCCAGGAGGCAGGTAATGTAGGTTTTAAAATGAAGTTTAATTGAAGAATAAAGTTTCAGTTATATATTTCAGGTGTAATTTCAAAGCTATATAAGTGCCCCACCAGGAGCAGCATCCTGCTGCTGAGCCCACTCTCGCCAACTGGCAGCAGGTATCAGGGAAACTAAGAAGAGAGAATGCATGATACCTAATTCAAGACAAGACACAAGTATTTAATCCTTTTACCATATAGCATGGTTGTTCGGTGAAAAGGGATATATGTTCATCGTATCACACTTCTAATTGATGTGTGCCCTGGGCACAAAGCACAGCCCTGTGTGACCTCATTGGTTAAGGTCCTGTGTTATTGCTCTCACTATTTTTATTTCCTCTTGATTCCTTGCAATATAGGCCCTGATTACAACCCTGGCGGTCGGCGTAGAAGTGGCGGTAATACCGCAAACAGGCCGGCAGAAAAAAAATATTACAAGCATGGCGGTTACCAAACTACCACTTCTACACTCCGACTGCCAGGGTGGTAACGACCGCTGGGCTGGAGACTTCAGTCTCCAGTCCGGCGGGCGTCACTAGACCGCCGGCGGTATCACGACCCCGCATACCGCCATGGATTTCGTGGGGTTCTGTACCGCCACTATATCCATGGCGGTAGGCACTATAAGTTCCAGGGAATTCGTTCCCTAGCACTGATAGGGGTCTCCTCCACCCTCCTCCCCTCAAACCCACGACCCCCCTACCGCCCCCCAAAGGTGGCAGGACCCCCTCCCCAACCCCCCCTCAGCATTGACACACACCCCTACACGCACACTCACACAACTACTGCACATACATGCAGACATACACGCAGGCATACACGCACACATACACGCACACATACATGCACACATTTCCCGTACACACAACACCCCCCGCATGCATACACGCACTCACACCCCCCCTACACACTAACACGCATACCCCCATGCACCCACACAACACCCCCTCACCCCCTGCCCCTAACGGACAATCACCTTACCTTGTCCAGTGATCCTCCGGGAGGGAACAGGATCCATGGGGGCTGCTCAGCCGCCAGCACCCCATCACCAGAACACCGCCACACCGAATCCTGGGACATGATTCGGTGGGCGGTGTTCTGATGACGTGGCGGTGGAGGTGGAGCAGCCTCCACTTCACAGCTGACCTCCAGTATGGCTGCTGGCGGCTCTCCGTCCAAAAAAGGGTGGAGGGCTGCCAGCAGTCATGATACGCTGGGTGGAAAACCACCTGCACTGGCGGTCTTCAGCGCGGCGGTACCTCGGCGGTCTTTGAAGAAGACCACCAACGTCCAAGTGAGGGCCATAGTCTGTGATTTAAATGAAACATCCCACCTTGTTACCTCAGATTACAGCTAGAAAAGTTGTGCTCAGTTTGACCTTAAGGTCCAATTCGCATATCGAAACTGTGAGACTGACACAATCTTGGGCATAAGGTGACCAGGTTGTGTGTTTTCTTAACGTGCAATGGGATAATTGTAAAACTAACATAATGAATGTTATAACATGCAGTTATCTGGAGATGGAAAAGTAATCATTGGAATCCAGTCTTTAGCCAAATATACCCAGTTATATATTTTCATATTTTACTTATTTTTAAAAAATCAGTACATTGGTGGCAGATCTCCTCCACTCGGGCAGTCAGGACATCACAGAACATGATTTTGCTCAAAATTGTGCAAAAGTAGAGCTTTCTAATATGCTCCATCACACACAGTATGATTGAGGGGCAGAGAGAGCTACAAATGGACTCCCCTGAATATCTACAAAACTGTAGACAGGCCAAACTCATCCTCTTGTTTCACTGGCAAAGCTATCCCAGACATTAATCCAATAAACCAAACAGTATATATTCTGCATTGGAGCCAGACCTGTTTCCCCAGTATTCCCCCATGTGGCCTTAAGGTACTGAAGCACAGCAAGGACAAAGGTTCTAGTGCTGTAGTGGTTCTAGCAATGTAAGATCCCTTTTGTAATAGCTATCTCTTAAGCCCTTGAATTAGTAGCCATGGCATGTCCTCAGTAGGTTATCAAAAAGTAGAGTTGTTTTCAAAACTCTTTGTTTTATTCCTCTAGCAGTAAATTCATTAATAGAAGTGTAGAGATGTGGTCCATTCATAGTGGGATATATGGCAAAGGTTAGTTAGAATAAAATGGAATGGTCAGTATTTAAAAATGAATATCTTTGACATAATTGTCACAATCATGTGGGTCTCTTCTCTTGACAACCTCCTTGACAATCTAAATGCTTTTTGTAACCCCATGTCTTTCCATGACCCTATTCTACTGAAACTTTTTACTGTATCTGGTGCTTTCAAAATCTAGCATATAAAGGTTAAAATGTTCACCCATCTCAGCCGTACCTTTGATGATCTGTATCCAAATTGTACACTGATCCAGCCTTGTTTCTTTTGACAGTTTCCGAAAATGTCCGCTGTTTCAGAAGTTCAAGTTTTACTTTGGGCAATGGTTCCAGTGTATTAGCCATTGCCACTCTTCTGTTGGAAAAGTAATGCATGGATTTAAGTATATTTCTAAATATCCTGTTTCTAAACTTCTATTGTGGCAGAGGTGACACATTAGTGGTAAGCCAACCATGACCCTTTCTGAAAGACTCCTGCTTTGTACATGTCTATATATGAGTTTTGATCCTGGTAGAGACATAGGAATTCATCATCGGAGAACTCCAGGCAGGCTGTGGTGTCTATCACAGTGCCTTCCTGAAACCACTTTAACACTAGGGGCCTGATTTATATTTAGGTGGGTGGCCTTTTTATCGGCCGGGGCGACTGGAGTAAATTACTCAGTGGCCTTGTTAGAGATGCGGCCTGCCTAATTTTTAAATGACCGCCAGCTTCGCGGTGACAGTGGTTCCTGTCAATGCTTTCTGTGGTTTGGTGCAGGGCTCCGTCAACATGGCAAACTTTTTTCCGTTTTTTTATTTTCAAGTACAAAAATCCTGAAGCAGCATTTTCTTTTTAAAAATAAAAAAAAGAGAATATGTTCCCCTCACCAAGGTTTTCCTGGTGGTGACGAGCAGTGAAAACTTATTTCTAATTCCTCCCATCTAAATCAGGTTTGCCAAATTATAGGTCTGCCTATGACGGGCCTTACTCCAGAGGGCCGTCCAAGGGGTTTATTCACTGTAGAGATGGATTCATCTCCACCATGTGTTCCTCCCACATTTAAATCGGGCAGGCGTAACACTATGCTGGTGGGAAGGGAACACCACAGATGTTGCATCAAAGTTTCCTCTCTGCCCACATATAAATCGGGCCCCAAGACTGCTACTGCTTATCATGGAAATCTTGTTAATAGAGAAGACAGGACACTAGGGCATATTGTTAACCTACATAACCTCAGTGATCAGCAACAGTGAATAAAACTAAAAAGGTGTGGTATTGAATGCAGTGCCATGAACTCACTATGCAGCGCCCATCACTTCCACACACTGTGCTCAAAATGTACAAGTGCAACGTGTTTGTTCGCAAATGTACTGACACACTGCTGTGATTTTGTATACATTATGGTTCACTTGCGCCTTAAGTTTCCATCTGACTCATTTGTGTTTAGTCTTGAACGTCACATAATTGGCAATTCTTTAAGAGCAAAAACTAGAAATAATTATGCAAGATGCATTGTCATTCCTCTCAGCCCTTCAAGTGATACCATTAAGACCTGACTAAGAGTGCCATTAAACTCCTGCGGTTCTTTCATAGTACAGGCTAACCACTGGGTCAGTCTTACACTTTTGGCCAGTATACTGAAAGATATCAGTTCATTTCTAAATTCATGCTTAAGGTGCTTGTTGTTTTTAGTGATGTGATCGCATCCAGTGGCTTAATGTCCTCCATCCTAAACTGTTGAAATTAAACAGAACTAGCAATGATACATAGAGAAGAACTTTGCTTCCACTATCAATGCCCCAAAGATCTTCGTTTGAGTGATCATCTTTTGAATTATAGTCCTGAAATTCCCCCTCTTCAAATTACCTAATATTCCACTTGCTTGGTAGGGGCCAAATTCATTCTGACCACCAAATGCAATATAATCCGTTCTAGGAATTCCTCTATCTATCATAGCTTCTCAGATGTTGTCTCCCATCTTTTATAGGAAACCACCCATGAGCCAATTAGACTTCCAATCCTTTTCTAACATATAAGATCCCACTTCACATCTTTTCAGTCCTACATTCCAGGGCCTGAGGCAGCACCAAACCTAGCTGTCTTTAGGAAAAGTTGCAAAACATGATTACACAGGCCTAGTAATACCAGCACCTCAGAACCTGTCCAAGGGGATGTTGTGGTTAAAACTTTCAAGTGTAGGAGATACATCCTACAGGATTACACCCACCGCTTCTCTGTCATCCACGGTGGTCAGTAGCCTGTCAGCAGTAATGGCCAGAGCACTGGATGAGCCTCTCTCGGGGCATAAAGCAAGCTGCCAAGCTTCTAGGATGTCACTCCCTTCCAGATACATAGCTAGTTCTGTAGCCGTTATTTGTAATGGGTTACTGGGTGCTGATTGCAGGGTATTAGTACAATAGTTGTTGACAATGTATTTTCCCAAATTGTCCTTTTTCTGAGTGTATTTAATACACCAGCTTTCCAGTCATCAGAAAAGAGAAAGACTGATTCATAGTGTCCAAAGATCTGTGAAAAATGGCATGACTAACAAGTTGTGGACAAGGCTAGGCTAGACTCCATTCTTCTTCACTACTTTTGGATGTGTAGGAGTCAAAGTTCTGACCACAAGCAATGACTGAGCAGGCCCAGCATTGAGGCTTGAGACACAGCTGAACTTTTAATGCTTCATCAATGTTCTGAATTTTAGCCTGGCAGAAATAGGCCAAGTCATTCCAAAATGCTTTTCTATCTGGGGGTTTCTTGACTCAGCAGAACCTTTGAGTGAAGGCCTTGAATACTTGGAACAGACACTGAGGAACATCGTAACCCTGATGAATCTGTGTGCATTGATAATCTTATTTTGATTTGAAAGTTCCATTATGTGTGTCTTCGGATGTGTTCTAAAAACGGAGGCATCCTAACTGGAAAAGGAAGTGTCATGTATGTTCCATTTGCATATAAGTAATTGTGCTTGTTTAAGGCCTTCAAAATTCACAGCTTATGAGGCCTGAGGACATTCTGAGACTTTACAGGGACCTGAATTAAAATCCACTAGTGCTTCATTGAAATTGAAAATGCTGGATTATAGTCCCAAAGACTCTACCATGGTGGCCAGATTCCTCTTCCCCTAATTTGCTTAGGGTCATTAGAATTGTTAGAGGAAAGCCTGGTGGACAATAAGACCAGGTTTGATCTGTTCAGATAAATATGTTCTGCTAAGACAGTGTAAGTATAAGGTCTAAAGTGTGACTCTTTTGATGCATGGGCACACTAACAAGTTGGGAAAGATAAAGATCAAAGGATTCAATGAGATGGAATGGCTTCCAATGCTATAGACTCCAGGGGTCACCTAGAGGGAAAATGTAGTCACCGACTATATATTTGTTTTTGGAGCAAATAATTGCTTGTTCCTGTAGTTCAATATATGATCTAATAAACTATTAGTTATGTTAATTCTCTGTTGGTTAAAGAAGGAAAATGTGCCGATGGATTTACTTAGAAAAACAACTCTTGAAGCCTGGACTTCATTGAAGAAGTAATCCCATTGCTACTTCAAAAATAGCAGAGGAGGCAGTTCCAGTACACCAGAAAGGAAAGAGACTTAATGAACAGTTCTCATCCATTGCTGATGTCAAGGTAACAAACAGATTTATGAGAAAAGAACTCAGAACGTTTTCTCTTCATCACATATTTTTTCAACTACATCATGGGCAGTGGATGTCTGGAATCGATCGGCAAGTTGCATGCTTACATATACATTATCTAGGAGCAGCTTTAGACACTCAAGAGGTAAAACTGTTTCTTCCAGATGAGATACTTGTTTCTATTCAGAGCAGGCATCACAATCTTTAGAAAATGTCGCTTTCAGCAGTTCAAAAGATTTAATCCCTACTATGCTCCATGGTGGTGCATCTTCCTAGTTCTAACTCTAGGTCACAATTTGCACCTCATAAAAAATTGCCAGAAGGATCTATGGAACCATTACTCATGCAAATAACAAGACAAACTCACTCTGACACCAGCTGCTGTGCAATCGCTGCCCTTGTGTCAACTTTTAGAAATGGGGTCTTTGGTTGGCAGTCAGGTTACCCCCTGTTTAAGCAAGGACCCTCACTCTAGTTAGGGTAAGTCACACACAATCCAAATTATCCTGTGCCCACCCTCTGGTAGCTTGGCACTGAGCAGTCAGGCTTAACTTAGAAGGCAATGTGTAAAGTATCTGTGCAATAAATCATACAATAACACCATATAGCACAACAAAATACACCACACAGTGGTTAGAAAAATATATAATATTTATCTGATAAAATGCAGGTCAAAATGATTAAAATACAATAAGTAGATGTTGAGAAATAACTGTAAAAGTGGTATAAAGTGTCTTAAGTCTTTGCAAAACAAATAAATGTCTCTTAAAAACAATAAAGGTCTCTTGCAAGCACACAGTACCTGGTTCGCGTTCAAAATCTCTGCAAGGGACAGCAGAGGATGCGATGCATGGAAAACGGGGAGGTGTGCGTCACCGACTTGGTCATTATTTTCCACGCCGGGTAATGCTTTATGTTGTTTTCCGGCGCGCATACTTTGTTCCTCTTCGGGTTGCGGGGGTTTTCTGGCGCCTCGGGGACTGTGCGTGGAATTCTGGGCTTGTGGAGTGAAGTAACAAGCGCTGCGTCGAAATGGTGGGCGTTGCGTGGAAATTTCTCCCGCATGGCAGGCGCTGCGTCGATTCCTCTCTGGAATTCGGGCTTCGCCGTCCCGGGTCTGCTGTGCATCGATCCGGTGAGCTGTGCGTCGAAGTTCCGGTCGCAATGCAGGCGCTGCGTCGATCTTCTCCTTGCGAAGTCGCGCTGCGTCGCTCCGATTCAGCATGCAATGAATTTCTCACTGCGGGGCAGGCTGTGCGTTGTTTTTAGCAGGCTGTGCTTCGAATTTTCACTGCCCAAGGAGTCCAGTTGCAGGAGTGAAGTCTTTTTGGTCCTGAGACTTCAGGGAACAGGAGGCAAGATCTATCCAAGCCTTTGGAGAGCACTTCTCAGCACAGCCAGGGAGCAGCAAGGCAGCAGGGCAAGGCAGCAGTCCTTGTCAGAAAAGCAGTCCCAGTGAGTCCTTTGGGCAGCTAGGCAGTTCCTCTTGGCAGGTCTGGTTCAGGGATTCTTCACCAGCAGGTTTCTTGTCCAGAAGTGTCTGTGAGGTAGAGTGTCTACCCCAATAAATGTCTAAAGTCTGTGGTTTTGGATCCTCTTCTTATACCCATTTTGGCCTTTGAAGTAGGCTTACTTCAAAGGAAAGTCTCACTTGTTTGTGAAATTCTGCCTTGCCCAGGCAAGGCCTCAGACAAACACCAGGGGGTTGGAGTCTGCATTGTGTGAGGGCAGGCACGTCCCTTTCAGGTGCGAGAGACCACTCCTCATCCCCCTCCTAGCACAGATGGCTCATCAGAATGTGCAGGCTACACCCCAGCCCCCTTGGTGTCACTGCCTGGAGAGATGTGAAAAACAGCCCAGTTGTCAAACTAGCCCAGGCAGGGATTCCACAAACAGGCAAAATCACAAGAATGGCTTAAGCAAGAAAATGCCCACTTTCTAAAAGTGACATTTTCAAACACACAATCTCAAAACCAACTTTACTAAAAGATGTATTTTTAAATTGTGAGTTCAGAGGTCCCAAACTCCACAAGTCTATCTGCGCCCAAAGGGAAGTTACGATTTAATCATGTTTAAAGGCAACCCCAGGTTAACTTACTAGAGAGATAGCCCTTGCAACAGTAAAAAAACGAATTTGGCAGTATTTCACTGTCAGGACATATAAAGCAAATAAGTATGTGTCCTACCTTAACCATACACTGCGCTGTGCCCATGGGGCTACCTGGGGCCTACCTTAGAGGTGTCTTATATGTAGAAAAAGGGAAGGGTTAGGCCTGGCAAATGGGGACACATACCAGGTCGAATTTACAGTTTAAAACTGCACACACAGACATTGCAGTGGCAGGTCTGAGACATGCTTACAGGGCTACTTATGTGGGTGGCACAACCAGGGTTGCAGGCCCACTAGCAGCATTTGATTTACAGGCCCTGGGCACCTCTTGTGCACTTTACTAGGGACTTACTAGTAAATCAAATATGCCAATCATGGATATACCAATTAACAGTACAATTTACACAGAGAGCATATTCACTTTAGCACTGGTTAGCAGTGGTAAAGTGCTCAGAGTTCAAAAGGCAAAAAAAACTGGTCAGGAAAAATAGGAGGAATGAGGCAAAAAGTTTGGGGACGACCCTGTAAAAAGGGCCAGGGCCAACATCAACCATAGATTTTTGTACAACAGCTGCTGTAAAAATGTTTGTATCTTGTATAACATTTTTATATGAAACAATACTTTAGAAATAAAACAATATTGTAGCTTGTCAAAATCTATATTGATGCAATTTCTTTTTTCTGTTTTATTGGAAAATCATCAATTAAGTATAAAGAATTCACTAGTGAAAACTGAGTGACAGATTTATGGGGTCATTCCGACCCCGGCTGGTGGCGGGCAGCGCCCGGCGGGCGGAGACCGCCAAAAGACCGCACTGCGGTCAAATGACCGCGGCGGTCATTCTGACTTTCCCGCTGGGCCAGCGGGCGATCTCCAAAAGATCGCCTGCCGGCCCAGCGGGAATGCCCCTGCAAAGAGGAAGCCGTCTCCGAATGGAGCCGGCGGATTTGCAGGGGTGCGACGGGTGCAGTGGCACCCGTCGCGATTTTCAGTGTCTGCAAAGCAGACACTGAAAATATTTGTGGGGCCCTGTTAGGGGGCCCCTGCACACCCGTTCCCGCCATCCTGTTCCTGGCGGTAAAAACCGCCAGGAACAGGATGGCGGGAAGGGGGTCGGAATCCCCATGGCGGCGCTGTAAGCAGCGCCGCCATGGAGGATTCCCTGGGCCAGGGGTAAACCGGCGGGAAACCGCCGGTTGCCCTTTTCTGACCGCGGCTTTACCGCCGTGGTCAGAATGGCCCAGAAAGTATCGCCAGCCTGTTGGCGGTGCTTCTGCGGTCGGGTCAGAATGACCCCCTTAATCTTTTATAAAGCTGTTTAAAGGAATAAGGGAACAAACCCAAAGGTATCAAGGCAGAAAGGTAGTCACCAGCACTAGTGTCTTCATGCTGCACTGTGCTGCACTGTGGCTGTCACTTCAGTTCACTTTTTTTTTAACTCAGGACCCATACTCTGTTGGAATAATATTAATTATAATGTTACCAAAACATACATGTCAACATTCTTTTTTAGAAATGTATTTGTTTCTTTTTCAAATAACAAAAACAGGTATATGTACTGTGTTCGTATTGCAGCATCATGATCCATTTCGGAAAATTGTAATGATCTTTTTCAGCAAACCCTCATCCGCTGGTGTTCTCTTTGATAGATCCTGCACCCTCCTTCTCTACAAGTCTCTCCCCTGCCATGATGGAAGTAGTTTGCTGTGTGGAGGTAGGACTGCCATCCGAAGTTGTGCTAGCTCTTAAGTCCAGTCCATAATGCACCCTCCATCTTCCCCACAGTTTCCCAAACTTCCATGGACAACTGTTGCCCTCATACACTACTCTCTTCATTTCCATATTCCCAAGAGCTGGGTGCAAAAGTAGACATCTGGTTGTGAAAGTTCTGAACATGAAGCATGGATGATCCCCACCTTGCCAGCCAGTGACGGGAACATGAAGCAGAAATGTGCCCTCTAAGGAAACCACTAGGAGGAAAAGGCATGAAGCAGAAAAAACCTCCAGAATTCACCATCACGAAAGTAGCACACAGCACACGGAGACTGAAAGGGCAGGAAAAACTGGAACAGGAGCAGCCAGGAGCATTGCGATGTACCAGAATACATTTTCAAGAGGTTTATTTAGAGCAAAATGACCTGGAAGGAAAGAATGAGTCAATTAACTAATCCCCTGCATCGTAGGTTGGAAATATGAACCAATAGGAATGCAGCCATGATGGATTGGGTTATAGAAAAGGAAGGTCTGTCCATCAAGGTACCATCACTTCCTCCAAAGACATTCCCTACAGGACGCATGGTGCTTACAGGGACCCAAACGCCCACACCCCGAATGGCTGCCAAAAAGGAGGACGCAGAAGCAACCCTGGCCACAGCAGGTAAAGAAAAATGTGGGTGCATTTGATGGACGCATCCAATCCTGCCAACTGGACCCGCTCAGTAGGTGTGCCTGACTCTCTAATAAGTATGCATCCTGGGAGCGCACCTGATAATATACCCCCTCCTGAGGCTCCAGTTTTATGAGGATGCAAGTGAAAAAATCTGCATACCAACCTATGCGCATGGACAGCAGTAGCTGGTTCCCATGATTGACCGCTAATGGGAAAACCCTTCCAACGCAATAAAATCAGTAATTTACCAATGTAGATGCAAGAATCACAAATGTCAGAGACCTGAAACTCAGGAACTTCCTGAACTAACACTGAAGGAGGAGGTGGATCAACTGGAGAAAAACGAATCGGAACATAGAGCTTCAGCTGGGAAACATGGAACAGAGGGTGAACTCTCCCGGAAGGAGGCAATTGAATCTGGACAGCAACTGGATTAACAAGTTTAACAATAGAGAAAGAACCAAGAAAATGGGGACCCAATTTAGGGCACCTACCATGTAGTTGCAAAAAACAGGAAGCTAGCCAGACCTTATCTCCCACAGAAAATTAGGGGAAGGGCAATTATGCTTGCTGGCCTCTGTTTTCATACTGTCTTTGGCCAAAAACAGGCTCTATCTAACAGTATCTCTTATAGACACTAGATGCTTCGAAAATTCTGAGGTTGCTGGCACCAGAGAATCAATAAGAACCATTTCAGGACTCATTCTAGGATGAAGACCTTGCAAGCAATGGAAAGGAGAAGCTCCAGTGGCACTAGGTGTACTGTTGTTGTAGGCAAAGTCTGAGTAGGGAAACAAGAAAGCCCACGTATCATATGCAGCATTACAAAAACATCATAGGTATTGTTCCATAGTTTGATTGGAATGTACTGTGAAAACATTAGTCAGAGGATGGAAACCTCATGATAAAGCTCTGGAAATTCCACGGGCATCGCAGACAGCTTTCCAAAACTTGGAAACATATTGTGGCCATCTGTTAGAAATGATGGTTGACGGGAGTCCATGCAAGTGAAAGATATCAGTGATAAACAGCCGTGCCATATCTGATGCTGTCAGTACTTTCTTGAAGGCTGAAAAAAGGGACATCTTGGAAAATGTATAGACAGTTACCATGATCACTGTAAATTCCTTGGATTTGGGAAAATTCACAATAAAATCTGTTGATATGGTATGCCAGGGTCTGGGAGATACTAGCAATGGATGTAGGAGGCCATAGGTCTTTGAATAGGAAGTCTTGATTTGATTACAAATCAGGCATGAAGATACCACATCTCTTGTTACAGTGGGCCACCAAAAAGATCATAGGATTAGATCCAGGGTGTTCTTCTTACCGCAGTGGCCTGCACTTAAGGTGTCATGACACACATTCAATATCGACCTTTGTAAAGCTGGAAAAGGAATAAACAGAGTTTTATTGAAGTAGTATCTCATCTTGTTTCTTGAGTTTAAAATGCTCACATAATTCCTTCAGTTCTTCCTTCTTCAAAGATAGATAAGCCTGTTTTACCTCTTCTAAAAAAGTTGGCAGGAGATATCATCTGTTCTGGAGCAAAAATGTGTTTGAGGTTTAGTTTTCTTAAGTGAAAAGTTCTGATGGGACATAGAATCAGCAAGAGTATTGCTGGATCCAGGAATGTAGGTGACCACTAAATTGTGTTGGGAAAAAAAAATATGTCCAATGGTCTCGTTGACTGTTCTGACACTGAAAGGCTTGCAACACCTGGAGATTATTGTGATCCAGCCTTATCTCAAAAGGGTGGCAACTACCTTGGAGAAGGTGTCTTCACTCCTTGCAAGCTTCTGTCAATAGTTCTTTTTCTATCAAAATAATAATTCTGCTCCAAGGAGGGTAGGGAACTTGAATAGTAAAAGAGTGGGTGTTGTAACCCATCATCTTCATGGGATTGCATCAAAACAGCCCCCAATGCTTTCTCAGCTGTATTGGTTTCTACGATGAACCTCTTCATAGGGTCTGGTGGCCTCAGAACCGGAGCTGAGATAAAAGCTTCTTTGAAAGCTTGAAAAGCCCCTTTAGCTTGATGATCCCAGTGAAGGCCTGACCTCAGGTTTTCCTTCTTTAGTAATCAAGAGATCTTGCAAGAATAATCTGAAAAGTTGTGAATAAACTGGTCTTGATTCCTTAGATTTTTTTGGCACAAAGAAAAGAGGAGCACAAGCAGAAGATGTAGAGGGAAGATGTAGAGGGAACAATCAGAACATTGCCCAGATTCTCATTCAACTATTGTTGTAAATTCTCCTTCTCTGATTCAGAGATCACCCTACCATAAGGTATCTCTCTTCCTGGTACTAAATGTATGGCACAGTCACAATTGTGGTGTGGAGGTAAGCTCTTAGTTTTCGATTCCTCAAAAAATGCATGATATTGTTCAGTAACTGATGATAAGTTAGCCACTGTGGTCACAGATCTTTCATAAGTCATTAGAGTTCTGTGCTCTTCACTCAGTTGAGAGCATAAACATTTTTTGGCACAATATTCAGAACTGAAGGATAACACCCTGATTTCCCAATTATTGTAAGAGTTGTACAGGACCAACCATGCAACTCCAAAAATCAATGGATGGTTAGGGGATGTTATTAAATGAAATTCTAAATGTTCCTCATGATTAAATTCATTTGAAGGGACTTAGGGCCTGATTCAGACCCTGGCGGCCGGTGACCGCCAGGGTCACCGGCCACGGGAGCACCGCCGACAGACCGGCGGTGCTCCAAAGGGCATTCTGACCGCGGCGGTTCTGCCGCGGCCAGAAAGGGTAAACCGGCGGTCTCCCGCCGGTTTACCGCTGCCCTTGGAATCCCCCATGGCGGCGCAGCTTGCTGCGCCGCCATGGGGGATTCTGACACCCCCTACCGCCATCCTGTTCCTGGCGGTTCGCCCGCCAGGAACAGGATGGCGGTAGGGGGTGCCGCGGGGCCCCTGGGGGCCCCTGCCGTGCCCATGCCAATGGCATGGGCACGGCAGGGGCCCCCGTAAGAGGGCCCCACTGTGTATTTCAGTGTCTGCCTAGCAGACACTGAAATACGCGATGGGTGCAAACTGCACCCGTCGCACATGCCCACTCCGCCGGCTCCATTCGGAGCCGGCTTCCTCGTGGGGAGGGGTTTCCCGCTGGGCTGGCGGGCGGCCTTCTGGCGGTCGCCTGCCAGCCCAGCGGGAAAGCCAGAATGGACTCCGCGGTCGAACGAGCGGCCATATGGTGGTTCCCTCCAGGCGGGCGGCGACCGCCGCCCGCCGGGGTCAAAATGACCCCCTTAGTGCACTGGGTGACAGAACCGAAACTATAGGAGTTCCATCCATAGTTTGAACAATATCTGCATGTGCCGTGGCTAAAATTGTAAAGTGGTTCTTGAGAGGCCAATCCTTATCCATGAACATACTGGTAGCTCCAGAATCCAGTAAAGCAAAAACTGAAATTAAGGGGATGAGTTTCCTATGGAGATTGGTAGCAGAAACAATGGAACATGTTTGGGATTTCCTGAGGGTTCAGAAGACATTACCTGAGGAAGTGAGGCATCACCCAAACCTTCCTTCTTCATAAGGAATGGGCTTGCTCGTTTCACAATGGCTTTACAGACCTCACTAGACATTGGCATAAAAGATGCCCACTCTTTCCACATATAGGCATAATCGCTTTGCTCAGCATCCACGCCTTTCATCTTCAGATATTGGGCCTCTGGTGATCCCAATCTGCATTGGTTCTTCTGTTGTCAACATCTAAGTGGGGCTCTCAGTTTTCTGAGCAGAGGCATTCTATGAGAGGAGATAGGGGATTGGCTGCAAACTCCCTTCATTACTTTTCCTTTCTTCTTTTGTTCAATCTGTGTTCGTGATATAAGGCTGTCTCTTTTGCCTCTTTGAGAAAAGTGGGTCGAGGAATGTGAATAAGTTCATCCTTGATTTCATCCTTCAACCCTCTATGAAACAAGGTTAACAAGGTTTGGTCCACCAACGTTGTTTCAGGAACCACACATTTAAAATGTGTCACATAGGACAAAATATCCTGAGAGCCTTGTTGAATTCCGCAAAAAGCCTCCTCTGCAGAATTCTCCAAGTCAGGTCTTCCAAGCCTTTTGGTGGAAGGCCAACATAAAGGTGGAAAAATCACTCAAACTATGGTCTGCTGGGGTTACCAAAGGCATAGCTCAGGCCAGCTGCTCCTGTTAGGCAGCTAATTGGGTAACCCGCCTTAATCCTATCTTGGGAGTATTGAGTAGGTTGAAAAGCAAAGTGGACTGCCAAAGAGTCTAAGAACTCCTTTAACTTATTCAGGTCTCCATCATAATGCTGGGCCCCCGCAGAAACTGATGGTAACTCAGAAGGCACTTTGGCTGAAAAGGATTGGTGTAATATTGCATTGTGAGTGTGCAAAAAGTGCAATTCTGCAGACTTGTGTGGTGTTCTGCAAGGCTTGTGTAGGATCCAGTTAAACCTGGGTACGTTGGCGTCAAAATCTCTTGAGAGCTGGATGCAAAGGTACACTTCTGGGTTTAAAGGTTCTGGATATGAAGCCACCTTACCAGCCAGTGATGGGAACACAAAGCTAGAATGTGTCCTCTAAGGAGGAAAAAGCATAAAGCAGGAAACGCCTCTGGAATTCACCACCACAACAGTAGCACGCAGTTTACAGAGCATAAAAGACCAGAAAAAAACGGAAGAGGAAGGGAGCGTTGTACACACCAGAAGACATTTTAGAAATGTTTATATAGGGAAAAATGATGTGAAAGGAAAGAATGAGTCAAGGAAGTAAGTACCTACATCTTGGGTTGGGAAAACTCAAATGGTGGCATGGTGCTCCCAGGGACCCAAACCCCCCCCCCCACAAATGGCTACCGATGAGGAGGACCCAGAAACAACCCTGGCCACAGTAGGTGAAGAAAAATGCAGCCAAGTTTAATGAACGCACCCAGCAGTTGGGACACGCTGAGTGAGCGATCCTGAATCTCCGATAAGGGCACATCCCACGGGCGTGCCAACACATACACGTGTTTGGGACCAATTTACTATGTTTGCTTGGTCAGGGCTGGCCAATTGGTCCACATTTTTCCTATGCCCATTTTACCAATCACAAATCCCAATGAGCACCTGCTGTGGTGGAATGAATGCATCCAAACTGTTTGAAGCTTAATGCCAATAAAATGGAAATTCTGTTGATGGGAAAACTCTCTCCAGAATGGGGAATACATTACTGGCCTAATATGCTAGACCAACCCCCTGAACCTAAATCTACAGTTAAACACCTGGGAGTTTGGATGGATAACAATCTCTCTATCGAGCCACAAATGAAAACCTTGACATCCTGCTGCTTTGGCTAATTCAGAAGCTTGAGAGAGATCTTGGACCTCTTTAGCCCATCAGTGTGGAAGATGATCAGTCAGCTGTTGATCATCTCATAACAGTATTGTTGCAATATTTTGTTTCTGGGCAGTACTGGCTTCACGGAAAAGACTTCAGGACATCCAGAATGTGGGAGCCAGGCTGCTGTGCCAGATACTGAGAACTTCCACTATGTCTCAGCAACTCCACACTCTACTCTGTCTACAACCAGGATGGTCCTGACATGGACGTTAGTACATACTTGTTCTCTGGTTTACCTGAAATGTGTTTCTAAGTTTTTTAAAGCATAAAACAATGCATGAGGGTATGCATTTGGAACAAATTGTTTTAAACGCCTAAACCCATTAGAGCAGCACATAGTTAATGAAAAGCTGGTTACAATTCTATGCTCTTTACTTGTGATAGACATTTCTACCTGCAGATTACATGTCTTTCGAATCTGCCTAGGCAAGAGACTGGATCCAGGAACTTTTCATAGCTCTCCTGTGCTAGTAAGGTGGTCCCACAACAGTGCAGGGATCACATCAATGTAGCAGTACAGCGTCTTCCCCAGTGCACTGAAGTCTGTGCCCTTTTTTCTGCACCCTTCAATGTTGATTTTGGTGCTTTTCTCCATATATCCTTACATTTTCACTGTGTTTTCTCACAACTTTGTCCAAATTCTGCAGCGCTTAGGGATGTCACCTCAAACAAATCAGACGTCATACCTTGTGACACTAGTGGGCAGAGCCCATTTCGTGCCATCTGTCTTTAATTTCTGGGGTCGATGCATGACTCGAGGTTGTGTGGCAAATGTGGCCCTTATGTACACAAGGACATCAAAGATTGTGAAGCCAACTTTATATGGCCTATAACGAGCTCTGGTCTTGATGACGCTGGTCTTAATGCCGGTCACGCTTCAAGTAAAGGTCTCTCGCGAAGTAGTGTTCTTCTGTGTCAAAATCCTCTAAAGAGATGAAGAGACAGTATAAGAAGAAGATGCATTCCGATTACTCCATTTTGGTTCCACCGCCAGCTTCACCCTCAGTGTCATTTGACCCTAGATTTCACTCCCAGGGAAAGCCTCTGGTGGCAGCTGTATTGTGCCCTTGCCAACACCTGCTCAAGCATCACAGGCGCCATCTCTGGTGCTGGTTCTTTCATAGAAATATCTTAGGACCACAGCAATCCTCCACAGGTCCAGAAGACAGGCCCAGAGGTTGTCCGGTCAGACTAGGCACAGGGAACTTTAACAGCCTGAGCCAGTAAACCGCCGACTCGGTTGGCAATCTATGCAGGACACGTTTGAGTCAGATTCAGACTTTTTCCAAATTCTAGAGCCTGATGATAATGAGAGCACTGAGGGGGCACATGTGCTGACCCCACAATTATCAGATACAGAGTGTTTGTGGGCTGAATGCATCTCTGGGGATTGAGATGGAATGCCCCGCAGAGTATACCTCTCTGGAAGTGATATTCTTCCACACATTTGTAAGGAAGTCCGCAGAGATCTTAGACCTACCCCGGCCACAATGGATACTAGATCCCAAATATTGACTGAGGCCTTACAGCTCACCTTGGGGCATCAGATCCTCTACTGTCTTTCACAAAGCCCTTCTTGAACCCATAATGTAGTGTGGGACAAGCCCACCTTGGAATCAGCTGTGAATCATCTTACTGCCAGGTAGTACAGACTCACCTGCCTTTCTCGCATGCCACTCCTCCAAAGAAAGTTGGTGGTACAGACTTGGTTGTGCACAAAGCAGAACCCTGACACATTCCCAACGGCCTCACTGGATAGGGAGTCCAAAAGTCTGCAGGCTGTTGGCAAGAATGTCTTCTCCGCCGGCGGCATGGCTCCTAGGTCCATGAATGTGTCCATGGTGCTCACCAGATACAAAAGTGCCTTTACGGAAGATGGCAAGTGTGATGGTTCAGAATCTTCTGATCCACCTCAATCACCACGATGCTGTAGTGGCGAAGGAAGGCCAAGATACCACCTGTCAAACTATTAGGACAAGTGTGGACGGAGTGGGTTTCATGTACAGTTCTCAATCGCCTTGAGAAGACATGCTTACATTCGATCCAGTGGGTTCTTCTGACATATACAGGAGAGTGGTGTGGAAATGCTGTTTGATGGGGCCACACTTGCAAACTCAGGATCAGATCAAGATGCTGTCCCTGGCTCAGATTTTTCTGGTGCTGGAAGAAGAAGCCTGGATGTATCCCTTGACTTGTAGGATGATGTATTTGCACAAACTTATCATGTAGTGACACATGAAGCAACTACATTTTGTACTAGGATCCACTTACTACCAGTTTCTGGCCCTCCTGTCTGAGCCAACATCAGCACTTCGAGTCTTCATGGGGATGGTTGAGGCTTGTCTCTGAAGGTTGGGGTCTCCTTTTTCCTATACTCAGACAACTGGCTGTGCAAAGTCAACTTACCGCAGAAGGGCTTTCCCATCAACCCACTTCTCATGACTCACTTAGAGCCTTTTCAGTGCCTCCTGTTCATAGGGACAGTATTGAACACAACACCCTTGAGAGCCTTTCCTCCTCCTCAGGGGATCTGGAACATCTGGGATATGATTCTGATGTTTTGGGAGGGGACTGAGGTTCTAGTCCTGATGATTGTCCACCTGCTAGGTTTTCTGGCTTCCTTTATTCTTCTGGTTATGTACACAGAGTGGCACATGAGGGCTCCCTTGCAGTGCCTTTGTCAGCAGTAGTTCGAGCATGGGGGAGATCTGTCAGACACCATCACAGTCTCTGCGGACACTGCAACAAGTCTGAGCTGGTGGTCACTAGCATCTGTTACCATGGTGGGAACAGATATATCCTCCCTTTGGTGGTTTGTGCGTCTGGTGGAGCTGCAGATTAGAGGCCTTTAGTCTCCACAAGCACATGTGCTTCACAGCAACCTGTTCAAACCTATCCAATCCGCTTAGCCCTGAATCCCTGAATGCCTTCCTTCTTTCCCTTTGCGGCTGGTTTGTCTAGATCTTGACAGACAATATGACTGTGATGTGGTATGTCATAAGCAAGAAGGATGGACTAAGAGTCTGGGCTTGGGTTCACCAACATGGGAGCTGGCTTGTTGCCAGACATCTGGCCGGCTCATTGAACACCGAGGATGAGAGACTGAGTCTGCATTATCTTGCAGATCATGTGTGGTGTCTCCATCCACAGATAGTCTGGACCATCTTTGGCCTGTGTGGCACTCTTGAGGTGGATCCTTTCACGGCTCACAAGAACACTCAATGGCCACAATTTTGTTCCCTCCACTTTCATTTGAATGGAACCTGGGGGGTAGAAATGTCCATCAGAATAAAAAGTGAATTACCTTCAGTAACAACATTCTGACCGATCCTCAGGGGCCTTTATTCTCCAGAAGCACAGGTGCTTCACATCAACCTGTTCAAACGAAAAAGAAGAAAAAGTAAGTTACCTTCAGTAACAATATTTTGATGGATACTTTTATCAATAGGCAGATTCTTTAGCGATTCCACCTGCCTCCCAATTTTGAAGAATGATCATAGGCCACCACTAGAAAAGTTCCAGTCTGGTTGTTGCGCTGCACTTTGCAATTGATCTGTTGCTTTTCTCTGTTTCCAATGCACAGACGTAATGTATGGGGAACTGAGGTTAGTGTGCTATAAAGCTCCAGTGATGTCATCTCGGTGCTATTTCGAGCACCGATCTTGAAACCTGCGCCTCCTAGCATAGCAGAGCTATGAAAAGGTCCTTGATCCATTCTGTAGCTTTCAGATATTCAACAACTGAGGAAACTGCAGGTTGATAGCGTATTCACCCAAAACTTTGTTACATAAGGTAGGTAACTTTTTCTTATAAATAAGATATAAAAGTGAAACTGTTCTTCTGGAAATTAAACTTCCTTTACAACCAGAAAGTGCAAAAGCCTTTTGTTTGAGAGAAAGAATTGGGATGAAAGTGTGTAAAGTAATGGACCAATTAATATGAAAGTCTGGGAAAATATTGGGTAAAAAGAAGGTGTCCTAAAACCTGTGTACGGTTTATGTGAGCATAGTGCCTGCACCCTACTAACTATATGTACTACAGTTGTAGCTTCTAGTAAAGATGGTTTGCAAGAAAGATAGTTCAAAGAAACTTTATGAATCAGCTAGAATGGGAGAACCATGAGACTAGAAAGGACTACAGCGAGTTCCCCATGGAGGAGATGGCTTACAGATAGGGAGAACACTGCTTGGAAATACCCTGACTAAGCAAGGACTGTGATGAGGAAAATAGACTAAGAAGTGATGTCCTGATTAGATTTCTCACCAGTGATTTGCATTACTTTGACTAGATGTCCTTGTCATTACAGTTACTGCATTGTCTCTCTCAAAATGCTTTTAGAGGTTATGGCCACAGTATGAAACAGTAGATGCTCCTGCTGGACAGTGAATCCATCCTGGAGAAGAGGAGGGGGCACTCAGTTAATTAAAAAAATGTACAGTAGAACAAAGTTCTTGAGGCTCGGGACAATAGTGCCTGACTCCAAGCTGACTTCAGCTGAATTAGAAGTGAGGAAGACTTCCCAGAGGAATGAAAGTTACTCATTAGTAATTTGGGCAATATCATGCATTATTTCTCATTTAAAAAAACATATTAGAGCATATTAACAAGCCCCTAGAGCCTCCTTGCGCCACATTAGCGTCATTTTTTAATGCTAATGTGGCGTTAGGAAGGCATTTTTGCTGCACCAGATTTACATGCATGCATTACACCACTTTGCACCCCCTTGCGCCATGTTATACCTGCTCCAGGCATAATGTGCACAGGGAGGCTTGAAAAAATCTACAAGATTTCACTGCACCATTTTTTCCATCGTTGTAATGCCTGCCAAGAGCAGCCGTTAAAATGATGCACCCATTGAAATCAATGGGCCTCCCTGCACTTTGCTGCACTAACGTCAACATTTTTGGTGCTAGTGCAGCAAAGCGCCACAAAAGCGTCACATTTTTTGACCCTGTTGACCTAACATGTGCCTTAGTGCGCCGTATTGTAAAGACAGCGCACCCATGGTGTTGTTAGGTGGGGCAGGGGCGACTCGAGAAAACTGGCGCATCAGTGCCAGTTTCTTGTAAATCTGCCCCTAAGGGCCTCATTTAGGTGTAGTCCATCTGTCGCAAACGTGACGGATATCCTGTCCGTTGTATCACGGACCCCATGGGATAGAATGGGATCGTAATACATCCGACGGGATATCTGTCGCATTTGTTACGCAGTATCCCCGCCACCAAACTCTAAATCAGGACCTAAGGCTTGTTCCACAGAAGGCTCAGTGGTGACCCGCAACAAACACACTTGTTGACTAAGCCAGATGGCCTTAATAAACACTCCTACCTGGATTAACGCACCAGGAGAGGCAGGACTGTGGCTCAAGAAGTGCTTTATGATCTGACAGTGTGAAGCCTGCCACCCTGTGCAGTGTTTGGCCCAAGTATTGTTATTGGTTTTAAATGTGACCAAACTGTAGGGAAGACTAGGAAACTAGATCTGAATTGGGAAAGTTGGCTGTAAATTCTAGCTGGCGCCCTCCCCCCCCATCCGCCCCACTATTTTCCTCGGCAGAAGTTAGTTAACTCCACCTCCCCACACCTCCTGGCAGCTCTTTGGGTAGAAATGGTACAGACGTGTGGTTATCTGTTTGAGTGACTCTCACACCTTGTGCCATGCCTGCAATAGTCCATTTGTTAATAGGACCCGCATGCCAGGTGCCATCAACATGCATCTGTGAAGACAGGTTGCATTTGCACGATTTGATTTTTATTTCATAGTATTTTGTCAATTTTTCTGTTTTGCGGTTTGGACACGTTGGCTGGGCCACGTTTCAGAGTTTACTTCATTTTTTTGTCCCAAAAAACATCTTGGAGGTTGATTATACTTATGATATGAGAATAGATGTATCAACGTCATATGAGTATGGTGCTGCAAGAGGAGTATGCAATAACATCATGGCAGTAGTTTAAAACAAGCTGCATTTGCATGCGCAGTTTAAAATATGTGCAACTATAAAATATTGGGCCAGAGTTACAAGACTCCAGCGCCTCCTTGCGTCACATTAGCGCAGGTTTTTTTTAAAGCTAATGTGGCTCAACAAGGCAAATATCGCGCCACCATATTTACAAAGTGGCGCAATGCATGCATTGCGCCACTTTGCAACCCCTTGTTCCACATTATTCCTGCATTAGGCGTAATGTATGCAAGGGGGCATTCCGACGTTAGGAGTCCCACAAAAATGGGGAAATGAAATATACAAGATTTAATTTCACCATTTTTGGATTACATTTTTAACGCCTGCTCAAAGGACACCCCATTGAAATCAGTGGACCTCCCTGCACTTTGCTCCACTATTGTCAAAATGTTTGAACGCTAGTGCAGTAAAACACCACAAAAGCACAAACAATGTTGACGCTATTGGCCTAACATGCGCCATAGTGCACTGTATCAGTACTGATGCGCCAGATTGTTGTAAATCCGGGTCATTGTGTTTTATGATGTATGTTATTGTGAAATTGTTTAATACAAGTAATACATAGCTAATGACCCAAACTTAATTCAGTCAGGCTTACCTCATTTATGTCAATATATCTTTGCCCGTCTGCATATAATAAGGCCCAAATTTAAGAAGGGCATAGTGCCATCTATCACCACATTAGCATCATATTTTTTATGCTAATGTGGCGATAGTGTGGCAAAAACGCTGCACCATTTTTACAAAGTGGCGCAATGCATGAATTGCGCCACTTTGTAAACCCTTGCACTACATTATGGCCCTCATTACGACCCTGGCGGTGTAACACCGCCAGGGCCGCTGTGGGCGGGAGCACCGCCGACAGCCTGGCGGTGCCCCGCGGGGCATTCTGACCGCGGCGCTTTGGCCGCGGTCAGAAATGGAAAACCGGCGGTCTCCCGCCGGTTTTCCACTGCCCCTTAGAATCCTCCAAGGCGGCGCAGCTCGCTGCGCCGCCGAGGGGATTCTGACAATCCCTACCGCCATCCTGTTCCTGGCGGCTCGCCCGCCAGGAAGAGGATGGCGGTAGGGATTGTCATGGGGCCCCTGGGGGCCCCTGCAGTGCCCATGCCAATGGCATGGGCACTGCAGGGGCCCCCGTAAGAGGGCCCCTAAAAGTATTTCACTGTCTGCTTGGCAGACAGTGAAATACGCGACGGGTGCAGTAGCACCCGTCGCACCTTCCCACTCCGCCGGCTCGATTACGAGCCGGCATCCTCGTGGGAAGGGAGTTTTTCCCTGGGCTGGCGGGCGGTCTTTTGGAGACCGCCCGCCAGCCCAGGGAAAAACTCATAATACCCTCCGCGGTCTTCTGACCGCGGAGCTGTATTATGGAGGGCGGCATCCTGGCGGGCGTCCTCCGCCGCCCGCCAGGGTCGTAATGAGGCCCTATGTCTCTGCCCGCCATAATGTATGCAAGAGGGGCTTTCCTCCGTTAGAGGGCCCGCAAAAATGGTGCAGTGGAATCTGTGGGATTCCACTGCGCCATTTTTAGCGGCATTTTTAGCACTTGCACGGAGCAGGCATTAAAATGAGGCACACCATTATTTTTAATGGGCCTCTATGTACTTTGCACGATTAGCACCAACATTTTTGGAGCTAATCCTGTAAAGTACAACAATAGCATAAAACATTATGATGCTACTGTCCCTAACTTGCACCATGGTGCGCCGTATGTTAAGTACGGCACACACACGGTGGCGTTAAGGGGAGGCAATGGGCCGCAAGAAAAGTAGCGTTCAGGTAATGAAGCGCCACTTTTCTTAAATCTGGGCCTAAGTTTATGACTGTGGACCTAATGCCGGAATCATTGTTCGAAAACCAGGGGTGCAATTTGTGATTCAACCTCAGTACTAATAGGTTGCTTCACTAATTGTCCAGTTAGAGAGGGTCTTTAAATGACCTGCCTAATAAATAATACCTTGACATCACAATTTGTGACCCCCTGTGGTTGCCTGCAAATACAGAAATGGTGGCATGCAGGAATTTCCCTGATAGGAAACGTTTTATCTGAAAGCACCCCGTGTCCATTAAAGGGATGATGCTGATTTTAAAAAAATATTTCCAATGTAGGAAGACTTTGGAAGATGCAAGTTTTGGCCAGGCCACCTAAATGATTCCCACAGGTTCAGCTTCCTCGTTTAGAGTCAGTTACCACATCAAGGAAGTAGTCTAACTTTTCAGTGGTTTGCAACAACAGTTGTGGTCACAAATCATTGGTATATTTCACTAACAATCCCAAAGGGAAGGGGGTGCCCCTTTCATGTCCCACACCCTTTGTAATTCCGAATGAAGCACAAAAATCTTTTTTTGACTTAGAACCACTTTCCCTACTTGTACAGTACTTTTATCACACTGGGACTCAATGTTTTGGGGTCACAAAACATGTGATTTTTCAAATCTACTGTGGTAACATAAACACAGTTACCAGATGACTCCTTGTCATTATGGACACCATTTGTCAGTCTTGTGCTTTTGTTTGACAGCTTAATATATTCTAGGACTTTAGCATGAGCTCTTTTCAACTAAACCTATTTGTTAAAGCATACTTGGATGCTGTGGTTTGCAACAGGAAATCCTAGGACTGAACTCTAGTGTCTCTGACAACATGAAGTCATCTGGTAGTGGTAAATGCTAAGGTTCTGATCCTCCATTGTAGATATAAGATTGCTTTAAAGATTGGCACTACATAACTTTGTGAGTTTGTGTCCTTTCCACAGACCATGACAAGTGGCCACCTGCCCCTGAAGGAGACAATGCCAGGGCTCTGGAAGAGTTAATGTTGGACAATTCTCCGTCCAAAGACTAAGAGGGACAAATTCCAGAGGATTCCCCTTGGAAAAGTAAATTACCTTGGTTGTCGAAATGAATGTGCACAAACACTGGAGTGCGGAATCCAAAGAAAATAAATGGAGTTAATCAGTCACATATGTATGTGATTGAACGTCTGATCAGAACTTTCAACCCAGATGAGAGATGGTTGCTGATTGGATCCAGTACATAACAAACTTCATCCATCCAAACCTTATACAGAGGTTTTGTGTTTTATTTCAGAATTGTTTATTGAGAATTATTGCATATAAAAGAGTTATCACATCAAGTAAAGAAGCAAAGGGACATATTAGTAATCTAATATTTGACAGCTATGTGTCATTACTTGTGAAAAAGTGAAATTTAACCATTGATGTATTAGTTAAAATCTTGATGTCCTCGACCAATTCAATCTATAAGAAACAGCTGAGATTAGAAAAAGGAAGGTGAGAACTCACAACACAAGGCAAAGAATGAAAAACAACATTATATCTGTGCGCTCCAAAACAATTTATACAAACAAATTAACTAATACAAAGTAAAATGGAAGGAACACTGTTGAAAGTCCCATATAGTCAGTCATCAAATTTTAATCTGAGTAGAAAGGATGCGATGAAGAGAGTTTGCATGTGAAGGTGAGAGTGAGTTTATACAGGTGGTGGGCTCTAAAGGACATTAATTATATAATGGCTTGTGATATCTTAAGATGGTTTAACTTTGGAAATGTAAAGTTCTAGTTTATACCAAAAGGAATGTTTTGAGGACAGCCAGGGTAAGTGATGTAATAATATCTTATCAGAATCTCTAATGAAGATCAGCCAAACCCACCAGTCTTCGGTAGATGTGTTCCTTAAATCTTTCCAGTTGCAAACAATTGTTTTGTGTGCTACAGTGAACATCAAATGAATTAAGACACGGCCTGTGCTGGAGAGTTTTGCTCCCATCACCTAATGACCTTTTACCTACTTAGCATGCTCTGTTTTATTTAATTTACTTTATTATTTCTTTTAGTTTTTGCCAGTTGTTTATATTTTATAAGAATGTTTTGATTTTCCTTATCAGTGCCAGTCTGAGAAGGCGTCAGTATCAGCGTCATTATTACTGATGTACTTAGGTTTTGCCATCATGTCCCTTTCTCATTTACCTGTGATAGGAACATAATGCTCACTTCTTAGGGACTGTTTATGCAACTGCCGACACAAGTCTGCCACATTATCAGTTGTGTAGGGAACATGCCTGTGACAGAGATCCTACGTGATCTGTATAAATACACCTCACACTGACAAGGTCATTAGAGGGGTTCCTTCCAGATGCCATCTATGCTTTTCATCACCTTGCTGCAGAACTCAGCCTTTGTGTCACCCCGGAGTCTGACCAAGAGACCTCATTCCTAGGTAATGAGGGTTTGGGGCCTTTCTCATGGACATGGTACTGGCAGATTCGACCATCACATCTAGCTCTCATTAGGGTAGTGATTGGGCTTTCATAGTTAGGAATGTTCATATCTTATGTTTATTGTAAGATGGTGGGGGCTTTCATATTCACAAATCTCATCTTCACAATTCTGCTTTTATTATTATTCATTATCCTAATCATTGCAGCTCATGCATTTTATCGTAGCTTGCAGTCTTTTCAATAAATATATTGAAAACTTTCCTGCATCTCCTTCATTGCTTGTGTGTGTATGAGACTTATTGCTAACAAGAGAAAAGGGTAACTTCTATTCCACCGACTTCCTGAGAGGTCTCATTTAGAGTCTATGCGTAAGGCAGCCAGAAATCCCCTTTGCTGTCCATGTTTTGGTGAGGTACTGCTTTTCAGCCGGGAGGGTTGGGCCGACATTTGCGACTTGTTGTAGGAGTGACTCAGTCGTCTACAAACAAAAGTGCTGTCTTGCCTAAACCAGCAGTCTCACTAGGGAGCGAGAATCCAGCTACGACAGGGGCCAAAGAGGTGCTCTAAGACGGAAAGAGAAGCTCCTAGGTAGTTATATTTCGAAGATGCCAGACATCTGATTATCAGTTGTAATTAAAAAATCGTATACATTTGGACTATGAAAAACATATGGTCAAAGTCTCCAACAGATGTGTTGCAATTCCAGCAAGTGTTGGTCGTTTCTTTGATGCCTAATTTATGTAAACAGCTCAGAGTCCAGAAAGATCTGTGTAATATCTGAAACCTAGTTTGGATTAGGCTATGTGTAATTTTATCACCAAAGCAGGGGGGAAAAGGCTGGGGCAAGACTACAGTGCAAGTATTGTCAGGGTAATCAATTCTGTCCCCCAACTTTTTTTTTCATGAAGTTAGAGTTCGGTAGGACCCAAAGATCAAGTATGCTCTTGAATCTACATAACCCCTTCTTATGATTGTAAATATATATAGGAAAGGACAATTCTGAGCCCATTGGGAATTGTTTTGGCAGCCTTGTTTTTAGTCATATAATTTTGTAAAATCTGAATTTTCGAGGTGAAAAGATTATTTGTAGATTAGTAAAAGTAAGAGATTCTTTCCTGGTACCTAAATTTTAATACTAGGGGATCCCTTTATAAATCTATTTATTCCATTTAATGGTGATGCCTTCCATTTAAAAAAATGTATCAACCACAATAAGGCTAAGTTAGTGTTTTTCAAGTCTATAGTTTGTTGGCTATGCTTAGTAGTGCTCACTTACTATTTTAAAGTATTCGTTTGGAGTGCTCTTACGGTAACATACTAATGGAGAGGAGAGAGATCAGTGATAGATTATATATTAAGGATTTGTTTATTTTTAATCACAGGTATGGTATGAGTTATGGGATGCAAACCTTGTGTTTAGAAGTAATGCCTACTGATAGAGTTTTAAATTGCTAAGTTAACGTATCCTTGATTTTTAGGAAGTCGGATTTTTTTAAAAATAATAAATTCATGTTTTTCTGGAGTTCAACACCAAGCAGTTTAGAATTGTGCCTAATTCTTTAAAGAAGGTATTAGATGGTGTAACTGGGACAATACTGATTAGATAGTTAACCATAGGAGTAATCATTTTTATTGTTTCAATTTTATCCCACAATGTTGTGAATTTAGGGGACGTATTTTCCTATACATATGATACATTTTTTAGGTTATCTCTTTGTTATGTTTTATTGATTCTTGTGCATCGTCTTTAAAATCAAAGATATATTATGAAATCTGAATTGGCCATTTCTTTTGTGCACAATAGATTTAGTAGTCTGACCTCCAGTTTATCCCTGTTTAAAGAATAGCCAGCGCCAAGTAATTATTGTTCAATTGTTTTAATTAGGGTAGAATAGAAGAATTGGAGTGTTCATTAAAAACTAAGATACCATGTGCATAGGGTGCATCTTTTATTGATGTGTGATTCCTGCCATTTCAGTATTGTTTCTCATCAAGAAAAGAAGAGGCTCAATGGGTAGTAATAAAAGTGCTGAGCAAAGAGTCAGCTTTGCCTCGTGCCTTGTTTGAGGTGAAAGTGTTTAGACATAATTCTTCCCAACCCCTAGCAATCTGGTAAGTTTAAAGGGCCACAACAATTCGGATGAAATTGGTGCCCATGTTGTATTTATGTAAGATCGCACTGAGAAAAGGCCAAGCAACTTTGCAAAATACCTTTTTGGCATGTTAAGCACTTGTTGCTGTGGGGTGAATTACAAAGAGAGAGTTGTCACCTGAATAACTGTTTTCCATGAACCTTTCTTGAGCTCAGTCTATTAGATTTGGGAGGAATTTTTCGAAGGTGGTTGGTTAGGACTTTAGCACAGGATTTGACAATCTAAATTTATAAGAGAGATTGGCCCATAATTTTCTGTAACAGTTAGGTCATTGTGGATCCTTGGATTCTCCGGATTTCCTGTAACAGTGCAATATCTGTATGAATTGCTTTTAATTTTCTCCCAAAACGTTTTGTAAACCTCGTCTTTGGTGAAGGGGGCATGGACAATTAGTTTTGCTCATTCCAAATCCGAAAGTGATGAAGGTTGAAGTTATTTTGATACTTTTTACAGCCTGTGTAATTCAGTTCTTTATTTTGACAAAGTTTAGTAGAGAAGCTTTTGAAAAATCTCTGGAATTTCATGTGGTTTGGCATTAGTTTTCCCTAACTAATAATTGAATATTCTGTTTCAATTGTTTAAAGTTCAAGTAAGAGACCCATATTATCTACCCACCCTCACCCCTTATTGTCTTCACATACTTTTAGGGATTTTTGTTTAATCAGCCAGATACAATCTCTTGAGCTTAGGGCTTTATTATGTTCATATTTCTTCTTCTTTAGAGTCTCAAAAGGGTCCATATTTTTAGAGTTTCTGGATTGTGTTTTCAGATTTTTTATTGCTTTATTTAAGTGATCTAAATTTGCTTTTAGTTCTATGTTCATTTTCACTTTAAGGCTTATTAACTCACCTCCAGTTGTAGCTTTAAATGCATCCCAGATAACATGTGGGTCCTGGTTGGAATGACAATTCTCTTCAAAGAAAATTACAATAAAATCCTTAGTGATCTAGATGTTAACGTTCTCTTTAGGATTTCAGATTTTCTTTAGGATTTAGGATTTTCATCATTCAGTCTCCAACAACAGGCTTTGGCTTGTGGTGTTTTCCATTTTAGAGTTAGTCTAATGACTAGATGACCAGAGATCAACCTAGACTCGAACTGGGGGTCTTCAACAATATGGGCAGAATCGTCTAAAAATAAGTAAATAATCAATTCTTGAATAAAATGGTTAAGGAGGCAACAAGAAAGTATAGACACTCGTATCAGGATGTTAAAGCCGATAAGCATCCTTCATGTTTGTCACACAGATTGCAGAGAGATTTGTACACTTTGAGGATGATATTTGCTGTTTGACTATTTAAGTGGTATCTCATAAGAGGAAGATTATTAGCTCCTTTGTGTATTATCAAATTGTTTGCCAGGATTAGGCTTAATTTATTGGTTAAATTGTCCCAAATGTGTGAATCATCATTATTAGAAGCATAGATGTTAACAATGTAAAACTTGTAGGATATTTCACCTGCCATCATAATCTGTTTTGTTAGGAATGACTGCAATATTACCTCTTCTTGCAAAAAAGGGTGACAACTCATTTTTTTGGGATTTCACAGGGAGTAGAATATTGCATTATCAAAACCACCACTTAGGGCTAATTCTTCTTTCTCAACAGGTTTGGTTTCTGAGAATAGAATTATAGTACCTGTGAGTTTGAAATCATTGCCTTAATATTTTTAACATCATGTTTACTGCCCTTTACATTACAGGAAGCAATTTTGCTATGTGTTTTTTTTTATTACAACATTACGTGTTACGTATCGTGATGCTGCTTCTAAATTGACTTAGTTTACAAAAACAAGGGTATAGCGTACGAATGATTGCCAGGTTGAGTAACAAAAGAAGATCTAGTGACTTGTAATAAATCAGATGAAACAGCATCAGCAATTTCTCATGCAAATGGCATGCCAATATCAACATTAACATGCTGGAACATGGATCCAACAAAATAAGAATAGAAAAGAGAACATGAGAGAACATAAAAGAGAGAGAAAACAATGAAAAAAACAGGTAAAATATGTAATACCCGTACAACCACTGTCATTTTTAAATGGTAAAACATGAACACAAACAGGAGAAAGTATAAACCCTCAATCAATTTTTTTTCACGCTATTTTTCATTATTCACTAGGCAAATGCACATTAGGTACAGTTCTACCTCTGAGTGATTAATAGGAACTTGTTCTTGAAATAAACTTTTTAACCCAATGCAGGGGGATCATGTGGAAGGCAGAAACTTGTCAATCACCATTTACGGTCAATAGACTGTATGTTTTACTGTTGGGTTACCCCAATGGGACAATCACTGTGCCTACTAAGAGCTAAATTCAGCTTTCTTTCTTGATCCCTTCATCTTCCCTTTAGTATCAAGGCTAGAGACATTGTGTCCCACAGGTTTTAAGTCAGCTTGGTAGTGGACCTCATTCTACACTTTACTAGTTGTCACATAACTTTATACCCCAGTGTAGGAAGTTGGCTCTGTATGCACTATTTCAAAGTAAGGAATAGTATGCACAGAATCCAAGGGTTCCCCTTAGAGGTAAGATAGTGGCAAAAAGAGATAATACTAATGCTCTATTTTGTGGTAGTGTGGTCGAGCAGTAGGCTTATCAAAGGAGTAGTGTTAAGCATTTGTTGTACATACACACAGGCAATAAATGAGGAACACACACTCAGAGACAATTCCAGGCCAATAGGTTTTTGTATAGAAAAATATATTTTCTTAGTTTATTTTAAGAACCACAGGTTCAAATTTTACATGTAATATCTCAAATGAAAGGTATTGCAGGTAAGTACTTTAGGAATTTTGAATAATCACAATAGCATATATACTTTTCAAATAAAACACATATAGCTATTTTAAAACTAGACACAGTGCAATTTTCACAGTTTCTAGGGGAGGTAAGTAATTGTTAGTTCTTGCAGGTAAGTAAACCACCTACGGGGTTCAAGTTTGGGTCCAAGGTAGCCCACAGTTGGGGGTTCAGAGCAACCCCAAAGTTACCACACCAGCAGCTCAGGGCCGGTCAGGTGCAGAGTTCAAAGTGGTGCCCAAAACGCATAGGCTTCAATGGAGAAGGGGGTGCCCCGGTTCCAGTCTGCCAGCAGGTAAGTACCCGTGTCTTCGGGGGGCAGACCAGGGGGGTTTTGTAGGGCACCGGGGGGGACACAAGTTAGCACAGAAAGTACACCCTCAGCAGCACAGGGGCGGCCGGGTGCAGTGTGCAAACACACGTCGGGTTTTCAATTGGAATCAATGGGAGACCAAGGGGTCTTTTCAGCGATGCAGGCAGGCAAGGGGGGGGCTCCTCGGGGTAGCCACCACCTAGGCAAGGGAGAGGGCCTCCTGGGGGTCACTCCTGCACTGGAGTTCCGATCCTTCCGGTCCTGGGGGCTGCGGGTGCAGGGTCTTTTCCAGGCGTCAGGATCTGAGAGTCAGGCAGTCGCGGTCAGGGGGAGCCTCGGGATACCCTCTGCAGGCGTCGCTGTGGGGGCACAGGGGGGACAACTTTGGTTACTCACAGTCTCGGAGTCGCTGGGGAGTCCTCCCTGAAGTGTTGTTTCTCCACAAGTCGAGCCGTGGGCATCGGTTGCAGAGTTGCAAGTCTCACGCTTCTGGCGGGAAACGCAGTCGTTTTAAAGTTGCTCCTTTGGAAACAAAGTTGCAGTCTTGGGTGAACACGGCTGCTGTTCTCGGGAGTTTCTTGGTCCTTCTAGAGCAGGGCAGTCCTCTGAGGATTCAGAGGTCGCTGGTCCTGGGGAAAGCGTCGCTGGAGCAGTGTCTTTTCGAAGTGGGGAGACAGGCCGGTAGAGCTGGGGCCAAAGCAGTTGGTGTCTCCGTCTTCTCTGCAGGGGTTTTCAGCTCAGCAGTCCTCTTCTTCTTAGGTTGCAGGAATCTAGTTTCCTAGGTTCTGGGAGCCCCTAAATACTCGATTTAGGGGTGTGTTTAGGTCTGGGAGGGCAGTAGCCAATGGCTACTGTCCTTGAGGGTGGCTACACCCTCTTTGTGCCTCCTCCCTGAGGGGAGGGGGGCACATCCCTATTCCTATTGGGGGAATCTTCCATCTGCAAGATGGAGGATTTCTAAAAGTCAGAGTCACCTCAGCTCAGGACACCTTCGGGGCTGTCCTGACTGGCCAGTGACTCCTCCTTGTTTTTCTCATTATCTCTCCTGAACTTTCGCCAAAAGTGGGGGCTGTGTCCAGGGGGCGGGCATCTCCACTAGCTGGAGTGCCCTGGGGCATTGTAACACGAAGCTTGAGCCTTTGAAGCTCACTGCTAGGTGTTACAGTTCCTGCAGGGGGGAGGTGTGAAGCACCTCCACCCAGAGCAGGCTTTGTTTCTGTCTTCAGAGAGCACAAAGGCTCTCACCCCATGGGGTCAGAAACTCGTCTCTCAGCAGCAGGCTGGCACAGACCAGTCAGTCCTGCACTGAACAATTGGGTAAAATACAGGGGGCATCTCTATGATGCCCTCTGTGTGCATTTTTGTAATAAATCCAACACTGGCATCAGTGTGGGTTTATTATTCTGAGAAGTTTGGTACCAAACTTCCCAGTATTCAGTGTAGCCATTATGGAGCTGTGGAGTTCGTTTTTGACAGACTCCCAGACCATACACTCTTATGGCTACCCTGCATTTACAATGTCTAAGGTTTTGCTTAGACACTGTAGGGGCATAGTGCTCATGCACATATGCCCTCACCTGTGGTATAGTGCACCCTGCCTTAGGGCTGTAAGGCCTGCTAGAGGGGTGACTTACCTATGCCACAAGCAGTGTGAGGTTGGCATGGCACCCTGAGGGGAGTGCCATGTCAACTTAGTCATTTTCTCCCCACCAGCACACACAAGCTGGCAAGCAGTGTGTCTGTGCTGAGTGAGGGGTCCCTAGGGTGGCATAAGACATGCTGCAGCCCTTAGAGACCTTCCCTGGCATCAGGGCCCTTGGTACCAGGGGTACCAGTTACAAGGGACTTACCTAGGTGCCAGGGTTGTGCCAATTGTGGAAACAATGGTACATTTTATGTGAAAGAACACTGGTGCTGGGGCCTGGTTAGCAGGGTCCCAGCACACTTCTCAGTCAAGTCAGCATCAGTATCAGGCAAAAAGTGGGGGGTAACTGCAACAGGGAGCCATTTCTTTACACCCAGCTAAAGTGACTCCTTTATTATTAAGAGAAGCCAAACCATGTGACATGACACTACCCTTGGGTGAGCAGTATGCCCACCGGTAAAGCATGCCACCCCAGAGTGGGTAAGAACCCAAAGTCCTTTTACAATAATACCCCTTCCTGAACACACAACCACACACTTAGGATTCATGACACTTGTTAGATCATACAGGATCTAATGTTCTCTTTTGTACAGTAATATTTGTTATGCAGTTCATGGGAGAATTTACTGTAGTTGACTCTCTATCCTCTAGAGGTACTATCATATCCCCGTGGAACCCACCTCCAGAAGCATTTGTAGCCTCTCCTAGGGAAACACCTGAGCAGTCTGCCACTGAAACGTGATTGCATTTTCAGGGTCCTCTGGATAAGCATCACTCCTTGAGAAGCATGGCAGAGCCAGGCTTGGATAATTGGCAACGGGTCCTATGCTCAGGGAGACAACTACCAGATCATCAAAGCGACTGTTATTTTGTTTTTCATGGATAAAGAAATAGTGAGCAGACAGCCAGGGCATGGCCTCCCACCCAACATTTTTTTCTGACCAAAGTGCTTTTTCTGTGTCATGCAAAGTATGTCTTAAATGACCCCAAATTTAACAGATCACTTTAAATAGAGCAGGTGGTCTGCTGCAGGGTTGTTGGCGGCAGTTACCATTAGTCAGGCTCCCAAGACGGACCACCCTCTGGGGTCTAAATTATTTTCCAGTGTCCTTGCAGGTAAAGAGAAAGGCAAAGAGCAAGAATGAAATGGATGGTCTTTCTCAATTCACAAGGTGGTAATGATATCTTTGATGGTAACATTCACCTGATATTTTGTGATGAGATTCTCATTAAAAATAACATCCTGGTGCCTAACTTTCTGAGTTGGAGTTTTTTTCATTCTCAACCTATGCGTGTCTCTCTCATCTACTGGCATACCTGTGAAAGTTCAAGTAGATATTTAAATACAGGCATGTGCATGCCGGTACCACGTGTGCATGCATTCATCCTATGCACATGCCACCATCAATTAGGGTATGCGTGACGTGGATCAGAACTTTCTTTCCTTTTAGCGCTGTTGAGTGTACGGGTGCTATATATAGTGTCCTGCTGGACACATTCTAGTGTTTCCACCAGCCACTCTGCTGAAGGCTGGCTTCCACACTCACCCCACACCCATCCATCACAGGCGTCACCAGTCAGGGGATCCTGCTAATAAAAGGGGCCGGGCGCACGTGCCCTGGGCTTGTTGTACCAACCCTAACTATGAGAGCCTAGAGCCCCCAACAGTACAATGGCGACGAGTGGGTCAGACCCCACCTGTGCGCTGGCAGCAACTCTGCCGTTCTTCCTGGGGGGAGGTGGTGCCTACGCCTAAGGCACCCCCGTACCCACTGCCAGAAAGACACTGTCACCGGTGCAGGGCGACAAGACGGCCACCCAGCAATAACACTGGCGTCCCCGGTGAGGTCCCTGCAGCCGCTCGCCTGTGGCGCGGTAGCTCGCTGACTGATGCTACCCCCCAGGCCCTGAAGTAGAGAAGCCGTCTGTTGCCTTGCATGCCGCCATCTGGTCCTGGTGGCAAAAGGTGGGAGGAGTGGCCTCCCAAGAAAGCGCAGCCCGCAACCAACTTGCACTGCCGACCCACAGGACTACATCGGCTATCTGCGGTGCTGTGCTAGCAATAGAGAACATAGTCTACAGAGAAGTGGCCCAGCTGTGGAGAAACTGGGTACAAGCCACTCTGATATCGTGCAGATCCTTACCGGCCAAGTGGTGAGTCTCCCCCACTCTGACGCTGTGGGCCCCACTGCTGCTGTCTTTCCAGGTGAGACCATGTTCTGGTGGCTGCCTTCAAAGTTTGGAGCACGGTGCTCCCTGCCACCTACAGGCCAGTTGCTATGCTCCACCGGCATCCCCAGCAGCTTGCGACCCACGCAGCACCCGCACTAGCATTCAGAGTGGCCCACGGCATCAGGGAAGCACAGTGCCACCTAGTGGCTGCCCTCCCGCACAGCACCCAGACCAGGGAACAGCACTGCTGCAACAGAGAGAGCAGAAGCGAGAGAAGAGTGTGCCCTCGACACCTTCCTGCTGACACGGAGACTGGCATGCCTTATATGCCACAGTCGCAGTGCCCTGAGGAGAGACAAGCGACACCCGTATGACAACTGCAATGCCAGCAGTTCAAGAAAGCTGCAGCGGTCTCCTGCAATGCCTGCGAAGGGCAGCACAGCCCTGCACCACCAGTAAGGGTGCTGGGGCCCCTAATAAAAGAAGACTGTGAGTGACACATGTGGAACAAAAATAAATAAATAAACTCACCAAGGCGCATACATTTTGCATTACCCTGCACAAATGGAGCCACTCCCCCACCTCCCATGGTTTAGAGGAGAGTGGACCTGAGACCGATACAGAGGATGCGGCACACCCCTGGGGGTGAATGGCTGTCACCACATGCTGCAACGAGGGGAGAAATGATGGACCTGTCTCCACCCTAGAGGGTTTTGATGAATATTGGCAGAGTGGAGAGGCCACACATGGAGAAGAGACAGGTTGGGCTTTGCCTCCCTGACCAAGGGATGAGAATCAGCAGCAACAGAGGCTGCCCACCCTTGCAGAGATCGGGGCCAGGCTCACCAATCTTCCCGAGCACAGCCAAGAAATGAAGCCAAAGGTAGCCAAAGCAACAAAGCCTAAGAAAAGTCAGTGCCTGAGAGGAGAACACTAAAGACCGCTTGGAAGTCATGAGCAGAACTGAGCGCGAAACCCCAGCGACAGTCGAACGTCAGCGGAAGTGAGAAGTTAGTGCTGCATGCACCCAGCAGTAAATGGCCACCACCGTAGGCCCAGAGAATGGGCATTTCAGGTGCCAGAAAAGGGCGCCCATGGACAGAGACACAATGTCAGAGGTGCGCAGAGGGCTGCACCTGCGAACCTGATAACACGGGCAGGAGCCCGAGAGAAAGACAGAGCCCTCTGAGAGCAAGGTGCAATGCCAGTAAGATGAGGCTGCCCCAGCCGGCCACACCAGAGCATCAGATGGCTACCGTTGGCCCATCGTTGAGCAGGTCACAAGGAGTGACCGACCCTGCAAAGCAACCGGACGGAGGCAGGAGCAAGCACTGCAACTGGAAGATCCCAGAAGGGACCAGACCTGCGAGAGGTCCGCAAGGAGAACAAATCAAGTCCTACAGACAGGACTAAGCCAACAAGTGGACCATGTGGTGCAACATGCGACCTGTGGCGCAACGCCACATCAAGAATGGAAACGGAGAGAAGAGGGGAACGTGGCACGATGCCACGACGTGAAGGTGTGAGGAAGAGAAGGGTGTGACAGACTGGTCACATGAAAGATCAGGAACACCGCAAGAGAGAAGAGCGACAAGACTGAGGACTCGTGCCACCATATAAGAGGGCATCCATCCCCACAAGCCACGCACCCGGGTGAACAGACATCACTGGAGACAGCTCAGCGGGTGGACCAACTGTAAGCCGCCAGCATGCACAAACCGCGTCCAAGCCCCTTCTCAGTGCAACCGTCATGCCACCTGTCTCCGGCTGCTTGACATCGATGGCATACCTGCACACTCCAAGCCATGATCTCACATGGCCACGAAGTCCCTCAAGTCATCCCTTCTCCAAGAAAGACACTGCCACCTGTTGATCTAAACAAATAGATGGTAAGATCTAAAGCTGCTCTACCAGTGGATGTTATGATGCACCAAGGCCTTCAAAGACAACGCCTTTTCATCCAGGTTATCCCCAGTCTTTGGAGGTTGGCTATCCCTGGAGCCTGAATTCCTTCCTAGAGATCCTTGAAGTGGACTCCCCACTGCTCCTGATGCACCCACATTGAACTTTGTAAATAGACTCCCACACTGTGAGCCCAGGTGGGACAGGACCTACAGTGCCCGAGTGCATTGTGATGTCATGGACAGGCGATTAAAGTATCCGGACTTCATCAACACTGCCATTTGTGTCCAGAGCAGTCCAGTTAAACTAAAGAGGCGTGAGGTGATGCAGAGTACCCCCAGCTGTACCCATCCACTCAGCATGTCCGGTGGACTGCCTGGAGAGACTCAGGCCCTCATTACAACTTTGGCGGTTTCCAGGCAAGATCGCCATGCAGAATACCACCACCATACCGTCAGTGCTGGCGGTACAGTGACCGACGTATTACGAGTGAAAAGTGAAAACTGCCCAAATACAGCAACAAATTCATGACCGCCAGGCTGACCGATGGCGAAAGAGTGACTGTCCGACCACTAGCCCCGCCACACCGACACCATTCTGTCCGCCCTATTACGTGTCATTTTTCTGCGTTGCGCACCACTGCGGTTGAAAAAGGTACCACCAATAGTAGGCAACACCACATTGGACAGTTTGAATACCCCACACCTGAGACACATACACAAACCACACACACCTGCTCACGGCACTATAAAACACCCCACACACACACCCACAATCCCTTACGATTCCTACGAACAGCAAACATAGCGACAAGCATTTCACACAGTTCCCATACACCACAGGCACCTTTACACTGCACACTCAGCACACAACACACAACTGCACGTATTGCACTAGGCACACATCACACACCAACACCAACACCACTACCCACCTGCACCCACATTCAAACACCCCCACCCCACCAACCACCTCACACTGCACCCTACATGCATTACACCCCCCAACACACAACATGGCACGTCACTGACAATGAGTTGCGGGTGATGGTGAATGAAATCGTCAGGGTAGAGTCACACCTGTTCGGAGCCCAGGTCCAGCAAACATAGTTGGCAAGGAAATAGTTGGCAAGTTATGGCAGGGGATCGTTGACAGTGCCATCAGGAAGAAGTGGAACGACCTCAGGGGGAAGGTGCGTTCCATGGCGTCCAGGCACCAGATCGCCCTGAACAAGATTGGCGGTGGGCCCCCACCTCCACTCCTTGAGTTAACATTCTGGGAGGAAAAGGTCTTGGACATCATGCATCCTGAGGGCCTGGCTGGAATCATTGGAGGGCTCGACTCTGGTAAGTCAACAACACCCCCCAGGCACCAACCACCCCTGCTCAGCATGCGTCCCCACCACCCATCCCTCCCCAATCCATCCCATCATTCTGCACTCCCCAGACACCCCAAACCCGTCCCCTGCATGCCACACCACCCTCTGCCACCATCCCCACACAGTCACCCCCTAATGCACTGATGCCAAGCACAATGGCAAGCACCACAACTCCCACAATGCATCACTCTCTATACATCAGAGGATCACAGTCCCACATCACAGTGGAACACCTGCATGGAAAACCATACCTCATGCCACACCAACTGGTTGCCTCGACTGTGTTCCAACACATGGCAGTGACAGCAATGCGATCCACTATCCTCAACCCTCAATGGCACATGAAAACAATGGCATAATCCGCATTCTCCAAACAATATCTGCAGTACTGTAGCTGTCATTGCCATCACTGTGAAGTAAGTCAGGCTACACCATGGATCACACGATGATGCCAACAATTACATCTCTAAAATGTAACTCTCTCCCTTTCCTTCCACAGGTCCCGCTGCCACTGTCTACCGCCAGCGGATGCCAGGGTCAGACAGCCCTCCCAGGATGAAGCCCCCAGTGGATGTCTGGACAATGATGACTTGCCTGGCCTATCTGGGACGACTGGTCAGTCCACACCCAGCAGCCCCACCTTGGACACACCGGACTCCCCCTCCCATGTGGCAACTACACCGCAGCCAGCCTTTCGTCCCCAAACCAGTGCCCCAGGGACAGGTCAATCAGAAGTGTGCCCAACAGTACAGGGGCCAGAGTCAAGGGCACACACCTAAGACAATGAAGGTCCTTGTGCTACTGGGAGTGGGCACACTGTGCCAGGTGCACAGGCACAGGGGGACAGGGAGGCAGGGGTAATGGGAGGGGACCAGTGGTCCAAGGGTCGGGCAGCCACAACAACAGACTGGCCAGGTGGCCCTCTCCCAAGTTCTGGGTGGATACCACCAAACCAAGGACACAATGGGCCAGATCCTCGCGACCGTGCAGGAAAACCAGAGGCTGCAGATAGAACACCATCAGGAGGCCATGCAGCAGTGGCAGGCCCTCAGTGCCACCATGGCCTCCATTGCAGGGTTGCAGAAGGAACTGACCAGCATCCTGTGTAAGTCCTCCGTCCACTATCAGGCCACTATCAGGCCCCTTCCACTAGCCACATCCCAACAGAGCCCTCCACTTCAGCGGCAGCTAGTGGAACGGAGGCCCTGCTAGAGGACCCGCAGACCACCAGCACCCCTCCCCCTGTAGCTGAGGAATGCCCACGCAAGCGAGGACGTCCAACCAGACATCAGGAACTGATGCCAAGACCAACACCACCGCCAGGAAGTGACCCTCTCCTAAACATTATCCCTTGCGTGCCACTGAGACACCATGTTGACTCTCCACTGTCATCTCTGTTTTCCCATGGCCCCCTATACTGGACCAGGACTACCCACAGCTGGGCTAACTACACTAAAGATTTTACCCACCATGACCCCACACATCACCCTTTGCACTTGTCAGTCACAAATAAACACTATTGAGCACAGATAATGCCTACATGTTTTATTGTAAGAAATACCATTTACTCTGGCATAACATGTTTATCTGTCAACCCATTGTCCTGCAAAGGTTTGTGAGAGTGACAGAAGGGGGAGCAATATGCTGCAAGGATGATAATGGAGCAGGCAGAGGCTGGAGACATGTGTCAAGGGAGGCAACAGGTGATGCAGGAACCAGAGTGCACCACACAAATGCCCTGCAAGTAGAACAAGACAGGGACAACAATCACTATAGGAGTCAAATATGCCCATACAACACACATGCACTACAAGTACAAAGTCCCTATGGTGAGATGGTAAGTGTCAGCTCTAACCATCTGCCCATGCCCATATGGCTAGAGCTGATACTTGCCATCTCACCCTAGGGACTTTGCACTTGTAGTGCATGTGTGTTGTATGGGCATATTTGACTACTCTTTACCGTCAGACCATCATGGAGCTGGTGACCCCGTTGGAGCCTGGTCTGTTGCCTGCCATCAGTCATCTGAATGCCATCCCTCTCAAAGTACATTTGTCCCATGCCCATGTTAGACCCACATTCCTAAAACAACCATCCCCAATGGTCCTTCCATCATAGCAGACAAAGCTAAACTTAAGGCATGTTCCACAGTCAGAAACAGTAATGTAGCAGTGCCTCCCAATGTGGACTCCCAGGATAGGTAGCAATACTGTTGACACCACAATGTTTAGCACACATATTGCAGTTGAAATGGCAGTTCAAGGCACAATGGAAATGCACAAACATGTCACAAGTTAAGCAACACAGCAAGGTGAGAATTGCACTGAAATGTGCACAGTAACAACTCCACTGATGGGCAAAAGTGACCCGCCCTTCCCCAACCCCACCCAGAGGCACAGCTGCTCCCAATACCACCCGTGCTAACAGACACCAGGAGGATCAATGCCACAATGCAGATAGGAGTACAGGTCACGTACCATACATCTGACACATACCTGTAACTCAGTGGAAGTATTGTCGTATTGACTCTGCTCTAGTCTGCTGCATCCTTATCATCTTCTTCCTCATCACTCCCTATGTCCCCTTCATCAGCCACTGAACCAGCTGCCACCTCCTCTGCATCCAGCATTGGGATGTGACATATCAGGGCCAGGTTGTGTAGCATGCAGCAGGCAACAACAATCTGGTACACTTTCAGTGGTTTGTAGAGTAGGGCACCTCCAGAGATGTGTAGACACCGGAATATGGCCTTCAGTAGCCCAAAGGTTCTCTCAATCGGTTTTCAGCATCTGTTGTCGGATGTCTCACAGGTGTCAGTAGCCAGGGAAGGTTGGGATAGCCAAAGTCACCTGTTTGCACAGAGGTAGGACACATGTCAAGACCGGGAGGGAGATAGGGCAGGGTGTGAAGAGAGTTGAGTGTTCCGGGGCACACATACGAATGGATACATACCGATGAGCCAGGCCCAGTCCCTCTGTAGTGGTGCCATCATGTGTGGGACTTTGCTGTTCCGCAGAATGAGGGAGTCATGCACAGAACCAGGGAACTTGGCCGTCACTTGGGAGATACATTGGTCAGTGAGTCACACCACCAGCACATTGATAGAATGAAAGTTTTTTCTGTTCCTGAACACTTGTTCATTTGTCTTGGATGGCACCAAGGCAATGTGTGTGCCATCCATGGACCCTATCACATGAGGGACATGTGCCAAATCGTAGAAGGCAGTTTTGACAGTGGCTAAATCAGCACGTTGGGGGAACCTGATGTAGCAAGGCAGATGTCTTAGCAGGGCACACAGTACATCCCTCAAAACATTACTGAACATCAGCTGTGACATCCCTGCTGCCAAGCCCACTGTCATCAGGAACGACCCTGTGGCAAGAAAGTGGAGGACTGACTACAACTGTATTATGGGAGGGATGGCATTGGGATGACTGATGGCAGGCAGCAGATCAGGCTCCAACTGGGTCACCAGCTCCATGATGTTCTGACTGTTCAGACGATACGTCTGAATGATGTGTTGCTCTTCCAGGGTGGCAAGGTCGACTAGGGGCTGGTACGCAGGAGCATGTCTCATCCTCAACATTGCACCGTATCTGGGAATAGGAGAGAGGAGAAGTCACAAGAATCTGCATTGACTGTGTGGACACAGTAAAGCTGTGCAATAGTCACCAAATGTTACCCATGATGCACGTAACATTCATCCACTATTCACTAAATACATGTAAAATGGAAGCCGCCTGTCCTGCATGCACAGGACAGATAGAAGTGACCTCATACCGCCGGCGTTTGTCATCATGGCGGTAGGCGGTCGCATCTGCTGTGCAACTCCTCATTGGATAACATGGTTATCAATGGGAGACTGGAGCCAATGGTGATCTCCGCCGGTGGTGACGCTGATGTCCGCGGTGGCCGTGACCACCGTTTCATGTGGTAATGCTCAGCTGACTCCTGACACTCCTGCACACAAGACCTCCACTGCGTGTGCTGCTGTGTTCTGACTCTGGTAGCCAAGATGCCACATCCTGCTGGAGACAGGGCCCCAGCCTTCACCCAGGAAGAACTTGAGAAGCTTGTGGACGGGGTCCTACCGCTGTATGGACAGTTGTATGGGGCACCAGAGCAGCAGGTAAGTCTAATGTCACTGTCCTGTCTGATAGGGATGTGTATGGGGATGAAAGGCTTTGGGACGAGGCAGATAGAGTGGATGCATTGAGATGGGTGAAGAGTCTGAGTGTAAGTGGCGTGAAGACATGTGAGTGTGGGCTTGAGATGTGTGCTGTCCAATTCTGTCCCTGTGATGCCACTCTACATGATTTTGTCCTTCTGTCTGTGTCACCCATGCAGGTCAGGGCCCATCTGAAGAAGGGGATTTAGCGTGCCATCACCAAGCAAGTGCGGACCCTGGGGGTCCATGCTTGCAGAGCACCCACTGCAGAAAGAGGTGGGAAGACCTGAGATGCTGGGCCCAGAAGACCGCAGAGGCCCAGCTGGGGACGTCCTCCTAACAAGGGAGGGGTGTCCGTCAGACCCTGACCCCCCTAATGGCCCGCATTTTGGCGGTGACCTACCCTGAGGTGGATGGGCGCTCAGGAGCCACAAGGGGGTAAGTACACACTGTCATCTCGTTAATGTGTTGCTTAGGTGGGTTTGGGTTGAGTATTATTTCGAAGCTGTAGCAAAGGTACTAGGAAGATGCCTGTCCACTATGGGTATCAGCCACCCTGGCAGGATTGGTATCACAGATGTGTGCCCATACCATGCAGACAGTGACTTATGAGGGCAATTAGTTCCAATGTGTAATTTGTGTAGTCACACTCAACCAAGTTTGGGAACCCAGCTCCTGCCAACAGCATCAGTACACCTGAGGTGTCAGGGCATTGTCATCTGTATTTGTCTACCACTGTGCCAGAGGAGATAAGTGTAACACTCTGGGGGTCATTCAGACCCCGGCGAGCGGCGGAAGCCGCCCGCCTGGCGGGAACCGCCGAATGACCGCACCGCGGTCAAAAGACCGCGGCGGCCATTCTGTGTTTCCCGCTGGGCTGGCGGGCGACCGCCAGAAGGCCGCCGGCCAGCCCAGCGGGAAACCCCTTCCCACGAGGAAGCCGGCTCCGAATGGAGCCGGCGGAGTGGGAAGGGTGTACGACGGGTGCAGTGGCACCCGTCGCGAATTTCAGTGTCTGCTATGCAGACACTGAAATTCAAAGTGGGGCCCGCTTACGGGGGCCCCTGCAGTGCCCATGCCATTGGCATGGGCACTGCAGGGGCCCCCAGGGGCCCCATGACACCCCTTACCGCCATCCTGTTCCTGGCGGTCGGAACCGCCAGGAACAGGATGGCGGTGAGGGGGTCGGAATCCCCCATGGGATTCCTCAGGGCAGCGGAAAACCGGCGGGAGACCGCCGGTTTTCCTGTTCTGACCGCGGCCAAACCGCCGCGGTCAGAATGCCCTGCGGGGCACCGCCAGCCTGTTGGCGGTGCTCCCGCCGACCCCGGCCCCGGCCGTCAATGACAGCCGGGGTCGGAATGACCCTCTCTGTGTTCTGAAATAATGGAATGTTTTTGGAATTGTGTGTGTAAGATATTGGGATAGTGGTTTAGGAGGGTAAAACTCAAGCAGCAACCACAATTCTTGTCAGAGTGAGGTCATAAGAAAAACCCACATTAACCTGTGCTCAGCACCCTGTTAGCTTGGCACAGAGCAGTCAGCCGCACAAGAAACATTACACAAATTTAGAAAAATGGAATACAATTTAATAAATAAATCAAGACCAAAACAATAAAAATTCTACTTAACAACAAAACAGTAAAGGTAATTTCTTAGTGAGCAAATACTTAGCAGCAAAGTAGAAAAAAGCGACAAAAAACAAAGTGCCATATAGTGGAAGAGTGTTGGAGGCGGCATGTTCTGGTTGGCTGACGCAGGACCCTACTCAAGCAGAACCCGCTACTCCCGTCAAGGAGTACACTTACTGTTTAACTTGTGCTCACCCTTGAGTAGCTAGGCACGGAACAGTCAGGTTTATCACAGAGGCAATGTGTAAAGCAAAGACACAGCACTTTCCCACCACACCCACACTGCGCAGCACAAAGGAGACTTCACACACAGTGTATGTAGAAAAAGATTGTATTCAACACACATCTGCTCAACACAGTACAGGTATAATGTAACTCCGGGCCTTGGCCCCGATTTGCAATGGAAGACACAATATGAGACCCAGTTGTGTTAACCACTACTACTGTATGTACACATGAGGAAAATTATACATTCCCTCTCCACACCCACAAGATGCCAAACGTTGTCAGCACAAGACCCACCCTAGAATTATCCACAATCAGTGTAACACATAAAATCAGGGTCCACGCCGGTTCCCAACATTACCAGCAAAATGTACATACAAGGTTTACGACACTTTCGCATAGCACTGCGGCAGCAGCCTTAATAGTAAGATGTAATGCCAACTGTACGAACTTCCTGACAGGATAAATGTAACCAGCAGCACCATGGTACTTCCTTCGCATTCACCTGCACTCACTCCTGCACATCCACTATGCTCCACCATGCAGTGCATGGGTATTCAACGGCGTATGCACAGACTCACTCATTCGCACTCCCTCCCAGCACCCTAATGTGGTGCCCTGATACCAGATAGTGGATGCCACTGTGTTTGCGAACGGCCTAGGTCCCAAACCACCCTTCAGCCACCAACCAGCTTCAGCTTTCCGACCCCTCCACGAGCCAAAGATTGCATCAACCTTTCCCGGGTAACAGGACTGCTTGCGGCTTGTCACCAGTCTCAGTGTTCTGGGGTCAAGGTGGGGGAAAGGAAAGAAAACAGGCAGTAAACAATTAAGGATGAGACATTTGGAGGTTCACTGAGAGGTCTGCAAAACACAGGTGGACGGTCACTGGGGCCACCGTTAGATACCAAGGTGCCCATCCCAGCCAGACAGTTCAATGTTACCAAAAAGTTGCCAATTTCAGCACCTCCAGAACAGAGAGGCTCCATTGGAGCTTGTTGACATGAGTCGCCCTCGACATTTGCAGCTGCACATGACAAGTTACTGAACCCGCAACTCCTGTACCAGGAGATGCCGCTTCTGGGGCACGAAGACTCCAGTGACCCCAGCCAGTTGCGATTCCACATGAAAGGTGCTCAGTGCTTTACCTCTGCAAAAAGGAGGCACAACGTCAGGGGTCCAATTATCTGAGTCGCCCTGACTGTAGGTTCACTCACAAGCCAATTGCCAATGTGGCACATCCTCAGGCCAGGCAGAGGCACTAGACTGGTGAATGATGACTTAAACCACACCAGACAGTCCTGGGCTCTCCCATGAAGTATGTAAATCCTGCACCCCTCCGAAGGCAAGCATGTGATGACTTGAGTCACACTAGTCCCTCTGGTCACACTCAGAATTAGGTTTCCATACCTCTCTGGAATGAGTCACGCTGTCTAGTGGGCAATGACTTTAGACGCACCAGACTTCCTGGTCACACACTTTGACACAAGTTCAGCTGTGCAATACAAGGCCAAGTACAGCACAACTCAGGTTGCACCATCACCTCCGAGGGTCACAGCCAATGAACAGGGCACCATACACAATGATCATGCAGCTGAGGTTCACACGAGCTAAATGCGACACACTCGACAATAGCTGGCCCCGCAGGGTCCCACACTGGTGATCCTGTTCAAACCAACAAGATATTTTGTTGTGCAGTGCTCCCCAAGAAGAAGAGCCACTCCCCTGAAATGCGGGCAGTCCTTGGCAAGCTCTGCACCAGGCAATTCCAGTCTCCAGACACAATACTTAGGCCATGCTAACGCCGTTGCTACCAGGTGAAGTCTAGAATACGAGGTAGGCGCAGCAGAGGCACTGCTCCCCAGATGTTACCGGTCGTCAATGTAAGTCCCTCCCAGGAGGTCTTTGATGTCTCTGAGACCTCATCCAAGAACAGGGGGCAAGCTAACGTGCCCTTGGAGAGTTACCCTTTGGGATGCAGTCAGCCCCAGGCCAGTCTCTGAGCAGGAAGTGGAGCGCAGATACCCTCCTTGGACAGTTATCCTCCTTGGAACAACAGATTTCTCAGGCAGTGTACCCTGCAGTCTAGCAGCACTGGTCCAGCATCGCAGGCGTTGAGTACAGCTAGTTATGCTTGATGGTTCCTTTGAAGTTGGAGGTGGTCAAAGGATTCTCCTTTGAACCGCAGATGTCTCCCCTGAATTTCCTCCCTGTCCGCCCTGAGGCTCTGGAATGTAGATCTTTATCTTTAATGGGGCCATGCCCTGTCTTTGAGAGGCCAAGTGCAACAAACCTCTCCCCATCTATCTATCCAGACCCCAAATGGCAGGGATCTGTCGTTCTGAATGCCTGTGTTTTCTAGCGGTCAATTGGGGAATGCACAGATATGCTCTACCCCCGTGAACCATACAATGAAGCCTAATTTACAGGACACCAGAACCATTTCAAGGAACCTAGAAATGCCCACTTCCTAGAAGTGGCATTTCTAGGGTATCGATGACAGAACCACCTTCACCATAAGAAGGGGTTTGTCATCTTGAGTCCAATAATACTAAACATTCTGAGGCTGCTCCTCTGCAATCCACCAGACTTAATAAGACTCATTCTCCCAATTTAACTTATTGGTAGAGCAGCGCTTATATGGAGTGGGAACACACATGGGTGTTCAGCACTTCCTGGGCACATATCCTATGGCACACACGCATGCCCACCGAACATGTGGAACACTTTTGTTAAAGTCACCCCAAAGGTGCAGGTGTGCTCATTGTGGCCTGTTCTGCCAGGCTCAGTTTGTATCTTAGATTACCGGTGAGCAAATGTGTATACTGTGGCAAGTAATGCCAGCTCCACTACCTAAATAGGAAAACCATTAGGGTGCAAGTTGCACAGCCAGGGGAGTGTTACTTCTCTTTTATGCATTTGTCACCCTGGTGCAAGTATGCACCTCAAGGCCAGCAGTGCCATGCTCCCCCATATATATGAGCTCCCACATGCACATGGGCACGGAGAGGTCCTCTGGGCCTCGTTCATTACATGATCTGGTGCACCTTGACAAGGGTGCCCCTATTGGCAAGCTGTGCCAGGCTCAACATATATGAAATCCCCCATCGTGTAAGTGTGCACCCACGGGCCTGGTATGCCAGGCTTAGTACCTTGAAGGCCCATTGGCCTCAGCGCACACCCTGGTCCCTGCCAGGGTGGGACTCACACACATTGGCCTAGGACATGGTTAACAGGGTCTCCTAGGGGGTGGCACACCGAGTTCATGTTCCTCTAGTAGCCAGGCCCATGCCCGCCCCAGGTATGTGGCATACCTGTTTCATAGGTCCCTTCTGGGTACAGCACCTCAGCCATGTCCCTACTTCCCCCGGCATGCCCACTTTCTCACTTCCAGACAGTGGGGAAGTGACCAGGGTCCTAAGGTCACACACAGAGAGTCAGCAAAGAGTGGGAGAAAAAAGCAAAACGTTTCAGGAAAATTCCCTCAGCAGTGCCATGTCCAACAAGAGAGAAAGTGCAAAGTGCGGAAACAGCATTTGTTATAATTGGCTTAAGCATTCCACATAGTATTCATTTTGAAGACCGAAGCGGATATGGAAAAGGCATATGCAAAGACCGGCCAAAGTTGTCCCAAGGTTGCTGCTGATGTATGATGTTTAGTGATGGTGCTGAAATGATGTCCTGCATAGCATTCCTCTTGAGGCCTCAGGCAAAAAGAAAGTAATAAGTGTGTTGAATCCCTGGGATGCCCCAAATATTTAATAGCATCTGTGAAATGAGGAGGACAGTTGTAAAGACCGAGTTCTGCAGCAAGGATCGTGTTTGGGGAGCCCAGTTTCACTGCAGCCATGTGGAAGAATTTAACTTTTTTGACATATAGGGGGTCATTATGACCCTGGGGTAGGTGTTAAGGTGGCAGTAGTACCGCCAACAGACTGGCGGTACATACTGCCACATTATGACATTGGTGGGTTGGCTGCAGCCAACCTGACAATCTACCATTCAAACCGCCAGGGTGGTATGAGCCGCTGGGCCGGGGATGTGAATCCACAGCCTGGCGGCCGACAGAGTACCGCCCCTGGCATTTGGAGCCAGGCTACTGCCATGTTTTCTGTGGCGTTAGCAACACCACGAAAACCATGGCGGTAGGCCCTACCGGTGACAGGGAACTCCTTCCCTGTCACCAGTAAGTGGCTCCCCCACCCCCCAACACTCACCTGACACCCCCACCCGACATCCAAACTCAGCCCCCACCCACCCCTCCATACACACACTAACCCCTCCACCCCGACATCAAAACTCAGCCCCCACCCACCCCTCCAAACACACACTAATCCCCCATCCCCTGACATCCAAACTCAGCCCACCACCCCCTCCGATCCTCACACTCACTGCCACTCCCCTAACATGCACACACCCGCAGACACGTACCATGCATACACCCAATCTCTCACACTGGCATACACGCATTCATACACACACTCACACATTCATGCCCACACTCAGACACACGCACACACAACAACCCCCCTCTCCTGTCGGAAGTCCAATTTACCTTGTCCGAGGAGGTCCTCCGGCAGGGAACGGGAAAGGGAGCTGCTACCACCACCAGCGCCTGCCAGGCCGTATCACAGGTCATGATACGGCTGGCAGCGTTCTACTGGCGTGGCGGTGCTGGTGGTAGCAGGGCCACCTTACCACCGTCCGCCAGTATGACCACTGCCAGATGTCTGCACTTATTGTGGCGGACTTCCAGCAGTGGTCATAATCTGGCGGACGGATGATAGACGCGGTGGCGGTATTTTGGCGGCCGTCACCACAGCGGTAGGTGTTTTTTACCGCCATTGTCAAAATGAGGCCCTTAGTGTGGTATTCTCCGGGTTCAGGCTAGTGATTACAGCCTGACGAGAGGTTCCCTCCCAAGTGAACAAAGTCTCTGCGAAGTCGATGTTTTCGTAACTGTAGCAAAGAAGGGCAGAGGCATAATAGATACATTCTGAGGGTGATTCATCAAGCAGCAATGGTGATTCACCCATTCTGTGGGAGATGTGCCATGCTTCAAAGGAGATGTGTCAGTTCTGCTGGATCCACAGATGGGCTGGCAGAACACCTTCAGGTCCACTACTAAGGGTCCAGGACTGGGGTGGCACATCTTGAGAGGGCAGGACTCACAGATGACATAGTCCAGGTGCTGAGTTCAAGGTTGATGGAAGCCTATTATGTCCCTGAGGCTTCCGATCATGAGGCCAGCCCTTGGAGTGTCAGGCATCCCCTTCCTCCCTGTTCTGGCCCCAGCTTGTCTGTGGTCACAAAAGACTAGTGACAAATTCTTTGTGAGAGTGCTCAGGCAGAGGCTTTGTGATGTGCAAGTGTGGTAGTTAATTGCTCCTCCCCCTCGTTAACTCAGAGTGGCCCATCCTGCCAACACCTATCTTCCATTTGTCTCACAGTCTGGGAGCATTACACAGAGGCCAGCCGACAACTACACCTATTCATGTGACCCAGGAACAGGCTGCAGGCACCAAATGGTTAGGACAAGAAAATGCCAACTTTCTAAAAATTGGCATTTTCAGAATTGTGACTAAAAATCCTACTTTACCATTAAAGAGGGCTTTTTAATTACAATTGTGTTGTGGCCTCTTGCTATCTTATGCATTCTCCCCACTATCTTAATGTTCCCTGCTGCTCAGCCAGTGAGTGAGGTCATTGTATGGTTGGGATGTTGACAGTGTTTGTGCTTGGATGAGTGGACAGTTGGAGGGAGAAGGGCTGAGCGGCAGGATGCTGCTCCTGGTGGGGCTTTATCTGTAACCTACAACTAAGCTAATAAACCTACTTCTTTTATAACCTACGAGTATCCATCATTAATTACAACACATTCTTTAGATGCCAAACTTAATTTGTCCACCTGCAACCAATTGGAAGTTATCACTTAAATGTAATAAGGTAACTCAATGTATTCTATAGGAGAGGTAGGCCAGGCACTGGTGAAGAACTAATTTAAGAGTTTTTCACAACCAGGAAATGAAAAACTTAAAGTACATGTCCTACCTTTTAAATAAACTGCTTCCTGCCCTCTTGGCAGTTTAGGGCCTACCCTAGGAGTGACTTATGTGTATTAAAAAGGAACGTTTGGGCCTGGCAAACGTTGTATTATGCCAGGTTGATATGGCAGTTTAAAAACTACACACACAAGCTGCAATGTCAGGCCTGAGACATGTTTAAGGGCTACTTACGTGGGTGGCACAATATGTGCTGCAGGGCCACCTGTAGCATTTAATGTTCAGGCCGTGGGTACATGTAGTACTACTTTACTAGGAACTTACAAGTAAATTAAATAGGCCAGTTGGATGTAAGCCAATTCTACCATGTTTAAGGAGCGCGCACAAGCACTTTCGTACTCGTTAGCAGTGTTAAGATGTGCAGAGGACTAAAACCAGCAAAAACGTAGTCAGGAAAAACAGGAGGGTTAAAGACAAAAAGTTGATGTTTCATGTTGGTATAAGAAATTAGTGGTTGGGGGAAAGTGGAAGCCCCACTTAGGCAACAACCACAATCTTTGTCAGGGTGAATCACAAAGGTATCTAAATTAACCTATGCTTAACCTTCTGATAGCTTGGCACAAAGCAATCAGGCTTAATTTACAGGCCACGGGTAAAGTATTACTCATCACACGAAACAGTGTGCCACTTGCGTGGGACCAGGTTAGCATAGCTGGAAAATTTTCCTTCTCAAAGCCTGGCACAAAGAGTTCCTTTCACAGTGGAGGAGGCTGCGAGGAGCAGGGAGAGCATTGCAGATTATAGGTGGTCATTACAACCCTGGCGGTCGGTGTTAAAGCGGCGGTAAGACCGCCAACAGGCCGGCGGTAAAACAAATGGAATTACGACCGTGGCGGAAACCGCCAACATAGACAGCCACTTTAACACTCCGACCGCCACGGCGGTACAAACAAACAGCGCAACGGTCACTGCCAACAGACAGGCGGAAGACAATGTACCGCCCACAGTATCACAACCTACCAATCCGCCACCTTTTCCGGGGCGGATTTACCGCGAACAAAAACAAGGCGGAAACAGGACTTCAAAGGGAAAACGCTCACCTCAACACACCCCACAAGGAACCAGGACACCATAGAACCAGAGCTTCACATTTTCCCAGCTTTCATCTTCTTGCTCCTCTACCAGGAGCACGAACGCCGGTGGCAAAAACCACGGTGAGTACTGCACCTACGACACAGGGGAGGGAAAAAACAGGTACACCCACACGCAACACGCCAACACCCCCACCCCCACCCTCACCCACGACAACACACACACTAATACATATTGATACATCACAGTTGCACCCCCCAATCCGCCCGGAAGAATACAAAGACAAAAGGAAATGAGTGTAACCATTGTAATCTAATAAAATCCAGTACGCAAAAATATATATACACTATTAACAAATATATACACCAAGAATAGAAGTCCAGGTATTGCTCCATTTAAGTCCATGGAACACTGGGCCCACACTGCATGGGCGAGGCCCACACAAGGTCCTGGGGAGTGCAAACCCACAGTCTCTCAAGTCTCTACAGTGGGTGGTTTGCCCACTGTTCAAACCTGGGGAGTGCAAAGCCACAGTCTCTCAAGTCTCTACAGTGGGTGGTTTGCCCACTGTTCAATCCTGGGGAGTGCAAAGCCATGGTCTCTCAAGTCTCTACAGTGGGTGGGTTGCCCACTGTTCAAACCTGGGGAGTGCAAAGCCACAGTCTCTCAAGTCTCTACAGCGGGTGGTTTGCCCACTGTTCACTCCTGGGGAGTGCAAAGCCACAGTCTCTCAAGTGGATAACAGTCTCCACTGGTTCTGGAGGGGGCTTTGTGCCCAGAGTGCTTCATCCTGCCAAGGACAGAGGTAGTGGATGTAAATCTCCACTGGTTCTGGAGGGGGCTTTGTGCCCAGAGTGCTTGATCCTGCCAAGGACAGAGGTAGTGGATGTAAATCTCCACTGGTTCTGGAGGGGGTTTTGTGCCCAGAGTGCTTCATCCTGCTTGTGGCGGACTCAATAGCGTCAGTGCTCTTGGCGCTCATGGGCCAGTGGTGCTTGTGGCGGCGGTGTCCATTGCAGCGGTGCTTGTGGCAGCGGTGTCCTTGGCAGCGGTGCTTGTGGCGGCAGTGTCCATTGCAGCGGTTCTTGTAGCGGCGGTGTCCTTGGCAGCGACTCAGCTGCTGGCGGTCCTGTCTGGGCCTGCGGGGCTGCTGCTGGCAGTCCTGTCTGGGCCTGCGGGGCTGCTGCTGGCGGTCCTGTCTGGGCCAGCAGGGCTGCTGCTGGGGATCCTGTCTGGGCCTGCAGGGCTGGTGCTGGCGGTCCTGTCTGGGCCAGCGGGCTGGTGCTGGCGGTCACATCCTGGCCAGCGGAGCTGGTGCTGGCGGTCGCCTCCTGGGCAGCGGGGCTGGTGCTGGCGGTCGCCTCCTGGGCACCGGGGCTGATGGCGGTCGCCTCCTGGGCAGCGGGGCTGGGGCTGGTGGTTGCCTCCTGGGCAGCGGGGCTGAAGGCGGTCGCCTCCTGGGCAGCGGGGCTGAAGGCGTTCACCTCCTGGGCAGCGGGGCTGATGGCGGTCGCCTCCTGGGCAGCGGGGCTGATGGCGGTCGCCTCCTGGGCAGCGGGGCTGATGGCGGTCGCCTCCTGGGCAGCGGGGCTGATGGCAGTCTTCTCCTCCGTGCCGATCTTCTCATACTTGCCGGGTTTCTTGTGCCCCTTCCCCACCTTGGAAGGAGTCGCAGCTGACTCCACACTCCCACCTGTCGCCCCTGGGAGCGGCTTTGGTGGCTGGTGTCTTCCCCCTCTCCCGCCGGGCACTGGCCAACTTTTGATGCTTGACAGGTGGGGGACTGTCGGTGCTGTGGTTCCTTGCCACACTGGCTGCCCTGCTGCCTGGTGCACTCCAGAATCCGGTGACTACTGGCACCACTGATCCCGCCGATGTCGTGGCTGAGGTGCTAGGTTAGGACCTGGAGAGCCGGGCCCTAGGAGACTGACGGGGTGGGGGGGGTGAGGGAAAGAGGTCAAGGGTGGACAGGAAAAGTTTCTTGGGAACACTGGGACGGGTAGCTGGAGGGGGTTTGGGAGTGGAGGAAGAGGTTGTGGTTGTAGGAGGTGTACGTTTGGTAACTTTGGGTGAAGGTGCATGTGCCGGAGGCTGTCGTGAGGTGGATGGCTGTTGGGTGGGTGTGTGCCTGCGTTTGTGTACCTTAGGAGGTGGCGTCACAGACACACTGGGAGAGGACACAGGGGATGTGTGAATTGTAGTGGGGGTGGTGACTGAACGTGAGCGGGGTGATGGAAGTAGTGGCTGTAGATGTAGTGCATGCAGGTGTGAGTGGAGACGAGACTGGGAGGGAGGAGGGAGACGAGGAGGAGGGGGACACAGTGGAGGCAGTGGATGCTGCTATGTCTGCATGTGTGTGATGTTTGCGTGAGTGCCTGTGGGATGTGTGGTGCTTATGTTTGCCTGAGTTTCCTTTGTGTGTTGGGGTGTGTGCATGCTGGTCTGATGGTGTGCTTGGGGTAGGCTGAGGTACAGGGGTGTGGGTCTGGGTAGAGGAAGTTGGAGGGGGGAGGCTAGAGACAGGGACAATGGCTGCCATCAGTGCTGAGGCCAGAGTCTGAAAAGCTTGCTGAAGGGCTGCCTGACCAGAATGAATGCCCTCCAGGAATGCATTTGTGTGTTGCAACTCCCTTTCTACACCCTGGATGGCATTCAAAATGGTAGACTGCCCAACAGTGAGGGACCTGAGGAGGCCAATGGCCTCCTCACTGAGGGCAGCAGGGGTGACTGGAGCATGGCCTGAGGTGCCTGGGGCGAAGGTGATGCCCACCCTCCTGGGTGAGCGGGCACGGCGCAAAGGCTGAGGGGCTGCTGGGAGGGCGGTGCTGGAAGGGGGGGTGGCGGCTGTACCTGTAAATGAGGGGGGCACAGATGGGCCCGCCACCACAAGGGAGCTCCCATAAGAGGACGAGTCCGTATCACTGGTCTCAGCTCCTGTCCCCGCCGTGGAGCTCCCCTCGCCCTCCGTCCCACTGGTGAAATCCGACTCCGTAGTGTCGCCCTCCAGGGCCATGTGGGATGCAGCTCCCTCCTGCTCCGGTGCCACTGCTCCTCCGCCTGATGATGCTAATGCACACAAGAACAGGGAGTACACAAAAAGGGGGACGACGACAGAAGAAAGACATGTTGAGTGCATCCATTACCGCTACCGTTGGCGGACACGACAGACACAGTAGCCCCCTGCACTACGCCGTGCACTTGGGGTCCACTATTCAATCCCTGGGACATGGCCTACAAGGCTATGGCCGGCATCTGCACACATGGGTGTCACAGGAGCCTGACTAGGTGTAGTTGGCACTGTACCCAGGTGAGGTGGGGTGCCACAGGGCCTGCCTGAAAAAGGAGACCTAACTAGCACACTCGCCCTGGCCTAGGGGAACCCACAGCCCCTTGTTGCTGCTGTGATGCCCTCAAGCGCCCATCCAACTCCGGGTACGCCACCGCCAGGATCCTGGACATCAGGGGGGTCATGGTGCGACGGGCACCCCTCCTACGTTGGGAGGCCACCCCCAGCTGGGCCTCCGCTGTCTTCTTGCTCCAGCGGCGAATGTCCTCCCATCACTTACGGCAGTGGGTGCTCCGTCTGTGATAGACCCCCAGGGTCCGGACGTCCTTGGCGATGGCACGCCAAATATCCTTCTTCTGGTGGGCGCTGACCTACAGGAATTGTACAGGGGAAAAAGAGAAGTTATTTCCAACTGCACCGTCACAGTCATTGGCCCGCATCCCTACCCTTGCCATGTGGCACATGCACTCACCGTCGTTTCATGCACGCCTCATTCTCCCCCCCCCCTATCTTTCATCCACCCCACTCCACACAGGCATAGCCCATACATCATGCTCCCAGTGTACTTACCTGTTTGTCTGGAGTACAAATTGAAAGAGAGACAGGGACCAGGGCACTCAAATGTCTTTATAATGAAAATGCTGTCCAAAAACAGTAGAGTTGCAAAAGGTGTTTAATCCAAGATCAGAAAACAGCCAACACGTGTTTCGTCCTAGCGGACTTTTTCAAGGCTCATAAATTTAAGCTTGGATGAAGAGTAGTCCTACTAGGGCTGTTGTAGCCCCTAAAGTATAACATTGGCTCCACTATTTAAGAAAGGTATTGCCATAAATTCTGGCAAGTATTCCTGTCTTTGACACAATGCGGATTGCCGAGTTAGTGGATATCTTGCATCTGGTGTATCCGTAGTTGCATGTAAAAAATGGGGTCCCAATAGGCCCAAACTTTCTTTTACGAGTCACTGTACGGTAGATCGAGTGTGCAAAAGTACAAGTACAATCCGCATTGTGTCAAAGACAGGAATACTTGCCAGAATTTATGGCAATACCTTTCTTAAATATTGGAGCCAATGTTATACTTTAGGGGCTACAACAGCCCTAGTAGGACTACTCTTCATCCAAGCTTAAATTTATGAGCCTTGAAAAAGTCCGCTAGGACGAAACACGTGTTGGCTGTTTTCTGATCTTGGATTAAACACCTTCAACTCTACTGTTTTTGGACAGCATTTTCATTATAAAGACATTTGAGTGCCCTGGTCCCTGTCTCTCTTTCAATTTGTATTTCACAGCACAGTACATAGGTGGTCCTTTTCGGGGTTCCATTTGTGAAATCTGTGCATCTTCAAAACCCTTGGTGGTTGGGTTTTTCTGACCAGGCTGGCACCGTGCTTAAATACATGCTACGCGACTTTAAATTTGATTGGCAACAGATGTGCGACAATAGCATTAACCACCTCCTCTATATGAATGTGTACTAAATACTGTTTGTCTGGAGGACCGTAGAGTAGCGTGTACTGGGGGAGGACCCCATCCACGAGTTTCTCAAACTCCTCCGATGTGAAGGCAGGGGCCCTTTCCCCAGACGCACGTGCCATTGTCTCTTCCAGACTGAGGTCACAGCAGCACTTGCAGTGTAGGTCCTCTCCTTTCGAAGATCAGGTATCAAGTGATTGAACAGATAGAAAATGGCGGTCACGTCCGCGGCGGTGCGTACCGTCACCCCCGGCGTACAACGTCATTGGCTCCTGGGACCCATAGGGTCCAATGTTAACCAATGCAGAATTGCGCCACGGTCTTCGACCGCCTACCGACGGTGTACAACGCCAGCGCAGTTACCTCATATCCCATTGTCCCACTTTACAGGTCAGGCAGTCGCCATTTCAGGGGCCCACATGGCTCTATTTTTAACTGCGTCACACATAACTAGGCCTTGCCTCAACACTCATATGCTTATTTCGGATTATGAATCATGTTCTGTGTAAGCTGTGTGTACGTACCTCTGAGTTGGTTGACTCTGTGCTCGCTGTTGTCCTTCATAGGCACCGTCTGCTGGGACATGTGAGGAGATGGCGGCATCCTCCGGTGTACAGACCGCTGGTGGACCTGTCGACAATGGAGGGAAGACATGTAATCATCACATACAGGCTAGATCGTGCCTCAATCCTGGAACTGTGTGCCCAGTTGGGGCCAGACCTGATGTCAGCTATCTGCCATCCCACAGGAATCCCCCCTCAAGTGCAGGTGCTGTCAGTACTCCATTTCCTTGCAAGTGGGTCATTTCAAACAACAGTGGCCATAGCATCAGGGATGTCCCAGCCTATGTTTTCCAACGTGTTGTCCAGAGTGTTGTCTACCCTGCTGAAACACATGCGGAGCTACATCGTTTTCCCTCAGGTGGAGGATTTGCCTACAGTGAAAGGTGACTTCTATGCCCTGGGACATATATCCAACATCATAGGTGCCACTGATGGGACACATGTGGCCTTGGTCCCCCCGCAGGAGTGAACAGGTGTACAGAAACCGGAAGAGTTATCATTCAATGAATGTGCAGATAGTGTGTTTGGCAGACGAGTACATCTCCCATGTGAATGCCAAATTCCCTGGCTCAGTGCATGACGCTTACATCCTGCGGAATAGCAGCATCCCTTATGTGATGGGGCAACTCCAGAGGCACCGGGTGTGGCTATTAGGTGAGCACCTGGAACCAAATCAGTGGGAATAGTCGCCTGGGTCGGGGGATATCCCTACAGGTTAGTGTGTGTCTAACAGTTGTCCCTCGCCTTTTTCAGGTGACTCTGGTTACCCCAACCTGTCAAGGCTACTGACCCCAGTGAGGAATCCCAGGACAAGGGCAGAGGAACGCTACAATGAGGCCCATGGGCGAACTAGGAGGATTATAGAGCGGACCTTCGGCCTCCTGAAGGCCAGGTTCAGGTGCCTCCATATGACAGGTGGTTCCCTATTCTACTCACCAAAGAAGGTGTGCCAGATCATCGTTGCCTGCTGTATGCTTCACAACTTAGCTTTGCGACGACAGGTGCCTTTTCTGCAGGAGGATGGTCCAGATGGAGGTGCTGTGGCAGCTGTGGAGCCTGTGGACAGTGAAGACGAGGAAGCAGAAGAAGAGGACATCGACAACAGGAACTCTGTTATCCTGCAATACTTCCAGTGAGACACAGGTAAGAAGACAAACCTGCCTACTACATGTAATGTGACACTACTACCTCTCTACTGTCTGTCCTTTTCACCCAGTGTATGGTCACTGAGTTTTCACTTTCCCTTACGATTTCACAGATGTGGGTCCCACTGTGTGACATCTGCTTTGTTTCCTCATGGACTAGAGCTGTGTGACATAGGTATGTTGACATTACAATTGTAAGAGCATTTTGTCACTGTAATTGCTAATACACTATTTCAAAATCACAGACAGACTCCAGATTGTTTTGTGCCTTAAGGGTGTTTATTTAAGTGCTCAATATTGGAGGGTACTGTAAAATGGGGAGGGGTGATGGTGGAGGAATGTCCATGGCAGAGTCCAGTCTATCAGTCTCACAGGTGCATTGTCCAAAGGGGCATAGGAAGTGGAGCTCGGGCAGTTTGAGGATGGACAGGGTGACAAGGTGGGACAAAAGGATGACATTCAGGGTGGTCTCATTTCTTGGCGGGGGTCTTGGCATCGTTCTCTGTCTTTGTCCTGGATCTCAGGGACCGTTTGCAGGGTGGTTCTCCATCTGCAGGGGGTGGGGTGCTGGTGTGGTGGTCCTGTGGCGGTGCCTCCTGTCCACTAGCGCCGGCGGAGGTGGTGGGCAGTTCATCATCCAGGCTAGTGTCAGGGGCCCCTTGTTGTGCCACAGTGTCCCTCCTGGTGGTGAGGACTTCCTTCAGCACCCCTACGATGGTGCCCAGGGTGGAATTGATGGATCTGAGTTCCTCCCTGAAGCCCAAATACTGTTCCTCCTGCAGCCGCTGGGTCTCCTGAAACCTGGCCAGTACCGTTGCCATAGTCTCCTGGGAATGATGGGACGCTCCCATGATGTTGGAGAGGGCCTCGTGGAGAGTGGGTTCCCTGGGCCTGTCCCCCCCCCTGTCGCACAGCAGCCCTCCCAGTTCCCCCTGTGTTACTGGGCCACTGTCCCCTGAATGGTGTGCCCACTGCCACTGCCCCCAGATCCCTGTTGTTGTTGGGGTGGTGGGTTAGCCTGGGTTCCCTGTAGTGGTGGACACACTGCTACTTGACGTGTCCTGGGGACAGAGGTATGGGCCCGCTGGGTGGGTGCTGTGCTGGTGTTTCCAGAGGGGGGAAGCTCTGTGGTGGCCTGTGACTGTGTGAGGGGAACCGACTGTCCCGAGGTCCCAGATGGGCCAGGCTGGTCATCTAGATCCAGTTGGACAGAGCTGCTGTCATCACTGTGGGCCTCTTCTGTTGGTGGTGTGGACATGTGTGGACCCTCCTGTGCGGTGACTTTGGGTAGGGGTCCTGCAGGGGTGTAAAAGCATGATTATTGCATCTGTGTGTACCATGGTGTGCAATGGGTGGGTGACCGTGTACCCCAGTGCTTGCATTCCTGTGTGGGACCTTGTGTGATGATGGTTTAGGGGGGTGTATGGGTATGTCCCGTGGCCATGCATTGGTGATGGGTGTCCATGCTTTGGTGTTGCATGCAGGGCTTGGTGTTGGGATGTGTGGTTTGTGATAGTGGGACATGTGTGAGGAGTTGGAGTGATGGGGGTGAGGGCGAGGGTGGGGGTATGTGATGGCGTGCAGGTAGGGTGGGGGTTGTAATGGTTAAGGTTTGACTTATCAGAGTCCATTCCTCCAGCTACTCCTTCGAGGCCCTCAGGATGCAGAATCGCCAAGACTTGCTCCTCCCATGTTGTTAGTTGTGGGGGAGGAGGCGGGGATCTGTACCGCAAGGTGGTGTCTGGATACCACGGAACGCACCTTCCCCGTAGGTCGTTCCACCTCTTCCTGATGTCATCCCTATTTCTTGGGTGCTGTCCCACTGCTTTGATCCATGTCCACTATTCTGCGCCATAGCTCCATCTTCCTAGCTATGGAGGTGTGCTGCACCTGTGATCCGAATAGCTGTGGCTCTACCCGGATGATTTCCCCCACCATGACCCTGAGCTCCTCCTCAGAGAACCTGGGGTGTCTTTGCCGTGCCATGGGGTGGTGTGGGTGATGTGTGGGGTGGTGTGTGTTGTGATATGTGGGGTGATATTTAGTGGTGTGTTGTGTGGGGTGGATGGATGTTATGTGGGTGATGGTGTTCTGTGCCTATGGATGCCTGGTTATAGATTGTGGTATCTCTCGCTGGCTTTCTATCGCAATTGTGGTCGGAAGGGTTTGTGGGTGATGTGGGTGTGTGTTTTATATTGGATTGGGTGTGTGGGAGTGGTGTGTGTATGTGTATCAGGCGTGTGTATTTCGAATTGTCCAATGTGGCTGTGTTTTGTAAATGTGTGTGTATTTTGAGCGCAGCGGTGTGTACTGCCAATGGAATACCGCGGTTGAAAGACCGCTGCATGGATTCGTGGGTCGTGATAGTGTGGGCGTATTTCTGTTGGTGTGACGGTGGAGGTTTTGTTTTCGCCAGTTTATCACTGACCTTTGGTGTGGCAGACTTGTGTGGGTGTCTGAATTTTGGCGGATTCCGAGCTGTGGGTCATAATAGCTGTGGCGGATTTCCACTGCGGTGTTGGGGGTCTTCTGCACGGCGGTAAGCGGCTTTTACCGCCAATGTTGTAATGACCCCCATAATCTCTGTAGCACAAAGAGCAGGCCTGGCATCGAGGACTTTCAACACTGTAGCACAAAGAGCCGATTGGGCATTGCAGACGGGCGTTGTTGAAGCTTCATATTAGCAGTCACTGCAGGCTATCGGCTGTAGCGGAAAGTGCAGAAAATAGTTCCTAGCTCTATTGGATCAAAAGTTACTAAAAAAATGCAAACGTGTCACAAATGTGGCTGTGCAGTGACAGGCCTTTTACAATGGTTGAATTGTCACCTTTTCTTTGCTGATTGGTAGATTTGGGTGATAAACTGGTACTAATGATGTGAAACCTTTCCCCAAACAGTATTAATGTGTGTTAATATGACAAAGAGTGAAATACAATTGCAACAGAATGTAATAGATTATGCTACATAATTTGCTTTTTCTTGTTGCATTATTCAGTCAGCTCTGCCACATAATTTGGTACTCTGTTGCAGCATAATCCCAGTGGCTTTATCTATACTTCCTTACCCTAAAGTACTAGGAACAAGATGAAATTAAGGTCGGAGTTTGCTTAGTGGGTTTAAAATTGGTTACCAAATTCTAAGTTGGAAACAGCATGTTTTGGGATTCTCTTCCAAAATGTGGGGGGTGCAGTGGACTAGTCCAACTCTCTCTGACGTTTTACAAGATGGAAAACAATTACATTTCTAGAGCAGTCCAACCACTTTTAGTGCCTAGGTTTTCAGTACATGTGACCAATTGAATCAAACAAACAATAACTCATAAAGCAGCTGCATAGTTTGTATTACGACTGTTAATATTTTTTGCAGCCATTTTTATATATTTGTTGTGTTTTCACAGTCTCATAAACAGAAAAAATGACATGACAATTTTCCTAATTCTCAATATCAGTTGACTGTTCAGCTGCCACTAAATGAATGTATTCCTTGATTTACCACAAGGATGCTGTAATTTCAGATTAAATTAAACATATGCTCCTCCTACCACCTAATTCACTACAGGACTTGTAGGGGTGCTCTGGTCCTTCAGCCCTAATATGATGCTGCTCATGTCTCTGGCGACTGCATATAAATACTAATATGAATCAAATTACCACGTTTGGGAGAGATTCACAAATAATTGCACTGGAAGAACATAGGTCATGTCTGGAGCATTTTGGGATAATGACTTGCGCAGGGGCAACTCAGCAGATGTCTGGTTTTCAACTAGACCGGATCACACACACTTGAGAAGTGTGGGGGATTGACTGTTGGTGGTGTACATGTTGTGCGCTGGCCTATGTGTGTGCCAATGGTGATGGAATTGGGTATGGTGGGCCATTTGTGTGACAGGCTGGACTGCTTGTTTAATGGAGTTCTCCTGTTTGTATTACCTCTGCAGGTCAGTGCCCATCAAAAGAAGGCATTATGGCGTGTCATCACCAAGGACGTGCGGACCCTGGGTGTCTATGGCAGCTGGAGCACCCACTGCTGGAAACGGTGGGAGGACCTGAGACGCTGGACACGGAAGACCGTGGAGGCCCAGCTGGGGATGGCCTCCCAACGAGGAAGGGGTGCCTGTCAGACCCTGACACCCCTGATGGCCCGCATAATGGCAGTGGCCTACCGTGAGCTGGATGGGCACTTGAAGGCATCACAGCAGCCACAAGGGGGTGAGTACAGTGGGTTTCCCACTTGAGAGAGTGTTGCCCCCTCCAGAACCAATGGAGAAGTTCCCGTATTCGGCTGAGGTGCCCTCCCCACCCCATCCCCCTGAGGTGCCCTCTCACTTGCAGACTGATGCCCCTGCAGTGTTCTCTCCGGATGTGTCAGGATACAAGTTGGGCCTTGGACTGTGGCCTTGTGTGCCCTTATGACTCTAGACTGGGCATTGGCCCTTTATGAACATTTGTATATATTTGGTTTGTGTGGTGTGTTTTGCTCTGCTAATACATTGACAGTACTTCAACAATCTGGTCTGTGTTTTATTATGCTGTGTGTTGTGTGCCATTGCTTTACGTGTGCAGCTGGTTGTGTGTATGGTGTGTGTGTTGTGCGTGTGTGTGGCACTCTCGTTTTCCTCCCTCCCTTGTGTGTTAGGCGGCTGTACTTACCGTCGTCGTCTTCGTTGGCGTTGGTGTTCCAGGTGGAGCATAAGGTAGAAGATCATCGGGAAGACTTGCAGTTCGGGTTCCATGGCGGCGTTGTTCTTCACTGTCTCTCCAATGGTGAGTCCTTTCACTTCTGAGCTCTGTTTCCGCCAGGCTTTTGTTGGCGTTGCTTCCGCCCCGGAAAAGGTGGCGGTTTCCGGTGTCTCAATATGGTGGGCGGTTCTTTGTCTTTCACCTGGCTGTTGGCAGCTACCGCCGTGGAGAGTGTTGTTTCCGCCCTGGCGGTTGGTGTGGTACATTGGCTGTCTATGGGAGTTATCACCGCCATGGTCATAATTTGGCGGTACTTACCGCTAGCCTGTTGGCGGTATTACCACTACTTTATCACTCACCGCCAGGGTCGTAATGAGGGCCTAAGTCTTCCCTATCTGAATTAGCCAAAGCAGGTGGGCTTTGTGACAGTTAGGTAAGGACAAGATAATATACTGGAAATTGGCAATTTAGAGAAAGTGCAGATGAAGAAATTCCCAACTCTCTTAGTGGTCACAGAGCTGTAAAAGTGTTTTACAGGGTTAGCTGGGAATTCTTTTTGGCAACCCTTAATCAACTTCAGTTAAGCTCACAAATGGAAGGCTTCATACGTTCCATCAGACAGATTTGACCTCAAACCAGATATTAATGAGTCCCCCCGGGCCATCAAGATCCTATCCTTGTTCTTGGGTAGACAGGAAAATCACATTCCTTGCGCTATAAGGAAAGATGTTCAAGGATTTTTTGCAGAGTGATAGCAGAAAGGGAGTGGGGATCACTGGAAAGACATCTGCAAATGCTTTAGAAACAGTGCACTTAGGGAAGCAGCCCACAAGCTAATGTTTCACTAGTAAGTCTCACACTGCACCACCTTAGATATTCCCTGTGCTAAAGAGAAATGCTAGCACTGCAGTTGGTTCACAGGCATTACCATGCACGTTAGAGGCCATAATATTCATAGGTCTCACAGACTCACACAACAGGACAGTAATATTGTTATAATTATCTTATATTTTCTCTTTTAGGTATTCCCCCTTTTGAATCATAAATGCTAATTTTTGTAGCTTTCATATATCAATGCACACTTATTAATTTTGTCATTAATTGCAATGTGATAATTCAGCTTACTTGAATATATATTCATGGTTTTCTGTACTGTTTTTTAATTGTCTTTCCAATGATTGTTTATGAATAATGAACAAGGCTTCATAGAAATTGATATCTTGACTTCTCACGTGTTGCTTTCAAACAATGAGCGAGGTTTCACAGAATGTTAATAAATGATTGTTATTAGTAATTGTTTACTTTGAAAGTGTTTAGTAATGTTCAGACAGAATATATACACTAGAACAGAGCGTTAAGAGCATGAGGGGAACCTTAGCACCGGGGATGTGAGACCGAGGGTCATCCAGAGCCGTAATCACGTTGCCTTGCTGAAGGTTACAAAGAAAGCGCATCCTGCCTTTACCTGGCTTATCAGCTGACTTGCAGACGTAGACGTAGATGGAGAGAGTAGCAGCTGTTTCTTTGCTGTTCTATTGCTCTGAAAAGGTATACAGGTGTGAACCATCTAAGAAACTCAAAATAGGCCTCTTTTGGTGCTAAGCCGTGGCAGAAGAGGGGTTGGGGAAACTAAATGTAAAGAAGCTATATGGTGGTGTCCCAAGGTTACATATTTTCTGTTACTCTGCCTCCGGACAATTATCATTGCCATTATCTAGTTTATTTTTATAATAGCTGCTAATAATACTGTGTGCACTAGGATAGGATGTTGATTTTAATAACTCTTGAAAATATGTCCCTGGTTTCCTGCTATGCCAATTCGTGATGAAAGAGGCTTTAAGGTTCCACTAATTATCCCTGTGAAATCTCACAGGACTGATCATTAAATAGAGCACACCTCACTCAAGTTGTGCTCAGTGGCTTTTGGCATGGTTGCAGTCCACTAGGTTTTTTGTGTCAGGTTGTTATATTGACCTAGTCCTTAGTGCCAGAGGGTCTAGAAAACCAATTTTCCAGGTTTGTTCTGGAGAGAAGTCCAGAAAAATGTATCACCATTACAGTTAGCATGCTGCTCCCAGTGCAGCTGCAAATATGTGATTGCCCTGGGGCAGCACATTACTGGTGGATTGCCTAGCTGTTTGAACCAGTTGGTCTGCCTTTTACTGTGCAGGCGGCAACCGGGCTGCAATTTAAAGGATCCGTTTGTAAACAGGAGCAGTGAAGGGCACCTCTTTGCATCTGGGCCTTTGTCTGTAATACAGTGAGGTTTCATAGGCAAAGTGTTTCCTCATTTGCATGTCAAAGCCCACTGCCATCAATTGCAGAAATGAATAATATCTGAGCAAGTGTTTAACCTCAATAGTATCTGTTTACTACCTGACTGTAATAACCAACATCTGAAAAGTGATCAGTTGACCTTTGCAAAGTCTGCCACTGTGCTGCAACATAAGAGTAGAGTTCCTTTAGCAAGTTTGCATTATTTTGAGGTAGACACATTTTGTTTATTAAATCCACAAATTATCCAACAGACGGTTAAGTGAATTCTTAATTTGCCACACAATCATATTTTCTCACTGGCCCTGTCTAAAACAATTAGTTATTATTAAGCTCGCACTTATACTTTAATTCTTTATTTAACTTAGGGGTTTTATAAACTGAAGTGGACCTCCTTACTGTTATTTCAGAATGCTGATGTCATTAACTAGTAAGATACCTCAGTGTGCTAGGCACTTGCTGCTGCAACCTTCAAGCAACATAGTGGTCACTGGTTTGAATCCTTACAATGCTTACTCAGAACAGATTAAATCCTTTTAACTACTTCCATTTATATCCATCTAGAAAACATATCTACAAGAACTATCAAGTATTTGCATGTATCATCCTTCTATGTAATGGGACCCATTATATCCAGAACAACTTCCTTCCACGGTACATCTGGACACCCTAATGACGACACAGGTGGATTTAATGTTTTCTTAGCTCTAATTACTCATCTCACAATCCACACAGTTACGTACAAATCTCTCAACATCTTAATCAACTTTAGGCCACCAATACAAATTCCTTATTCCTTTCTTTGTATGGGTTTTTCCTGAATATCATTCATGGCTAATAGCTCTCAAATCTTGCCTAACACCACAAGGAGGAATAACTTTCCCACTTCTGCATACAAAAGTTTCCTCAACACCCAGTTTATTCCTCACTTCCCAATATGCTTTCAATTCCTCCTTCATTTTTGATTTCCCACATTCTTCCCATACGTTCACAATCTTGTTTCTTACTTCTTTCAACACTACATCTTTCTCATACTCTTCCATCCATACATCTTTTTGTAAACTTGTTCCAACCCCATCTGTGAAAATTCCAGCTACACACCACTCATTCCAGGGATCCTGATCTAATTGTTTTAGAGGTAATGACATTCTACTAAGAAAATCCGCAGTCACATTTTTTTTTCCTCATACGTTTCGTACTTCATAAAGGAAATCTTGCACTCACATAGACAACCTTGCAATTCTTGCAGAAGCTCTACACAAACCCTCCGTCGTTAAAAGGTTAGTAAGCGGTTTATGATCAGATCTTACAGTGCATTTCCTGCTCCAAACAAAAGTGTGAAAATGTTCCAGCGCCCACACACATGCTAATGTCTCTCTCACTATAACAGAATACCTCTCCTCACTAGGTGATTGTGACCGAGAAGCGAATGCAACAACATACTCCTTTCCATCTTTATTCTTTTGCGTTAAAACTCCACCCAGTCCCTTACTGCTTGCATCACTGGTGACAATTGCTTGTGCCTCCGGGTTAAAACCCTGCAAAAGTGGAGCTTTTATAATCGCCTCCTTTATTCCTTCAAAACTTTTTTGACAATTATCACTCCGTCCAAACTTTGCTTTGTTCTTCAATAACAACCTCATTTCATGCATTTTGTGAGAAAACATTTCTACAAATTTCAGGTAAAACTCTGCTAAGCCTAAAAAAGATCTTAAATCATCCTTCGATTTAGGAGAGGGTGCATTTACAATGGCTTCAATTAATTTCTTTTTAGGTAGAACCCCTCTGTGGTTAATTTCATGACCTAAATATGTAACACTCTTCTGAGCAAACTTACACTTATTACTTTCTGCTGTTATACCAATTTCTTCCAAAATGGATACAACTTTCCTTAAAACCTCATCATGTTTTTTTCTATGTTTTCCCATTACTAAGATGTCAGCCTGAAAGAAAGTTACTTCAGGTATATGCCCAAATAGTTGTGTCATCAGTCCCTGGATACTGCTGCCGCTAAACCAAACGGCATGCTCTTGAATTGGAAATATCCAAAAGGTGTACAAAAGGTTGTAAGATGTCTACTTGGTGGTCAGCTACAGACAAGTCATGTGTAGAACCACCTGGCTTGCCTAGTTAACTATAGCATTTCATCGATCCTAGGTAATGGAAGATGATCTACAATGATGTTGTTGTTTAACTGCCTCAAATCCACACATAAACCTTTCCATTCGATTTCCGTGCTGCCACCATAGGTGAAACCCATTCAGACGCTTCCACAGGTTCAATTACATCAAGTTTAAGCAACTTCTCTAATTCTTTTTTTTACTTCCTCTCTTATTATCAAATGAATATTCCTAGCCTTATGAATTTCTGGTGTGGCTCCTTCCTTCAGCTGAATGCTATGAGTGAAACCTTTGAGTCTCCCAATACCTTCTTTAAAAACGTTAGGAAACTCTTGGAAAACCCACACTTGACTAGCTTCTTCTTCGCACATAACTAAGACTTGTTCTGTGTTATTTGGGTCTAAAATTATATTCAACAACTTTTGATACTTCCAACCTAAAACAGAAGGTCCATTTTTGGCCACATGCAGTTTACCTACTGCAACTCTGTCCTTGAATTTAAAAACTAGTTCTCTGAACCCTAGTATATCTATTCTATACCTAGTATAACTTTCTGGGGAAATATCTGGGAATTCTAGATACTCTCCTAACTTGTTAATGAACAAATTGTGCCATATATTCTCTGATGGTGTATGGACAACCTGAATAAAGCAGCAACTTGTACAGATACTCCTCCAAATGATACCCAACACAATGGCTTAGTACCTTTTTCCCCAGCTATAGTCAACAGTACTTTACTACTTCTTTTGTATTTGGCCATTTCATCATCTTCCTCACTCTCTCCTGACAACTCCTCTTCATCACTTTCCTTAACATGCAACCTTCTTATCACCACTCTTCTTTAACTTCTGTTTAAATACTCTGGCAAAGTGTCCAGTTAAGCCACACTCAATACACTTTCCATTTCTCGCTGGGCATTTTTCAAATCTCCCCAAATGAAACGTGCTACCACATTGATAACAACTTCCGTTAAAGGTATTAAGGCCCATATTTATACCTTTTTAGTGCCGCATTTGCGCCGCTTTTTGACGCAAAAGAGGCACAAACTTACAATTTACAATTGTATTTTGTAAGTTTGCGCCGCTTTTGCATAAAATAATTACGCAAATGCGGCGCTAAAAAAAGTATAAATATGGGCCTAAAACTTTTAACTTGACTTGTGTTGTCTCCCTTTTCTTTAACATCAACATCACGTCCTCCAGTAGGCTTATAATTTTGTCTTCCGGCCGAAACCTAGTTTACCATTTCTAAAAAAAAATCTCTTGTGCTAAAGTGGCTTTAGCGCAACAATCCCACAATTCTGCTTTTTTACCATTGCAATAATGACATTAAGATTTGCTTACCCTTGTACCCATAACCTTTCTTGTATAGCTTTGTTTTCAGTATACATAATATCTGGTCCCGTACTAATTCATCATTCAAATTTCCAAATCTACATGATCTTGCTAACTTCTTTAAAGAGAAAACATAGACCCTCATTATGACATTGGCAGTATTTTCCAATTACTGCCGTGATGACGGCTGCCAACATACCGCCGCGGAGATGAAAATCCGTCCGCCAGATTATGACATACACACACATAACTGACAGAAACCAGCCACAACCACAAATCCGCCAGACCCAATGAACGAGGTAAGCTGTTGGAACTAGCACCCTTAATGTTATGCCAGCAAAACAACGCCCTCCAAATAATGACCCACGAATCACAACAGCAGACATTCAGTGGCGGTAAACTATCGGCAGTGCAGACTGCCACAGCGGAAATGGCCACCCAAAAACAAAACAAGACAACATAGGCCAGTCCAAAAACCCACACCTGACACAAATATACACACCCCACACACCCACCAACAGCACTATAAAACACCCCCCCACATCACCCACAATCTTTTGCAAACAAGAGAAGACGGCTGCACCTTGCCAGGCCAATCCCAGAGATAACTGCACACACACACCACAACTACCCATTCATCCGTCACGCACCACACACCACACACCCCACCACATCACTCAACACCCTCTATACAACACACACACCACACAATATCCATGTCCCCACAAAGACACCCCTGTTTCACTGATGAGGAGTTGCAGGCGATGGTGGATGAAATAGTCAGGGTAGAGCCACAGCTGTTTGGAGCACAGGTACAGCAGATCTCCATTGCCAGGAAGATGGAGCTATGGTGAAGGGTCATGGACAGGGTGAACGCCGTGGGAACAAACCCACACACAAGGGACGACATAAGGAAGAGGTGGAAAGACTTACAGGGGAAGGTGCATTCCATTGTAGCAAGGCACCAGCTCGCCATCAGGAGGACTGGCGGTGGATCCCCACCTCCTTCCCTACAGTTGACAGCATGGGAAGAGAATGTCTTTACAATGCTGCATCCTGAGGGCCTCACTAGAGAATCCGGAGGACTGGACACTGGTGAGTCACCATTACCAACCTACCACCCCCCATACCTGCATGCCATGTCACACCATTACCCTGACTCCCTTCACCCCACTCCATCCCACACAGTGCACCATCCCAATTACCACACCTAAATGTCTACCCCTGCATGCCATACCCACTGCAAGCACACCCCTCCCAGCTCTGCATGCACAACAAGCAGCAAGGCATGGACAGCATGTATTAATACCAATCCCACAATCCATCACCATACACTACCACAGGTGGGAGGACAACACCAATATCATTGAGAAAGGTGGAAATGCAGAATATGTGACAGACAATCACCCTAACAAATCATCTACATCCTCACAGGTGCACCAGCCAATGTCAGCGGCGAGGAGGTGCCACAGCAACCCAGTCCACCACCAGAAGATGCCCTCAGTGATGACAGCAACTATGGAGGACTTGATTTGGATGAACTCCCTGGCCCATCTGGGACCACAGGTCAGTTGGCTACCACATCCTACAGCCAGTCCACCATAGGACCCCCCCTCAGACTCAAACACCACATCAGCCATCCAACACACCCAAACCTCTTTCCCCAGGACATGTCAATCAGTAGTGTGCCCACCTGTACAGGGACCCGAGTCAACACCACACAGACAAGACGATGAAGATCCTGGGGTAAGGGGGAGTGGGCACAATGTTTAGGAGACTGTTGGAAATGGCCTTTCTGCAGGGTCCTGCCTACTACATGTACTTTTACACTACTACCTCTCTCCTGTCTGTCGTTTTCACCTAGTGTATGGTCACTGAGTTGTCACTTTTCCTTACGGTTTCACAGATGTGGGTCCCACTGTGTGACATCTGCTTAGATTCCTCATGGACTAGAGCTGTGTGACATAGGTATGTTGACATTACTATTTCAAAAACATTTTGTCACTGTAATTGCTAATACACTATTCTGAAATCACAGACAGACTCCAGCTCATTTTGTGCTTTAGGTGTGTTTATTTAAATGCAAAATATTGGAGGGGGTAGTGAAATGGTAAGGGGTGATGGCGGAAGAGTGTCCATTGCAGAGTCCAGTCTATTAGTCTCACAGGTGCATTGCTCATATAGGCATTGGAAGTGGAGCTGGGGCAGTTTAATTATGGACAGGGTGACAAAGTGGGACAGTAGGATGACAATCAGGGTGGTCTCATTTCTTGGCGGGGGTCTTGGCATCGTTCTCTGTCTTGTTCCTGGATCTCAGGGACCGTTTGTGGGGTGGTTCTCCCTCTGCAGGGGGTGGGGTGCTGGTGTGGTGGTCCTGTGGCGAGGCGTCCTGTCCACTAGCGCCGGTGGAGGTGGTGGGCATTTCATCATCCATGCTAGTGTCAGGGGCTCCTTGTAGTGCCACAGTGTCCCTCCTGGTGTTGAGTACTTCCTTCAGCACCCCTACGATGGTGCCCAGGGTGGAGCTGATGGTTCTGAGTTCCTCCCTGAAGCCCATATACTGTTCCTCCTGCATGCGCTGGGTCTCCTGAAACTTGGCCAGTACTGTTGCCATCGTCTCCTGGGAGTGGTGGTATGCTCCCATGATGGAGGAGAGGGCCTCGTGGAGAGTGGGTTCCCTTGGCCTTTCCACCCCCTGTCGCACGGCAGCCCTCCCAGTTCCCCTGTGTTCCACTGCCACTGCCCCCAGGTCCCTCTTGTTGTTGGGGTGGTGGGTTATCCTGGATCCCTGTAGTGGTGGACACACAGCTGATTGATGTGTCCTGGGGACGGAGGTATGGGCCCGCTGGGTGGGTGCTGTGCTGGTGTTTCCAGAGGGGGGAAGGTCTGTGGTGGCCTGTGCCTGTGTGAGGGGAACCGACTGTCCAGAGGTCCCGATGGTCCGGGCTGGTCATCTAGATCCAGTTGGACAGAGGTGCTGTCATCACTGTGGGCCTCTTCTGTTGGTGGTGTGGACATGTGTGGACCCTCCTGTCGGGTGACGTTGGGTAGGGGTCCTGCAGGGGTATAAAAGGATGTTTGTTAAATCTGTGTGTGTAATGGTGTGCAATGGGTGGGTGACCGTGTACCCCAGTGCTAGCATTCCTGTGTGGGAGCTTGTGTGATGGTGGTTTAGGGGGTGTATGGGTATGTGCAGTGGCCATGCTTTGGTGATGGGTGTCCATGGTTTGTAGTTGCATGCAGGGCTTGGTGTTGGGATGTGTGGTTTGTGATGTTGGGACATTTGTGAGGAGTTGGGGTGCTGGGGGTGAGGGTGGGGGTATGTGATGGCATGCAGGTAGGGTGGGGGATGTAATAGTTAAGGTTTGTCTTACCAGAGGCCATTCCTCCACCTACTCCTGCAAGGCCCTCAGGATGCAGAATCGCCAAGACCTGCTCCTCCCATGTTGTTAGTTGTGGGGGAGGAGGTGGGGATCCGCCGCCAGTCCGCTGAACCGCCAGGTGGTGTCTTGAGACCACGGAATGCACCTTCCCCCGGTGGGAGTGTGGAGTTAGCTGTGTCACCTCCCAAGGTGGGGAAGGGCCACAAGAAACCTGGCAAGTCTGGGAAGAGTTGCACGGCGGAGAAGACCGCCATCATCCCCGCTGTCTAAGAGGGCCCCGCCAGCCCCAGCCCAGCTGCCCAGGAGGGCCCCGCCAGCCCCAGCCCAGCTGCCCAGGAGGGCCCCGCCAGCCCCAGCCCAGCTACTCAGGAGGGCCTCGCAAGCCCCAGCCCAGCTGCCCAGGAGGCCCCTGCCAGCCCCAGCCCAGCTGCCCAGGAGGGCCCCGGCAGCCCCAGCCCAGCTGCCCAGGAGGGCTCCGCCAGCCCCAGCCCCGCTGATCCATGAAGGACCACCATCCCCAGCCCCGCTGGGCCATGAAGGGCCACCAGCACCAGCCCCGCTAGGCCATGAAGGACCGCCAGCACAAGCCCTGCTGGGCCATGAAGGACCGCCAGCACAAGCACCGCTGGGCCATGAAGGACCGCCAGCACAAGCACCGCTGGGCCGGGCACCGCCAACTCAAGCACCGCTGAACAGGGCACCGCCAACTCAAGCACCGCTGGGCCGGGCACCGCCAACTCAAGCACCGCTGAACAGGGCACCGCCAACTCAAGCACCGCTGAATAGGGCACCGCCAACTCAAGCACGGCTGAACAGGGCACAGCCAACTCAAGCACCGCTGAACAGGGCACCACCAACTCATGCACCGCTAGCCCATGAGCGGCAGGGCCACTGACACAACTGGGTCCGTCACGGGGTGAGTGATGCACTCTGGGCACCATTCCACCTCCAGAACCAGTGGAGAGATCCATCCACTACCTCTGTCCTTCACAGGATGAAGCACTCTGGGAGTGGAGTTCCGGTTCCATGGTGTCCTCGTTCCTTGGGTGTGTAGGTGAGCGTTTTCCCTTTGAAATTCCTGTTTCCGCCGTGTTTTTATCCGCGGTGAATCCGCCCTGGAAAAGGTGGCGGATTGGCCTGTCATAATAGTGTGGGCGGTACATTGTCTCCCGCCTGTCTGTTGGCGGTGACCGCCGCGCTGTTTGTTTGTACCGCTGTGGCAGTCTGAGTGTTGAAGTGGCTGTCTTTGTTGGCGGTTTCTGCCACGGCCGTAATTGCAATTTTTTTACCGCCGGCCTGTTGGTGGTCTTACCGCCGCTTTAACACCGTCCGCCAGGGTTGTAATGACCACCTTTATATCACATTTCAGTGTTATCTCAACATATACTTATTGCATTTTAATAGTTTTGACCTGCATCTTATCAGATATTATATATTTTTCTAAACACTCTGTGATGTATTTTTGTGGTGCTATATGGTGTAATTGTATGATTTATTGCACAAATACTTTACACATTGCCTTCTAAGTTAAGCCTGACTGCTCAGTGCCAAGCTACCAGAGGGTGGGCACAGGATAATTTGGATTGTGTGTGACTTAGTCTCACTAGAGTGAGGGTCCTTGCTTGGACGGGGTAACCTGACTGCCAACCAAAGACCCCATTTCTAACATTGGTGATCAGCGGTGAGGATAGAACTTGTATTTGTGCAGTGACATACAGTAGCTAAGTATTTCACTACCTACCACAGTTGAAGGTCAACTTGATTTTTTATCTCTTTTTGCAATTTAATTTTCCTGACAATTTTTAAACTAAAATCCTCACTCAACATGTCTCAGGCTGGGTCTCAAGCAGGAGATTTTGACCTAGCCCTGTTGGAGACATATACTGTCAAACAGCTAAAAGAGTTCTGCAGGGATATGGGAGTACCCACCCAAGGTGCCTCCAGAAAGAAGGAATTTCAAATGGCGCTGAGGGCCTGGGCAGAAGCCCATTCAGAGGAGGATGCTGAGGAGGAGGGTCCAGAGGAGGGCCCCTCAGGATTTTTTGCCATCAGTGGATAATGTTACCACTGCAATTGTGCCCCCTGCCAAACCAGGGAGCAGTGTCTCTGATCAAGGCCTGACCGCAGAGGAAAGGAGAGAGGAGAGAGAGTTTCAATTGCAGATGGCAAGGTTGAAAATTGAGGCTCAACAGGAGGAAAGGAGGGCAGCGAGAGAAGCCAAAGAAGCTGAGGCTGAAAGAGCAGCCAAGCAGATTGAAGCTCCGAGAGCCTTGGCTGAAAAAAAACTTTTGTTGGCTCATGAACTGAGTCTCAAGGAGCTGGAGATCAAGGCGAGACAGTCTGAGTCCATCAGTGATGGTTGCAGCATACATGCAGGACCTGCTGGAGAAAGAAAGGTTTGTATACCTAATAATGTTGTGCCCAGTTATGTGGTGGGAGGTGACATTGATAAGTGGCTGGCTGCGTATGAATTTGCACTAAGGGCTCATGTGGTTCCTGTAGAGCACTGGGGGGCAGCCTTCTGGTGGTATGTACCAGCTGTGGGGAGGGACACACTTGGGAGGGACACACTTCTTACACTGGATCCTAGGAATCAAAACATATATGCACCCATGAGAACCACTTTACTTGCCAAGTTTGGGCTGACTCCTGAGAAATACCGTCAGAGGTTCAGGGACAGCACCAAACTCTCCACACAAACTTGGGTAGACTGTTTTGATTTCTCTGGTAAGGCACTGAATGGATGGGTGCGGGCAGCAAAGTATTTGATTACACAGGGTTATTTAATTTAATTCTGAGAGAGCATATGCTCAGTCTTTGTTCTACAGAGTTGTGCCAGCACTTGGTTGACAGTAAACTGACTGATGCCAGGGAGCTTGCTGAGGAGGCAGACCTCTGGACTAGTACCAGAGTGTCCAAAAAGGTATCTGAGAGTGACCCCAAGAATGGTGGTTCCGGTTCCCCCCAACAGAGTGAGGGGGAGATTAGAGATGACCCAGACAAGTCCAAGGGTTAGGGGGGAAGAAAGGGTTCCCATGCCTCATCTGAGAAACAGGGTGGTGGTTCTGGTGGGCAGTGGCCCAAAGCATCCCATTCCCAACCCCGCTGCTTTGAGTGTTCCCAGGTAGGACACAGGAAAGGGGACTCTGTCTGTCCAAGGAAATCACCCACTATTGGGACCTCTACAGGGGTGGCCCATGTGGCCTTACGGAAAAGTAGTCCCTAGGGGCAGGTCGTAGACCATGTCTTCATCTCCTTTAGTTGGGAGGCGGACTCAGAGGGTAAACTGGTGATCCCTGAGAGTGGGAGTAGTCACTTCCACCAGGTGGGAGTGAATGGGGTCCCAGTCACCACTCTGAGAGACACAGGGGCTATTCTTACTATGATGCTGGAGAGACTAGTGTCACCAGAGCAGTACACCGGACAGGTGTGTAGAGTGACTCCAGCCATTGGAGAGGATTTCTTTCACCTCATGGCCCTGGTGTCCCTTGAGTGGGGTGGAGAGGTGACCCAGAGGCGGGCCATAGTTAGTCCCCAGCTGCCTATTGACTGCATTCTGGGGAATGAGTTACCCCTAGTGTCAGGAGAGTTGAGAGGGTTGACCCCTAGGGGCACCTTGACAGTTCAGATGTCTGGCAGTACCACTCCCCAGAGGAGGGTATATGAGCCCAGATGTGGAGGCACAGTGAGGAAGGACTCACCCTTGTCCTCTGTTCAGCCTCGGGGTACAGACCCTAGGCTGAGTGACCAGCATCAGGGACCCAGCCCTGAACTGGTGTGAATGGAGAAGGGGTGCAAGACCCCTGGGGCTACTGCCCCCCATTCTGGGATGTTTCAGGAGCCCCTTGGGCGCTCCCTACAAGCCCCCCAACTGGAGGAGAAGCTCATCCAACGGCCCCCATCAGGGTCTCCACTTAGCAGTGGATGGTCAGGGGCCTGGCTCTTGACACTGACAGCTGACAGTAGCATCTGTTGGTTTCTGTCCTTGTGGACAGAGTTTTCCCGGGTTGGGGACAGAAGTCAGACCCAAGGAATGACCCAACGGGCCACATCATTTCTTTGGCCATGATGGTACTGTCTGCATTCTGGGACGCATCTGTGAGCAAATTAAAGTTAGGAGCTTCACAGATGGTGTCTTCAGGTGATGAGAAGGGTTTCCCATGGGTCAGTTCAGTGGCCCCAGAGAGTATAGACAGAGAAGCCTCACTGAGTCAGAAAGATTTAGAACTGGCAAGTGCCCCCGAAGCAGTTGGCCATTGTCCGTGTTCTATCGCCTTAAGCAGGGAAGTCCATCAGAGTATTGATTAGTCTACCCTGGCTTTAGGCTGGAATAGGGATATGTTGAAAATTGCCTTTCTGCAGGGTCACCCCTCAACTTTTTCTGACCTCATTTTTGCTGGCTTTAGGACTCTGTGCACTTTACCACTGCTAATCAGTGCTAAAGTGCATATGCTGTCTCCTTAAAACATGATGACATTGGCTCATACCCAATTGGACTATTTAATTTACCTCTAAGTCCCTAGTAGAGTGCACTATATGTGCCCAGGGCCTATAGATTAAATGCTACTAGTGGGCCTGCAGCACTGGTTGTGCAACCTACTTAAGTAGCCCCTTAACCTTGTCTATGGCCTGCCATTGCAAGGCTGTGTGTGCAGTTTCACTGCCAATTCGACTTGGTATTTAAAAGTACTTGCCAAACCTAAAACTCCCTTTTGTCTACATATAAGACACCCCTAAGGTGTGCCCTAGGTAACCCATAGGGCAGGGTGCTTTGTAGGCAAAAGGCAGGAAATGTACCTGTGTAGTTTACATGTCCTGGTAGTGTAAAACTCCTAAATTTGTTTTTACACTGCTGTGAGACATGCTCCCTTCATAGGCTAACTTTGGGGCAGCCCTCATACATTGTTTGAGGGGTAGCTGCTGATCTGAAAGGAGTAGGAAGGTCATATTTAGTATGGCCAGAATGGTGATATAGCATCCTGGTGACTGGTGAAGTTGGATTTAATATTACTATTTTAGAAATGCCACTTTTAGAAAGTGAGCATTTCTCTGCACTTAAATCTTTCTGTGCCTTACAATCCACGTCTGTCTGGGTTTAGTTGACAGCTCCATGTGCATTCACTCAGACACACCCCAAACGCAGGATACTCAGCCTCACTTGCATACATCTGCATTTTGAATGGGTCTTCCTGGGCAGGGAGGGTGGAGGGCCTGACACTTACATGTCAAAGGACAGTAGCCTGCCCTCACACAAAGGACTGCCACAACCCCTACTGGGACCCTGCCAGACAGGATTGAACTGAAAGGGGACCTTGTGAACTTCCAAGCCACTCTTTGAAGTCTACCCCACTTCAAAGGCACATTTGGGTATATAAACAGGGCCTCTGCCCCTACCAACTCAGACACTTCTTCGGGTAGACACTCTACCTCACAGACACTTCTGGATAAGAAACCTGCTGATGAAGAATCCCTGAACCAGACCTGCCAAGAGGAACTGCCTGGCTGCCCAAAGGACTCACTGGGACTGCTTTTCTGACAAGGACTGCTGCCTTACTGTTGCCCTGCTGCCTTGCTGCTCTATGGCTCTGCTGAGAAGTGATCTCCAAGGGCTTGGATAGAGCTTGCCTCCTGTTCCCTGAAGTCTCAGGACCAAAAAGACTTCACTCTTGCAACTGGACTCCTTGTGCAGCAAAAATTTTACACCCAGCCTGCTGAAAACAACGCACAGCCTGCCCCGTGGTGAGAAATTCCCCGCACGACGAACCAGAACGATGCAGCCCGACTTCGCAAGGAGAAGATCGAAGCAGCGCCTGCGTTGCGACTGGATTGTCAACGCACGGCCCACCGGATCGACGCACAGCCGACCCAGGACGACGCATCCCGACTTCCAGAGAGGAATCAATGCAGCGCCTGCCTTGCAGAAGACATTTCCACGCACCACCCACTGGATCGACGCATCGCTTGTGTCTTCGCTCCGCAAGCCAAGGATTCCACGTACAGTCCCTGGGGCGCCAGAAAACCCCGCAACCCGAAGAGGAACCAAGTCCGCGTGCCGGAAATTGATGCAAAGCCTTCCCCTGAGTGGAAAATAACAATGCAAGTTGGTGTGCGAAGGGGCGAAACCGACTCACTTCTACCCGTTTACCACACAACGCCTCCTCTGCGGTCCCTTGCAGAGATTTTGAATGCGAACCAGGTACTTTGTGCTTGCAAGAGACCTTTATTGTTTTTAAGAGGCATTTATTTATTTTGTAAAGACTTAAGACACTTTACTTCACTTTTCAGTGATATCTCAACATATACTTATTGCATTTTAATCGTTTTGATCTCCATCTTATCAGATAAATATTATATATTTTTCTAAACACTGTGTGGTGTATTTTGTGGTGCTATATGGTGGAATTGTATGATTGATTGCACAAATACTTTACACATTGCCTTTTAAGTTAAGCCTGACCGCTCAGTGCCAAGCTACCAGAGGGTGGGCACAGGATAATTTGGATTGTGTGTGACTCACCCTGACTAGAGTGAGGGTCCTTGCTTGGACACCGGGTAACCTGACTGCCAACCAAAGTCCCCATTTCTAACAGGCACAGGAGGCCAGGAACAGTGGGAGGACAACTGTGCGGCAGGGGGAGGCCAGGCCTGCCTCCACTGTCTCCCCTACCCCTCCTCCCTCACAGTCACATCAGCATTCACACCTGCAAGCACTGCATCAACAGTCCCAGATCCTGCCACCTGTACAGCCTTGCCTACAGTCACCACAACAGCAGACCCGCAGACATGCACCCCACACACCACATGCACAATCACTACCATCACCATCTTATGCAGCACACCCACCACACTTGCAGACACCACCACCACATACATCCACACATCCTGTTTGTCCTCTCCCACTCTGTCTGCCCCCCTCCAAAGACACATAAACGCTCCCACTCTGACACCCAACAGCCATCCACCTCACACACGCACACTGTCCATGCATCTGCACCCAAGTCCGGTACACCTCCTTCTCCTACAACCACTTCCTACCTGCACTCCCATTCCTCCTCCCACACCCACCCCACTTTGTACTAGGCAGTGGCCCTGCTTGAGGATATTTATATATTTATTTATTTGAATTTGATCTCATTATCCAACATGTTTACAGTGGTTGGACCAGAGGTATGTGTCCTAGCTTTATTTGCTCCTGGGTTCTGTTGCTGTTGATTTACGCTGCAGATTGTTCTGGGTGTGTGTATGGTGTGTGTTGTGCGTGTGTGTGTGTCACTCTCCCCTCTCTCCCTTGTGTGCTAGGCGGCTGTACTCACTGTTGTCATCTTCATCGACGTTGGTGCTCCTGGACGGCCATCGTGTGGTACAGCATCGGGATGACTTTCGGTTCTGGCTCCATGGCGGCCGTGGAGTCCTCTGTATCCCTGCAGGTGAGTATCTCCTTTTATATGATGTGTTTCTGCCAGACTTTTGATGGTGGTGCTAATGCCCCAGAAATCCTGGTAGTCTGCTATGTCATAATATGGAGGGCAGATCCTTGTCTTCCGCCTGCATGTAGGTGGCTATCGCCGTGGTCAGTGGTCGTACCGCAGTGGCGGTACATGGGCTTTATATGGGATGGGTCACCGCCATGGTCATAATTTGACCGTCATTATCGCCAGCCTGGCGACGGTGCTACTGCCATCTCCGGCGTGGCGTCACCTGACCGCAAATGTCATAATGAGGGCTATCACCATCAATGTTCTCATGCCTTTCCTGCCTTCGCTGAAAAAACGCATGACGTGTAACCGCAATGCATACAGCTGGTGAAAAATGTCCTTCAAGATCCTAAATAGCATTTGTAAAAACATCCAAAAAGAAAAAGGGAGCACACTGCCTTGCATTCAAGCGGAAAATAGCCCCAAGGCATCATGGTAAATGCAGTCATTTAAATATAAATAGCAAGAATTTTTCAAAAAATTATTCACCCTTAGTAGGTGCAGCAAGTGCCGTATCGCTGTAGAAAGTCTTTCACCTAAGGTAGGTGCAGCGAGTGCTGTATCTCTGGACACGTGTTTCTGGCTTTCGGCCGTCATCAGCAGAGAGCGTATGTAACTGAAGGGGTCGCTTGAAATGCCGCCAAACGTCTTTACAGGTTTTTGTACCACTCAGTAGGCACACAGGTGCATCGCCAGTGCTCGTCAGCAAGAGGCTCACGGGAGCCGTCATTTAGACATCCAAAAAGAAAAAGGGAGCACACTGCCTTGCATTCAAGCGGAAAATAGCCCCAAGGGATCATGGTAAATGCAGTCATTTAAATATAAATAGCAAGAATTTTTCAAAAAATTATTCACCCTTAGTAGGTGTAGCAAGTGCTGTATCGCTGTAGAAAGTCTTTCACCTAAGGTAGGTGCAGCGAGTGCCGTATCTCTGGACACGTGTTTCTGGCTTTCGGCCGTCATCAGCAGAGAGCGTATGTAACTGAAGGGGTCGCTTGAAATGCCGCCAAACGTCTTTACAGGTTTTTGTACCACTCAGTAGGCACACAGGTGCATCGCCAGTGCTCGTCAGCAAGAGGCTCACGGGAGCCGTCATTTAGACATCCAAAAAGAAAAAGGGAGCACACTGCCTTGCATTCAAGCGGAAAATAGCCCCAAGGCATCATGGTAAATGCAGTCATTTAAATATAAATAGCAAGAATTTTTCAAAAAATTATTCACCCTTAGTAGGTGCAGCAAGTGCCGTATCGCTGTAGAAAGTCTTTCACCTAAGGTAGGTGCAGCGAGTGCCGTATCTCTGGACACGTGTTTCTGGCTTTCGGCCGTCATCAGCAGAGAGCGTATGTAACTGAAGGGGTCGCTTGAAATGCCGCCAAACGTCTTTACAGGTTTTTGTACCACTCAGTAGGCACACAGGTGCATCGCCAGTGCTCGTCAGCAAGAGGCTCACGGGAGCCGTCATTTAGACATCCAAAAAGAAAAAGGGAGCACACTGCCTTGCATTCAAGCGGAAAATAGCCCCAAGGCATCATGGTAAATGCAGTCATTTAAATATAAATAGCAAGAATTTTTCAAAAAATTATTCACCCTTAGTAGGTGCAGCAAGTGCTGTATCGCTGTAGAAAGTCTTTCACCTAAGGTAGGTGCAGCGAGTGCCGTATCTCTGGACACGTGTTTCTGACTTTCGGCCGTCATCAGCAGAGAGCGTATGTAACTGAAGGGGTCGCTTGAAATGCCGCCAAACGTCTTTACAGGTTTTTGTACCACTCAGTAGCCACATCGCCAGTGCTCGTCAGCAAGAGGCTCACGGGAGCCGTCATTTAGACATGCAAAAAGAAAAAGGGAGCACACTGCCTTGCATTCAAGCGGAAAATAGCCCCAAGGCATCATGGTAAATGCAGTCATTTAAATATAAATAGCAAGAATTTTTCAAAAAATTATTCACCCTTAGTAGGTGCAGCAAGTGCCGTATCGCTGTAGAAAGTCTTTCACCTAAGGTAGGTGCAGCGAGTGCCGTATCTCTGGACACGTGTTTCTGGCTTTCGGCCGTCATCAGCAGAGAGCGTATGTAACTGAAGGGGTCGCTTGAAATGCCGCCAAACGTCTTTACAGGTTTTTGTACCACTCAGTAGGCACACAGGTGCATCGCCAGTGCTCGTCAGCAAGAGGCTCACGGGAGCCGTCATTTAGACATCCAAAAAGAAAAAGGGAGCACACTGCCTTGCATTCAAGCGGAAAATAGCCCCAAGGCATCATGGTAAATGCAGTCATTTAAATATAAATAGCAAGAATTTTTCAAAAAATTATTCACCCTTAGTAGGTGCAGCAAGTGCCGTATCGCTGTAGAAAGTCTTTCACCTAAGGTAGGTGCAGCGAGTGCCGTATCTCTGGACACGTGTTTCTGGCTTTCGGCCGTCATCAGCAGAGAGCGTATGTAACTGAAGGGGTCGCTTGAAATGCCGCCAAACGTCTTTACAGGTTTTTGTACCACTCAGTAGGCACACAGGTGCATCGCCAGTGCTCGTCAGCAAGAGGCTCACGGGAGCCGTCATTTAGACATCCAAAAAGAAAAAGGGAGCACACTGCCTTGCATTCAAGCGGAAAATAGCCCCAAGGCATCATGGTAAATGCAGTCATTTAAATATAAATAGCAAGAATTTTTCAAAAAATTATTCACCCTTAGTAGGTGCAGCAAGTGCTGTATCGCTGTAGAAAGTCTTTCACCTAAGGTAGGTGCAGCGAGTGCCGTATCTCTGGACACGTGTTTCTGACTTTCGGCCGTCATCAGCAGAGAGCGTATGTAACTGAAGGGGTCGCTTGAAATGCCGCCAAACGTCTTTACAGGTTTTTGTACCACTCAGTAGCCACATCGCCAGTGCTCGTCAGCAAGAGGCTCACGGGAGCCGTCATTTAGACATGCAAAAAGAAAAAGGGAGCACACTGCCTTGCATTCAAGCGGAAAATAGCCCCAAGGCATCATGGTAAATGCAGTCATTTAAATATAAATAGCAAGAATTTTTCAAAAAATTATTCACCCTTAGTAGGTGCAGCAAGTGCCGTATCGCTGTAGAAAGTCTTTCACCTAAGGTAGGTGCAGCGAGTGCCGTATCTCTGGACACGTGTTTCTGGCTTTCGGCCGTCATCAGCAGAGAGCGTATGTAACTGAAGGGGTCGCTTGAAATGCCGCCAAACGTCTTTACAGGTTTTTGTACCACTCAGTAGGCACACAGGTGCATCGCCAGTGCTCGTCAGCAAGAGGCTCACGGGAGCCGTCATTTAGACATCCAAAAAGAAAAAGGGAGCACACTGCCTTGCATTCAAGCGGAAAATAGCCCCAAGGCATCATGGTAAATGCAGTCATTTAAATATAAATAGCAAGAATTTTTCAAAAAATTATTCACCCTTAGTAGGTGCAGCAAGTGCTGTATCGCTGTAGAAAGTCTTTCACCTAAGGTAGGTGCAGCGAGTGCCGTATCTCTGGACACGTGTTTCTGGCTTTCGGCCGTCATCAGCAAAGAGCGTATGTAACTGAAGGGGTCGCTTGAAATACCGCCAAACGTCTTTACAGGTTTTTGTACCACTCAGTAGGCACACAGGTGCATCGCCAGTGCTCGTCAGCAAGAGGCTCACAGGAGCCGTCATTTAGACATCCAAAAAGAAAAAGGGAGCACACTGCCTTGCATTCAAGCGGAAAACAGCCCCAAGGCATCATGGTAAATGCAGTCATTTAAATATAAATAGCAAGAATTTTTCAAAAAATTATTCACCCTTAGTAGGTGCAGCAAGTGCTGTATCGCTGTAGAAAGTCTTTCACCTAAGGTAGGTGCAGCGAGTGCCGTATCTCTGGACACGTGTTTCTGGCTTTCGGCCGTCATCAGCAGAGAGCGTATGTAACTGAAGGGGTCGCTTGAAATGCCGCCAAACGTCTTTACAGGTTTTTGTACCACTCAGTAGGCACACAGGTGCATCGCCAGTGCTCGTCAGCAAGAGGCTCACGGGAGCCGTCATTTAGACATCCAAAAAGAAAAAGGGAGCACACTGCCTTGCATTCAAGCGGAAAAGAGCCCCAAGGCATCATGGTAAATGCAGTCATTTAAATATAAATAGCAAGAATTTTTCAAAAAATTATTCACCCTTAGTAGGTGCAGCAAGTGCCGTATCGCTGTAGAAAGTCTTTCACCTAAGGTAGGTGCAGCGAGTGCCGTATCTCTGGACACGTGTTTCTGGCTTTCGGCCGTCATCAGCAGAGAGCGTATGTAACTGAAGGGGTCGCTTGAAATGCCGCCAAACGTCTTTACAGGTTTTTGTACCACTCAGTAGGCACACAGGTGCATCGCCAGTGCTCGTCAGCAAGAGGCTCACGGGAGCCGTCATTTAGACATTCAAAAAGAAAAAGGGAGCACACTGCCTTGCATTCAAGCGGAAAATAGCCCCAAGGCATCATGGTAAATGCAGTCATTTAAATATAAATAGCAAGAATATTTCAAAAAATTATTCACCCTTAGTAGGTGCAGCAAGTGCCGTATCGCTGTAGAAAGTCTTTCACCTAAGGTAGGTGCAGCGAGTGCTGTATCTCTGGACACGTGTTTCTGGCTTTCGGCCGTCATCAGCAGAGAGCGTATGTAACTGAAGGGGTCGCTTGAAATGCCGCCAAACGTCTTTACAGGTTTTTGTACCACTCAGTAGGCCCACAGGTGCATCGCCAGTGCTCGTCAGCAAGAGGCTCACGGGAGCCGTCATTTAGACATCCAAAAAGAAAAAGGGAGCACACTGCCTTGCATTCAAGCGGAAAATAGCCCCAAGGGATCATGGTAAATGCAGTCATTTAAATATAAATAGCAAGAATTTTTCAAAAAATTATTCACCCTTAGTAGGTGCAGCAAGTGCTGTATCGCTGTAGAAAGTCTTTCACCTAAGGTAGGTGCAGCGAGTGCCGTATCTCTGGACACGTGTTTCTGGCTTTCGGCCGTCATCAGCAGAGAGCGTATGTAACTGAAGGGGTCGCTTGAAATGCCGCCAAACGTCTTTACAGGTTTTTGTACCACTCAGTAGGCACACAGGTGCATCGCCAGTGCTCGTCAGCAAGAGGCTCACGGGAGCCGTCATTTAGACATCCAAAAAGAAAAAGGGAGCACACTGCCTTGCATTCAAGCGGAAAATAGCCCCAAGGCATCATGGTAAGTGCAGTCATTTAAATATAAATAGCAAGAATTTTTCAAAAAATTATTCACCCTTAGTAGGTGCAGCAAGTGCCGTATCGCTGTAGAAAGTCTTTCACCTAAGGTAGGTGCAGCGAGTGCCGTATCTCTGGACACGTGTTTCTGGCTTTCGGCCGTCATCAGCAGAGAGCGTATGTAACTGAAGGGGTCGCTTGAAATGCCGCCAAACGTCTTTACAGGTTTTTGTACCACTCAGTAGGCACACAGGTGCATCGCCAGTGCTCGTCAGCAAGAGGCTCACGGGAGCCGTCATTTAGACATCCAAAAAGAAAAAGGGAGCACACTGCCTTGCATTCAAGCGGAAAATAGCCCCAAGGCATCATGGTAAATGCAGTCATTTAAATATAAATAGCAAGAATTTTTCAAAAAATTATTCACCCTTAGTAGGTGCAGCAAGTGCTGTATCGCTGTAGAAAGTCTTTCACCTAAGGTAGGTGCAGCGAGTGCCGTATCTCTGGACACGTGTTTCTGACTTTCGGCCGTCATCAGCAGAGAGCGTATGTAACTGAAGGGGTCGCTTGAAATGCCGCCAAACGTCTTTACAGGTTTTTGTACCACTCAGTAGGCACATCGCCAGTGCTCGTCAGCAAGAGGCTCACGGGAGCCGTCATTTAGACATGCAAAAAGAAAAAGGGAGCACACTGCCTTGCATTCAAGCGGAAAATAGCCCCAAGGCATCATGGTAAATGCAGTCATTTAAATATAAATAGCAAGAATTTTTCAAAAAATTATTCACCCTTAGTAGGTGCAGCAAGTGCCGTATCGCTGTAGAAAGTCTTTCACCTAAGGTAGGTGCAGCGAGTGCCGTATCTCTGGACACGTGTTTCTGGCTTTCGGCCGTCATCAGCAGAGAGCGTATGTAACTGAAGGGGTCGCTTGAAATGCCGCCAAACGTCTTTACAGGTTTTTGTACCACTCAGTAGGCACACAGGTGCATCGCCAGTGCTCGTCAGCAAGAGGCTCACGGGAGCCGTCATTTAGACATCCAAAAAGAAAAAGGGAGCACACTGCCTTGCATTCAAGCGGAAAATAGCCCCAAGGCATCATGGTAAATGCAGTCATTTAAATATAAATAGCAAGAATTTTTCAAAAAATTATTCACCCTTAGTAGGTGCAGCAAGTGCTGTATCGCTGTAGAAAGTCTTTCACCTAAGGTAGGTGCAGCGAGTGCCGTATCTCTGGACACGTGTTTCTGGCTTTCGGCCGTCATCAGCAGAGAGCGTATGTAACTCAAGGGGTCGCTTGAAATGCCGCCAAACGTCTTTACAGGTTTTTGTACCACTCAGTAGGCACACAGGTGCATCGCCAGTGCTCGTCAGCAAGAGGCTCACGGGAGCCGTCATTTAGACATCCAAAAAGAAAAAGGGAGCACACTGCCTTGCATTCAAGCGGAAAAGAGCCCCAAGGCATCATGGTAAATGCAGTCATTTAAATATAAATAGCAAGAATTTTTCAAAAAATTATTCACCCTTAGTAGGTGCAGCAAGTGCCGTATCGCTGTAGAAAGTCTTTCACCTAAGGTAGGTGCAGCGAGTGCCGTATCTCTGGACACGTGTTTCTGGCTTTCGGCCGTCATCAGCAGAGAGCGTATGTAACTGAAGGGGTCGCTTGAAATGCCGCCAAACGTCTTTACAGGTTTTTGTACCACTCAGTAGGCACACAGGTGCATCGCCAGTGCTCGTCAGCAAGAGGCTCACGGGAGCCGTCATTTAGACATTCAAAAAGAAAAAGGGAGCACACTGCCTTGCATTCAAGCGGAAAATAGCCCCAAGGCATCATGGTAAATGCAGTCATTTAAATATAAATAGCAAGAATTTTTCAAAAAATTATTCACCCTTAGTAGGTGCAGCAAGTGCCGTATCGCTGTAGAAAGTCTTTCACCTAAGGTAGGTGCAGCGAGTGCTGTATCTCTGGACACGTGTTTCTGGCTTTCGGCCGTCATCAGCAGAGAGCGTATGTAACTGAAGGGTTCGCTTGAAATGCCGCCAAACATCTTTACAGGTTTTTGTACCACTCAGTAGGCACACAGGTGCATCGCCAGTGCTCGTCAGCAAGAGGCTCACGGTAGCCGTCATTTAGACATCCAAAAAGAAAAAGGGAGCACACTGCCTTGCATTCAAGCGGAAAATAGCCCCAAGGCATCATGGTAAATGCAGTCATTTAAATATAAATAGCAAGAATTTTTCAAAAAATTATTCACCCTTAGTAGGTGCAGCAAGTGCTGTATCGCTGTAGAAAGTCTTTCACCTAAGGTAGGTGCAGCGAGTGCCGTATCTCTGGACACGTGTTTCTGGCTTTCGGCCGTCATCAGCAGAGAGCGTATGTAACTGAAAGGGTCGCTTGAAATGCCGCCAAACGTCTTTACAGGTTTTTGTACCACTCAGTAGGCACACAGGTGCATCGCCAGTGCCCGTCAGCAAGGGGCTCACGGGAGCCATCATTTAGACATCCAAAAAGAAAAAGGGAGCACACTGCCTTGCATTCAAGCGGAAAATAGCCCCAAGGCATCATGGTAAATGCAGTCATTTAAATATAAATAGCAAGAATTTTTCAAAAAATCATTCACCCTTAGTAGGTGCAGCAAGTGCCGTATCGCTGTAGAAAGTCTTTCACCTAAGGTAGGTGCAGCGAGTGCCGTATCTCTGGACACGTGTTTCTGGCTTTCGGCCGTCATCAGCAGAGAGCGTATGTAACTGAAGGGGTCGCTTGAAATGCCGCCAAACGTCTTTACAGGTTTTTGTACCACTCAGTAGGCACACAGGTGCATCGCCAGTGCTCGTCAGCAAGAGGCTCACAGGAGCCGTCATTTAGACATCCAAAAAGAAAAAGGGAGCACACTGCCTTGCATTCAAGCGGAAAATAGCCCCAAGGCATCATGGTAAATGCAGTCATTTAAATATAAATAGCAAGATTTTTTCAAAAAATTATTCACCCTTAGTAGGTGCAGCAAGTGCCGTATCGCTGTAGAAAGTCTTTCACCTAAGGTAGGTGCAGCGAGTGCCGTATCTCTGGACACGTGTTTCTGGCTTTCGGCCGTCATCAGCAGAGAGCGTATGTAACTGAAGGGGTCGCTTGAAATGCCGCCAAACGTCTTTACAGGTTTTTGTACCACTCAGTAGGCACACAGGTGCATCGCCAGTGCTCGTCAGCAAGAGGCTCACGGGAGCCGTCATTTAGACATCCAAAAAGAAAAAGGGAGCACACTGCCTTGCATTCAAGCGGAAAATAGCCCCAAGGCATCATGGTAAATGCAGTCATTTAAATATAAATAGCAAGAATTTTTCAAAACATTATTCACCCTTAGTAGGTGCAGCAAGTGCCGTATCACTGTAGAAAGTCTTTCACCTAAGGTAGGTGCAGCGAGTGCCGTATCTCTGGACACGTGTTTCTGGCTTTCGGCCGTCATCAGCAGAGAGCATATGTAACTGAAGGGGTCGCTTGAAATGCCGCCAAACGTCTTTACAGGTTTTTGTACCACTCAGTAGGCACACAGGTGCATCGCCAGTGCTCGTCAGCAAGAGGCTCACGGGAGCCGTCATTTAGACACCCAAAAAGAAAAAGGGAGCACACTGCCTTGCATTCAAGCGGAAAATAGCCCCAAGGCATCATGGTAAATGCAGTCATTTAAATATAAATAGCAAGAATTTTTCAAAAAATTATTCACCCTTAGTAGGTGCAGCAAGTGCCGTATCGCTGTAGAAAGTCTTTCACCTAAGGTAGGTGCAGCGAGTGCCGTATCTCTGGACACGTGTTTCTGGCTTTTGCCCGTCATCAGCAGAGAGTGTATGTAACTGAAGGGGTCGCTTGAAATGCCGCCAAACGTCTTTACAGGTTTTTGTACCACTCAGTAGGCACATCGCCAGTGCTCGTCAGCAAGAGGCTCACGGGAGCCGTCATTTAGACATCCAAAAAGAAAAAGGGAGCACACTGCCTTGCATTCAAGCGGAAAATAGCCCCAAGGCATCATGGTAAATGCAGTCATTTAAATATAAATAGCAAGAATTTTTCAAAACATTGTTCACCCTTAGTAGGTGCAGCAAGTGCCGTATCGCTGTAGAAAGTCTTTCACCTAAGGTAGGTGCAGCGAGTGCCGTATCTCTGGACACGTGTTTCTGGCTTTCGGCCGTCATCAGCAGAGAGCATATGTAACTGAAGGGGTCGCTTGAAATGCCGCCAAACGTCTTTACAGGTTTTTGTACCACTCAGTAGGCACACAGGTGCATCGCCAGTGCTCGTCAGCAAGAGGCTCACGGGAGCCGTCATTTAGACATCCAAAAAGAAAAAGGGAGCACACTGCCTTGCATTCAAGCGGAAAATAGCCCCAAGGCATCATGGTAAATGCAGTCATTTAAATATAAATAGCAAGAATTTTTCAAAAAATTATTCACCCTTAGTAGGTGCAGCAAGTGCCGTATCGCTGTAGAAAGTCTTTCACCTAAGGTAGGTGCAGCGAGTGCCGTATCTCTGGACACGTGTTTCTGGCTTTCGGCCGTCATCAGCAGAGAGCGTATGTAACTGAAGGGGTCGCTTGAAATGCCGCCAAACGTCTTTACAGGTTTTTGTACCACTCAGTAGGCACACAGGTGCATCGCCAGTGCTCATCAGCAAGAGGCTCACGGGAGCCGTCATTTAGACATCCAAAAAGAAAAAGGGAGCACACTGCCTTGCATTCAAGCGGAAAATAGCCCCAAGGCATCATGGTAAATGCAGTCATTTAAATATAAATAGCAAGAATTTTTCAAAAAATTATTCACCCTTAGTAGGTGCAGCAAGTGCTGTATCGCTGTAGAAAGTCTTTCACCTAAGGTACGTGCAGCGAGTGCCGTATCTCTGGACACGTGTTTCTGGCTTTCGGCCGTCATCAGCAGAGAGCGTATGTAACTGAAGGGGTCGCTTGAAATGCCGCCAAACGTCTTTACAGGTTTTTGTACCACTCAGTAGGCACACAGGTGCATCGCCAGTGCTCGTCAGCAAGAGGCTCACGGGAGCCGTCATTTAGACATCTAAAAAGAAAAAAGGAGCACACTGCCTTGCATTCAAGCGGAAAATAGCCCCAAGGCATCATGGTAAATGCAGTCATTTAAATATAAATAGCAAGAATTTTTCAAAAAATTATTCACCCTTAGTAGGTGCAGCAAGTGCCGTATCGCTGTAGAAAGTCTTTCACCTAAGGTAGGTGCAGCGAGTGCCGTATCTCTGGACACGTGTTTCTGGCTTTCGGCCGTCATCAGCAGAGAGCGTATGTAACTGAAGGGGTCGCTTGACATGCCGCCAAACGTCTTTACAGGTTTTTGTACCACTCAGTAGGCACACAGGTGCATCGCCAGTGCTCGTCAGCAAGAGGCTCACGGGAGCCGTCATTTAGACATCCAAAAAGAAAAAGGGAGCTCACTGCCTTGCATTCAAGCGGAAAATAGCCCCAAGGCATCATGGTAAATGCAGTCATTTAAATATAAATAGCAAGAATTTTTCAAAAAATTATTCACCCTTAGCAGGTGCAGCAAGTGCCGTATCGCTGTAGAAAGTCTTTCACCTAAGGTAGGTGCAGCGAGTGCCGTATCTCTGGACACGTGTTTCTGGCTTTTGCCCGTCATCAGCAGAGAGTGTATGTAACTGAAGGGGTCGCTTGAAATGCCGCCAAACGTCTTTACAGGTTTTTGTACCACTCAGTAGGCACATCGCCAGTGCTCGTCAGCAAGAGGCTCACGGGAGCCGTCATTTAGACATCCAAAAAGAAAAAGGGAGCACACTGCCTTGCATTCAAGCGGAAAATAGCCCCAAGGCATCATGGTAAATGCAGTCATTTAAATATAAATAGCAAGAATTTTTCAAAACATTATTCACCCTTAGTAGGTGCAGCAAGTGCCGTATCGCTGTAGAAAGTCTTTCACCTAAGGTAGGTGCAGCGAGTGCCGTATCTCTGGACACGTGTTTCTGGCTTTCGGCCGTCATCAGCAGAGAGCATATGTAACTGAAGGGGTCGCTTGAAATGCCGCCAAACGTCTTTACAGGTTTTTGTACCACTCAGTAGGCACACAGGTGCATCGCCAGTGCTCGTCAGCAAGAGGCTCACGGGAGCCGTCATTTAGTCATCCAAAAAGAAAAAGGGAGCACACTGCCTTGCATTCAAGCGGAAAATAGCCCCAAGGCATCATGGTAAATGCAGTCATTTAAATATAAATAGCAAGAATTTTTCAAAAAATTATTCACCCTTAGTAGGTGCAGCAAGTGCCGTATCGCTGTAGAAAGTCTTTCACCTAAGGTAGGTGCAGCGAGTGCCGTATCTCTGGACACGTGTTTCTGGCTTTCGGCCGTCATCAGCAGAGAGCGTATGTAACTGAAGGGGTCGCTTGAAATGACGCCAAACGTCTTTACAGGTTTTTGTACCACTCAGTAGGCACACAGGTGCATCGCCAGTGCTCATCAGCAAGAGGCTCACGGGAGCCGTCATTTAGACATCCAAAAAGAAAAAGGGAGCACACTGCCTTGCATTCAAGCGGAAAATAGCCCCAAGGCATCATGGTAAATGCAGTCATTTAAATATAAATAGCAAGAATTTTTCAAAAAATTATTCACCCTTAGTAGGTGCAGCAAGTGCCGTATCGCTGTAGAAAGTCTTTCACCTAAGGTAGGTGCAGCGAGTGCCGTATCTCTGGACACGTGTTTCTGGCTTTCGGCCGTCATCAGCAGAGAGCGTATGTAACTGAAGGGGTCGCTTGAAATGCCGCCAAACGTCTTTACAGGTTTTTGTACCACTCAGTAGGCACACAGGTGCATCGCCAGTGCTCGTCAGCAAGAGGCTCACGGGAGCCGTCATTTAGACATCCAAAAAGAAAAAAGGAGCACACTGCCTTGCATTCAAGCGGAAAATAGCCCCAAGGCATCATGGTAAGTGCAGTCATTTAAATATAAATAGCAAGAATTTTTCAAAAAATTATTCACCCTTAGTAGGTGCAGCAAGTGCCGTATCGCTGTAGAAAGTCTTTCACCTAAGGTAGGTGCAGCGAGTGCCGTATCTCTGGACACGTGTTTCTGGCTTTCGGCCGTCATCAGCAGAGAGCGTATGTAACTGAAGGGGTCGCTTGACATGCCGCCAAACGTCTTTACAGGTTTTTGTACCACTCAGTAGGCACACAGGTGCATCGCCAGTGCTCGTCAGCAAGAGGCTCACGGGAGCCGTCATTTAGACATCCAAAAAGAAAAAGGGAGCTCACTGCCTTGCATTCAAGCGGAAAATAGCCCCAAGGCATCATGGTAAATGCAGTCATTTAAATATAAATAGCAAGAATTTTTCAAAAAATTATTCACCCTTAGCAGGTGCAGCAAGTGCTGTATCGCTGTAGAAAGTCTTTCACCTAAGGTAGGTGCAGTGAGTGCCGTATCTCTGGACACGTGTTTCTGGCTTTCGGCCGTCATCAGCAGAGAGCGTATGTGACTGAAGGGGTCGCTTGAAATGCCGCCAAACGTCTTTACAGGTTTTTGTACCACTCAGTAGGCACACAGGTGCATCGCCAGTGCTCGTCAGCAAGAGGCTCACGGGAGCCGTTATTTAGACATCCAAAAAGAAAAAGGGAGCACACTGCTTTGCATTCAAGCGGAAAATAGCCCCAAGGCATCATGGTAAATGCAGTCATTTAAATATAAATAGCAAGAATTTTTCAAAAAATTATTCACCCTTAGTAGGTGCAGCAAGTGCCGTATCGCTGTAGAAAGTCTTTCACCTAAGGTAGGTGCAGCGAGTGCCGTATCTCTGGACACGTGTTTCTGGCTTTCGGCCGTCATCAGCAGAGAGCGTATGTAACTGAAGGGGTCGCTTGAAATCCCGCCAAACGTCTTTACAGGTTTTTGTACCACTCAGTAGGCACACAGGTGCATCGCCAGTGCTCGTCAGCAAGAGGCTCACGGGAGCCGTCATTTAGACATCCAAAAAGAAAAAGGGAGCACACTGCCTTGCATTCAAGCGGAAAATAGCCCCAAGGCATCATGGTAAATGCAGTCATTTAAATATAAATAGCAAGAATTTTTCAAAAAATTATTCACCCTTAGTAGGTGCAGCAAGTGCTGTATCGCTGTAGAAAGTCTTTCACCTAAGGTAGGTGCAGCGAGTGCCGTATCTCTGGACACGTGTTTCTGGCTTTCGGCTCTCCACCTCCTCTATCTTCTTCTTGTAGTTGGTTGCAAATATGTAAGCCTTCTGGTCCTAAGCAGTACATAAGAATCCTTTTTTTCCTTTCTGGTGTGAGTGGACCATTGCAATCCTCCAGGTTATCGAAATAGTTTAGGAAATACTCCTTCCACTCACTCCACTGCACCGCTGGTTCATCTGGAATTGCCAAACATTCCTTCGGTGAATTCAATGTAGTTGTGCCAAGCCACTACTAGGTGGGTCTCCACTAGTTGATATGTTGTTCCAGAAGGAAAAAAAAAACAGCAATAACAAAATTGTAAATAGTGTGTCACTGTAAATATTCCTGTACTCACTTGAAGTGCTCACCAACAAACAAAAATAATAAAAATAAGACTTGTTTATTTAAAGTAAATGCAAACACCCACAAATTAATATTAATAGGTAGCATTTACTTCCACATTAGGTCGTGAGTGTTTCAAGATGGCGGACGAAAATAACAAGACTGAAAAAAAAACTGTTTTTGTAGGTGGTGGGGCTTGTTTTGAAATGTGCTGAGCGGCAATACATGCTTTAAACATGCTGTGCGTCTACACACGATTAGGTCCTGAGACCCGTCCTCCCCAGCAACAGCAGTGTGAGAAAGTAGCCTCTTTCTAGCCTTGTTACCCCCACTTTTTGCCTGTTTGTGAGTGTATGTCAGGGTGTTTTCACTGTCTCACTGGGATCCTGCTAGCCAGGGCCCAGTGCTCATAGTGAAAACCCTATGTTTTCAGTATGTTTGTTATGTGTCACTGGGACCCTGCTAGTCAGGACCCCAGTGCTCATAAGTTTGTGGCCTATATGTATGTGTTCCCTGTGTGGTGCCTAACTGTCTCACTGAGGCTCTGCTAATCAGAACCTCAGTGGTTATGCTCTCTCTGTACAAATTGTCACTAACAGGCTAGTGACCAATTTTACCAATTTACATTGGCATACTGGAACACCCTTATAATTCCCTAGTATTATGGTACTGAGGTACCCAGGGTATTGGGGTTCCAGGAGATCCCTATGGGCTGCAGCATTTCTTTTGCCACCCATAGGGAGCTCTGACAATTCTTACACAGGCCTGCCACTGCAGCCTGAGTGAAATAACATCCACGTTATTTCACAGCCATTTTACACTGCACTTAAGTAACTTATAAGTCACCTATATTTCTAACCTTTACCTGGTAAAGGTTAGGTGCAAAGTTACTTAGTGTGAGGGCACCCTGGCACTAGCCAAGGTGCCCCCACATTGTTCAGGGCCAATTCCCCGGACTTTGTGAGTGCGGGGACACCATTACACGCGTGCACTACATATAGGTCACTACCTATATGTAGCTTCACAATGGTAACTCCGAATATGGCCATGTAACATGTCTATGATCATGGAATTGCCCCCTCTATGCCATCCTGGCATAGTTGGCACAATCCCATGATCCCAGTGGCCTGTAGCACAGACCCTGGTACTGCCAAACTGCCTTTCCCGGGGTTTCACTGCAGCTGCTGCTGCTGCCAACCCCTCAGACAGGCTTCTGCCCTCCTGGGGTCCAGCCAGGCCTGGCCCAGGATGGCAGAACAAAGGACTTCCTCTGAGAGAGGGTGTTACACCCTCTCCCTTTGGAAAATGGTGTGAAGGCAGGGGAGGAGTAGCCTCCCCCAGCCTCTGGAAATGCTTTCATGGGCACATTTGGTGCCCATTTCTGCATAAGCCAGTCTACACCGGTTCAGGGACCCCTTAGCCCTGCTCTGGCGCGAAACTGGACAAAGGAAAGGGGAGTGACCACTCCCCTGACCTGTACCTCCCCTGGGAGGTGCCCAGAGCTCCTCCAGTGTGCTCCAGACCTCTGCCATCTTGGAAACAGAGGTGCTGCTTGCACACTGGACTGCTCTGAGTGGCCAGTGCCATCAGGTGACGTCAGAGACTCCTTCTGATAGGCTCCTTCAGGTGTTGCTAGCCTATCCTCTCTCCTAGGTAGCCAAACCCTCTTTTCTGGCTATTTAGGGTCTCTGTCTCTTGGGATTCCTTAGATAACGAATGCAAGAGCTCATCCGAGTTCCTCTGCATCTCTCTCTTCACCTTCTGCCAAGGAATCAACTGCTGACCGCGCTGGAAGCCTGCAAAACTGCAACATAGTAGCAAAGACGACTACTGCAACTCTGTAACGCTGATCCTGCCGTCTTCTCGACTGTTTTCCTGGTAGTGCATGCTGTGGGGGTAGTCTGCCTCCTCTCTGCACTAGAAGCTCCGAAGAAATCTCCCGTGGGTTGACGGAATCGTCCCCCTGCAACCGCAGGCACCACAGAACTGCATCACCGGTACATTGGGTCTCCTCTCAGCACAACGAGCGAGGTCCCTTGAATCCAGCAACTCTGTCCAAGTGACTCCCACAGTCCAGTGACTCTTCAGTCCAAGTTTGGTGGAGGTAAGTCCTTGCCTCCCCACGCCAGACTGCATTGCTGGGAACCGCGACTTTTGCAGCTACTCCGGCCTCCGTGCACTTCCGGCGGAAATCCTTTGTGCACAGTCCAGTCTGGGTCCATGGCACTCTAACCTGCATTGCACGAACTCCTAAGTTGTTCTCCGGCGACGTGGGAGTCCTTTGTGCGACTTCGGGTGAGCACCGTTTCACGCATCCTTGTAGTGCCTGTTTCTGGCACTTCTGCGGGTGCTGTCTGCTGCTGAGAGGGCTCCTTGTCTTGCTCGACGCCCCCTCTGTCCCCTGATGCAATTGGCGACATCCTGGTCCCTCGTGGGCCACAGCAGCATCCAAAAACACTAACTGCACGATTTGCAGCTAGCAAGGCTTGTTGGCGGTCTTTCGGCAGGAAAACACTTCTGCACGACTCTCCACGGCGTTCAGGATCCGTCCTCCAAAGGGGAAGTCTCTAGCCCTTGTCGTTCTTGCAGAAACCTACGCTTCTACTGTCCAGTAGCAGCATCTTTGCACCCACAGCTGGCATTTCCTGGGCATCTGCCCATCTCCGACTTGCTTGTGACTTTTGGACTTGGTCCCCTTGTTCCACAGGTACCCTCGACTGGAAATCCATTGTTGTTGCATTGCTGGTTTGTGTCTTTCCTGCAGAATTCCCCTATCACGACTTCTATGTCCTTTGGGGAACTTTAGTGCACTTTGCACTCACTTTTCAGGGTCTTGGGGTGGGCTATTTTTCTAACCCTTACTATTTTCTAATAGTCCCAGCGACCCTCTACAAGGTCACATAGGTTTGGGGTCCATTCGTGGTTCGCATTCCACTTTTGGAGTATATGGTTTGTGTTGCCCCTATCCCTATGTGTCCCCATTGCATCCTATTGTAACTATACATTGTTTGCACTGTTTTCTAATACTATTACTGCATATTTTGGTATTGTGTACATATATCTTGTGTATATTTGCTATCCTCATACTGAGGGTACTCACTGAGATACTTTTGGCATATTGTCATAAAAATAAAGTACCTTTATTTTTAGTATATCTGTGTATTGTGTTTTCTTATGATATTGTGCATATGACACTAAGTTGTACTGTAGGAGCTTCACTCGTCTCCTAGTTCAGCCTAAGCTGCTCTGCTAAGCTACCATTATCTATCAGCCTATGCTGCTAGACACCCTATACACTAATAAGGGATAATTGGGCCTGGTGCAAGGTGTAAGTACCCCTTGGTACTCACTACAAGCCAGTCCAGCCTCCTACATTGGTTGTGCAGCGGTGGGATAAGTGCTTTGAGACTACTTACCACTCTTGTCATTGTACTTTTCATAAGAGAAAAATATACAAAACAAGTTCAGTGTATGTACACATAACCAAAAAGTTTTGCATTTCCTCTTTTCACTCTTTTCTAAAGTGCTGAAAAGTACTTCTAAACTTTCTAAAAGTTCTTAAAAGTTTTAAAAGTTTTTTTTTCTGTCTTTCTAAAAGCTCTAAAAAGTTTTTCTCACTTTTTCTGTCACTTAAACTCTTTCTAAAATGTCTGGCACAGGCCAAAATGTTGATCTGTCCAAACTTGCATATGACCACCTTAGCTGGAAAGGAGCAAGGAGTCTCTGTATAGAAAGAGATTTGAGTGTAGGGAAGAATCCTTCCTTGGAATTATTGCTTAACATGCTTAGAGAACAAGATAAGGCCAGAAGGGCCCCATCTGTTGAAAAAGCAGCTAATGGTTCCCAATCTGATCCAGGGACCCCCCTAGCAAAAGATTCAGGAAAGAAAATTCAGAGCCTGCCCATTACTAGACAGTCTAGCATAGTTGGTACTGATGTAGAGTCACACCACACAGATAGTGTTGTCTCACATCATAGCAAGAGCATTCATTCTCACCACAGTAGAAGTGATGTTTCTGTTAACCAAGCTGTTAGGGTGCCTTCTGTAAGGGACAGGTCTCCTTCTGTCCATTCTCACCATACTTCTGTTTCAAGGCATGTCCCTCCCACCCACCCTGATGACAGATTGTTAGAAAGGGAGCTCAATAGATTGAGAGTGGAACAAACCAGACTGAAGCTCAAGAAGCAACAGCTGGATTTGGATAGACAGACCTTAGAAGTAGAGAAGGAGAGACAGAAGTTGGGTTTAGAAACCCATGGTGGCAGCAGCAGTATTCCCCATAGTCATCCTGCAAAAGAGCATGATTCCAGGAATCTGCACAAGATAGTTCCCCCTTATAAGGAGGGGGATGACATTAAAAAGTGGTTTGCTGCACTTGAGAGGGCCTGTGCTGTACAGGATGTCCCTCAAAGGCAGTAGGCTGCTATCCTATGGCTATCATTTAATGGAAAAGGTAGGGATAGGCTCCTTACTGTGAAAGAAAGTGAAGCCAATGATTACAAAGTTCTTAAGAATACACTCCTGGATGGTTATGGCTTAACCACTGAACAATACAGGATAAAGTTCAGAGAGACCAAAAAGGTCTCATTGACCATTCAGTGAAGGCCTTGCAGGGGTGGTTACATGGCAGTAAAGTTACTGATTATAACAGCCTGTATAACTTGATCCTGAGAGAGCATATTCTTAATAATTGTGTGTCTGATTTGTTGCACCAGTACCTGGTGGACTCTGATCTGACCTCTCCCCAAGAATTGGGAAAGAAGGCAGACAAATGGGTCAGAACAAGGGTGAACAGAAAATTTCATACAGGGGGTGACAAAGAGAACAATAAGAAGAAAGATGGTGAAAAATCTCAAGATAAGCATGGGGATAAGGGTAAAACCAAAGATCCCACTTCAAATCTTAAACACTCTTCAGGGGGTGGGGATAAAACAAATTCTTCCTCTTCTTCTCAACCTACACAATTTAAAAAGCCTTGGTGCTATGTGTGTAAAAACAAAGGCCATAGGCCAGGGGATAAGTCCTGTCCAGGTAAACCCCCTGAGCCTACCACCACTAATACATCAAGCTCTAGTGCCCCTAGCAGTAGTGGTAGTAGTGGTGGGACTGCTGGCAACAGTCAAGTTAAGGGTGTAGTTGGGTTCACTTATGGGTCCATAATAGAAACTGGGGTAGTCAGTCCCAAGAGAGTTTCTGTCACACCTAGTGGCATTGGCCTTGCCACACTGGCTGCTTGTCCCCTTACAATGGATAAGTACAGGCAGACAGTTTCAATAAATGGTGTGGAGGCCTTGGCCTACAGGGACACAGGTGCCAGTATCACTTTGGTGACTGAAAACCTAGTGCACCCTGATCAACACATCATTGGACAACAGTATAAGATTATTGATGTCCATAACTCCACTAAGTTTCTTCCCTTAGCTATAATTCAGTTTAGTTGGGGTGGAGTTACTGGCCCTAAGCAGGTGCTGGTATCACCTAGCTTACCTGTAGACTGTCTCTTAGGTAATGACGTAGAGGCCTCAGGTTGGGCTGATGTAGAGTTTTATGCCCATGCAGCCATGCTGGGCATCCCAGAGGAATTGTTCCCTCTCATTTCTACTGAAATGAAAAAGCAAAGGAGAGAAGGCCTGAAAACTCAGGATCCCTCTCCATCAACAGGTAAAAAGGGTATCACAGTATCCGCTAACCACCCTGCCATTCAGGATACCATTCCTGTGGTGGGAGAAACCTCTCCTGGGGTGGCACCTGTTCCAAGGGAAACATCAGCTGGCAAAGCTGTACTCCCTGAGGTAGAAGTACCTCTCTGGGGGATAACTAACATTGGTGAGAAAAAGAGCACCATTTTAGTTAACATGGAGCATCCCTCTAACCCTCCCAGAGTAACTTTAGTGCAGAAACCCTGCACTGCCTCACAACACTTAGGACAGCATCCCTGCCCTAGTGTGGAGCTCATAGGACAGCATCCCTGCCCTGCTCCAACTCAAGAGAAACAGCATCCCTGTTCTCTCTTCCAGCCATATGGACAAAGATTTTGCCCAGCTATGGCTTTTCTGAGACAGCATCTCTGTCTGGCATTTCCATCACTACAAATAGGTTCAGTGGACAATTCCCACTGCTCTAAACTAAAACTTACTGATAGAAACTCTGAAAATATATCTTCACATTGTTGCTTAGCTAAAAAACTTCAAACAGTGTGGTTTACATCCCCACAGGGAGGTAACCATATAGTAGATGATAAAGGGAGTAACCAGTCTATTTCAGAGCTACTCTCTACTTATCACCACTTAGACAATAAAGTCTCAACTGGCCAAGGTTAGCCTTATTGTCCTTCGTTTGGGGGGGGGGTTGTGTGAGAAAGTAGCCTCTTTCTAGCCTTGTTACCCCCACTTTTGGCCTGTTTGTGAGTGTATGTCAGGGTGTTTTCACTGTCTCACTGGGATCCTTCTAGCCAGGGCCCAGTGCTCATAGTGAAAACCCTATGTTTTCAGTATGTTTGTTATGTGTCACTGGGACCCTGCTAGTCAGGACCCCAGTGCTCATAAGTTTGTGGCCTATATGTATGTGTTCCCTGTGTGGTGCCTAACTGTCTCACTGAGGCTCTGCTAATCAGAACCTCAGTGGTTATGCTCTCTCTGTACAAATTGTCACTAACAGGCTAGTGACCAATTTTACCAATTTACATTGGCATACTGGAACACCCTTATAATTCCCTAGTATTATGGTACTGAGGTACCCAGGATATTGGGGTTCCAGGAGATCCCTATGGGCTGCAGCATTTCTTTTGCCACCCATAGGGAGCTCTGACAATTCTTACACAGGCCTGCCACTGCAGCCTGAGTGAAATAACGTCCACGTTATTTCACAGCCATTTTACACTGCATTTAAGTAACTTATAAGTCACCTATATGTCTACCCTTTACCTGGTAAAGGTTAGGTGCAAAGTTACTTAGTGTGAGGGCACCCTGGCACTAGCCAAGGTGCCCCCACATTGTTCAGGGCCAATTCCCCGGACTTTGTGAGTGCGGGGACACCATTACACGCGTGCACTACATATAGGTCACTACCTATATGTAGCTTCACAATGGTAACTCCGAATATGGCCATGTAACATGTCTATGATCATGGAATTGCCCCCTCTATGCCATCCTGGCATAGTTGGCACAATCCCATGATCCCAGTGGCCTGTAGCACAGACCCTGGTACTGCCAAACTGCCTTTCCCGGGGTTTCACTGCAGCTGCTGCTGCTGCCAACCCCTCAGACAGGCTTCTGCCCTCCTGGGGTCCAGCCAGGCCTGGCCCAGGATGGCAGAACAAAGGACTTCCTCTGAGAGAGGGTGTTACACCCTCTCCCTTTGGAAAATGGTGTGAAGGCAGGGGAGGAGTAGCCTCCCCCAGCCTCTGGAAATGCTTTCATGGGCACATTTGGTGCCCATTTCTGCATAAGCCAGTCTACACCGGTTCAGGGACCCCTTAGCCCTGCTCTGGCGCGAAACTGGACAAAGGAAAGGGGAGTGACCACTCCCCTGACCTGTACCTCCCCTGGGAGGTGCCCAGAGCTCCTCCAGTGTGCTCCAGACCTCTGCCATCTTGGAAACAGAGGTGCTGCTTGCACACTGGACTGCTCTGAGTGGCCAGTGCCATCAGGTGACGTCAGAGACTCCTTCTGATAGGCTCCTTCAGGTGTTGCTAGCCTATCCTCTCTCCTAGGTAGCCAAACCATCTTTTCTGGCTATTTAGGGTCTCTGTCTCTTGGGATTCCTTAGATAACGAATGCAAGAGCTCATCCGAGTTCCTCTGCATCTCTCTCTTCACCTTCTGCCAAGGAATCGACTGCTGACCGCGCTGGAAGCCTGCAAAACTGCAACATAGTAGCAAAGACGACTACTGCAACTCTGTAACGCTGATCCTGCCGCCTTCTCGACTGTTTTCCTGGTGGTGCATGCTGTGGGGGTAGTCTGCCTCCTCTCTGCACTAGAAGCTCCGAAGAAATCTCCTGTGGGTCGACGGAATCGCCCCCCTGCAACCGCAGGCACCAAAGAACTGCATCACCGGTACCTTGGGTCTCCTCTCAGCACGACGAGCGAGGTCCCTTGAATCCAGCAACTATGTCCAAGTGACTCCCACAGTCCAGTGACTCTTCAGTCCAAGTTTGGTGGAGGTAAGTCCTTGCCTCCCCACGCCAGACTGCATTGCTGGGAACCGCGACTTTTGCAGCTACTCCGGCCTCCGTGCACTTCCGGCGGAAATCCTTTGTGCACAGTCCAGCCTGGGTCCACGGCACTCTAACCTGCATTGCACAACCTCCTAAGTTGTTCTCCGGCGACTCCTTTGTGCGACTTCGGGTGAGCACCGTTTCACGCATCCTCATAGTGCCTGTTTCTGGCACTTCTGCGGGTGCTGCCTGCTGCTGAGAGGGCTCCTTGTCTTGCTCGACGCCCCCTCTGTCCCCTGACGCAATTGGCGACATCCTGGTCCCTCCTGGGCCACAGCAGCATCCAAAAACACTAACCGCACAATTTGCAGCTAGCAAGGCTTGTTGGCGGTCTTTCGGCGGGAAAACACTTTTGCACAACTCTCCACGGCGTGAGGGATCCGTCCTCCAAAGGGGAAGTCTCTAGCCCTTGTCGTTCTTGCAGAAACCTACGCTTCTACTGTCCAGTAGCAGCATCTTTGCACCCACAGCTGGCATTTCCTGGGCATCTGCCCATCTCCGACTTGCTTGTGACTTTTGGACTTGGTCCCCTTGTTCCACAGGTACCCTCTACTGGAAATCCATTGTTGGCATTGCTGGCTTGTGTCTTTCCTGCAGAATTCCCCTATCACGACTTCTATGTCCTTTGGGGAACTTTAGTGCTCTTTGCACTCACTTTTCAGGGTCTTGGGGTGGGCTATTTTTCTAACCCTTACTATTTTCTAATAGTCCCAGCGACCCTCTACAAGGTCACATAGGTTTGGGGTCCATTCGTGGTTCGCATTCCACTTTTGGAGTATATGGTTTGTGTTGCCCCTATCCCTATGTGTCCCCATTGCATCCTATTGTAACTATGCATTGTTTTCACTGTTTTCTAATACTATTACTGCATATTTTGGTATTGTGTACATATATCTTGTGTATATTTGCTATCCTCATACTGAGGGTACTCACTGAGATACTTTTGGCATATTGTCATAAAAATAAAGTACCTTTATTTTTAGTATATCTGTGTATTGTGTTTTCTTATGATATTGTGCATATGACACTAAGTGGTACTGTAGGAGCTTCACTCGTCTCCTAGTTCAGCCTAAGCTGCTCTGCTAAGCTACCATTATCTATCAGCCTATGCTGCTAGACACCCTATACACTAATAAGGGATAACTGGGCCTGGTTCAAGGTGTAAGTACCCCTTGGTACTCACTACAAGCCAGTCCAGCCTCCTACAAGCAGCCGTTACACAAACGTCGCAGCACACAAAGAAAGCTGCAATGACAGCAAGCGCACATTGACCATTAAAGGATGCAGTACAAGTAAGCCCTTCGGTTTTCAGTCTTCAGTTTTATATGTCAGTATTAAACATTGCAGGCAAAATAAAAAATAAAACTCACGATCTGGTCCAAGAAATTCTTCAAGGTCCTCGTTTTTGTTTAAAATTGCTGAACATCCACCACCTGCTAATATTCCTCATTAAGTTCATCGTCCTCGCTCGTCGCCAAAACAGTGTAGTAAATCCTTACACCATCAAGTTGCTCAATTCCTTCTTTATTTGTACAGGATATATACAGAGTTGTAACTGCATTTCCGCACCTCTAGTAGAGTGAATCATAACATTCTCCTCCACCCTTCTCATCCCCCACATCGGAAGGGGGGTTGGGAGCACACTGCCACTGTTTTTGGCAGCATTTGCAGCAACCCAAGATGATTTGTCTTTGTTCTCTACTCTCTACTGATGAAGGTCTAAACCCAGAAACACGTGTTTAGAGATATACAGCAATGTCTGCATCAACTTTGGTGAAAAACTACAGATAATTTTCAAGTAAGTGCTAACTGTGAACTGCATTTACCAGGATGCAAAGTGGCGAACTGTGCTGGGATGTGAGACAGTGTGCTCCCAACCCCCCTTCCTGTTTAAAAGTCTCCCTTGAGCCAGTGAGCTGACGAGCTTTGGAGATGCACCTGTGTGTCTGTGAATGGTACTTGACCTGAGAGGATTTTGGCAGCATTTCCAGCAACCCCAGATGAATTTTCTTTGTTCTCTACTCTCTACTGATGAAGGGCTAAACCCAGAAACATGTGTCTAGAGATATACAACAATGTCTGCACCACCTTTGGTGAAAAACTACAGATAATTTTCAAGTAAACGCTAACTGTGAACTGCATTTACCAGAATGCAAAGGGGCAAACTGTGCTGGGATGTGAGGCAGTGTACTCCCAACCCCCCTTCCTGTTTAAAAGGCTCCCTTGAGCCAGTGAGCTGACGAGCTTTGGAGATGCACCTGTGTGCCTGTGAGTGGTACTTGACCTGAGAGGATTTTGGCAGCATTTCCAGCAACCCCAGATTAATTTTCTTTGTTCTCTACTCTCTACTGATGAAAGGCTAAACCCAGAAACACGTGTCTAGAGATATACAGCAATGCCAGCACCAACATTGGTGAAAAACTACAGATAATTTTCCTTGGGCGAGGTCTCATTTAAAGCTGATTGTGAATAACATTCTTAGTCACTGGGATCCCAGCTCCGGGGACTACAGGATAATGATTCTGAGATCAGGCTTCTCAGGATCTGTTCTGGTGGTTGATCATGGACAATCAGTTGAAGGGGGTTCTATTTCAGCTCCCTCCCACAGTTCTTTTGACAAAGGGTGCCAGCGAGTTGGGTTGGGGGGCTGTGTTCGATCACCTGGATAGGGTGTCTCCTTGGTCTCCTTTGGAGAGTTAGCAGTCATCGAATAACAGGGAATCCACAGTAGTGATGACAGGTTGGTTGTTTTTTAGGAGCATCTGAAAGGTCAGAATGTGGTGGTACCAACAGACAACCAGGTTGCCAGAGCTTACCTGAACAGTCAAGGGGGGCACGCGATGCAGGTCTCTCAATCAGGTTGCATCTCCGATTTGTGAATGGGCAGAGGTGAATGTTCGGGGCCTGGGGGCAATGATTATCCAGGGGTCGAGATGAATTTCTGGGAAGACAGGCTCAGCAGGAACTTGCCATCCACAGTGATGTATACCTGGCACGGCCCCTGTTCCTCAAGGTGTGTTGACGGTTCAGGGATCCTTGGCTGGATATGTTTGCCTCTCCAGACAATGCCCAATGCCTTCACTTTTGCACAAACTTCCATGTCTGCAGGCTTGGACATTGGATGCTCTCTCAATCCCATGGCCAATAGGGTTGCTGTATGCTTTTCTTCCAATCCCTCTCCTGCCTTGGGTGCTGCAGAGAGTCAGAACGGAGCAGGTTCATGTGATCCTCATTACAGTGGAGGCTGCTACCAATCAAGAGTACTGGGGCAGGGCAGTACTGTTGATCGGGAGGGGTAGTAAACTTACCTTCCTGCCGTTCCTGGCTGCCTCCGGTGCTCCTCTCTTCACGGCAGTCACTGGGGCACAGGCTTCCAATACAGACGCAGCTCTCATGCTATATGAAGCATGAGAGCAGCACTGAGATTGGCCTGAACGGGATAGTTTGACACAGCCGGGTTAGAGAAATGTAAGTCTGCATGTCGGTTTGGCCATCTTAAGATGGCCGGCCAAACCGATATGTGCACTTTACAGTACCCACCACTCCTAGGGGCCAGATGTAGAAAGCGTTTTGCATGGTGCAAACTGCGAATTTCGCTGTTTGCGCCATGCAAAACGCACATCGCGATGCTCATTCCCATTTTGCGAGTCGGTAACCTGGTTACCGACTCGCAAAATGGGAATGCGACTCGCAAATAGGGAGGGGTGTTCCCCTTCCTATTTGCGATTCGCATCGCGATATAGAATTGCTCTGTGACCGTGAACGCGGTCGCAAAGCAATTCGCCCATTCGCAAAAGGGAAGGGGTCCCCATGGGACCGCTTCCCCTTTGTGAATGGCTCTGAAAACATTTTTCGTTTCATTTTTTCGTGTATATTGCAACTCGTTTTCCTTTAAGGAAAACGGGCTGCAATACAAAAAAAAAACTGCTTTATTAAAAAGCAGTCACAGACATGGTGGTCTGCTGTCTCCAGCAGGCCACCATCCCTGTGAGTGCTGCGAATCGCAAGGGGGTCGCAAATTGCGACCCACCTCATGAATATTCATGAGGTGGGTCTTTGCGACCCCCTTGTGATTCGCAGATGGTGTCAGGGACACCATCCTGCATCCGGCATTGCGAGTCGCCAATTGCGAGTCGCCCAGACTCGCAATGCCGGTTTAACCTACATTTGGCCCCTACTCCCTATGGCCCGGACCTGCCCTAGACATGCATGGCTCAGTCAGGCAGTGACAAATAAAATGATAGTAAAATTATTTTGTTATCTTATTATTTGTCTCTGCCTGACTGAGCAGGGTGGCGATGCTCCCCTGCAATTACGGAGGAGCCGCCCCACCCCCATTGCCCGTTACTGGCCCCGCTGTCAGTGATTTTCAGGGAATCCCTTCTGGCACTGATAGGGGTTGTAGGAAAGTACCATCTTGCCTGGCATGTCACCCCCATATTTCACTGTATATATGTTGTTTTAGTCTATGTGTCACTGGGACCCTGCCAGGCAGGGCCCCAGTGCTCATAAGTGTGCCCTGTATGTGTTCCCTGTGTGATGACTAACTGTCTCACTGAGGCTCTGCTAACCAGAACCTTAGTGGTTATGCTCTCTCTGCTTTCTAAATTGTCACTAACAGGCTAGTGACCAATTTCACCAATTCACATTGGCATACTGGAACACCCTTATACTTCCCTAGTATATGGTACTGAGGTACCCAGGGTATTGGGGTTCCAGGAGATCCCTATGGGCTGCAGCATTTCTTTTGCCACCCATAGGGAGCTCTGACAATTCTTACACAGGCCTGCCACTGCAGCCTGAGTGAAATAACGTCCACGTTATTTCACAGCCATTTACCACTGCACTTAAGTAACTTATAAGTCACCTATATGTCTAACCTTCACCTGGTGAAGGTTGGGTGCTAAGTTACTTAGTGTGTGGGCACCCTGGCACTAGCCAAGGTGCCCCCACATAGTTCAGGGCAAATTCCCTGGACTTTGTGAGTGCAGGGACACCATTACACGCGTGCACTATACATAGGTCACTACCTATGTATAGCGTCACAATGGTAACTCCGAACATGGCCATGTAACATGTCTAAGATCATGGAATTGTCACCCCAATGCCATTCTGGCATTGGGGAGACAATTCCATGATCCCCCGAGTCTCTAGCACAGACCCGGGTACTGCCAAACTGCCTTTCCCGGAGTTTCACTGCAGCTGCTGCTGCTGCCAACCCCTCAGACAGGTTTCTGCCCTCCTGGGGTCCAGCCAGGCTTGGCCCAGGAAGGCAGAACAAAGGACTTCCTCAGAGAGAGGGTGTTACACCCTCTCCCTTTGGAAAAAGGTGTCAGGGCTGGGGAGGAGTAGCCTCCCCCAGCCTCTGGAAATGCTTTGATGGGCACAGATGGTGCCCATCTCTGCATAAGCCAGTCTACACCGGTTCAGGGATCCCCGAGCCCTGCTCTGGCGCGAAACTGGACAAAGGAAAGGGGAGTGACCACTCCCCTGACCTGCACCTCCCAGGGGAGGTGCCCAGAGCTCCTCCAGCGTGCCCCAGACCTCTGCCATCTTGGATTCAGAGGTGTGCTGGCACACTGGACTGCTCTGAGTGGCCAAGGCCAGCAGGTGACGTCAGAGACTCCTTCTGATAGGCTCTTACCTGTGTTACTAGCCTATCCTCCTTCCTAGGTAGCCAAACCTCCTTTTCTGGCTATTTAGGGTCTCTGCTTTGGGGAATTCTTCAGATACCGAATGCAAGAGCTCACGAGAGTTCCTCTGCACTTCTCTCTTCACCTTCTGCCAAAGGATCGACCGCTGACTGCTCAGGACGCCTGCAAAACCGCAACAAAGTAGCAAAGACGACTACTGCAACCTTGTATCGCTTCATCCTGCTCGCTTTCTCGCCTGTTTCCTGGTGGTGCATGCTCTGGGGGTAGCCTGCCTCCTTTTTGCACCAGGAGCTCTGAAGAAATCTCCCATGGGTCGACAGAATCTTCCCCCTGCAACTGCAGGCAACAAAAGACTGCATCACCGGTCCTCTGGGTCCCCTCTCAGCACAACGAGCGTGGTCCCTGGAACTCAGCAACTCTGTCCAAGTGACTCCCACAGTCCAGTGACTCTTCAGTCCAAGTTTGGTGGAGGTAAGTCCTTGCCTCCCCACGCTAGACTACATTGCTGGGTACCGCATGATTTGCAGCTGCTCCGGCTCCTGTGCACTCTTCCAGGATTTCCTTCGTGCACAGCCAAGCCTGGGTCCCCGACACTCTAACCTGCAGTGCACAACCTTCTGAGTTGTCCTCTGGCGTCGTGGGACTCCCTTTTGTGTCTTCGGGTGGACTCTGGTTCACTCCTCTTCCAAGTGCCTGTTCTGGTACTTCTGCGGGTGCTGCCTGCTTCTGTGAGGGCTCCCTGACTTGCTGCCCCCCCCCCCTCTGTCTCCTCATCCAAGTGGCGACATCCTGGTCCCTCCTGGGCCACAGCAGCATCCAAAAACCCTAACCGCGACCCTTGCAGCTAGCAAGGCTTGTTTGCGATCTTTCTGCGTGGGAACACCTCTGCAAGCTTCTTCACGACGTGGGACATCCATCCTCCAAAGGGGAAGTTTCTAGCCCTCTTCGTTCTTGCAGAATCCACAGCTTTTACCATCCGGTGGCTGCTTCTTTGCGCCCTCAGCTGGCATTTCCTGTGCATCTGCCCACTCTCGACATTGTCGCGACTCTTGGACTTGGTCCTCTTGTTTCACAGGTACTCAGGTCCGGAAATCCACTGTTGTTGCTTTGCTGGTGTTGGTCTTCCTTGCAGAAACCCCATATCACGCCTTCTGTGCTCTCTGGGGGTTATAGGTGCACTTTACACCTACTTTTCAGGGTCTTGGGGTGGGCTATTTTTCTAACCCTCACTGTTTTCTTACAGTCCCAGTGACCCTCTACAAGCTCACAAAGGTTTGGGGTCCATTCGTGGTTCGGATTCCACTTTTGGAGTATATGGTTTGTGTTGCCCCTATACCTATGTGCTCCTATTGCAATCTATTGTAACTTCACACTGCTTGCATTACTTCCTTTGCTATTACTGCATATTTTTGGTATTGTGTACATATATCTTGTGTATATTTGGCATCCTCATACTGAGGGTACTCACTGAGATACTTTTGCCATATTGTCATAAAAATAAAGTACCTTTATTTTTAGTATATCTGTGTATTGTGTTTTCTTATGATATTGTGCATATGACACCAGTGGTATAGTAGGAGCTTTGCATGTCTCATAGTTCAGCCTAAGCTGCTCTGCTATAGCTACCTTCTATCAGCCTAAGCTGCTAGAAACACCTCTTCTACACTAATAAGGGATAACTGGACCTGGTACAGAGTGTAAGTACCCCTTGGTACCCCCTACAAGCCAGGCCAGCCTCCTACATTGGTTGGGCAGCGGTGGGATAAGTACTTGCAACTACTTACCACTTTGTCATTGTGTACTTTTCATAAGAGAATAATATACAAAAAAAGTTCAGTGTATGCACACCTAACCAAAAAGTTTTGCTTTTCTTCTCTTACACTATCTGCTAAGTGCTGAAAAGTACTCCTAAACTTTCAAAAGGTTTCAAAAAGTTGAAAACGTTTTTTTCTCTGTTCCTTAAAAAGTCCTGAAACTTTTTCTCTCTTTTATCTGTCTCTAAACCTTTTTCTATCATGTCTGATGTAGGAACCCCTCTTAATTTGGTCAATACTACTTATGACCACCTTAACTTTAAGAGCCTAAGGAGTCTCTGCATTGATAGAGGTTTAGTAGTAGGTAAGAACCCTTCTAGAGAGCTACTGTCTAATATGCTTATTGAGAATGATAAGGCCCAGGGTGGCACCTCATCTGAAAAGTTGATAGATAGCTCACACTCTGACTCAGGGGAGCCCCCAGTAGGAGTGTTGCAGGGTTCCCTTCTTAATTTGCCACCTAGCATTGCTGGTAGTAATAGAAGCTCCCATCATAGTAGGGATGTTTTTATTCCTGGAGGCCAGGTTGTTAGGGTGCCAACTGTTAGGGACATTTCTCCCTCTGCTCATTCAGATCTTTCTTCTGTGTCAAAACATTCCCAACCCACCCACCCTGATGACAAGATGTTAGAAAGGGAACTCAATAAGTTGAGAGTGGAAGAGACCAGGCTGAAGCTTAAACAGCAACAGCTGGCTCTAGACAGGGAATCTCTAGACTTAGAAAAAGAGAGACAGAGGTTGGGGTTTGGACCCCATGGTGGCAGCAGCAGTATTCCAGATAGCAATCCTGTGAGAGAACATGATTCTAGGGGGCATATTTATACTCTGTTTGCGCCAAATGTGCGTCAAAGATTTTGACGCACAATCAGCGCAAACCCTGCCCCATATTTATACTTTGACGTCCGACCCCGCGGGCGTCAAAATTCCACCATGTGCGTCATTTTTTGGAAGGGGGAACCAGCCTTGCGTTAATTATATGCAAGGTAGGCGTTCCCTTCCAAAAAATGACTTTAAGGCCTGTGCCCCATTTTTATACTCTGACGTCTTTTTGACGCACAGGAGGGGGTGGGCCTTAAAAAACGACGCACAGCCTGATGGGCGCCGTTTTTTAACGCCTGGGTCAGGGCAGGCGTTAAGGGACCTGTGGGCTCGGAAGGAGCCCAGAGGTGCCCTCCCCTGCCCCCAGGGACACCCCCTGCCACCCTTGCCCAGCCCAGGAGGACACCCAAGGATGAAGGGACCCATCCCAGGGAAGTAAAGGTAAGTTTGGGTAAGTATTTTTTTCCGTTTTTTTTTTGTGGCATAGGGGGGCCTGATTTGGGCACCCTACATGCCACTATGCCCAATGAACATGCCCAGGAGACATAAGTCCCCTGGGCATGGTCATTGGGCAAGGGGGCATGACTCCTGTCTTTGCTAAGACAGGAGTCATGTCAATGGAGGTTGGGCGTCAAAAAAATGGCGCAAATCCGGTTTGAGGCCTGAATTTTGCCTCAGACCTGACTTGCCCCATTTTTTGACACACAACCCCCATTTTCCCATACGCCGGCGCTGCCTGGTGTCAGTCATTTTTTTTGACGCACACCAGTCCGCAGCGCAGGCGAACGTCATTCCATAAATAAGGCGCCCGCATGGCGCGTTGGAATGGCGTTAGCCGGCGGTAAAAGTTTTGACGCACAACTGCGTTGGCACAGTTGTGCGTCAAAAAGTATAAATATGGGCCTAGGAATCTGCATAAGATAGTTCCCCCTTACAAGGAGGGAGATGACATTAACAAGTGGTCTGCTGCACATGAGAGGGCCTGTATGGTACAGGGGGTCCCTCAAAGGTAGTGGGTTGCTATCCTATGGCTATCTTTCAGTAGAAAGGGTAGGGATAGGCTCCTTACTTTGAAGGAAAGTGATGCCAATAATTTTACAGTTTTGAAGAATGCACTCTTGGATGGATTTGGTTTAACCACTGAACAATATAGGATTAAGTTCAGAGAAACCAGAAAAGAGTCCTCACAAGACTGGGTAGACTTTGTTGACTATTCAGTGATGGCCTTGGAGGGGTGGTTACATGGCAGTAAAGTTTCTGACTATGAAAGCCTGTACAATCTAATCTTGAGAGAGCATATTCTGAATAACTGTGTGTCTGATTTGTTACACCAATATCTAGTGGACTCAGATCTGACCTCTCCCCAAGAATTGGGAAAGAAGGCAGACAAATGGGTCAGAACAAGAGTGAACAGAAAAGTTCATACAGGGGTTGACAAGGATGGCAAGAAGAAGGATGGTAAGTCTTCAGACAAGGGTGGGGACAAATCTAAAAATGAGTCTTCATCAGGCCCACAAAAACACTCTGGTGGGGGTGGTGGGTCCAAATCCTCTTCTAATCAAGTAAAGAAAACATGGTGTTATTTATGTAAAGTAAAAGGCCATTGGACGACTGATGCCAGTTGTCCAAAGAAAAGCACCAAGCCTCCCACTACCACAACCCCTACTGCAACCTCTAGTGCCCCTAGTAATAGCAGTGGTGGTGGGAGCAAACCTACTAATAGTCAATCCAAGGGAGTAGCTGGGCTCACTTTTGGTAATTTAGTTGGGGTTGGTCTTGTTAGGGAGACCACAGAGGCTGTGTTAGTCTCTGAAGGTGCCATTGATTTGGCCACCTTGGTTGCTTGTCCCCTTAATATGGATAAGTACAAGCAACTTCCCCTAATAAATGGTGTTGAGGTTCAGGCCTACAGGGACACAGGTGCCAGTGTTACCATGGTAATAGAGAAACTGGTACACCCTGAACAACACCTACTTGGTCACCAGTACCAAGTGACAGACGCTCATAACAACACTCTTAGCCACCCCATGGCTGTTGTGAATCTCAACTGGGGGGGGGGGTTACTGGTCCAAAGAAAGTTGGGGTTGCTTCAGATTTACCTGTAGACTGTCTACTAGGAAATGATTTAGAGACATCAGCTTGGGCAGAAGTGGAGTTGGAGGCTCATGCAGCAATGCTGGGCAGTCCTGGGCATATTTTTGCTTTGACCAGGGCTCAGGCCAAAAAGCAAAAAGGACAGGGTGACTTGGATCCTGGAACAATGGACCAAGTGCTCCCTAAAGCTAGGGTTAGTAAGGGTAAATCCCTACCCACTATCCCTCCCTCTACAGATGATTCAACTTCTGAGGAAGAAGAATTTCCCCTCTGTGCAGAACCTTCACCAGAGGAGCTGGCAGCAGACACTGCTGAGCTTTTGGGTGGAGGGGGGCCTGCCAGGGAGGAGCTGAGTGTGGCACAGCAAACCTGTCCCACATTAGAGGGTCTAAGACAGCAAGCTGTCAAACAACAAAATGGAGATGTCAGTGACTCACATAGAATTTACTGGGAGGACAACCTCTTGTACACAGAGGCAAGGGACCCAAAACCTGGAGCAGCCAGGAGATTGGTCATTCCCCTGCAGTACAGAGAGTTCCTCCTAACTCTGGCACACGACATTCCCTTGGCTGGACATTTGGGTCAGATTAAAACATGGGAAAGGCTTGTCCCCCTGTTTCACTGGCCTAGGATGTCAGAGGACACAAAAGACTTTTGCAAGTCCTGTGTGACCTGCCAAGCCAGTGGCAAGACTGGCGGCACTCCAAAGGCTCCCCTTATTCCACTGCCTGTGGTTGGGGTTCCCTTTGAAAGGGTAGGGGTTGACATAGTTGGCCCCCTTGACCCTCCTACTGCTTCAGGCAATAGGTTTATCTTGCTGGTAGTGGACCACAAGATATCCTGAAGCTATTCCTCTAAGGACCACTACAGCTCCTGCAGTGGCAAAAGCCCTCCTGGGAATCTTTTCCAGGGTGGGCTTCCCAAAAGAGGTTGTATCAGACAGGGGTAGCAACTTTATGTCTGCATACTTGAAGGCCATGTGGAAGGAATGTGGTGTAACATACAAATTCACCACACCTTATCATCCACAAACAAACGGACTGGTAGAGAGGTTTAATAAAACTCTCAAAGAAATGATAATGGGACTCCCTGAAAAACTCAGGAGGAGATGGGATGTCCTGTTACCTTGCCTCCTTTTTGCTTACAGGGAGGTACCCCAGAAAGGAGTGGGCTTCAGCCCCTTTGAACTCCTCTTTGGACACCCTGTAAGAGGTCCCCTAACACTTGTGAAGGAGGGTTGGGAACAACCTTTAAAAACTCCCAAGCAAGACATAGTAGACTGTGTACTCGGCCTAAGATCCAGAATGGCTGAGTACATGAAAAAGGCCAGTAAAAACCTTCAGGCCAGCCAAGAGCTCCAAAAGCAATGGCATGACCAGAAGGCTGTTCTGATTCAGTACCAACCAGGACAGAAGGTGTGGGTATTGGAGCCTGTGGCCCCAAGAGCACTCCAAGACAAATGGAGTGGACCCCACATCATTGTTGAAAAGAAGGGAGAGGTCATCTATTTAGTTGACCTGGGCACTGCCAGGAGTCCCCTTAGGGTTCTCCATGTCAATCGCCTTAAACCCTACTATGACAGGACTGATCTCACCCTGCTCATGGCAACAGATGAAGGACAGGAAGAAGAGAGTGACCCTCTCCCTCATCTTTTCTCTTCCACAGAACAAGATGCTCTAGTGGAAGGTATAGTTTTGGCAGACTGTACTGCTGAGCAGAAAGGCAACTGCATAAATCTCCTAGGTCAGTTTTCTGAACTCTTTTCTACTGTGCCAGGCACCACTTCTTGGTGTGAGCACACTATAGATACTGGAGACAGCATGCCTGTCAAAAGTAAGATCTATAGGCAGCCTGACCATGTCAGAGACTGCATAAAACAAGAAGTTCAGAAAATGCTTGAACTAGGAGTGGTTGACATTCTGAAAGCCCATGGGCCTTTTCTGTGGTGCTTGTACCAAGGCCTCACTCAAAAGATGGGAAAAGAGAGATGAGGTTTTGTGTAGATTACAGAGGTCTCAACCAGGTAACTAAAACTGATGCTCACCCTATACCCAGGGCAGATGAGCTCATAGATACACTGGCTTCTGCCAAGTATCTAAGCACCTTTGATTTGACTGCAGCGTATTGGCAGATCAAGTTATCAGAGGATGCTAAAGCAAAAACTGAATTTTCGACTATTGGAGGGCACTACCAATTCACAGTAATGCCCTTTGGTTTGAAAAATGCACCTGCCACTTTTCAGAGGTTGGTGAATACAGTCCTGCAAAGGTTGGAGGCTTTCAGTGCAGCATATCTAGATGATATAGCTGTCTTTAGCTCCACCTGGGATGATCACCTGGTCCACCTGTGGAAAGTTTTGGAGGCCCTGCAAAAGGCAGGCCTCACTATCAAGGCTTCAAAGTGCCAGATAGGGCAGGGGAAAGTGGTTTATCTGGGACACCGATAGGTGGAGAACAGATTGCACCACTTCAGGGTAAAATCCAAACTATCATAGATTGAGTTCCCCCTACAACTCAGACCCAGGTGAGAGCCTTCTTAGGCCTCACTGGGTATTACAGGAGGTTCATTAAAAACTATGGCTCCATTGCAGCCCCACTTAATGACCTCACTTCCAAGAAAATGCCTAAAAAGGTATTGTGGACAGCTAGCTGTCAGAAAGCTTTTGAGGAGTTGAAACAGGCCATGTGCACTGCACCTGTCCTACAAATCCCATGTTACTCCAAGAAATTCATTGTTCAAACTGATGTATCTGAATTAGGGGTAGGGGCAGTCTTATCACTCAATTCTGAGGGCCAGGATCAACCTGTTGCTTTTATCAGCAGGAGGTTGACCCCTAAAGAAAAGCGTTGGTCTGCCATAGAGAGGGAGGCCTTTGCTGTGGTCTGGGCACTGAAGAAGTTGAGGCCATACCTGTGTGGCACTCACTTCATTGTTCACAGTAAGTACCCCCCCCCGCCCAGCCCCTCGCCCTGCCCCGCGCTATTCACCTCCTCTCCTGCTTCTTTCTTCATCTTTGATCTTCCTCTGTGCTCTTCTTCTGTATTCTTCATCTGTGCTCTTCTTTCTTCCCTGCACCCCGTCCTGCGTGTTCTTTCTTCTGTCTTCATCTGTGTTTTTCTTCTGTGTACTTCATCTGTGCTTCTTTCTTTCTCTCTCTTCTGCACCGCGACCTGCGTGTGCTTTCTTCTTCTTTGTCCTTCTTCTAGGCTCTTCTCTCCTCTGCTCCTCTTCTTCTTCACCGTCTTCTTGGCTCTTCTCTCTTCTGCTCCTCGCTCCTCTTCTTCTTTTCCTTCTCCTTGGCTCTTCTCTCGTCTGCTCTTCGCTCCTCTTCTTCTCCACCGTCTTCTTGGCTCTTCTCTCGTCTGCTCTTCTGCTCCTCTTTTTCTTTACCTTCTTCTTGGATCTTCTCTCTTCTGCTCCTCGCTCCTCTTCTTCTTTTTCCTTCTCCTTGCATCTTCTCTCTTCTGCCCTCCTGCTCCTGACTCTTCTCTCTGACCTCCCTCACTCGCCACCTCCTCTGTAACCCCCTATCTTCCTATCTTTCTATCTTTCTCCCTCACTCGCCACCTCCTCTGTAACCCCCTATCTTCCTATCTTTCTGTCTTTCTATCTCTCTCCCTCACTCGCCACCACCTCTGTAACTCCCCCTCCCCTATCTTCCTATCTTTCTTCCTAAACTCCCCGCCACCCTTAACCCCCCCTCCCCTATCTTTTCTCCCCTCTACCTGACCCCCCCTCCCTCCGCTTTCCCGCCGCCACCTCCTGCTCGCCCCCACCCCCCCTGCTCCCATTCGTCGTCCCACTCCTGTCCCCCGCCCCCAGCTGACCCCTCCCCCCCCTCCTCCCTCTTATGGCGGCCGCTGCGCGACAGAGTTAGCGACCCTTGACCCAAGGGTAGGTCGCTCCCCCTGCCGCTCCAGCTCCACCAGCCCAGGCTCCTGAAACCTCCAAGCAAGTCCTGCGAAATCACAGTAAGTACCCCCCCCCCCGCCCAGCCCCTCGCCCTGCCCCGCGCTACTCACCTCCTCTCCTGCTTCTTTCTTCATCTTTGATCTTCCTCTGTGCTCTTCTTCTGTATTCTTCATCTGTGCTCTTCTTTCTTCCCTGCACCCCGTCCTGCGTGTTCTTTCTTCTGTCTTCATCTGTGTTCTTCTTCTGTGTACTTCATCTGTGCTTCTTTCTCTCTCTTCTGCTCCGCGACCTGCGTGTGCTTTCTTCTTCTTTGTCCTTCTTCTAGGCTCTTCTCTCCTCTGCTCCTCTTCTTCTTCACCGTCTTCTTGGCTCTTCTCTCTTCTGCTCCTTGCTCCTCTTCTTCTTTTACTTCTCCTTGGCTCTTCTCTCGTCTGCTCTTCGTTCCTCTTCTTCTCCAGCGTCTTCTTGGCTCTTCTCTCGTCTGCTTTTCTGCTCCTCTTCTTCTTTACCTTCTTCTTGGATCTTCTCTCTTCTGCTCCTCGCTCCTCTTCTTCTTTTCCTTCTCCTTGGATCTTCTCTCGTCTGCCCTCCTGCTCCTGACTCTTCTCTCTGACCTCCCTCACTCGCCACCTCCTCTGTAACCCCCCCTATCTTCCTATCTTTCTCCCTCACTCGCCACCACCTCTGTAACCCCCCTATCTTCCTATCTTTCTATCTTTCTATCTCTCTACCTCACTCGCCACCACCTCTGTAACCCCCTTCCCCTATCTTCCTATCTTTCTTCCTAAACTCCCCGCCACCCTTAACCCCCCTCCCCATCTTTTCTCCCCTCTACTTGACCCCCCTCCCTCCGCTTTCCCGCCGCCACCTCCTGCTCGCCCCCGCCCCCGCCCCCCTGCTCCCATTCGTCACCCCACTCCCGTCCCCCGCCCCCAGCTGACCCCTCCGCCCCCCTCCTCCCTTTTATGGCAGCCGCGCCAAAGGCAAGCCCGTCTGCACCTGGCCCGCGCCCAGCGCCACGTCCCCTGGCCCCCACCACTCCCAAACCCCGCTGCACCACTACGACCCCATCACCCTCCACGCCCTCATCCCGGGGCGCTCCAGCACCTGCTTCTAAGCCAACCCGAAACGTACCCACGGACCCTTCATATGTCACACCTGCAAACTTACCTTCCACCACGAAAACACCACGTCCGCCAGCCCACGCGCCATCAACCACCTCAAATGCATCCTGATCAACGCACGCTCTGTCCACAAGCACGCCGTTGAACTCAGGACCTCCTGGACTCCACCGCACCAGACGTCGCCTTTATCACTGAGACCTGGATGAACGCCTCCTCGGCCCCCGACATCGCCATAGCCATCCCCGAAGGCTACAAGATTTCCAGGAAAGACCGCATCAACCAAGTAGGAGGAGGAATCGCCATCGTCTTCAAGGACTCCATCAACGTCACCACCTCCACCGAAGACACCCCCCTCGCCGCCGAACACATGCACTTCCAGATTCACACAGACCCCAGGACTACCCTCAGAGGATCTCTCATCTACCGTCCCCCCGGACCGCGCGCCCTCTTCAGCGACTCCATCACCGACTTCATCTCCCCGCACACCCTTGCCTCGCCGGACTACATCCTCCTCGGCGACCTCAACTTCCATCTGGACCAGAACAACGACCCCAACACCACCGCCCTGCTCGACAACCTCGCCAACCTCGGTCTCAAGCAACTTGTGAACACCCCCACCCACATCGCCGGACACACGCTCGACCCCATCTTCTCCGCCAGCAACCACGTATCCTTCAGCCACTCCTCCGCTCTACACTGGACCGACCACAGATGTGTCCACTTCACCTTCCGACGCAAGACTCGCCACCTCCACACACAACCCATCCCACGTCGACAGTGGAACAAAATCCCCGAAGAACAGCTTCTCTCCACTCTCATCGACAACCAACCCACCTTCTCCTCCGACCCCAACGACGCAGCCCTCAGCCTCACAAATTGGATCACCAACTGCGCAGACAACCTCGCTCCCCTCAGACGCCTCCCAAGACAGACCAACACCAAAAAACCTCTCTGGTTCACTGACACCCTTAAGGAATCAAAGAAAACCTGCCGCGCTCTCGAGAAAGCCTGGCGTAAGGACCACACCGCAGATAACATGACTGCCCTCAAGAACGCTACCCGCGAACACCACCACCTGATCCGCGCCGCCAAAAGGAATTTCTTCACAGACAGACTGGACAAAAACAGCCACAACAGCAGAGAACTCTTCAACATCGTCAAAGAGCTCTCCAACCCCAACGCCAACGCCATCACACCCTCACAAGACCTTTGCAACTCCCTCGCCACCTTCTTCCATCGTAAGATCACCAACCTACACGACAGCTTCGGACACCAGACCCAGCCGACCACCACAGAACCCACAACCCCAGCCATCACCCTCAACGCCTGGACCCACATCAACACAAAAGAGACCAAAGCCACCATGAACTCCATCCACTCTGGTGTCCCCTCAGACCCCTGCCCACACTTCATCTTCGACAAAGCCGACGACATCATCGCCCCGCACCTCCAGACCATCATCAGCAGCTCCTTTTCGTCTGCTACCTTCCCCGAGAGCTGGAAACACGCTGAAGTCAACGCCCTACTGAAGAAACCTACGGCGGACCCAAGCGACCTGAAGAACTTCCGCCCCATCTCGCTCCTCCCCTTCCCTGCCAAAGTCATAGAGAAGACCGTCAACAAGCAGCTTACCAACTTCCTTGAAGACAACAACCTTCTCGACACCTCTCAGTCTGGATTCCGAGCCAACCACAGCACAGAAACTGCCCTCATCTCAGTCACAGACGACATCAGAACCCTGATGGACAACGGAGAAACGGTCGCCCTCATCCTCCTCGACCTCTCGGCTGCCTTCGACACCGTCTGACACCGCACCCTAATAACCCGCCTCCGCTCCACCGGGATCCAAGGACAGGCCCTAGACTGGATCACCTCTTTCCTCTCCAACCGCTCCCAAAGAGTCTACCTCCCACCTTTCCGCTCAAACCCCACCGAGAACATCTGCGGCGTCCCACAAGGCTCCTCGCTCAGCCCGACTCTCTTCAATGTCTACATGAGCCCCCTCGCCGACATCGTACGCAAACACAGCATCATCATCACCTCCTACGCCGACGACACCCAGCTGATACTTTCCCTCACCAAGGACCCCACCAGCGCCAAGACCAACCTGCAAGACGGAATGAAAGACGTCGCAGACTGGATGAAACTCAGCCATCTGAAACTGAACTCAGACAAAACGGAAGTCCTCATCCTCGGAAACACCCCGACCTCCTGGGACGACTCCAGGTGGCCCATGGCCCTTGGCACCGCACCGACCCCCTCAGACCACGCACGCAACCTCGGTTTCATCCTGGACCCACTTCTCACCATGACCAAACAAGTCAACGCCGTATCATCCTCCTGCTTCCTCACCCTCCGCATGCTCCGAAAGACCTTCCGTTGGATCCCCGCCGACACCAGAAAGACCGTGACCCACGCCCTCGTCACGAGCCGCCTGGACTACGGCAACACCCTATACGCAGGAACCACCGCTAAACTCCAGAAACGTCTGCAACAAATTCAAAACGCCTCCGCCCGCCTCATCCTCAACATACCCCGCAACAGCCACATCTCCGCACACCTGAGACACCTGCACTGGCTTCCCGTCAGCAAAAGGATCACCTTCCGACTCCTCACCCACGCACACAAAGCCCTCCACAACAAGGGACCAGAATACCTCAACCGCCGCCTCAGCTTCTACGCATCCACCAGCCTCGCTCTCGCCGCCGTCCCTCGCATCCGCCGCTCCACGGCGGGTGGGAGGTCCTTCTCCTACCTGGCAGCCATGACTTGGAACTCCCTCCCCACCATCCTCAGGACCACCCAGGACCACTCCGCATTCCGGAGACTACTCAAGACCTGGCTTTTCGAGCAGCAGTAACCCCTTCCCCCTAGCGCCTTGAGACCCGCACAGGTGAGTAGCGCGCTTCATAAATGTTTATGATTTGATTACTTCCTTTTGCTATTACTGCATATTTTTGGTATTGTGTACATATATCTTGTGTATATTTGGCATCCTCATACTGAGGGTACTCACTGAGATACTTTTGACATATTGTCATAAAAATAAAGTACCTTTATTTTTAGTATATCTGTGTATTGTGTTTTCTTATGATATTGTGCATATGACACCAGTGGTATAGTAGGAGCTTTGCATGTCTCCTAGTTCAGCCTAAGCTGCTCTGCTATAGCTACCTTCTATCAGCCTAAGCTGCTAGAAACACCTCTTCTACACTAATAAGGGATAACTGGACCTGGTACAGAGTGTAAGTACCCCTTGGTACCCCCTACAAGCCAGGCCAGCCTCCTACAGGGGTCTCCCCTGGCCCCCTCCCCCTCCCCAGAGTCCTCCCTCACCTTCCCTCTCCCGACCCTCCGCACATTTACACATATTCACACACATACATACACACCCATACACACATGCATACACACATTCACCCATGCATTCCTACACACTCACAGCAACACTCACGAACATACATCCAGGCACACATGCAATATTACGACACAACATGCACGTACACTCACACCCACTCATGCACACACGCATTACACACGCATGCACGCATTCACACACAGTCACACACACCCCCGCACACAACACCCCTCGACCCCTCTCCTGTCGCAGAACCCGACTTACCTGCTTGCAGGGGGTCCTCCGGCAGGAGATGGGACGCGGTGCTGCTGTTAGCAGCAGCGTCCGCCAGCAAAACACCGCCAGGCGGTATCATGGAACACCTTACCTCCATCTGCCGCCATGACTGTAGACGGAATCCCGCCAGCCTTCTGGCGGTATTCCGTCTACGGTCATAATGCCAAGGACGGTGGGTAGCCACTGCGACGGTATGTTAGCTGCTGTCGCCATGGCGGTAGGTGACATTTGCCGCCAAGGTCCTAATGAGGGCCTCAGTCTTCTCGGAAGCAGTCTACCCTGAATCTTATAAGAAGCATTGCATGACTTTCTCTACTTGGTCCAAAGCCCGGTCTGCGGATCCTGCTCGTATTGATCCCTTTAAGATCCTGTTCTTTTTGCAAGATGTTTTTTTTTAAAGGATTAACCACTAGCACTCTTTCAGTGCAGTGGGCTGCTATTCAAGTTTGTTGTTCCTTTTCTGATTACTTCTCTACCTTCTCTCCCCTGGTGCTGAGGTTACTTAGATGTTTCAGGTTACAGTGGCCCCTTGGTTCCTTCTTGGGACTTGTCCATTGTTTTGCTGGTGTTGCAAAGTGCTTCGTTTGAGCCATTGGAAGAAACTGAGTTGGTCTGCCTGTCAGCTAAAGTGATTTTCCTGGTGGCTATAACCCCAGCCAGGCATTTTGGGGGAATTAGAGGCTCTGCTTGCTGTTTTTCCCTACTTTAAGTTTTTCCGAGATCGGGTGGTTCTCAAGTTGGACCCAAAGTTTGTCCCTAAGGCTTCTTGCTCTTTTCATTTTACACAGGAAGTTGTTGTGCCTGTTTTTCCTGATTCTTCCTCTTTCCTTCCTTCTACCCTGGATTTCTGAGGGCTATTTCGGTTTATTGGGATTCTTCTAAATCATTTAGGTTGTTTCAGCCTTTGTTTGTGGCTTATGGTTCTGTTTTTAAGGGACAGAAGGTTTCCTCCCAGACTCTTGATAGGTGGGTGAGGCATGCTATTGCCCATGCTTTTGCTGCAGTGAGAGAGTCTCTCCCGGGGGATGTCCAGGGAAAGGCAACAAGGATGGTGTCCACTTCCTGGGCAGAAGCTGGGGGGTGTTTCCCTCTTGCAAATTAGCTGGGTGGCCACCTGGTCTCCCCTTATATCCCTTTCTCATTACCGTCTCTCAGTTTGTGAAGAACTTGATGGACATTTTGGTCTGCTGTTTTGTCTACTTCTACTAACTGATTCTGGTTTGTTTTCAGTAAATAATCATTGTTTACAGACTGCTTTTTTCCTTTGTGCTTTGTTTCTTCCTCAGTTGTTGGGACTGGGAAGAGGAGGATCCCATGAGAGGGTAATGTTCAGTTACTTACTAGTAATCTTCATTACCCCCAAATAGGGGTCCTCCTAGTCCCAGTCCTCTTCCCTTCCTCCCTTCCTGCTGCACCTTTATTGGCACGGCTTGTTAAAATACAGGAGGAGGCATGGGGGAGCAGATATTTTAAAAAAGGTAACAACAGAAGAAGGACTTCAGTGCTACACCTGCCGTCTGAGGGATCAAACCTCAGTTGCTAGGACTGGGACAAGGAGAACCCCTAATCGGGGTTATGAAGATTACCAGTAAGTAACTGAACATTAAGCAACATGATGGGCTATATGATGTGCTATACAAATCGTTTTAAAGTAATATTTATTGGTTTCAACTTAAAAAGTACATTCAGTGCTTTAAATCATCAATGAATATTTTCCACAGCGATAACAAATCACCACCTCATTGAACTCTACATAACACATTTATGCACCTTGGCATCCATGGAGAACCCAACAAATAGGCACACAACACAAAAGTACAATATTTCAGACTATCAAACAGAGGGTGTTTCCTGTGCCTGGTTGAATAGACATCAATCATCAGGACGACTGACGTATATTGTAGCCATAAGGTACTCATTATTTCAAGTTGGGAATTCATCTGGTCATTGCAGTAAGCCTTGTAGAAAAGAATGCCAGCCTGTTAGAGCATCTGCCAACTTGTTATCTGTTCAGGATGTATCCATATGTATCTATTCTGACATTGCCCATTCTAGGACATCTCTAGCTCAGTCTTTCATTTTAGGTGCCAGATCAGAGAGCCAACTTATCCTTCCCTTTGTCAATAATAAGACAAACTGTGCATCATTACCTTTAGTTATAAATCAGGATATCCCCAGCAGGCTATCTTCTAGCCTCCTGTATCAGACGTTTATTATGATTAAATCTATCTGCCCCTAATATTGTACTGTCCTGCCAGACTGTTGCTTATTGTAAGCAGGTGCTTCTAGAGTGCATAGCACGAAAACAGGGTAAAACAAAAACTGAAGACCATCTCAAAACATAACTCGGACACACAGTAAAAAAGTGTTGCACCTCTTATCACATACATGGTGCTTGGGTGGTCTTCTTTATTGCTAAGTGCAATACTGTGTTTGGGCTGGCTTTAGGTGGGGGGGTGACTGGTGCAGTCGCACTGGCGCTGACCTGGAGGGGGACACCGACAGTAGGTTGGCTGCTGTGTTTAGCAATAAGTTATGATCAGATAACTCCTTTTTTTTTTTTTGTATATTTTTTATTGATTTTATATTTCAAAATATAATACAAATTGTTCAGTTTTCAATCACAGGATAAACCAATACAATAACTAATATCTAGGTCATTTAACAATCACACACCCCCCCATTATGCACTTCACGGAACACTTCTAGTTTTACAGTATCATTTCTGGCTGCACCCTCTATGGGTTTATCCTTTATTATTTATTTTATGTAGGCATTCGCTCATGACCAGTGTGGGCCTTGTTTTGCATGCATGGATTCCCTGGCTGCCTGATGAGGGCGCCATCCGGATTAATGTATGCAGATAGCACCCCTTATTTCCTGCTCCTCACGTGTCGGTGGTACTTTGGTGGCGAAGGTTTGATAGACAATTATTACTAGAAAGATGGAAAGAAGTGATATACATGCGCTGTGGTGCCTGAGTGCCCTATGGGTTTTGTTTCCGTAGCGGGGGATGCAGGGGGATTTATGCCGTGGTTCTCGCGAGTATATGTACCCCAATTCAAGGAGGCATCTCATCGTTTTTGGCCTCCAATTTTGTTACCAAATCCTCCCAGGTGGAGCATCCTGTGTGTTGTCGCCCTTCACGCACCATTCTTTTTAGTACCTGGTATTCAGTGCGAGCCCAATGTATTATTAGAGAATACCAGGATTTCAGATCGGGAGCTTTGGGGGCTTTCCAATGCATTGCTATTAATCTTTTGTACATTAAAAAGGCCAAGTCTATAAATTTGTGCAGATGTCTCTGTTTTTTGGGTCTCTTTCTCAGCCCCAGCAGGCAGGACCCAGGGTCTGCTAACAGTGCAAGACCCGCTAGCCCAGATACCTCCCCTACCACCTCCGCCCAGACCGTTTGTATATTAGGGCAATCCCATACCACATGGTAGAAGGGGGCTGACGGTGTTTTGCATCTGGGGCATATTGGTACTGAATCAGGGAACATGCGCTTTATTCTGGCTGGGGAAAGATATGTTTGATGCGTGTAATTGAATTGGGTATATCTAAATCTGGGATTCCTTGACACACCTCAAATGTGAGACAAGGCCTTAGGCCAGTCTTTCAGTGGGATCGGGGTGGGGAGGACTGCATTCCATCTACCCCATGCCTTCCCTGCCTGTACCTCAGGCGTCTTGTTGAGGATTCTATATAAATTGGATATTATTTTTGTTTGATCACTGTGTTGTAGTAGCTGGTGGAGCACTGGGGAGGTCTCTGGTTCCGAAGTGCCTATTCCCCATATTTTTCTGATTTCATGACATATGGCATGATATGTCAGGAACTGACCCGGATTTATCTCCGTAAGGGCCTGGAGAGCCTCGAACGTCATTAATTTGCCGTCTTCAAAGCAATCTCCTACTGTCTGTATTCCTGCTTCACTCCACAGCTTTACAGCTTGCATTCCTGCTGCAGTCCCCGCCAATAGATAATTTAGCGGTATGTGTGGGGAGTAAGGAAGCTTATCCGCTCCTTTTTGCACATATTTAGCCCAACACGCATGCGCGGCTGCGAGCAAAGGGTTGAACAGTACCACTTTGGGGGGCTTAGACGTCAGCCAGTTTATGAGGGGGGTCCCATTCCGCCGAGGCTCTAGACTCATGGGCTCCGCTTGCTCTGGTCTGTGGATCCAATATTGGACCCACTGAAGTTGTGCGGCTGCATAGTATCTTTAAAAATTCGGAGTTCCCAGGCCACCATTGTCTAGCGGGCATTGCAATGTGGTTAGTGCCACTCGTGCTCTGCCACCTCCCCAGATGAGCCGCAGCAGTGCTGTATTTAAATTGCCCAAAAAACTTTTGGGAATGGTTATCGGCAGGGCCGCAAAGTAATATAAGAGCCTAGGTAGAATCAACATATTGGCAATCGCCACCTTACCGGGTGGCGAGAGCGGGAGCTTGTTCCAGAATTGTAGGGAGCCTTTAATGGAAGTTAGCGCCTTCCCCAGGTTCCCGTCTCTTAAGTCTTCTGTGGCATGATATATGTTTATCCCAAGATACTTAAATGTTGTCGGGCACCACTTTAGGTGCCCTACCTCTGGGGGATCCTGATTGTTGGAGGCCCTTTCTGCCAGGGGGAACACACAGGACTTCTCCCAGTTTACCACAAGGCCAGACAGGCCTCCAAATTCAGCCAATAAAGATATTACAGGTGGAATAGCTGCACAACCATTCCTGATATATATCAAAGCATCATCTGCGTATAGTGAAATCGTGTGATATAACCCATTCCTAATAATTCCCCATTTGCGTTCCATGAGGCGTATTTTTGCCGCTAACGGTTCCATTGCTATGGCAAACAGTAGCGGGGATAGGGGACATCCCTGCTGTGTCCCCCTGGAGATTGGGAAACTATCAGAAATCACCCCGCCTGACTTCACCCTCGCACTTGGATTAGAATACAATGTCCGGACCCAGCGTATGTAATTAAGGCCTATTCCCATACGGGCCATCGTGGCCATCAGGAAGTCCCATTCCAGCGTATCAAAGGCCTTTTCTATGTCTAGTGAGAGCACCATTTCCTCCTGTGCATTCTTGGGGGTGTCTCCTATTATACTCAGCAATCTGCGGATATTTAGGAAGGTGTTACGCTTTGGGATGAAGCCATTTTGATCTACATGGATCAATAAGTGCATGAGGGGAGCCAACCTATTTGCTAATATTTTGCCTAATATTTTGCAGTCCGTATTTAACAGCGATAGTGGTCTATAAGATTTAACATCCGTACGGTCTCGACCCTGTTTAGGGAGTACCACTATCATAGCTTCCCTTTGAGATATAGGTAAGCTTTCTTTAGTCCACGCCTCTTGGAACACTCCTAGCAGATGGGATTTCAGACTGGGTAAATAGGCTTTATAATACTCTGAGGGAAGGCCATCTGCACCCGGCGCTTTGTTCCTGGGCAGCTGTGCAAGGGCTAGTTCTATTTCTTCTATTGTTATGGGGGTTTCAATTCCATCTCTATCTGTTTGTGGTAGTTGGGGTAGGAGGGAGTCCGCCAGAAAAGCCTCAAGTTGTGTAACTGTGCACGAGGTACGTTTAGTGTATACGTTTGAGTAGTAATTCCTAAACGTCTCGTTTATTTCTACTTGTGTAGTAGCCATCTCACGCGCGCCCACCCGGATAGCACCTATTGGAGCTTGCTGTCTGTCTTCACGGAGTAGCCATGCTAGCATTCTACTTGATCTATCTCCTTCCGTTTGCAACCTAGTTAAGTAGTAGTTGTAGTCGTGGCAGCGGAGCCTGCTATCTGCCTCATTGTATTTTGAACGCTTTTCTTTGAGGACAGTGCTAGAGATTTCCCCCAACGCTACCGCTTTTTCCGCAATCCTTAGCTCCTTGTCTAGTTTGCTAATTTCCACCTGTAAAGAGCGTCTCACACCCCACATAGTGGACATGCATACTCCGCGTGCTACTACCTTGTGGGCATCCCATTCTATCGCCCGAGTTGTTACAGTCATAGCGTTTCTTTCCCAGTATTGGCCTATAGATTTTCCCAATATTGCGGCGAATGCTTGATCTCGTAGAGCCTCCGCCTAGAATCTCCAAGTGGGAATTGCCTGATGTGTCCTGCCCCAATTCAGTGTTACTCTCAGAGGCGCATGATCCGAGACTGTCTTTGCTAGGTATTCAGATTCAGTGACCAGCGCCCCTATTTCGCGGGTACCCCATACTATGTCTATTCTAGTGTGGGTGTTATGTGGGACCGAATAAAATGAATATTCTTTTTGCTCTGGATGGCCTAATCGCCATACGTCATGAAGTCCCATAACATTTGCCCATTCTTGCAGGGGACTTACGGGCTTCCTACTAGTTGGTGCGCTCGGGTTGGCACTGGTTCTGTCCATTGCTGCTGATGGGGTACTATTAAAATCCCCGCCCCAGATAGTTAGGGGCATGGGGTGGGACAGCAACGTTGGGGTGAGAGTGGTAAGAAAGCCCGTGATGCCACTATTTGGGGCGTATACCCCGACCACCGCCATTTGTCTGCCGTCTAGTCTGCCCTCCACCACTACGTACCTCCCTCCCTGGTCTATCTTGTGTGATGACATGAGGAATGGAACTCCTGCCGCTATCCAGATCAACACCCCTCTTGCAAAGGCCGAGCATGTTGTGCCTATCAACTGGCCTCCCCACTTCGTGCGCAAGTCGCGTAGGTCCCCCTCTAGCATGTGTGTCTCTTGCAAAATAGCGATATGCACTCCTAGTCTTTTAAGTCGAGCGTACACTCTAGCCCGTTTGCTCAGCGCCCCGAGGCCCCTGATATTCCATGTTAATGTAATATACTGGTTTTTCATATTATTTCGGGAAGACATCATATGGGGTCCTGGGGATGTGTTGCTGTGTTGTGGGTCTGGGCTTTAGTGGTGGCCCACCTGGTCTCTACCTTTTTGTAGCTGAAATTTAAATATAGCGGGTGCAGGTCTATTTTTTGTGTATTAAGTAGTTCCGGTCCTTGCATTTCTACTAAACTGTTAGTCCCCTCCCCCCTAGTTAAACCCCCTATACTATTTACAACTACAGTGAAACTACAAAACTTAAAAGTGTGAAATAGTTCTTATCCGGTTGGATTTGCATGGAGGGATTCTCATATCGTATAGATGTGGCTCTTGTAAGGGGCTCACATCGTGCCGCAGACTTAGTCTGCCAATATCGTCAGGCGCCCCCCCTTGGCATAAATCTGTTCCCTCTGGCCCCGCCCATCAGCTATGTACCGCCTTCTTATGCCCCCAATCACTTAGCTTAGCATTTATATCAAAGATGCAAATTGTTGAAGGCTCTTTGTCCCCACGTCTCGGCAGTGCCGCAAAGTCTCTGCAGATCTTCAAGTTACAGGCATCATCCCTGGTAGTCTCAGTGGGCCTGTATGAATAGTTTAAAGTTCGTCAGCGGTTCTTGGAGTGACCTTCGGCCCACCTAGTTCTCCTGTTACCGTGGATGCGGAGCTGGCCGTGTCTGAATCCGATCCCAGCTCTGGAAGATCACTCGCAATTGTACTGCGACTTTGCATGTGTATTGGCGTCTCTTTTAGCACTTTTGCTCTTTCCTCTGCTGCTTGACAGTCATTGGGCTGGCCTCTGGTGCGCCGTTTGGATCTCTTCCCTGCAGCGGGTTTTTGCCATTTCTCGTCCCCCTCGTCGTCCTCCCGGGGATGTGCAAAGCCCTTGGCGTGGAGCCATGTCCAGGCATCTTCGGAGTTGGTGAATATATGGGTACGGTCCTCCATCACTACCCTTAGCTTGGCTGGGAAGAGCAAGGCATATTTTATGTTCTGTTCCCGTAAGCGTTGCTTGATTTTAACAAAAGAATTGCGTTGGTTCTGCACCTCTTGCGTAAAGTCTGGGTAAGCGTTAATGTTTGAGTCTTCATACTTGAACGGGCCCTTACTGCGGAATTGTTGCAATATTGCGTCTCGGTCTCTGTAGTTCAAAAACCTGGCAATCAATGGCCTGGGGGACTGGCCGGGGGCCGGAGGTCTGCCCGGGATTCTGTAAGCCCTTTCAATTGAGAAAAACTTGGATGGAGCCCCATTTAACACCTCCTTGATTAGCCACTGCTCTAGGGAAATTTCTGATTCCGGTTGACGCATACTTTCCGGAAAGCCCAGAAACCTCACGTTGTTTCGGCGTGCCCTACTCTCCATTTCCCCCGATCTTCTCCAAAGTATCTTCAGCTCCTCATCCATGCGCTGAATCTGTTTTTGGTTCCCTTGCACTATTGGAGTTAGGTCGGCAATTTTAGCTTCAGTTGTTTTCACTTTTTCGGCTAGGCTACGATGATCCACTCGTAATAGGTTCAAGTCTTGCGCAACTGCATCGATTCTGCCTTCCAGAGATGACTTAGTGTCCAGTATTGCCTGCAATACTTTCTCGAACTGAGCAGAGTGCGCAAGAAGTGTGCTTTCCAGTGACTGTAGGGATGGGCCAGATAGTTGGTCGGTGGGCGTTATCACTTGGGTGATACGGTCTGGATTCTTGGTTGATTTGGCTCTGCCGGCCATTTTGGCTGTTCTGAGATTACCTCCCAATCTGCAGTGATTATGCTCTTTGAATCTTCCTGATTCGTTGTTTTAAACTTTTACTGAGTGACCTGGTGTAGGAAAGTACCATCTTGCCTGGCATGTTACCCCCATCTTTCACTGTATATATGTTGTTTTAGTTGTATGTGTCACTGGGACCCTGGTAACCCAGGGCCCCAGTGCTCATAAGTGTGCCTGAATGTGTTACCTGTGTAGTGACTAACTGTCTCACTGAGGCTCTGCTAATCAGAACCTCAGTGGTTATGCTCTCTCATTTCTTTCCAAATTGTCACTAACAGGCTAGTGACCATTTTTACCAATTTACATTGGCTTACTGGAACACCCTTATAATTCCCTAGTATATGGTACTGAGGTACCCAGGGTATTGGGGTTCCAGGAGATCCCTATGGGCTGCAGCATTTCTTTTGCCACCCATAGGGAGCTCTGACAAATCTTACACAGGCCTGCCACTGCAGCCTGAGTGAAATAACGTCCACGTTATTTCACAGCCATTTTACACTGCACTTAAGTAACTTATAAGTCACCTATATGTCTAACCTTTACCTGGTAAAGGTTAGGTGCAAAGTTACTTAGTGTGAGGGCACCCTGGCACTAGCCAAGGTGCCCCCACATTGTTCAGAGCCAATTCCCTGAACTTTGTGAGTGCGGGGACACCATTACACGCGTGCACTACATATAGGTCACTACCTATATGTAGCTTCACAATGGTAACTCCGAATATGGCCATGTAACATGTCTATGATCATGGAATTACCCCCTCTATGCCATCCTGGCATAGTTGGCACAATCCCATGATCCCAGTGGTCTGTAGCACAGACCCTGGTACTGCCAAACTGCCCTTCCTGGGGTTTCACTGCAGCTGCTGCTGCTGCCAACCCCTCAGACAGGCAGCTGCCCTCCTGGGGTCCAGCCAGGCCTGGCCCAGGATGGCAGAACAAAGAACTTCCTCTGAGAGAGGGTGTGACGCCCTCTCCCTTTGGAAAATGGTGTGAAGGCAGGGGAGGAGTAGCCTCCCCCAGCCTCTGGAAATGCTTTGTTGGGCACAGATGTGCCCAATTCTGCATAAGCCAGTCTACACCGGTTCAGGGACCCCTTAGCCCCTGCTCTGGCGCGAAACTGGACAAAGGAAAGGGGAGTGACCACTCCCCTGACCTGCACCTCCCCTGGGAGGTGTCCAGAGCTCCTCCAGGGTGCTCCAGACCTCTGCCATCTTGGAAACAGAGGTGCTGCTGGCACACTGGACTGCTCTGAGTGGCCAGTGCCACCAGGTGACGTCAGAGACTCCTTGTGATAGGCTCCTTCAGGTGTTGCTAGCCTATCCTCTCTCCTAGGTAGCCAAACCCTCTTTTCTGGCTATTTAGGGTCTCTGTCTCTGGGGAAACTTTAGATAACGAATGCAAGAGCTCATCCGAGTTCCTCTGCATCTCTCTCTTCACCTTCTGATAAGGAATCGACTGCTGACCGCGCTGGAAGCCTGCAAACCTGCCACATAGTAGCAAAGACGACTACTGCAACTCTGTAACGCTGATCCTGCCGCCTTCTCGACTGTTTTCCTGCTTGTGCATGCTGTGGGGGTAGCCTGCCTCCTCTCTGCACCAGAAGCTCCGAAGAAATCTCCCGTGGGTCGACGGAATCTTCCCCCTGCAACCGCAGGCACCAAAAAGCTGCATTACCGGTCCCCTGGGTCTCCTCTCAGAACGACGAGCGAGGTCCCTCGAATCCAGCGACTCTGTCCAAGTGACCCCACAGTCCAGTGACTCTTCAGCCCAAGTTTGGTGGAGGTAAGTCCTTGCCTCACCTCGCTGGGCTGCATTGCTGGGAACTGCGACTTTGCAGCTACTCCGGCCCCTGTGCACTTCCGGCAGAAATCCTTTGTGCACAGCCAAGCCTGGGTCCACGGCACTCTAACCTGCATTGCACGACTTTCTAAGTTGGTCTCCGGCGACGTGGGACTCCTTTGTGCAACTTCGGCGAGCACCGTTTCACGCATCCTTGTAGTGCCTGTTTCTGGCACTTCTCCAGGTGCTACCTCCTTCAGTGAGGGCTTTTTGTCTTGCTCGACGTCCCCTCTCTCTTCAGGTCCAATTTGCGACCTCCTGGTCCCTCCTGGGCCCCAGCAGCGTCCAAAAACGCCAAACGCACAATTTGCAACTAGCAAGGCTTGTTGGCGTCCTTCCAGCGAGAAAACACTTCTGCACAACTTTCCAAGGCAAGAGGGATCCGTCCACCAAAGGGAAAGTCTCTAGCCCTTTTCGTTCCTGCAGAAACCTCAGCTTCTTCTGTCCAGTTGAAGCTTCTTTGCACCCGCAGCTGGCATTTCCTGGGCATCTGCCCATCTCCGACTTGCTTGTGACTTTTGGACTTGGTCCCCTTGTTCCACAGGTACCCTAGATTGGAAATCCACAGTTGTTGCATTGCTGGTTTGTGTCTTTCCTGCATTATTCCTCTAACACGACTTCTTTGTCCTTAGGGGAACTTTAGTGCACTTTGCACTCACTTTTCAGGGTCTTGGGGAGGGTTATTTTTCTAACTCTCACTATTTTCTAATAGTCCCAGCGACCCTCTACAAGGTCACATAGGTTTGGGGTCCATTCGTGGTTCGCATTCCACTTTTGGAGTATATGGTTTGTGTTGCCCCTATCCCTATGTTTCCCCATTGCATCCTATTGTAACTATACATTGTTTGCACTGTTTTCTAAGACTATACTGCATATTTTTGTTATTGTGTATATATATCTTGTGTATATTTCCTATCCTCTCACTGAGGGTACACTCTAAGATACTTTGGCATATTGTCATAAAAATAAAGTACCTTTATTTTTAGTATAACTGTGTATTGTGTTTTCTTATGATATTGTGCATATGACACTAAGTGGTACTGTAGTAGCTTCACACGTCTCCTAGTTCAGCCTAAGCTGCTCTGCTAAGCTACCATTATCTATCAGCCTAAGCTGCTAGACACCCTATACACTAATAAGGGATAACTGGGCCTGGTGCAAGGTGCAAGTACCCCTTGGTACTCACTACAAGCCAGTCCAGCCTCCTACATTGGTTGTGCAGTGGTGGGATAAGTGCTTGAGACTACTTACCACTCTTGTCATTGTACTTTTCATAAGAGAAAAATATGCAAAACAAGGTCAGGGTATATACACATAGCCAAAAAGTTTTGCATTTCCTCTTTTCACTCTTTTCTAAGTGCTGAAAAGTACTTCTAAACTTTCAAAAAGTTCTTAAAAGTTTAAAAAGTTTTTTTCTGTCTTTCCAAAAAGTTCTGAAAACTTTTTTCTCTTTTTCTATCACTTTAACTCTCTCTAACAAATGTCTGGCACAGGCCAAAGTGTTGATCTGTCCAAACTTGCATATGACAACCTTAGCTGGAAAAGAGCAAGGAGTCTCTGTATAGAGAGAGGTTTGAGTGTAGGGAAGAATCCTTCCTTGGAACTGTTACTTAACATGCTTAGAGAACAGGATAAGGCCATAGGTGCCCCATCTGTTGAAAAAGTACCTAATAGTTCTCAATCTGATTCAGGGACTCCCCCAGGAAAAGATTCAGGAAAGAAACTTCCTAGCCTGCCCATTACTAGACAATCTAGCATAGATGGTAATGATGATGAGCCACACCAAATAAATAGTGTTGTCTCACATCATAGCAAAAGCATTTATTCTCACCATACTGGTAGTAATGTTTCTGTAAACCAAGCTGTTAGGGTGGCTTCTGTAAGGGACAGGTCTCCTTCTGTTCATTCCCATCATAGCTCTGTTTCTAGAAATGTCCCTCCCACCAACCCTGATGACAGAATGTTAGAGAGGGAACTCAATAAGTTGAGGGTGGAACAAACCAGACTGAAGCTTAAAAAGCAACAGCTGGATTTGGATAGACAGTCTTTTGAATTAGAGAAGGAAAGACAGAAGTTGGGTTTAGATACCCATGGTGGCAGCAGCAGTATTCCCCATAGTCATCCTGCAAAAGAGCATGAGTCCAGGAATCTGCACAAGATAGTTCCCCCTTATAAGGAGGGGGATGACATTAACAAGTGGTTTGCTGCACTTGAGAGGGCCTGTGTTGTACAGGATGTCCCTCAAAGGCAGTGGGCTGCTATCCTATGGCTATCATTTAGTGGAAAAGGTAGGGATAGGCTCCTTACTGTGAAAGAAAATGATGCTAATAATTTCCAAGTTCTTAAGAATGCACTCCTGGATGGTTATGGCTTAACCACTGAACAGTACAGGATAAAGTTCAGAGAGACCAAAAAGGAGTCTTCACAAGACTGGGTTGATTTCATTGACCATTCAGTGAAGGCCTTGGAGGGGTGGTTACATGGCAGTAAAGTTACTGATTATGACAGCCTGTATAACTTAATCCTGAGAGAGCATATTCTTAATAATTGTGTGTCTGATTTGTTGCACCAGTACTTGGTGGACTCTGATCTGACCTCTCTAAAGAATTGGGAAAGAAGACAGACAAATGGGTCAGAGCAAGAGTGAACAGAAAAGTTCATACAGGGGGTGACAAAGATGGCAACAAAAAGAAGGATGGTAAGTCTTCTGACAAGGGTGGGGACAAATCTAAAAATGAGTCTTCATCAGGCCCACAAAAACACTCTGGTGGGGGTGGTGGGTCCAAATCCTCGTTTAATCAGAACAAGGAAAAGAAACCATGGTGCTATTTATGTAAAATAAAAGGCCATTGGACAACAGATCCCAGTTGTCCAAAGAAAGGCACCACAGCTCCTACCACTACAACCCCTACTGCTACACCTAGTGTCCCTACTAATAGCAGTGGTGGTGGGAGCAAACCTACTAATAGCCAATCCAAGGGAGTAGCTGGGCTCACTTTTGGTAATTTAGTTGGGGTTGGTCTGATTAGGGAGACCACAGAGGCTACTTTAGTCTCTGAAGGGGCTATTGATTTAGCCACTTTGGTTGCTTGCCCCCATAACTTGCAGAAGTACAAGCAACTAACCCTAATAAATGGTGTTGAGGTCCAGGCCTACAGGGACACAGGTGCCAGTGTCACAATGGTGATTGAGAAACTGGTGCACCCTGAACAACACATACTTGGACACCAGTACCAAGTAACCGATGCTCACAACATAACACAAAGCCACCCCATGGCTGTTGTAAATCTCAACTGGGGGGGGGGTAACTGGTCCAAAGAAAGTTGTGGTAGCTTCAGATTTACCTGTAGACTGTCTATTAGGGAATGATTTGGAGACATCAGCTTGGTCAGATGTGGAGTTGGAGGCCCATGCAGCAATGCTCGGCATCCCAGGGCATATTTTTGCTTTGACGAGGGCTCAGGCCAAAAAGCAAAAAGGACAGGGAAGCTTGGATCCTGGAACAATGGACCAAGTGCTCCCTAAAGCTAGGGCTAGTAGAAGCAAACCACTTCCTACTATCCCTCCCTCTACAGTGGATTCAACTTCTGAGGACGAAGAATTCCCTCCCTGTGCAGAACCTACACCAGAGGAGCTGGAAGCAGACACTGCTGAGCTTTTGGGTGAAGGGGGGCCTGCCAGAGAGGAGCTGAGTGTGGCACAGCAAACCTGTCCCACATTAGAGGGTCTCAGACAGCAAGCTGTCAAACAGGCTAATGGGGATGTCAGTGACTCTCACAGAGTTTACTGGGAGGACAACCTCTTGTACACTGAGCATAGGGATCCTAAACCTGGAGCTGCCAGGAGATTAGTGATTCCTCAGGAGTACAGAAAGTTCCTCCTAACACTGGCACATGACATTCCCTTAGCTGGGCATCTAGGACAAATGAAAACTTGGGACAGGCTTGTTCCCCTGTTTCATTGGCCTAGGATGTCTGAGGACACAAAAGAATTTTGTAAGTCCTGTGAAACCTGTCAAGCCAGTGGCAAGACAGGTGGCACCCCAAAGGCACCCCTTATCCCACTGCCTGTGGTTGGGGTTCCCTTTGAGAGGGTAGGGGTTGACATAGTTGGCCCCCTTGACCCTCCTACTGCTTCAGGCAATAGGTTTATCTTGGTGGTAGTGGACCATGCCACAAGATATCCTGAAGCAATTCCTTTAAGGACCACTACAGCACCTGCAGTGGCAAAGGCCCTCCTGGGAATATTTTCCAGGGTGGGCTTCCCAACGGAAGTAGTATCAGACAGAGGAAGCAATTTCATGTCTGCATACTTAAAGGCCATGTGGAAGGAGTGTGGTGTAACGTACAAGTTCACAACACCCTATCATCCACAAACAAATGGACTGGTGGAGAGATTTAATAAAACTCTCAAAGGCATGATTATGGGTCTCCCTGAAAAACTCCGCAGGAGATGGGATATCCTTCTACCATGCCTCCTTTTTGCCTACAGGGAGGTACCCCAGAAAGGAGTGGGCTTCAGCCCCTTTGAACTTCTTTTTGGACACCCTGTTAGGGGTCCACTCACACTTGTAAAGGAGGGTTGGGAACAACCTTTAAAAGCTCCTAAGCAGGATATTGTGGATTATGTACTTGGCCTCAGATCAAGGATGGCTGAGTACATGAAAAAGGCCAGTAAAAACCTTCAGGCCAGCCAAGAGCTCCAGAAGCAATGGCATGATCAGAAGGCTGTTTTGGTTCAGTACCAACCAGGGCAGAAAGTGTGGGTCTTGGAGCCTGTGGCCCCAAGAGCACTCCAAGATAAATGGAGTGGTCCCCACACAATTGTTGAAAAGAAGGGAGAAGTCACCTACTTGGTTGACTTAGGCACTGCCAGGAGTCCCCTTAGGGTGCTCCATGTCAACCGCCTGAAACCCTACTATGACAGGGCTGATCTCACCCTGCTCATGGCAACTGATGAGGGACAGGAAGAAGACAGTGATCCTCTACCTGATCTCTTCTCTTCCACAGAACAAGATGCTCTTGTGGAAGGTGTAGTTTTGGCAGATTGTCTTACTGCTGAGCAGAAAGACCATTGCATAAATCTCCTAGGACAATTTTCAGAACTCTTCTCTACTGTGCCAGGCACCACTTCTTGGTGTGAGCACACTATAGATACTGGAGACAGTTTACCTGTCAAAAGTAAGATCTATAGGCAGCCTGACCATGTCAGGGACTGCATAAAGCAAGAAGTTCAGAAAATGTTGGAACTAGGAGTGGTTGAGCACTCTGACAGTCCATGGGCTTCCCCTGTGGTACTGGTACCAAAACCCAATTCTAAAGATGGAAAGAAGGAAATGCGGTTTTGTGTAGACTATAGAGGTCTCAACTTGGTAACCAAAACTGATGCTCACCCTATACCCAGGGCAGATGAGCTTATAGATACACTGGCATCTGCCAAGTATCTAAGCACTTTTGATTTGACTGCAGGGTATTGGCAGATCAAATTATCAGAAGATGCTAAATCTAAGACTGCATTTTCTACCATTGGAGGACATTACCAGTTTACTGTAATGCCTTTTGGTTTGAAAAATGCACCTGCCACTTTTCAGAGGTTGGTGAACACAGTCCTGCAAGGGCTGGAAGCTTTCAGTGCAGCATATTTGGACGATATAGCTGTCTTTAGCTCCAGCTGGGATGATCACCTGGTCCACCTATGGAAAGTTTTGGAGGCCCTGCAAAAGGCAGGCCTCACTATCAAGGCTTCAAAGTGCCAGATAGGGCAGGGTAAGGTGGTTTGTCTGGGACACCTTGTTGGTGGGGAACAGATTGCACCACTTCAGGGGAAAATCCAAACAATTATTGATTGGGTTCCCCCTACCACTCAGACTCAGGTGAGAGCCTTCCTAGGCCTCACTGGGTACTACAGGAGGTTCATTAAGAACTATGGCTCCATTGCAGCCCCTCTTAATGACCTCACATCCAAGAAAATGCCTAAAAAGATATTATGGACAGCAAACTGTCAGAAAGCTTTTGAGGAGCTGAAGCAGGCCATGTGCTCTGCACCTGTCCTGAAAAGCCCTTGTTACTCTAAAAAATTCTATGTCCAAACTGATGCATCTGAATTAGGAGTAGGGGCAGTCCTATCACAACTTAATTCTGAGGGCCAGGATCAACCTGTTGCTTTTATTAGTAGGAGGTTGACCCCTAGAGAAAAGCGTTGGTCTGCCATTGAGAGGGAGGCCATTGCTGTGGTCTGGGCTCTGAAGAAGTTGAGGCCATACCTGTTTGGCACTCACTTCATTGTTCAGACAGACCACAAACCTCTACTTTGGCTAAAACAAATGAAAGGTGAAAATCCTAAATTGTTGAGGTGGTCCATATCCCTACAGGGAATGGACTATACAGTGGAACATAGACCTGGGAGTAGCCACTCCAATGCAGATGGACTCTCCAGATATTTCCACTTAGACAATGAAGACTCATCAGGTCATGGCTAGTCTTATTGTCCTTTGTTTGGGGGGGGGGTTGTGTAGGAAAGTACCATCTTGCCTGGCATGTTACCCCCATCTTTCACTGTATATATGTTGTTTTAGTTGTATGTGTCACTGGGACCCTGGTAACCCAGGGCCCCAGTGCTCATAAGTGTGCCTGAATGTGTTAACTGTGTAGTGACTAACTGTCTCACTGAGGCTCTGCTAATCAGAACCTCAGTGGTTATGCTCTCTCATTTCTTTCCAAATTGTCACTGACAGGCTAGTGACCATTTTTACCAATTTACATTGGCTTACTGGAACACCCTTATAATTCCCTAGTATATGGTACTGAGGTACCCAGGGTATTGGGGTTCCAGGAGATCCCTATGGGCTGCAGCATTTCTTTTGCCACCCATAGGGAGCTCTGACAAATCTTACACAGGCCTGCCACTGCAGCCTGAGTGAAATAACGTCCACGTTATTTCACAGCCATTTTACACTGCACTTAAGTAACTTATAAGTCACCTATATGTCTAACCTTTACCTGGTAAAGGTTAGGTGCAAAGTTACTTAGTGTGAGAGCACCCTGGCACTAGCCAAGGTGCCCCCACATTGTTCAGAGCCAATTCCCTGAACTTTGTGAGTGCGGGGACACCATTACACGCGTGCACTACATATAGGTCACTACCTATATGTAGCTTCACAATGGTAACTCCGAATATGGCCATGTAACATGTCTATGATCATGGAATTACCCCCTCTATGCCATCCTGGCATAGTTGGCACAATCCCATGATCCCAGTGGTCTGTAGCACAGACCCTGGTACTGCCAAACTGCCCTTCCTGGGGTTTCACTGCAGCTGCTGCTGCTGCCAACCCCTCAGACAGGCAGCTGCCCTCCTGGGGTCCAGCCAGGCCTGGCCCAGGATGGCAGAACAAAGAACTTCCTCTGAGAGAGGGTGTGACACCCTCTCCCTTTGGAAAATGGTGTGAAGGCAGGGGAGGAGTAGCCTCCCCCAGCCTCTAGAAATGCTTTGTTGGGCACAGATGTGCCCAATTCTGCATAAGCCAGTCTACACCGGTTCAGGGACCCCTTAGCCCCTGCTCTGGCACGAAACTGGACAAAGGAAAGGGGAGTGACCACTCCCCTGACCTGCACCTCCCCTGGGAGGTGTCCAGAGCTCCTCCAGGGTGCTCCAGACCTCTGCCATCTTGGAAACAGAGGTGCTGCTGGCACACTGGACTGCTCTGAGTGGCCAGTGCCACCAGGTGACGTCAGAGACTCCTTGTGATAGGCTCCTTCAGGTGTTGCTAGCCTATCCTCTCTCCTAGGTAGCCAAACCCTCTTTTCTGGCTATTTAGGGTCTCTGTCTCTGGGGAAACTTTAGATAACGAATGCAAGAGCTCATCCGTGTTCCTCTGCATCTCTCTCTTCACCTTCTGATAAGGAATCGACTGCTGACCGCGCTGGAAGCCTGCAAACCTGCAACATAGTAGCAAAGACGACTACTGCAACTCTGTAACGCTGATCCTGCCGCCTTCTCGACTGTTTTCCTGCTTGTGCATGCTGTGGGGGTAGCCTGCCTCCTCTCTGCACCAGAAGCTCCGAAGAAATCTCCCGTGGGTCGACGGAATCTTCCCCCTGCAACCGCAGGCACCAAAAAGCTGCATTACCGGTCCCTTGGGTCTCCTCTCAGAACGACAAGCGAGGTCCCTCGAATCCAGCGACTCTGTCCAAGTGACCCCCACAGTCCAGTGACTCTTCAGCCCAAGTTTGGTGGAGGTAAGTCCTTGCCTCACCTCGCTGGGCTGCATTGCTGGGAACCGCGACTATGCAGCTACTCCGGCCCCTGTGCACTTCCGGCGGAAATCCTTTGTGCACAGCCAAGCCTGGGTCCACGGCACTCTAACCTGCATTGCACGACTTTCTAAGTTGGTCTCCGGCGACGTGGGACTCCTTTGTGCAACTTCAGCAAGCACCGTTTCACGCATCCTCGTAGTGCCTGTTTCTGGCACTTCTCCGGGTGCTACCTGCTTCAGTGAGGGCTCTTTGTCTTGCTCGACGTCCCCTCTCTCTTCAGGTCCAATTTGCGACCTCCTGGTCCCTCCTGGGCCCCAGCAGCGTCCAAAAACGCCAAACGCACGATTTGAAACTAGCAAGGCTTGTTGGCGTCCTTCCGGCGGGAAAACACTTCTGCACAACTCTCCAAGGCAAGAGGGATCCGTCCACCAAAGGGGAAGTCTCTAGCCCTTTTCGTTCCTGCAGAAACCTCAGCTTCTTCTGTCCAGTCGAAGCTTCTTTGCACCCGCAGCTGGCATTTCCTGGGCATCTGCCCATCTCCGACTTGCTTGTGACTTTTGGACTTGGTCCCCTTGTTCCACAGGTACCCTAGATTGGAAATCCACAGTTGTTGCATTGCTGGTTTGTGTCTTTCCTGCATTATTCCTCTAACACGACTTCTTTGTCCTTAGGGGAACTTTAGTGCACTTTGCACTCACTTTTCAGGGTCTTGGGGAGGGTTATTTTTCTAACTCTCACTATTTTCTAATAGTCCCAGCGACCCTCTACAAGGTCACATAGGTTTGGGGTCCATTCGTGGTTCGCATTCCACTTTTGGAGTATATGGTTTGTGTTGCCCCTATCCCTATGTTTCCCCATTGCATCCTATTGTAACTATACATTGTTTGCACTGTTTTCTAAGACTATACTGCATATTTTTGCTATTGTGTATATATATCTTGTGTATATTTCCTATCCTCTCACTGAGGGTACACTCTAAGATACTTTGGCATATTGTCATAAAAATAAAGTACCTTTATTTTTAGTATAACTGTGTATTGTGTTTTCTTATGATATTGTGCATATGACACTAAGTGGTACTGTAGTAGCTTCACACGTCTCCTAGTTCAGCCTAAGCTGCTCTGCTAAGCTACCATTATCTATCAGCCTAAGCTGCTAGACACCCTATACACTAATAAGGGATAACTGGGCCTGGTGCAAGGTGCAAGTACCCCTTGGTACTCACTACAAGCCAGTCCAGCCTCCTACACCTGGGCATGGAGTGCACATCCGGCGTTAAGAGCGTGAGATTGGGCAGCAAAGCAAATGGACATTTAGTCTTATTCAGGCTTATTGTGGCCTGGATATTCAATGACAAATGCTGCAGTCATTAATGAATTCAATGTTCCAGCTTTGGGTTCTAGTGGGGCTGTTCTCCGGGCCCACTGGAGTATGCGAAGGGTGTAAAAGCTGGGGGGGGAATCACTCGCTTCCTCCTTTATGATGGGATGGCTTGGTGCCAGAGGCTTCCTCAGATAGAGGGGAGAAATACTTGACGGCCGGGAGGGGCGGCGACACTCGGGAGAGATCGCGGGTCAGAGCGATCGCAGGGTGCCGCAGATAGGCTTTGTGCAGCTAGGGACAGTCGCGGCAGGGACCCACTGCAGGGGAGTCCAGGGCGGGCCACACGTCCGCGGTCCAACCCAGCCGTCCATTCTGCGCTGGTTGATTAGTCCGAGCTCACAGGAGCACGCGGTCCACATCAATCTTGCCCTCTTGCGTTAATGGAGTGGCGAGGTGAGGGGGGGGTTGCCCGACGTTCCAGGAGTCTTTCCCCACAGCTTAGTTTTGGTGTTCCCCCCCCCGCGGGTGCCCTCCTTACCTCGTTCCTTTGGCACTGCACCTGAACCCCCGCAGCTTGCTGGGCCGCCGCCGCTGTGCGTCTTCTTTGCCGGGCTGGAGTGCCCCTTCTTTGTTCTTCTGCGGCTTACACACGCGGCTACTGCTGCGGCGAAATTCAAGATGGCGCCCCAGCTCCTCAGGCCGGTACCAGCTTCACGCGCCCCGGGGCGCCCAGCGAAATTTGTCGTGCGGTCCACTTCTGGCCGCGGCTGTATAGCTCCCTCGGCCACGAGCAGGCTTGGAAGCGGGAGGCGGCCGCGCCAGGCAAGAGCGCGAGCGGGGCCATAGTCGCAGCTCCTCCCTCTCAGCGCCTCACCCGGCGCAGACTCGCGAGTCTCAACCCCGCTTCGCCTGCGCACCGAGGGGCGCTCGCGGCCCAAATTGGATGCCCCAGTCTCCCCCCGGTCGGGCCGCTGTCCCGGCCGTCGATACCAGGCCGCGGGGGGCGCCTTCCAGGATGTTTCGAGGTAGCCGGGAACGGAGCGCTCAAATCAAGCGACCGTCACGGCCGCCATTTTGGCTCCTCCCCTCATGATCAGATAACTCCTGATGCAGAGTTCCTTGTGTGTCCAGCTTTCAAGCAGCAATAAAAATGTCAAGAGATTGGAGTTTAGTCTTCTAGTGGCAGTTTTGACTTGCCACAAACTAGACAGAGGGTTAATATGCCTGCAGCAAAGAACACATCTGTATTTTATGTGCATAACTAAGTGGATTAGTAAAGCAAGCCTTTACTTGCACTTTAAAACAAAGGAAATGTATGTAAGAGATGGCCTATGGAGAGATAAGTGGCACTTTTGCTGGGTGGCACTGAGAGAATCCGAGGAGGTGGTCATGGGGGGGGGGCAAAAAAGATTGTTGCACTGGGCACCACCAGCGCTAAAGCCGGCCCTGTGTGTTTCACACAAACTATTTCACTCTGGAAATTAGAAGGAAAAATATTAATAAAATGGGGTTCTTGTGATTCGTTGAAGACAAATGCATTAGTTGTTGCTGAATAAGATGTTCAATAGGCTCTGAGAGCGTGAATATTTGAGAAACCTCTGTACTTTCTAATGCATTTCAGTGCTGCTGGAACAATTGTCAGAGTGTGGACGCCGCCATCAATGTTACATCACTGAAGCCGTAGGGCCTGTGAAAATTGCAAGCATCACACACATTGAGCAAGATAGTGTAAGTGTGTACCTTGTAACTGGTGGTGCTTTTTGGAGAACACTGTCACAAACATATTACTAAAACATGTTGTGGTGCTGCTCTGTCATTTACAGACAGCACATTTCCCATTGAAATTGCACTAAATTTGCTAAGATATACAGGTTTTTATCAATTATTATGTATTTTGACCCTATTAAAATCCTTGTTACTATCACACTTCAGAATTTCACTGAAATTGTGCTCCATTTGTGCTTCCCAAATTTATGATATAGCCTGAAACATGTACAGTTCATTTACAGGTATTTAAACTTTATTATGTGCTTAAAAAAATGACAACTACTGTACCCCCTGCAAAACTGCCAAATAGTTCACTTTACAAAATAATCTCACTTTGCAGTTAGAGAAAGTAAACACCAATATCCATGATAAAAGAAGAAACAGCTGGTGGAGCATTTTTATCCTTCAGAGGAATCAATGGTCATCAAGGTTGACGGACCTTTGGACTCAGCTATAGAGTGTGGTAGAACCATACAACAAAATTTCAATACAGACCAATACAACAGTATGACCCATTTGGCCATACAAGGAAAACTCCAGTCAGGAATAAAGATAAGGAGATTTATTACAATCTCAAGCTTTAAGTCATGTAAAAGTCATGTAAATTATTCTCAGGAAAAAATTATAAAGATATAGTATCACCAGGGGTTGCCCAAGGTGACGAAATACGTTTAATCGAACTAACATTAATAAGACTAAGAATTCAATAGCAAATACCCAAAACATTAACAGAATCATCTGAGATATTGTAGTGAATCCTAGTTTGTTTTAGTAGGAAACAAGAGTTAGCTTAGTCTTTTGCTTGCAGACTTGTGCCCCCGTCACCTAGTGACTTTTACCCTACTTAGCTTGCTCTGTTTTAGCTCATTTATTTAATTATATATTTTAAGATGGCTGCCTTGTTTTTAGTAAGGCTTATGTTTTAGTTTCACGTTATCAGTGCCAACGCGCTAAGGCGTGAATATCAAGCAACAAAGATAAACAAACTGTAGGTGTTCACATTAGGTACTTTCCCTCTTCACGCCTTCGAGGGAATTGTTCCTATAAATTACTGTCCCAAGCATGTCTTGTTATCTATTGTTTGGGAACGGACCTACGTTTGGGGTCCAAGCAGATCTGTATAAATGCACCTCACTTAGACAGATAGTCAGAGGGATTCCGACCAGATGCCATTGCTGCTATTGATGTTGCACTTCGCCTTGACGCTGACCCAGTCTTCATGTCCTTACGTAGTCTGAGCTAGAGACCTCATTCCAAGGTAGCAAGGGTTGGGGGCTCTTCTCATGGACAGTGCATTGGCAGATTAGGTTTAACACACCTAGCTCTCTTTTAGGTTAGAGATTAGGTACATCATATTAGGGTATTAGGACATGTCTCATACTTTATGTCATTTCATGTTATTGCAAAATGGTTGAGGTCTTTGTATTAATAAATCTTGTCTATACCATTCTATTTCTTGAATTATTCATCATCCTAATCATTGCAGCCCATGTAATTTATCGTAGATTGCAGTTTTGTTAACCCCTTCGCTGCCAGGCCTTTTCCCCCTCCTGTGCCCGGCCTTTTTTTGGCTATTTGGGGCAGTTCGCGCTTAGGCCCTATTACTTTTTGTCCACATAAGCTAGCCAAGCCAAGTTTGCGTCCTTGTTTTCCAACATCCTAGGGATTCTAGAGGTACCCAGACTTTGTGGGTTCCCCTTAAGGAGGCCAAGAAATTAGCCAAAATACAGTGAAAATGTTGTGGCTGCAGAAGAAGGCTCGTGGTTTTTTCCCTGAAAATGGCATCAACAAAGGGTTTGCGGTGCTAAAATCACCAGCTTCCCAGCTTTCAGGAACAGGCAGACTTGAATCAGAAAACCCAATTTTTCAACACAAATTTGGCATTTTACTGGGACATACCCCATTTTTACGATTTTTTGTGCTTTCACCCTCCTTCCAGTCATTGACAGAAATGGGAGTGAAACCAATGCTGGATCCCAGACACCTAAACATTTCTGAAAAGTAGACAAAATTCTAAATTCAACAAGGGGTAATTTGTGTAGATCCTACAAGCGTTTCCTACAGAAAATAACAACTGAAAAAATAAATATTTAAATTGAGGTGAAAAAAACAGCAATTTTTCTCTACGTTTTACTCTGTAACTTTTTCCTGCAATGTCAGATTTTCTAAAGCAATATACCGTTACGTCTTCGGGACTCTTCTGGTTGCGGGGATATATAGGGCTTGTAGGTTTGTCAAGAATCCTAGGTACCCAGAGCCAATAAATGAGCTGCACTCTGCAGTGGGTTTTCATTCTATACCGGGTATACAGCAATTCATTTGTTGAAATATAAAGAGTGAAAAATAGCTATCAAGAAAACCTTTGTATTTCCAAAATGGGCACAAGATAATGTGTTGAGGAGAAGTGGTTATTTGCACATCTCTGAATTCCGGGGTGCCCATACTAGCATGTGAATTACAGGGCATTTCTCAAATAGACGTCTTTTTTACACACTCTCTTATATTTGGAAGGAAAAAAATGTAGAGAAAGACAAGGGGCAATAACACTTGTTTTGCCATTCTATGTTCCACCAAGTCTCCCGATAAAAATGATACCTCACTTGTGTGGGTAGGCCTAGCGCCCGCGACAGGAAATGCCCCAAAACACAACGTGGACACATCCCATTTTTTGACAGAAAACAGAGGTGTTTTTTGCAAAGTGCCTACCTGTAGATTTTGGCCTCTAGCTCAGCCGGCACCTAGGGAAACCTACCAAACCTGTGCGTTTTTGAAAACTAGAGACCTAGGGGTATCCAGGATGGGGTGACTTGTGGGGCTCTGACCAGGTTCTGTTACCCAGAATCCTTTGCAAACCTCAAAATTTGGCTAAAAAAACACATTTTCCTCACATTTCGGTGACAGAAAGTTCTGGAATCTGAGAGGAGCCACAAATTTCCTCCCACCCAGCGTTCCCCCAAGTCTCCTGATAAAAATGATACCTCACTTGTGTGGGTAGGCCTAGCACCTGCGACAGGAAATGCCCCAAAACCCAACGTGGACACATCCCATTTTTTGACAGAAAACAGAGGTGTTTTTTGCAAAGTGCCTACCTGTAGATTTTGGCCTCTAGCTCAGCCAGCACCTAGGGAAACCTACCAAACCTGTGCATTTTTGAAAACTAGAGACCTAGGGGAATCCAGGACGGGGTGACTTGTGGGGCTCTGACCAGGTTCTGTTACCCAGAATCCTTTGCAAACCTCAAAATTTGCCTAAAAAAACACATTTTAGTCACATTTTGGTGACAGAAAGTTCTGGAATCTGAGAGGAGCCACAAATTTCCTCCCACCCAGCGTTCCCCCAAGTCTCCCTATAAAAATGATACCTCACTTGTGTGGATGGGCCAGGTGCCTGCAACAGAATAAGGCCAAAAACTTGTAGAGATAGAAGGGATAGCACAGCGAGTTGATAAGGACATATTCTTCTTTTATACATCTTTAGGCTGACTCTGCTTTGGGGACCCACACAAGTGAGGTGTCATTTTACTTGGGAGACTGAGGAGAATGCTGGGGAGTAGGAATTTTGTGCTGGAGCTGTGATCGTACAAACGAAAGTCAGGAAAATATGCTTTTTTAAGCAAATTTTGAGGTTTGCAGAGGAGTCTGGGTAAGAAAATGTTGGGGGATCCACACAAGCCACACCTCCCTGGACTCCTTGGGGTGTCTAGTTTAAAAAAATGTCTGGGTTTGGTAGGTTTCCCTAGATGAAGGCCACACCCAGGACCAAAAACATAGGTGCCCCCTCCCCCCAAACACAGGTAGTTTTGTAATATATCATTTTGATGTGTCCACATACATCTGATGTGCCCAACACTAAAATTGTGAAAAGAAACGCACTTAGGTTATGTGAGAAAGACCCCTCACCCACCAACCAAGTTGGTGGCATGCTTCATCATCGGGGTCCCACCTAAGACACCTAGCGTGTCTCAAGTGTGCTGCGACGCCTGATTACAGCGGAGCAGGTTTTGTCATTTGTACCACACATATTAGTTGGATTTGGCACGAGGGTGAGTGATGGTTCAGTAGATCACATTTTATTAACAAGAGATTTCACAAAAGTGAAATGCACTGTTAATAACTGAAAGGCCAAAAAACTGAACCAATGACTCACAGCTCGTGAGCTGTAAAGCCACGGCAAGGCACCAACCGCTTTACAGTCCATTCACACACCTTTCATACATGACATGCACAAGACCATTCACGCCGCCAGCCATGGGCCCAGCACATTACAACACTCGCATCGACAGACAGCACCAGTCAAGGGCCCATCACTTTCATACGCCCACATGCCTGATACAGCAATCAAACCAGCTGATGAGTGTGTGGACTGGCGTTTGGCTGGCATCGCTAGGCAAGCACCACCCCACCCATACCGCCAGCCAAGCGCCACCCCAAGCACACCGCCAGCCAAGCGCCACCCCAAGCACACCGCCAGCCAAGCGCCACCGCACCCATACATCCAGCCAAGCGCCACCCCACCCATACTGCCAGCCAAGCACCACCCCACACACACCGCCTTCATTTTTTTTTTGTTTATAAACAACAAAGAAACCACTAACTACTTATAAAATAAGTACAAAACTACAAACACAAAAGCTCTAACTAAATACATGACAGTAATGCCAACCGTGAAACCGAACATATGAAAATATAAAATAGGCAGTTTACGCTCACGGTATTTCCCAAAAGTTTTTCCTTGTGTGGTAACTTCTAAAACAGCTGGGCACACACAGCCCAGGCTTTGAAGGGCATTCGGGGCAGTACATCCGGCTCTCCCTCCGGATTGATCTCCGGGCATATACTCTACATTTCTTTGTGGGCAAGTCTTTTTTGGGAGTGGGAGGAATGTGATCTGGAAAGTGGCGATCTTTCAATCTAGCCACATCCTCCACCACTTCTACTCTAGGAACTGTTGCCCGTTCCACCACAATAAGGCTCTCTATCACTGACTCCTGAAATTTAACAAATGTCATCCTTGACTCAGGTGAACAATCCTTGAACACAATAAAAGCATTAAAAGTTGCCAAATGAAATAAATGTAGGGCCAACTTTTTATACCACACGTAAGACTTACGAAGAGCAGTGTAAGGTTCCAACCTCTGATCTACTCTATCAACACCACCCATGTGCCTATTGTAGTCCAAAATGCACGCAGGTTTGCGCACTTCCACAAACTGACCCCAAACAGTCACAGGGGAAGTACTCTCATCATGGATGGTAGATAGTATGTACACATCCCTCCTGTCTGAAAATTTCAGAGCTAGCAGCTCATTATTCCGCAAGGCACTGAACTGTCCCCTCTCAAGTTTTTTACAGACAAGCTCCCTTGGATAGCCTTTCCGGTTAGAAGGGATTGTGCCACAAACAACAGTGTCCACTCTAAACAACTCCTTGAACAACTGCACTCCAGTGTAGAAATTATCTACGTACAAATGGTGACCTTTGTTAAACAGTTGTCTACCAAGTTCCCACACAATTTTTTCGCTAACTCCAAAAGTGGCCGGACAACCAGGAGGGTCAATACTGGAATCCCTACCAGTGTAGACCCGGAAATTATACACATATCCTGTACTGCTTTCTGACAGCATATACAATTTAATCCCATACTGTGCCCTCTTACTAGGAATGTACCGCTTAAAAACTAAACGCCCCTTGAAAAGAACCAAAGACTCCTCCACACTTATCTCTTTGCCTGGAACATAGACCTCTGAAAACTGATCTACAAAATGATCAAGGACAGGCCTACTCTTAAAAAGACGGTCACAATCAGGGTGATCTCGTGGCAAGGCTAAAGCATTGTCTACAAAATGCAGCATACGAAGAAGAAGCAAATAGCGATTACGTGTCATAGTTGCAGGAAATGTAGCCGTTGCCATCAAGGGTCTAGTAGACCAATAAGAAGCTAGTGACGGCTTCATGATCAACCCCATCAAAAAAGTCAAACCTAAAAACTTTTTCATCTCTTCCAGATATGTGGGAACCCACTGAGTAGCTCTAGACTGAGGCTTAAGTCTGGCAGCGTTGTCCCGCAAATATTGCTCTGCATACAAATTAGTCTGCTCCACAATCTCTTCCAAAAATACATCGTCCATAAACAAGTGAAAGAAATGGACAGGCAAAAAGTTTTCCGTATTGACTCTAAACCCTGGGAGACCAGTAAATGCAGGTAACTGTGGCTGCTCCATGTTTGGGGCAATCCAGGTGTCAGGTCTTCTAATGGGAAACCCTTCGGCCCCAGGCTGCTGCACTCTTGGCACATCAATGTCCTCCTCTACAACAGGCCCTTCATCTGCACTGAGAGCAGCTTCCTCATCAGAAGAATACTCTCGGACAGAAAACTCACTGCCAGAATCTCTCACTTCCGCCTCAGATGCAGAGTCAGTCTCGTAATCATGGTCTGAATACGACTCAAAGAGCATGCCAACAACCTGCTGAGCGGTCACTCTGCGGCTAGCCATGATCCTCACTAACAACAAATGGATTGCCAACAACAACTAGCACTAAAATAAGTAATAAACAAAGTGTAGCTTTATCACAAAGAGTTATGTACTAAAAAACTATACCACTCACTTGCCTGAAAAAGCTACTCACCAGCAACTACTCTGCACAGACACAGAAATCACCAATGATATCTCACTAAAAAGAAAAAAGAAAAAAGCAAATTAGACATAAGACAACACAAATAACATTGTGCTCAAATCTAAGGAAATTTCACACACAATACTGCATTTAGTACACCACCTATAAACATGTCATTCATGCATGTCAACAATACTCCTTTGGAGTAAATTGCTTTATCTTATCTAAAACATGCAACTGTGCAAACCGCAGGACAACTACTGCCAAAACCGCAAGGATCCACAGCAAAGGAAGCAAAAGCTTTGAACTAGAACAAAAAGAAGAAATATACTGTTATAATCACAAATACAAATACTTCGCCAGTTGACAAACACCCCACCACCAAGAACTTAGAAATTGTCCCTGAGGCCTAAGTGGCTTCTGCCCCATTAGGAGGCAGATGGGCCTAAAAAAAAAATAGGCCGATCTGCCCCCGGGGGGGCGAAATAAGAAAAACAATTAGGCCCCAATGGGAGCGACCCTTGCCCAAGGGGTCGCTCCCAAACAATATGCAGAAAATAAAACATCCCTGGTGTCTAGGGTTTTTTTGACCCCCCCCTGGGGTCAGATCGGCCAAAAAATCGGCCGATCTGACCCCGGGGGGCCAAAAAAGAAAACAAATGCCCCCCAATGGGAGCGACCCTTGCCCAAGGGGTCGCTCCCAAACAATCTGCAGTAAATAAAACATCCCTGGAGTCTAGTGGTTTTTTGACCCCCCCTGGGGGCAGATCGGCCGAAAAATCAGCCGATCTGCCCCGAGGGGGGGCCGAAAAAGGAAAAAAATGCCCCCCAATGGGAAAGACCCTTGCCCAAGGGGTCGCTCCCAAACAATAAGCAGAAAATAAAACATCCCTGGTGTCTAGTGGTTTTTCGACCCCCCCTGGGGGCAGATCGGCCGAAAAATCAGCCGATCTGCCCCCAGGGGGTCCGAATTAGGAAAAAAATGCCCCCCAATTGGAGCGACCCTTGCCCAAGGGGTCGCTCCCCAAAACAACCAACAGAAGGAAATCCAGGAAATCCCTGGTGCCTAGTGGGGATTTCTGCTCCAGGATCGCGGGCCCTGCCCGCGATCCTGGAGCAGGAATCCACAGAAAACAGGCACCGAGGGAAAGGAAAAGCCCTTTCCTTTCCCACCGTGTCTGTTTTCCCCCCACCCCCAAAGAAGAAAGGACTCACCTTGTTGATCCTTTCTCCTGGACACGCTGGAAGCAAATGGCTTCCAGCACGTCCCTCAGCAATATTTGATGACGTCGCCCGCTGTACGCGCTGACATCATCGGATTGCCGAGGGGGAGGTCGGGGTGGAAGGGGAAGGGCTTCCCCTTCCATCCACGACCCGGGGGGGTGGGTGGGAAGCCCAAGGGGGAGCGCTAGTGCTCCCCCCAGTTCCCGGGTGCAGGAAGAGGTGTTCTCGCCCAAGGCACCTGGGAACAGGTGCCTTGGACGAGATCACCTCGTCCAAGGCACCCTAGGGGTTAAATAAAACCTATTGAAACCTTACTGCATCTCTGTGTTTGATTGAGACATGTTGTTCATGTGAGAAAGGGGTACTCTCCGTTTAACCACGATACTCCCTGAGATGTCACACTCTTGAGTCCATGTGTAAAGGCTGCCACAAATCACCTTTTACTGTTTGGGTTTTTGGTGAGGTGCTGCTTGTAAGCCGGGAGGGTTGGAACGACAGTTGCGATCTGTTGTATGATTAGCATAGTCGCCTACAAATATAAGTACTGTCATCCATGAACCAGCAGTCTTGCCTAGAGCAAGAATCAAACTACGACAATATAGAAAGTAAGTGTTGCTCAGGATTAGCAAGCATCAATTAAGTTCAAAATCGTTAAATTATAGTTTCAGCTGAGCAAAAGATTAAAAAAATCCTATCATGGCCGAATTAGGGATTAACATGTGTGGGGCAGAAAAGACAAAAAGGATAAAAACAATTTGGAAAAGAAAGCTCAGGAAGCAAGGTTCTAACTAAAGTGGACAGAAAGATTGGTCAAAAGAGAAATTGTCAGCATATCAGAAGCTCGGTCCAGAGTCTTCTGAAAGCTGTTAGGAAAATTCTCTAAGTTTACAGGGACAATGCAGAGAGTAAGATACTTCTCTAAGGGACTCAGCAGGCAGGTTTCAGGAACTCCAAAGATCTGCAATCTGACTAAGGTCGAACTTGTCATCGGTATATTAAAGTTCATAAAGCAATTTGGTTCACTCTGGGAAGCAGTCCATATGATGCTGAAGAGGCATCATCCAATAATAATTGATCACAAAACTCTAAGTTGATACTTTAAGGAATCTTCCCAGCTCTTTCCTGGGAACATATTCCATCTGTGTGATTCCATGTAAGTTTGAAACAATTGCATACAATGGCAGTCCATGTTCCACAAGGTTCTTTGCTCAAGGACGCTATAATACATTCTCTCTTTGTCTAAACAATAGGGTCTGTTACTAAAATCCAGTCTTCTCATGGGAACGAAGTCTGAATGAAAGCTCATGTTATAAAAAATGAATCAGCATTTCCTGCACAGTCATGAAATACAAGCTTAGCGGGCCTCACTTAGGCTAACGGAAGAGAATTATAGCCATACATTTAATTAACACTATTTAATAAAACACATTTAATTTGCAACTTATGAGTTCATCAATATTAGTGCTTTAATAATAGGCATGTTACATTCATTTTAAACGGGGAAAGAAATCTGTTTCCACATTTCAATAGATATAATGGAGACCTACATTTCTTCTATTTTTGCACACGTATTTAAATCGTGAATCATCCAAAATTCAATATTCTTTTAATATATTATGCTAATGTAGAGTCTAAATAACATTTTAATATCAGTTTAATCCTGTTAACATTTGATTTAATTCAAATACCACCTATGTCGAACAATACATTATAAATGAATCCACATTGATAAAAATGTGTCAGTGCAATTTCTACTTTCAAACTATTAGCACTTTAATTAACATAAGGCATGAGCTGTCACATATTGATGACGTTTATGACATGAGAGACACCACTAAAATTTCAGCTATATCACAGCCATTTGCCAGGATTTATTGAATGGCATTTGACTACTGTCTTTGAAGCACAACAAATGTTACCAGATAAAAACAAAACTTTGCTCTTTCATCTGCAGCACCCTGGGCACCTCCAGGGACATAGCTTCAGGGGGGTGTTTAGGGTGTTACAACACCCTAATAAATGTATTTTCTGATAGTTGAGTACAGGTGCTTTCAGTCGGGTGTGGTCAGATGTCTGTGGGATTTCACCAGGAATCTGTACGCACACATCCAAAAATGTACCTCTCTCCCACTCTGTTTTGAAAGTCCTAAAAAATTTTGGTTATTTTACAAATTACTCTGTTTTGTCACGTTACTACTCCTACCAATCAGCATTCCTCTCTCCTTTTCCACCGCCCCTAAGCCCCTCCCATGTACCCTGCTTGTCGTATAATGTATTTTAACACTATGTTCCAGCATGATTGTTGGAAAATCTGAAGCTTACCGCCCCTGTCTCCCCCCCTCCAAACTTACTGACCATGCCGCGCCCTGGGCATCTCTATTTCCAGTGGGAATTAAGTATTTGGGATATTTCTCGCATCAATATGTTTTAAAGTGGCAGAATAGTGAAGTAATACAATTAGGGTGACCAGATTTTGAAAAGAAAAAATGGGACAGATTAGACATAAAAGTAAAACTAACTTTTATATCTGGCATGTTATGTAAAAGTGTGTGTGTGAATGTATACACACACACACACACACAATCAAGGGAGCAAGCAGCAGACAGGCAGAAACCAATAAATTACTGTAGGAAAGTACCATCTTGCCTGGCATGTTACCCCCATTTTTCACTGTATATATGTTGTTTTAGTTGTATGTGTCACTGGGACCCTGGTAACCCAGGGCCCCAGTGCTCATAAGTGTGCCTGAATGTGTTACCTGTGTAGTGACTAACTGTCTCACTGAGGCTCTGCTAATCAGAACCTCAGTGGTTATGCTCTCTCATTTCTTTCCAAATTGTCACTGACAGGCTAGTGACCATTTTTACCAATTTACATTGGCTTACTGGAACACCCTTATAATTCCCTAGTATATGGTACTGAGGTACCCAGGGTATTGGGGTTCCAGGAGATCCCTATGGGCTGCAGCATTTCTTTTGCCACCCATAGGGAGCTCTGACAATTCTTACACAGGCCTGCCACTGCAGCCTGAGTGAAATAACGTCCACGTTATTTCACAGCCATTTTACACTGCACTTAAGTAACTTATAAGTCACCTATATGTCTAACCTTTACCTGGTAAAGGTTAGGTGCAAAGTTACTTAGTGTGAGGGCACCCTGGCACTAGCCAAGGTGCCCCCACATTGTTCAGAGCCAATTCACTGAACTTTGTGAGTGCGGGGACACCATTACACGCGTGCACTACATATAGGTCACTACCTATATGTAGCTTCACCATGGTAACTCCGAATATGGCCATGTAACATGTCTATGATCATGGAATTGCCCCCTCTATGCCATCCTGGCATTGTTGGTACAATTCCATGATCCCAGTGGTCTGTAGCACAGACCCTGGTACTGCCAGACTGCCCTTCCTGGGGTTTCTCTGCAGCTGCTGCTGCTGCCAACCCCTCAGACAGGCAGCTGCCCTCCTGGGGTCCAGCCAGGCCTGGCCCAGGATGGCAGAACAAAGAACTTCCTCTGAGAGAGGGTGTGACACCCTCTCCCTTTGGAAAATGGTGTGAAGGCAGGGGAGGAGTAGCCTCCCCCAGCCTCTGGAAATGCTTTGTTGGGCACAGATGTGCCCAATTCTGCATAAGCCAGTCTACACCGGTTCAGGGACCCCTTAGCCCCTGCTCTGGCGTGAAACTGGACAAAGGAAAGGGCAGTGACCACTCCCCTGACCTGCACCTCCCCTGGGAGGTGTCCAGAGCTCCTCCAGTGTGCTCCAGACCTCTGCCATCTTGGAAACAGAGGTGCTGCTGGCACACTGGACTGCTCTGAGTGGCCAGTGCCACCAGGTGACGTCAGAGACTCCTTGTGATAGGCTCCTTCAGGTGTTAGTAGCCTTTCCTCTCTCCTAGGTAGCCAAACCCTCTTTTCTGGCTATTTAGGGTCTCTGTCTCTGGGGAAACTTTAGATAACGAATGCATGAGCTCAGCCGAGTTCCTCTGCATCTCCCTCTTCACCTTCTGATAAGGAATCGACCGCTGACCGCGCTGGAAGCCTGCAAACCTGCAACATAGTAGCAAAGACGACTACTGCAACTCTGTAACGCTGATCCTGCCGCCTTCTCGACTGTTTTCCTGCTTGTGCATGCTGTGGGGGTAGTCTGCCTCCTCTCTGCACCAGAAGCTCCGAAGAAATCTCCCGTGGGTCGACGGAATCTTCCCCCTGCAACCGCAGGCACCAAAAAGCTGCATTACCGGTCCCTTGGGTCTCCTCTCAGCACGACGAGCGAGGTCCCTCGAATCCAGCGACACCGTCCAAGTGACCCCCACAGTCCAGTGACTCTTCAGCCCAAGTTTGGTGGAGGTAAGTCCTTGCCTCACCTCGCTGGGCTGCATTGCTGGGGACCGCGACTTTGCAAGCTACTCCGGCCCCTGTGCACTTCCGGCGGAAATCCTTCGTGCACAGCCAAGCCTGGGTCCACGGCACTCTAACCTGCATTGCACGACTTTCTAAGTTGGTCTCCGGCGACGTGGGACTCCTTTGTGCAACTTCGGCGAGCACCGTTTCACGCATCCTCGTAGTGCCTGTTTCTGGCACTTCTCCGGGTGCTACCTGCTTCAGTGAGGGCTCTTTGTCTTGCTCGACGTCCCCTCTCTCTGCAGGTCCAATTTGCGACCTCCTGGTCCCTCCTGGGCCCCAGCAGCGTCCAAAAACGCCAAACGCCCGATTTGCGTGTAGCAAGGCTTGTTGGCGTCCATCCGGCGGGAAAACACTTCTGCACGACTCTCCAAGGCGTGGGGGATCCATCCTCCAAAGGGGAAGTCTCTAGCCCTTGTCGTTCCTGCAGTATTCACAGTTCTTCAGCCTAGTAAGAGCTTCTTTGCACCAACCGCTGGCATTTCTTGGGCATCTACCCATCTCCGAGTTGCTTGTGACTTTTGGACTTGGTCCCCTTGTTCCACAGGTACCCTCAGTCAGGAATCCATCGTTGTTGCATTGCTGATTTGTGTTTTCCTTGCATTTTCCCTCTAACACGACTATTTTGTCCTTAGGGGAACTTTAGTGCACTTTGCACTCACTTTTCAGGGTCTTGGGGAGGGTTATTTTTCTAACTCTCACTATTTTCTAATAGTCCCAGCGACCCTCTACAAGGTCACATAGGTTTGGGGTCCATTCGTGGTTCGCATTCCACTTTTGGAGTATATGGTTTGTGTTGCCCCTATCCCTATGTTTCCCCATTGCATCCTATTGTAACTATACATTGTTTGCACTGTTTTCTAAGACTATACTGCATATTTTTGCTATTGTGTATATATATCTTGTGTATATTTCCTATCCTCTCACTGAGGGTACACTCTAAGATACTTTGGCATATTGTCATAAAAATAAAGTACCTTTATTTTTAGTATAACTGTGTATTGTGTTTTCTTATGATATTGTGCATATGACACTAAGTGGTACTGTAGTAGCTTCACACGTCTCCTAGTTCAGCCTGAGCTGCTTTGCTAAGCTACCATTATCTATCAGCCTAAGCTGCTAGACACCCTATACACTAATAAGGGATAACTGGGCCTGGTGCAAGGTGCAAGTACCCCTTGGTACTCACTACAAGCCAGTCCAGCCTCCTACATTGGTTGTGCAGCGGTGGGATAAGTGCTTTGAGACTACTTACCACTCTTGTCATTGTACTTTTCATAAGAGAAAAATATACAAAACAAGGTCAGTGTATATACACATAGCCAAAAAGTTTTGCATTTCCTCTTTTCACTCTTTTCTAAGTGCTGAAAAGTACTTCTAAACTTTCAAAAAGTTCTTAAAAGTTTAAAAAGTTTTTTTTCTGTCTTTCCAAAAAGTTCTGAAAACTTTTTTCTCTTTGTCTATCACTTTAACTCTCTCTAAAAATGTCTGGCACAGGCCAAAAAGTTGAACTGTCCAAACTTGCATATGATCACCTTAGCTGGAAAGGAGCAAGGAGTCTCTGCATAGAGAGAGGTTTGAGTGTAGGGAAGAATCCTTCCTTAGAACTGTTAATTAATATGCTTAGAGTACAGGATAAGGCCATAAGTGCCCAATCTGTAGAAAAAGTAGCTAATGGTTCTCAATCTGATCCAGGGACTCCCCCAGGAAAAGGTTCAGGAAAGAAACTTCTCAGCCTGCCCATTACTAGACAGTCTAGCATAGTTGGTACAGAGGTTGAATCACATCATACTGATGATGTGCTCTCACATTATGCTGGTAGCCAAGCTGTTAGGGTGCCCTCTGTAAGGGACAGGTCTCCTTCTGTTCATTCCCATCATACCTCTGTATCTAGAAATGTCCCTCCCACCCACCCTGATGACAGATTGTTAGAAAGGGAGCTCAATAGATTGAGAGTGGAGCAAACCAGACTGAAGCTCAAGAAGCAACAGCTGGATTTGGATAGACAGTCTTTAGAAATAGAGAGGGAAAGACAGAAAATGGGTTTAGATACCCATGGTGGCAGCAGCAGTATTCCCCATAGTCATCCTGCAAAAGAGCATGATTCCAGGAATCTGCATAAGATAGTTCCCCCTTACAAGGAGGGGGATGACATTAACAAGTGGTTTGCTGCACTTGAGAGGGCCTGTGCTGTACAGGATGTCCCTCAAAAGCAGTGGGCTGCTATCCTATGGCTATCATTTACTGGAAAAGGTAGGGATAGGCTCCTTACTGTAAAAGAAAATGATGCTAACAATTTCCAAGTTCTTAAGAATGCACTCCTGGATGGTTATGGCTTAACCACTGAACAGTACAGGATAAAGTTCAGAGATACCAAAAAGGAGTCTTCACAAGACTGGGTTGATTTCATTGACCAGGCAGTGAAGGCCTTGGAGGGGTGGTTACATGGCAGTAAAGTTACTGATTATGACAGCCTGTATAACTTGATCCTGAGAGAGCATATTCTTAATAATTGTGTGTCTGATTTGTTGCACCAGTACTTGGTGGACTCTGATCTGACCTCTTCCCAAGAATTGGGAAAGAAGGCAGACAAATGGGTCAGAACAAGAGTGAACAGAAAAGTTCATACAGGGGGTGACAAAGATGGCAACAAAAAGAAGGATGGTAAGTCTTCTGACAAGGGTGGGGACAAATCTAAAAATGAGTCTTCATCAGGCCCACAAAAACACTCTGGTGGGGGTGGTGGGCCCAAATCCTCCTTTAATCAGAACAAGGAAAAGAAACCATGGTGCTATTTATGTAAGATAAAAGGCCATTGGACAACAGATCCCAGTTGTCCAAAGAAAGGCACCACAGCTCCTACCACTACAACCCCTACTGCTACACCTAGTGTCCCTACTAATAGCAGTGGTGGTGGGAGCAAACCTACTAATAGCCAATCCAAGGGAGTAGCTGGGCTCACTTTTGGTAATTTAGTTGGGGTTGGTCTGATTAGGGAGACCACAGAGGCTACTTTAGTCTCTGAAGGGGCTATTGACTTAGCCACTTTGGTTGCTTGCCCCCATAACTTGGAGAAGTACAAGCAACTAACCCTAATAAATGGTGTTGAGGTCCAGGCCTACAGGGACACAGGTGCCAGTGTCACAATGGTGATTGAGAAACTGGTGCACCCTGAACAACACATACTTGGACACCAGTACCAAGTAACCGATGCTCACAACATAACACAAAGCCACCCCATGGCTGTTGTAAATCTCAACTGGGGGGGGGTATCTGGTCCAAAGAAAGTTGTGGTAGCTTCAGATTTACCTGTAGACTGTCTATTAGGGAACGATTTGGAGACATCAGCTTGGTCAGATGTGGAGTTGGAGGCCCATGCAGCAATGCTGGGCATCCCAGGGCATATTTTTGCTTTGACAAGGGCTCAGGCCAAAAAGCAAAAAGGACAGGGAAGCTTGGATCCTGGAACAATGGACCAAGTGCTCCCTAAAGCTAGGGCTAGTAGAAGCAAACCACTTCCTACTATCCCTCCCTCTACAGTGGATTCTACTTCTGAGGAAGAAGAATTCCCTCCCTGTGCAGAACCTACACCAGAGGAGCTGGAAGCAGACACTGCTGAGCTTTTGGGTGAAGGGGGGCCTGCCAGAGAGGAGCTGAGTGTGGCACAGCAAACCTGTCCCACATTAGAGGGTCTCAGACAGCAAGCTGTCAAACAGGCTAATGGGGATGTCAGTGACTCTCACAGAGTTTACTGGGAGGACAACCTCTTGTACACTGAGCATAGGGATCCTAAACCTGGAGCTGCCAGGAGATTAGTGATTCCTCAGGAGTACAGAAAGTTCCTCCTAACACTGGCACATGACATTCCCTTAGCTGGGCACCTGGGTCAAATGAAAACTTGGGACAGATTGGTACCACTGTTTCATTGGCCTAGGATGTCTGAGGACACAAAAGAATTTTGTAAGTCCTGTGAAACCTGTCAAGCCAGTGGCAAGACAGGTGGCACTCCAAAAGCACCCCTTATCCCACTGCCTGTGGTTGGGGTTCCCTTTGAAAGGGTAGGGGTTGACATAGTTGGCCCCCTTGACCCTCCTACTGCTTCAGGCAATAGGTTTATCTTGGTGGTAGTGGACCATGCCACAAGATATCCTGAAGCAATTCCTTTAAGGACCACTACAGCTCCTGCAGTGGCAAAGGCCCTCCTGGGAATATTTTCCAGGGTGGGCTTCCCAAAGGAAGTAGTATCAGACAGAGGAAGCAATTTCATGTCTGCATACTTAAAGGCCATGTGGAAGGAGTGTGGTGTAACTTACAAGTTCACAACACCCTATCATCCACAAACAAATGGACTGGTGGAGAGATTTAATAAAACTCTCAAAGGCATGATTATGGGACTCCCTGAAAAACTCCGCAGGAGATGGGATATCCTTCTACCATGCCTCCTTTTTGCCTACAGGGAGGTACCCCAGAAAGGAGTGGGCTTCAGCCCCTTTGAACTTCTTTTTGGACACCCTGTTAGGGGTCCACTCACACTTGTAAAGGAGGGTTGGGAACAACCTTTAAAAGCTCCTAAGCAGGATATTGTGGATTATGTACTTGGCCTCAGATCAAGGATGGCTGAGTACATGAAAAAGGCCAGTAAAAACCTTCAGGCCAGCCAAGAGCTCCAGAAGCAATGGCATGATCAGAAGGCTGTTTTGGTTCAGTACCAACCAGGGCAGAAAGTGTGGGTCTTGGAGCCTGTGGCCCCAAGAGCACTCCAAGATAAATGGAGTGGACCCCACACAATTGTTGAAAAGAAGGGTGAAGTCACCTACTTGGTTGACTTAGGCACTGCCAGGAGTCCCCTTAGGGTGCTCCATGTCAACCGCCTGAAACCCTACTATGACAGGGCTGATCTCACCCTGCTCATGGCAACAGATGAGGGACAGGAAGAAGACAGTGATCCTCTACCTGATCTCTTCTCTTCCACAGAACAAGATGCTCTTGTGGAAGGTGTAGTTTTGGCTGATTGTCTTACTGCTGAGCAGAAAGATAATTGCATAAATCTCCTAGGACAATTTTCAGAACTCTTCTCCATTGTGCCAGGCACCACTTCTTGGTGTGAGCACACTATAGATACTGGAGACAGTTTACCTGTCAAAAGTAAGATCTATAGGCAGCCTGACCATGTCAGGGACTGCATAAAGCAAGAAGTTCAGAAGATGTTGGAACTAGGAGTGGTTGAGCACTCTGACAGTCCATGGGCTTCTCCTGTGGTACTGGTACCAAAACCCAATTCTAAAGATGGAAAGAAGGAAATGAGGTTTTGTGTAGACTATAGAGGTCTCAACTTGGTAACCAAAACTGATGCTCACCCTATACCCAGGGCAGATGAGCTAATAGATACACTGGCATCTGCCAAGTATCTAAGCACTTTTGATTTGACTGCAGGGTATTGGCAGATCAAAATGTCAGAAGATGCTAAACCTAAGACTGCATTTTCTACCATTGGAGGACATTACCAGTTTACTGTAATGCCTTTTGGTTTGAAAAATGCACCTGCCACTTTTCAGAGGTTGGTGAACACAGTCCTGCAAGGGCTGGAAGCTTTCAGTGCAGCATATTTGGATGATATAGCTGTCTTTAGCTCCAGCTGGGATGACCACCTGGTCCACCTTTGGAAAGTTTTGGAGGCCCTGCAAAAGGCAGGCCTCACTATCAAGGCTTCAAAGTGCCAGATAGGGCAGGGTAAGGTGGTTTATCTGGGACACCTTGTTGGTGGGGAACAGATTGCACCACTACAGGGGAAAATCCAAACTATTATTGATTGGGTTCCCCCTACCACTCAGACTCAGGTGAGAGCCTTCCTAGGCCTCACTGGGTATTACAGGAGGTTCATTAAGAACTATGGCTCCATTGCAGCCCCTCTTAATGACCTCACATCCAAGAAAATGCCTAAAAAGGTATTATGGACAGCAAACTGTCAGAAAGCTTTTGAGGAGCTGAAGCAGGCCATGTGCTCTGCACCTGTCCTGAAAAGCCCTTGTTACTCTAAAAAATTCTATGTCCAAACTGATGCATCTGAATTAGGAGTAGGGGCAGTCCTATCACAACTTAATTCTGAGGGCCAGGATCAACCTGTTGCTTTTATTAGTAGAAGGTTGACCCCTAGAGAAAAGCGTTGGTCTGCCATTGAGAGGGAGGCCATTGCTGTGGTCTGGGCTCTGAAGAAGTTGAGGCCATACCTGTTTGGCACTCACTTCATTGTTCAGACAGACCACAAACCTCTACTTTGGCTAAAACAAATGAAAGGTGAAAATCCTAAATTGTTGAGGTGGTCCATATCCCTACAGGGAATGGACTATACAGTGGAACATAGACCTGGGAGTAGCCACTCCAATGCAGATGGACTCTCCAGATATTTCCACTTAGACAATGAAGACTCATCAGGTAATAGCTAGTCTTATTGTCCTTCGTTTGGGGGGGGCTGTGTAGGAAAGTACCATCTTGCCTGGCATGTTACCCCCATTTTTCACTGTATATATGTTGTTTTAGTTGTATGTGTCACTGGGACCCTGGTAACCCAGGGCCCCAGTGCTCATAAGTGTGCCTGAATGTGTTACCTGTGTAGTGACTAACTGTCTCACTGAGGCTCTGCTAATCAGAACCTCAGTGGTTATGCTCTCTCATTTCTTTCCAAATTGTCACTGACAGGCTAGTGACCATTTTTACCAATTTACATTGGCTTACTGGAACACCCTTATAATTCCCTAGTATATGGTACTGAGGTACCCAGGGTATTGGGGTTCCAGGAGATCCCTATGGGCTGCAGCATTTCTTTTGCCACCCATAGGGAGCTCTGACAATTCTTACACAGGCCTGCCACTGCAGCCTGAGTGAAATAACGTCCACGTTATTTCACAGCCATTTTACACTGCACTTAAGTAACTTATAAGTCACCTATATGTCTAACCTTTACCTGGTAAAGGTTAGGTGCAAAGTTACTTAGTGTGAGGGCACCCTGGCACTAGCCAAGGTGCCCCCACATTGTTCAGAGCCAATTCACTGAACTTTGTGAGTGCGGGGACACCATTACACGCGTGCACTACATATAGGTCACTACCTATATGTAGCTTCACCATGGTAACTCCGAATATGGCCATGTAACATGTCTATGATCATGGAATTGCCCCCTCTATGCCATCCTGGCATTGTTGGTACAATTCCATGATCCCAGTGGTCTGTAGCACAGACCCTGGTACTGCCAGACTGCCCTTCCTGGGGTTTCTCTGCAGCTGCTGCTGCTGCCAACCCCTCAGACAGGCAGCTGCCCTCCTGGGGTCCAGCCAGGCCTGGCCCAGGATGGCAGAACAAAGAACTTCCTCTGAGAGAGGGTGTGACACCCTCTCCCTTTGGAAAATGGTGTGAAGGCAGGGGAGGAGTAGCCTCCCCCAGCCTCTGGAAATGCTTTGTTGGGCACAGATGTGCCCAATTCTGCATAAGCCAGTCTACACCGGTTCAGGGACCCCTTAGCCCCTGCTCTGGCGCGAAACTGGACAAAGGAAAGGGGAGTGACCACTCCCCTGACCTGCACCTCCCCTGGGAGGTGTCCAGAGCTCCTCCAGTGTGCTCCAGACCTCTGCCATCTTGGAAACAGAGGTGCTGCTGGCACACTGGACTGCTCTGAGTGGCCAGTGCCACCAGGTGACGTCAGAGACTCCTTGTGATAGGCTCCTTCAGGTGTTAGTAGCCTTTCCTCTCTCCTAGGTAGCCAAACCCTCTTTTCTGGCTATTTAGGGTCTCTGTCTCTGGGGAAACTTTAGATAACGAATGCATGAGCTCAGCCGAGTTCCTCTGCATCTCCCTCTTCACCTTCTGATAAGGAATCGACCGCTGACCGCGCTGGAAGCCTGCAAACCTGCAACATAGTAGCAAAGACGACTACTGCAACTCTGTAACGCTGATCCTGCCGCCTTCTCGACTGTTTTCCTGCTTGTGCATGCTGTGGGGGTAGTCTGCCTCCTCTCTGCACCAGAAGCTCCGAAGAAATCTCCCGTGGGTCGACGGAATCTTCCCCCTGCAACCGCAGGCACCAAAAAGCTGCATTACCAGTCCCTTGGGTCTCCTCTCAGCACGACGAGCGAGGTCCCTCGAATCCAGCGACACCGTCCAAGTGACCCCCACAGTCCAGTGACTCTTCAGCCCAAGTTTGGTGGAGGTAAGTCCTTGCCTCACCTCGCTGGGCTGCATTGCTGGGGACCGCGACTTTGCAAGCTACTCCGGCCCCTGTGCACTTCCGGCGGAAATCCTTCGTGCACAGCCAAGCCTGGGTCCACGGCACTCTAACCTGCATTGCACGACTTTCTAAGTTGGTCTCCGGCGACGTGGGACTCCTTTGTGCAACTTCGGCGAGCACCGTTTCACGCATCCTCGTAGTGCCTGTTTCTGGCACTTCTCTGGGTGCTACCTGCTTCAGTGAGGGCTCTTTGTCTTGCTCGATGTCCCTTCTCTCTGCAGGTCCAATTTGCGACCTCCTGGTCCCTCCTGGGCCCCAGCAGCGTCCAAAAACGCCAAATGCCCGATTTGCATGTAGCAAGGCTTGTTGGCGTCCATCCGGCGGGAAAACACTTCTGCACGACTCTCCAAGGCGTGGGGGATCCATCCTCCAAAGGGGAAGTCTCTAGCCCTTGTCGTTCCTGCAGTATTCACAGTTCTTCAGCCTAGTAAGAGCTTCTTTGCACCAACCGCTGGCATTTCTTGGGCATCTACCCATCTCCGAGTTGCTTGTGACTTTTGGACTTGGTCCCCTTGTTCCACAGGTACCCTCAGTCAGGAATCCATCGTTGTTGCATTGCTGATTTGTGTTTTCCTTGCATTTTCCCTCTAACACGACTATTTTGTCCTTAGGGGAACTTTAGTGCACTTTGCACTCACTTTTCAGGGTCTTGGGGAGGGTTATTTTTCTAACTCTCACTATTTTCTAATAGTCCCAGCGACCCTCTACAAAGTCACATAGGTTTGGGGTCCATTCGTGGTTCGCATTCCACTTTTGGAGTATATGGTTTGTGTTGCCCCTATCCCTATGTTTCCCCATTGCATCCTATTGTAACTATACATTGTTTGCACTGTTTTCTAAGACTATACTGCATATTTTTGCTATTGTGTATATATATCTTGTGTATATTTCCTATCCTCTCACTGAGGGTACACTCTAAGATACTTTGGCATATTGTCATAAAAATAAAGTACCTTTATTTTTAGTATAACTGTGTATTGTGTTTTCTTATGATATTGTGCATATGACACTAAGTGGTACTGTAGTAGCCTCACACGTCTCCTAGTTCAGCCTGAGCTGCTTTGCTAAGCTACCATTATCTATCAGCCTAAGCTGCTAGACACCCTATACACTAATAAGGGATAACTGGGCCTGGTGCAAGGTGCAAGTACCCCTTGGTACTCACTACAAGCCAGTCCAGCCTCCTACAATTACTTCTTCAATTATTTAAGACTCTAGAGGTGTAGGAAAGTACCATATTGCCTGGCATGTTACCCCCATATTTCACTGTATATATGTTGTTTTAGTCTATGAGTCACTGGGACCCTGCCAGGCAGGGTCCCAGTGCTCATACGTATGTGCCCTGTATGTGTTCCCTGTGTGATGACTAACTGTCTCACTGTGCTCTGCTAACCAGAACCTCAGTGGTTATGCTCTCTCTGCTTTCCAAATTTGTCACTAACAGGCTAGTGACTAAATTTACCAATTCACATTGGCATACTGGTACACCCGTATAATTCCCTTGTAAATGGTACTGAGGTACCCAGGGTATTGGGTTCCAGGAGATCCCTATGGGCTGCAGCATTTCTTTTGCCACCCATAGGGAGCTCTGACAATTCTTACACAGGCCTGCCACTGCAGCCTGAGTGAAATAAAGTCCACATTATTTCACAGCCATTTACCACTGCACATAAGTAACTTATAAGTTTCCTATATGTCTAACCTTCACTTAGTGAAGGTTGGGTGCCAAGTTACTTAGTGTGTGGGCACCCTGGCACTAGCCAAGGTGCCCCCACATTGTTCAGGGCAACTTCCCCGGACTTTGTGAGTGTGGGGACACCATTACACGCGTGCACTATACATAGGTTACTACCTATGTATAGTGTCACAATGGTAACTCCGAACATGGCCATGTAACATGTCTAAGATCAAGGAATTGTCACCCCAATACCATTATGGTATTGGGGTGACAATTCCATGATCCTGTGGGTCTCTAGCACGGAACCCGGTACTGCCAAACTGCCTTTCCGGGGTCTCCACTGCAGCTGCTGCTGCTGCCAACCCCTCAGACAGGTTTCTGCCCTCCTGGGGTCCAGGCAGCCCTGGCCCAGGAAGGCAGAACAAAGGATTTCCTCTGAGAGAGGGTGTAACACCCTCTCCCTTTGGAAATAGGTGTGAAGGGCTGGGGAGGAGTAGCCTCCCCCAGCCTCTGGAAATGCTTTGATGGGCACAGATGGTACCCATCTCTGCATAAGCCAGTCTACACCGGTTCAGGGATCCCACAGCCCTGCTCTGGTGCGAAACTGGACAAAGGAAAGGGGAGTGACCACTCCCCTGACCAGTACCTCCCAGGGGAGGTGCCCAGAGCTCCTCCAGTGTGTCCCAGACCTCTGCCATCTTGGAAACAGAGATGTTGGGGGCACACTGGACTGCTCTGAGTGGCCAGTGCCAGCAGGTGACGTCAGAGGCTCCTTCTGATAGGCTCTTACCTCTCTTGGTAGCCAATCCTTCTAACTTGGTAGCCAAACCTCCTTTTCTGGCTATTTAGGGTCTCTGCTTTGGGGAAGTCTTCAGATAACGAATGCAAGAGCTCACCAGAGTTCCTCTGCATCTCCCTCTTCACTTTCTACCAAAGGATCGACCGCTGACTGCTCCAGGATGCCTGCAAAACCGCAACAAAGTAGCAAGAGGACTACCAGCAACATTGTAGCGCCTAATCCTGCCAGCTTTCTCGACTGTTTCCAGGTGGTGCATGCTCTGGGGGTACCCTGCCTTCACCCTGCACCAGAAGCTCCGAAGAAATCTCTTGTGGGTCGACGGAATCTTCCCCCTGCTAACGCAGGCACCAAAAGACTGCAACATTTCAGTCCAAGTTTGGTGGAGGTAAGTCCTTGCCTCCCCACGCTAGACTGCAAAGCTGTATACCGCGTGATTTGGAGCTGCTCCGGCTCCTGTGCACTCTTCCAGGATTTCCTTCGTGCACAGCCAAGCCTGGGTCCCCAGCACTCCGTCCTGCAGTGCACAACCTTCTGAGTTGTCCTCCTGCGTCGTGGGACTCTCTTTTGTGACTTTGCGTCGACTATGGTTCACTTTTCTTCTAAGTGCCTGTTGGGGTACTTCTGCGGGTGCTGCCTGCTTCTGTGAGGGCTCTCTGAGTTGCTGAGCGCCCCCTCTGTCTCCTCCTCCACAGCAGCACCCAAAAACCTCTACTACGACCCTTGCAGCTAGCAAGGCTTGTTTGTGGTCTTTCTGCGTGGGAATACCTCTGCAAGCTTCATCGCAATGTGGGACATCCGTCTTCCAAAGGAGAAGTTCCTAGTCCTCTTCTTTCTTGCAGAACTCCAAGCTTCTTCCAACCGGTGGCAGCTTCCTTGCACCTTCACCTGGCATTTCCTGGGCTCCCGCCCACTCTCGACACTGTTGCGACTATTGGACTTGGTCCCCTTGTCTTACAGGTGCTCAGGTCCGGAAATCCGTTGTCAGTGCACTGCTGCTGTTTGTTCTTCCTGCAGAATCCCCCTATCACGACTTCTGTGCTCTCTGGGGGTAGTAGGTGTACTTTACTCCTACTTTTCAGGGTCTTGGGGTGGGGTATTTTTCTAACCCTTACTGTTTTCTTACAGTCCCAGCGACCCTCTACGAGCTCACTGAGGTCTGGGGTCCATTTGTGGTTCGCATTCCACTTTTGGAGTATATGGTTTGTGTTGCCCCTATCCCTATGTGCTCCTATTGCAATCTATTGTAATTCTACACTGTTTGCATTACTTTTCTTGCTCTTACTTACCTAATTTTGGTTTGTGTACATATAACTTGTGTATAGTACTTACCTTCTTACTGAGGGTACTCACTGAGATACTTTTGGCATATTGTCATAAAAATAAAGTACCTTTATTTTTAGTAACTCTCTGTATTGTGTTTTCTTATGATATTGTGCATATGATATAAGTGGTATAGTAGGAGCTTTGCATGTCTCCTAGTTCAGCCTAAGCTGCTTTGCCATAGCTACCTTCTATCGGTCTAAGCTGCTAGAAACACCTCTTCTACACTAATAAGGGATAACTGGACCTGGCACAAGGTGCAAGTACCTCTGGTACCCACTACAAGCCAGGCCAGCCTCCTACAAGAGGTACATACCTTTCACTTCTGATTCTCAGGTTGACCTGACCTGCGTCACATAAAAAGGGACATTTACTTAAAATTAACATAAGCGTTTGCAAGTTGACCCGACTTTGCCCTAAAATCCAGGCATTTATTTAAAACGAACAAAAGCATCTGGACACCATAACAGTCCTCTAACAAGCATTTACAATGCAACGGGTCTCGCGTTTGCTCATGTTAGAGCTGATCGCGTTGTAAACGCCTAACCCGACTTTTCACCTATTGGGCAAAAGTGCATTTATGTACATAACCCGAAAAAGTGAAATTAACTATGTAAAGCGCTCGACTTCTGCCAAGCGAGATCGCGCTCGTAAATTAGAGAAAAAGAAGTCCATTAGCCCGATGGAAAACAGCGAGCCTCGCATGTTTTCTGTACTTGGTTGCTGCGCTCGAGGAGGGCTAGCCACCGGAAAAGGCATGACGTATGCGTGCCTTCGACTAATGAAAGCAAGCATATTTTATTAGGCAAGCCCACGAACCAATAAAAAACACTGACGTGAAGTTGACAGGGCTCCGAGCCCTTTTCTAAATACAAAAGCATCTTGCTGCGATATGCGTGCGCGAGCGCATGCAACGCAGGCTCGACCCTAAAAACAGGGACTGTCCGAGAAAAGCCGGGACGTCTGCTCACTCTAAGTACAATGGACTGCATACATTGCCCTTTCTTCTGGCATAATTTAGTTTTAGTTATTTTTAGGGTCACCAGGCATCCTGGATTTGCAGTAACAGTCCCGGTTTTTCACCAGCTGTTCAGGCAGATTTCGGGAAATTTAGCTTACAGAATATTTCCTAAAAACGGTGGGAGGTTATTTTTTGTTTTGTTTTCCAAAGCAGAGACGTTAGAGGTGTTATCAGAAAGCAGTAATGATGTAATCCTATGCTGATGACCTCTGTCATTCTGTGCCCTTGGTTGAAGTAAAATTGTAGCCCTATTTTAGGCTTTAAAATTCTGGTCACCCTACTTATTCTGCATAGTTCCAGTGGCCCTGATTCAAGTTCCTGTTTCTACTTAACTTGTACAATTCACCAGTCTTTTTTCCGGCTTGTGGCAACCTGTGTCTAAGAGTGCACCTGGCCAGCTGGAACGCCACCTTAGGGATGTGCTCTTAAGGCGCATGGTCAGCGGCTTCCCCTCGCAGCACTATGTGGCAGTGACTCAAGGGTGGGTCGCCCAGCCCTCGTGCAGCGGGGAGCCTCGATCTGAGCCGGGGCAGTGACGTAACGTGCAAGCCTCGGCCTCCCCGGCGAGGGGGCGTGGCCGTCCCAGGCTGGCTCTTTGTGCAGGGAGATGAGCAGCGGAGCGGGGCAGGGATGGAGCCGGCGTCCGTAGGCGGTGGCGGCCGCAGCCCGGGCAGGGTGGGCGCAGCACCAGCAGCGGCGCCTCCGCTCGGGGTCTAGCGGGCACCAGCTGCAGGTAGGCGCTATGCATCCCATGCAATGTCTCATCCTGCTGATGATCCTGTGCATTATTCACATGCCAGGGAAAAACAGCTGATTGTGGCTCAAGCTGTGATCTTTAAGGATAAAACAGGGCGTGGGATCGGAACGTGCAAGGTTGAAGCTTGTTTTTTTGTTTGTGAATGTGTCTTTTTAAACATCTGGCATGCCCTTGATTAAAAACCGGCTGCATCTAAAAGCATCACGGATGCTGGTGTTCTGGATGGTGGCCAGGCTGGGATATTTCCCAGCCGCGCTGCCTGGGAAATAGATTATTTTTGTTCTGTTTCAGGAAGCCGCAAACAGATGATTTTCTGCCTGCACGGATATCAGTTGCATTTATAATGTCATTCACGTTTTATTCTATGACGAGTGCTAGATTAAATGCAAAACATATTGATTATGGAAAAAGAAAAAAAAACACAATTTCTGTCTTTCCTGGCACCTATACCGTTTGTCGCAGTGGTGTCAGTGTTCCATCCTGTTTGTCGCCCCCCACCCCCGGATGCAGCCATCAGATGTCCCCTTTGATGGCTGAGCCTGGGGCGGAAAGGCTCTGTGGATGGTGAATGGGCACGCTATGCAGCTATATTAATCAGGACCGCTGTGCCTGTCACAGACCCACCCAGCAGCTGCCAGTAACAGGAAGGGGTATTTTTTCCTACACGCCAGCCCACCCCCTCGGCTTCCTCCCTCCTGCTCGCCCCATGGCCTCGTCTATTTCTGGAGTCATTCTTCCCATTTTGCAGCAAGCTTGGATGCCTTCTGAGTTTTCTGCAAGATGAGGCAGGCTTTGAAAATAACCCCTCGTTCCATGTCATTTGTGTTAAAGTATACAAAATATCATTTTGATCAGATTATTTATTAAAGTGGGTACTCATTTTTCATTTGTAAAGACTGTTTTTTATCGTGCAGTAGAACATTTGTGTGCCAATTATACTGCCCACTCAAAAATTGTACCAATTTCATCGCCTTCTGGCTACCGAGAGGCGAAGCCACACTGCCGAGATTAGAATGCCCGGGTAAACTCAGCAGTGAAATTCTCAGGAGTATGTCAAATTACTTCTCTTTGCTTCTTACAGTTGCAACAAGCATTGGTAAATGCAATAGGTCTCGCCTATGTGATTAATAGTGATTAATATAAATTTTTTGTTGTTATACGTTTTAGTTTGGTAAGCAGTTGTGCAATAGAATTTACTGAAACTCCACAAAAGTGTGGTGACTTCTTTATTGAGAAAGCCAATATATTGTGCAGTAACTGGTGGTAATATAATGTGGGGGAGATTAGGTAAAGGGTGGAGGACAAAGGAATAAAAACATGCGGCGACCAAGCATGCTGAGAGCATTTTTTGTTGCAACCTTTCAACCTTGGTAGGAGTGGTAGAGGAAAGTGTATCAGTTTTGAGACAGGTCTCAGGTGTTAACAAAGGCTTACGTTACAAAACACAAGTTTATATGGTGTCGGTAACACCAGTAGGGAGGCGTAAGGTTAAAATCTCCGCAGTTCAATCTAAGCTGGTACTCTCAGTGTCCTCGTAAAGCTCAATGACTGAGATGACAATGGCAGGCTCTGAGCCTTGTGACCCACCTGGCACCAAGATGTCAGCAGTAAGTGCTTAACCCACTGATGTTTTGTTTAAATGGCTTCAGTACTAAGGTCTAACACTTGAAACTGGAGGTAACCAGATATATAACCATATCCATTTGTGCTATGTGACTATATGACATAAGAGCGTTATGTAATACGTTCACTTTGCATTGCGTTAAAACAGGAGTTAGATTGGTGACATGCTTAGTATCTGAGAAAATGACATCAGACCTTGTGCACTGACTATGATGTAGACCCTATAATATTTAGGGACTTGCAGAACCCAGTAAAAGCTATGAGTTGAAGGCTTGATAGCCACCAAAAATTCCACATGGGACCTCCAGAGCAACTCATTAAACTGTGCACGCTGTATTTCTCACTCGTCATAAACAAGTGACCCATGGGAAGACGAGAGCACCACCTTGGTCACTCACACACGACACAAGTATTTCCCACGCAGGCCTCATTGCACGTACAACTCCCTTCCAATCAAGCAGTCCCCCAAACTGTAGCGTGCTACCTGCCTATACTGCACCTCACAATGGTGTATGACACGCTATAGAAATAAAATTTTAAAATCATGCATCTTCACTCTGTATCTAATTCAGTCCTTTTCAAGCAGAAGCGGCCAAAGGTGGCTAATTTGTGCATACAGTGTGTACATTTCTGTTTTAAAAAAAACATGCAAACTACAAGCTCTCTTGAAATGCGTGCAGCCAATGAGAGATTAGGAACACGTAAGTAAAGTAAACAAAAAACACGGTGCAGATGAAACCGAATAAAAGAAGTTCCACCCACCAAATTGGATGAGAATGAGTACTTGGTCCCCGAGACACTAAAACACACAAGGAACAATAGAAAACAGCATGCTAGAACCAATAGGAATGGAGGAAAAGTAAGTGGCAAGCACAGGAACCAATGAAAAGCAAGGGCAGGATGTAGACCCTTTTAAGATTTAAATTAAATACAATAGATTTCACAAGCACAGCGTAGGAGCTGTGCAGGCAAAAACAATGTACTGTAGTATTTTTGTAGCACTCGCAGCACTCTAAAGCACTGCAAATTGAATGTGTTCTTATTATTTTAGCTGCGTTGTATCAACATATGAATGATGAAAAACATAGTGGAATAGCTGAGATTCTAAGCTATGTTTTGGCTTTCAGGTTGTACAGTTCTAATAGTAGGTGCTTAGCTCACGATGCTATTTTGTTGGCCTTCACAACTTACGTGTCTTAGTTCTTGATATGACCCAAAGGCACCCCTCATGTAAATAAATTAAATCTGTTTTACTCCTCATTTTCTCAGCAAAATCACCTCTTCCGGTACAATCCAGGATAGACACACTCAACATCCTTGTAAGCGCACTCAAATCTCCGGAATCATCCTTGATAAAAGGCTCACCTTACATTCACAAATCAACACTATGGCCAGAAATGTGAAATATCACTTGCGTCTTCCCTGGGGAATTCGCTGTTTCATTCCAGAGCAAGTTCTGAAAACTCTTGTTCAATCACTGGTGCTTTGCAGAATCGGCCACTGTCGCGCTCTCTTAACTGGTCTCCCCAAGACTCAGCTCAAAGCTCCTAAATCAATCCTACATTAAGCAGCATGTTTCATCTCTGGGGCCAAATGGATGACCACATTTAACCGATGCTGGTTACACCCTGCTGGCTTCCCATGACAGCTTTGCATCACTTGTGAGACTCTACCCATAAACACTCCACCTTGCCACACTGACAAACCTAAGCTATCTGGGGGAACTAGACCATTGCCAAATGCAAAAACACTGCTGCTAGCACCACCGACCTTTAAGAAGGAATGACTTATGGCTCAATGCTTCTCAAGAAGTGTGCTCAGAATATGGAACTCCTTACTCCGAGCTGAACGCCCTTCTTTTTCAAAGACATTTTTGCTAACCTCTCCTTACCTGATTTGACCTCTGTGGTTCAGTCTCGGCCCTGAGATTTAGTGCACTACTTTCATTTCATTAGACTCCATCTTGGAGTGGCACCAGTCGACATCTTGTTGCATGCATTTTATGACTGTTGCAACATACATTATACTCCAATGTTCATGGTTTTCTGTATGATGTAATTTCATGCCTTATGTAATGATGTGCTCATATACTCTAATTTATTTATAAATATTTTCGGATTATGTAAACAGGTACCTTCTGTAATGATCCATTTCTATTGTAAAGGGCTCTAGTGCCTTCAGGTAAGGTCCATGCTATATAAAAAAGCATAAGTGAATACATTTATACACATACGTACCCACACTCACATATCCACGCTCTATAACTTAAATGTGAAAGGTTGTATTTAAGTAAATGGAATCCTACTGTTAGACCCGATTTGATCGTAGTTATGTTTTTTTTAAATTAGTGATTTAAAAGTTTTGTAAAGCGCTCTCACCCCGGTGAGGCAGTTCCGTTTGCGCCAGCAGCTGAAGCCAGGGATTGAATTGTTGATGCCGGCGGGTGCCATCAATAGTAATCATTACAGAGTTCATTGAAGCCCTATAGCCAGGTCTGAAATTGTAGCCCAGGTGATTTTGACGTTGGTTGTCAGAGCATAGCAGGTGTATTGTCAAGCTGTTCAGATCTTTCTAAGGTCTGGTTCCAGGCTGAGGGGACGTGGAAGAGAGTCCCACAGCGTGACGCCTTGGGTGCATTCCGATCACCCCCTAAAACCTTTGCATGCCATGTTATGAAGGGACAGCAGATTCAGGAATGTCAACCGTAGGTGTCCTTTGCGACTGACGGAGTAGGAACACTGAAGATAGGTGGCCTGGTTCCAGGCTGTGAAGAGCTCCAGCCATCAGGGACTGGGGTTTTTAAGTTGTCGCTAACCAGATCTGGCACTTTATTTTTATAGTCTCATGTGTGAAAGAATTAAAGTCAAACATTAATCATGTGGCAATACTTTGTGCCCTCTGCTGGGAGCTCCACACAGCCACTGTTGCAACAATCTAGGCGGGTTAATATTGCCCTTGCTGCAAGAACAATAGGAAACAATTCAGTACCAAACCACGCTTTGCAATACAATTGACCTCCAGCATCAATGAAAGAGTGAGGGTGGCTCCCAAATAGCCAAGTGATGCTTAAGGAAGTCGGCCAGCAAAACAAGAGAGAGGACAGATATGGTGGACCTAGGAGTAAGATCTCAGTCCTTTCCTTAAAGGGTGCAGTGACAGCCACTAGGTATGGATGAGACAGACTGTGCGTTACATTAGGTTTTAGTAACCTAATTAGCAAGGTACAGTAGTTATCACAGTAGGTAAACTTCTCGGGCTGCAACACAGAAACCACCTCAGCAGAATGGGTGTGTAACAGTAAAGTAGTTGGCCTCTGACACCATGTACTAATTTCAGGTGTACTGGCTTCATTTACATCCAGGAGATGAGTTGGCAGGTGCCAATGAGATGCGTCCGGCGCTATAAACAGGTTGAATAGTGTTGGTCATAGGCTCAAACCTGCAGTCCTCCTCACCCGTTCATAGTCAATAAGGGTAGAAGATGGTATCAGTGAACAGAAATATTTTGAAATTACTTCCAGGCTCTTCTATTGTTTCCTTCTTAAGTTTGATGAAAGATATTGTCTAATGTGACATTAATTGAAGCATTTCATCCATCACCTGGCATGTGGCATATTCATAAACAGATCAAAAAGGAATGGTGTGTCACTGGACGAGAGCAGCTCTTTCTCGATGCTCAAGATTGTGGTTTCTGTGCCGTGGCCAGAATGCAATTCTAATTGGTATTGACTAAGTTTGGTCTCGTGGTAGGAGAAGTGGGAAAAGATAGCACATCAAGGGACGGGACAACACAGGGTAACCCAGCTAGTAGTTTACCAGACCTGCATCTGGATCTTGCTTCTTCATGATGTCCATGATGATTGCCAGCTCTCCGATGGTTTTGAAGAGTGCTTTTGGAGGTGTTGTCAGCCTCTGACTTTTCTTTGCCTGGATGACGGTATTTGCAGCACACAAAAGTGGGGGATGTTATCAAATATCTACTTGTCCAAGGGACATGATGCTTCAGAAATGTACTTGTCCTGGATACAAATATCACTTATCCCTTTGGGTGCCATGCAGTGAGGTGACAAATTATAGCCGCATTCTTACATCTGAGCTCTGACGATACCCTCTCATAATTTGTCTGGAGACTACACCAAACTCTATAAATACCAGTTTTCTATTTACATCAAATCTTTTAAGTGTGACTAGCTTGGTTTGTGATTGGGGTCTGTTTAGGTGAGCTTTCTGATTGCGACAGAGCTCTGATCCTGCCAGCCCGCTGTGCAGAGTTCCTATCCAAGACCAGCTCAGGATATATCAGTGTTCTCATTGTACCACTATTCCATCTCTTACTTTAGTTTCTTAGTAGGCATCTTGTGAGCTGCTCAGAGAAGTGTTTACTTCCAAGCATTCACTCAGCTGTAAATAAACCCAAATTATATTTGCCATCCCTCCCCTGCCTTCATTGCTAATGGAGGATCAATATGGCTTCTCGCAGACCGACTTTGTCCACTTGACCACATTGGGTAATTCTTGGGCAAGCCACTTAATTTCACTGTGTCCCCTTGCTTGCCATAATTCTGAGCATAAACCAAGCGCTAGGCCGAAGACTGGTTAATGGACTCTGCAATGTCCTGTGGAGTCAAAGTGTTATGGGCCGGATTTTAAAAGCCATTTACGCATGTGAGTTTGGCGTAAACGTGCAATACTTGGTTTTGCTTTCTTTTAAGGATTTTCTTGCATAAAGATGTGGGTACACATCTTACAGAGGCCGGAAGTAGAAAGCAATTTGTAGTTCCAGGGCTGAGAGTTTGCCTCAGTCACAAACTTCCATGTTAAAGGGTACTTATCTCTCAAACCCATTCCTACAGTGAAAACATGGAAATTTACTCCTGACAAGAGCTTGGGTAAGAAATGTTTGTTTTTTTGTTTTTACAGAAGGGGACAGGATCCACCTCAAATAAAAAGGTGGAGGTGTAGAGAAAGCAATTTCCACTTGAATGGAACATATTTTCCTCTGAAGAAAAATTTCAAAACGTTTAGCAAGTAAATTTGCTTTGCTCTGCAGATTTTGCCTAGAGTCGGTATGCCCTTGTATTTTTCCTCATGCGAACAAGCAGTTTAATAGGAGTATGACTTCTAGACCTAAATCTGTAATAGAACTGCATGCACATGTGTGACTTTTATTAAGGACAAGGCCCCTAATTTATTTGTGTTTTTTACATGTTCCCTATGATGATGCTGTTCATGGTTTTAGACTGATTTAGCATTATTATTTTCTAAAACACAGATGTATATAAAACATGTTTTATTATGACATGATGCCTTAAGAGAAACTGTATTTTAATTTTTCTTAACAATTGCACATTTGTTTGGTAAAACTGTCTATAACATTCACCTTTTTTCCAAAATATTAATAGTATTTGGTACTTTTTTAACAATCACCAATCTTGCTTCTGTTCTTATGCATCTATTTGCTTATAAACAAGAACCATTCTAGGAATATTATAAATAGCCACAAATTGTTAAACTTTGCAAAAGCCTATTCGTTTTATATTGGACTGCTCTCAGTAATGCAAGCCAAGCTTAAGGTTCATTGTATGTTCTTAGAGTGCTTGCATAAAGAGTAAATGCTTTTCAGTAATGAACAAAATATACATTTCTGAACATATATATATGCATGCACACATACTTATCCTAATCCAAGGGAGTAGCCAGATATTGAAAATACCTCCCACTTAAAAATGCCTCTAATCCAAATGAGCACACAAACCAGGCAATCACGACCTTCTTTACAAGACTTTCTTCCACCCTTTATCTTCCTTCCATGATCCACCTATGCATTCATCTATTGACCCTTCATCTAATCACCCATCCATCTGTCCATCTCTTCACCTTAGCATACACGCATTCCCAGCGTCTATACATCAATCCTCTCCACGGCCATCCTTTCAGCCACCTTCAATTTATTCATGATCCATCCATCTGTCTTTTAACCCAGTAATGAGTTCACCTTTCTCCATTTATTCATTCATCCTTTCTTCTATCCCGCCATTCATTCCTTCATCCAACCTGTTACTCATCCATCTACCAATCCTTTCACCTTTCCATCCATTCTCCCTCTTCCACCCTACCTTTCTTTCCTTCTTTCCTCTCATGTTTCCTTCCTTCCTGTGACCTTTCCTTCCTCCTCCTTTTCTTTGCCTTTCCTAGCAACCCATCTTTTTCCCTCATCCTTACTATTTCTTTCTTACCTGTTGCTCTTATGCTAATTTATTCTATTCATGCAACTCTCTTTTTTCTGCTATTTCACTTATTTTTCTTTCTATTTTCTCCTCTGTGCATGCCAGCCCATGACCTAAAACCCTCTTTTATGTATTCCCCAACAGTGATTTTTATAAGCATGTTCTCTGCATATCTGCAGGTAGAGAAGGCTTTTAAACAAGTAATTCACCATCCCACGTGGCCTAGTGGCAGCCCATCTGAAGCTGTTAAAGTGGGGGCTTCCTTACACCTCTGAAATAGTCGGCCAAAGGTTTTGTGCCGCAGCATGTTGGGCCTACTTGTCCAGTGGACAAAATAAACATGAAAGCTAGTTATCCTTGACCCCTAACAGGGTGTCGGGCAATAGAAATTCTACATCCCTGAGCTCATAATGAGAATGCACCATGATCTTCAGTTTAGGGTGGCCAGCTAAGCTTTTTTGAAGAAAAGATCACTCCTTGTGTCAACAGTTCATTAGTCATTAGCATATCAGGACGAGTCTTACTACATACCAGCAAGGAAAAAGAACACGTGTAACATAATGAAAAACACTTGATCACAGACAGCAACTGGATTGGGAACAAAGATGGGTGAATATTGTGGAGTTGCTGGATTTAGAATTCATCTCCGATAATTAGAATCAATCAAAGGATGACAAGAGACAGGTTGAGGAGCACACAGCAACATAAATGAGCTGCTTTTATAGTGTGCGACTGGAAGTACCCAAAGTTTTCTTGGAAAGATGCCACTGATCTTCTCCACATGCGTTGGGTATTCAGTGGTACTGTGACTGCTGTACTATTCTGTACATGCTCAAAGATCCGCTGGGATATGGTGATATGATATGGAGACATATCTATATCCTCGATGAATGCTCAGTCGCGGTAGTCATCTTCTTGTTGACCCAACTGTACCCTGCTGTACTGAGCTAAAAGCACTAAAAAGACCTGAAAAACAACTCAGGAACCACTGCAGTAATCAAATAAAGACTGTATTATAGTAGATATGGTATATTTTTCACTTTTTACACAATTAGTAATCTTTCCACAAATTTGCCAATTCCGATACAGTTTGTGGTCTTGCTACAAGTCTCCCAACATGGGCCACACAACCTATACAATGAGTTTGTTACTTCCTCAATACAGAAAATTATATAAGCGACTTGTCAATAAATAGTTGAAATTATAAGGCATCCTCAGAACTCTTAAATTCACTTTTTTTGCAACTGCAGAGTCAAGTGTTCCCTGTCCCAGTATCCTCAAGTGTGTTCTTTCAGATAGTTTTGTCATCAGGCATTTACATTCGTAAATGTAACATTTCTTCATAACATGGATCCTTCCCAGGTAATCACCACATAGAATCTTGGGTATAATGGCTGAAGATACATTCCTGGAGTGGGCCTCAAACAATTTTTACTTTTTCCTAATAGAAAATTCACTACTCATTCAACTGTGGATTGCCACAGGGACGTGCCAACACAGATAAGCAGCAGAAATAGCCAATAGCATCAATGCCAACCTCTCTACTCCAATGTCTATGACTTACGTTTGCAGTGAAGTATGCATTTCATTAACACCGCTAACTCAGGGGTGATCTTGAATTCAGCTCATGGACATGCGCATGTTCTCAAGGCCATTAGAAGTCAAAGACGCTCCAGTGTGTGCAGTAGGAGGACTTGTCAGAACCTGCTGACACCAGCAAGCAATAATTTCTGTAGCGAAAGGGTTCTTGGGAGGCAACGCATATTAATGACCAAGACACAAGCCCTCGGCTCTACACCTGGCCTATCTCTGCAAGAGTGGGGGTTGCTCTTGCAGCCTGATCTTGGGATAAGGATCACTTTAAGGCAGTATTTTTATCAACCACTGCCCTAGATTTGAGCTAGATTATAAACTCGGCTTGCTAGTAGAGTCCCATTAATTAAAAAGATATACAGCTAATAAACACACTTCAGGCGCGGGTACCTTTATCAGCCAGTCTGTCACATCAAATTGCATTTTGTGGATTTTGTAAAAGTGTCTGGCCATTTCTTTATGTTCTGTTCCTGTACCTAAGCGCACCTTAAAATTTAGCTCAAACCCACCGGGTCCCTCTTCTTAATCGATCCTTAAATTTATGTCAGATTTCTCTACAAACCACCCTTCTTCAGACCGCCTTGCTTAATAATTCAGCGCCCACAGTACAGCGCTTTCCTTCTCTCAGTGAGTGTGCGGTGTTTCTAATGCACCATTTAAAGCTTCTTGAGTTAAAACATGCTCACTGGGTAGCCTAATGTTCACTTCTCTGTGCCACTCCCTCCTTGGATCAGTGCTTCTGGTTTCATTGACCGTAGGGGCATTGAACATTTGTCTGTTCTACTGATCTATAAGAGAGTTGAAAAGTTTGTCTGTTCTGCTGAGATGTGCTACCAGAAAACCAGATGAAAACAGTGTACTGAAGGAGACGTCAAGTGTGCATGAAAGTTCGGAGCCCCTGTAAATTAAGTTGGCTTTTGGGTCACCACCTGTCAACTACTCAAATTCTGTACATTGGCTGCAAACATTTCTGGAAAAAGTACCAATTTCACCTGAAGAATAAAATAACGTACATAAGAATATCAGACTGAACAGCTTAGAACCTGTTAACTATGAATTGTTTTCCAGCTCCAAAACCTGGACTCCTTCCCTCCCAACCAGAGGCATACATACCAACATGTTAGAGCAGGCAAGTGGGAGATTTAAAAAAAATAGTCAAGAGAAAGGAATTTCTTCATTGACTTGGACTGAAGCAGAGACAATCTGTCTGAATCGGTGTATTGTCATGTATGGTGATGGACAATCAGCAAAACATTTTTGCAGTCTAATAACATAGCGCAAACAAAAACAGAGTTCTGAATCCCCCCCCCCCCTTTTTAGGTTGCGCACGCAAGCGATTTGACCTGTTGTAATCTCTCTATGGGCTTTTAACCACGCCCACCGCACGCCCATCACTTTCACTCGTTCCTGGGCTTGCTTTAAAAAAATCCTTTGTTATCGTTGGTAAATGCTTTATGTTTGCCCCTCCTTGGGGATGTTTTGTTACCACCTTGCAGACTGACCCTGTTACATGGATAATTGCACATTTGCTGATACGTTTGACTGTAAGCAAACTTCTTTTTCTTTTTGTGTCTCTCCTTCGCACTCATGGCGGCCGTGGCACTTTGAATGGGCTCGCTTATGTCAACTGTTTTACTTTTAATTTTCAATTTAAATGGCAAGAAGAGTCCAGTTAGGAATTTGCAATGCTAATAGCTCTAACTCAAGCAAACGCGAGACCCACTGCATGCAAATGCTTGTTTTTTTTGCATGTGCTATGTAAAACTGTCAAAAATTAAATGTAGAGGCCTGTCACACTCTCTGATCACTCCATCCAAAAATTAAGGGCAAAGCGTTCTGACTCAGGATATATATTTCCGAGCTCAAGCTGCCTGGTTTCCAGCAGATCATGATTCGGATATCTGAATTGGGTTTTTGCATGCAGGAATTGGGAGGTGGAGACTACCATTGAAATCAGTATTCACCCACATGAATCGGGAGGGTTGGCATGTTTGCAGAGGTGACTGGTTATCAGTGAAGGAGCTCCGGTCTTAATGATAGAGCCGTAATGTATCAAGGAAACGAGTTGAGTAAGCTGCAATGGGATTAGGTGTTTATAGAAAAATATTTATTTTTAAAGAAAGGAGCCCGTCCACAGGAGCACGGATTACTAAACACGTTATGGGGCGGTGTTAGGCTCGAACCGTACTGGAGGAAGGTGCTTTCATGCCTGGGACAGTACTGGGTTGCAGCATGCCTCAGGACCCAAAACTGGTCCTCTGGCATATCCCTACAGACCTCGAAGAAGATCAGCTCACGCTGACACTGCTAAGGCTGGTCTTGACAGTGGCTAAGAGAGATATAACTCATTGATGGATGTATAGTGATCCCCGCTCCATCGAGGAATGGCACAGGGGGTTTGACTGGTACATGAGCAGAGAGAAAACAATATATGAGGCCAGGAGCTGTCCCCAAAAGTGTGTAAAAATCTGGAAGAGATGGGCAGATTATCGGGGTATTGCTGTAGAGTCGGGGGAATCACAAGCCAAGACACTATACATGGAAATTTGGACATACACAGGGTGAATGCACCTGGTCGGAACTGGAGAGACTGAGATACTCATAGTGGTAGGGAAAAGCCTGGGTAAGAGATGCAGAGGGAGGGTAAGGAAGAGAGAGCTATTGAACATTGAGGAAGAAGCGCCTATGTTATATTGTTGCCATCACAGTGATGCAACCTTCTGCATTAAACACAAAAAAAATATACTAAAATGTTTTATTAAAGAAAAAGTATATCGCTAGGTAGCTGAAGATTGTGCAGGCAGTTCTGAGAGAGAATTCGTGAAATATTCAAGCATGGTAGGATCTACCACAGTATAGATTTAAATTTGATTTTATTTGTGTTTAAATTAAAATTACTTTTAGTCATTGACTTATTTACACTTAAAAGTTGAAAGGCATGGCTTCTCTATATCAAGTTACCTGATGCACTGAGTTACAAATACTTAACATTAGCCAAAAAAGTTGATCCTGTAATGTTTGTTGTCAGATATTGCCATACCACTAAAGGAGAGCTTCATTCAGCATCAGCTGGGATTAGTACATTGTCTCATCATGCTCATCGAAGTCTGCAGCAGGATACATAATTTTGATCCCTCATTAATTATTGTGCAGTCCAGTGCAGTGGTATTCAAGTTAGAGGTCACGCCTCTGTCCCTTATTTAGAGAAGATGATCAGCTAATCCAGGTGAAGGCCCTTTCATATATAGGTGTAATACAACACAGGTTTGTCCAAATAAATAATTGGTTCCATTAAAATCTCTCAGAGTGCATTATGGATGTACTGAGAATTGAGTTTTAGATGTACTGAGAATAGGATGTACTAGGAAAAAGTACTGAAAATGTGAAAGTTTGCATGAAGTAGAACAGGGATACATAGGCAATAAGACTGAAAAACACAACAAAGCCAATCTCATCAGTCTGTTTGCATAAATAAGGCAACAACAAATAATTGTGAGAGTTGTCTTTACTTCCACAATCTAGATACTCTGCAGTGTCTATTTGAATTCTGATACGTCTTTTTCCCCAGTGATGAATATGTTAAACACGCCTTCGTTGCAGACAAACCTGTTTTCTTTCTGGTGATTCTTCACTTTCTCCATCCCACGGTCAACAGATATCTTTGTTTTAGAACCACATTGCTGCTGTTTAAGAATACATCATCAGCTGTACTTATAGACTTGGGTATTATTTCATGCTTTTAACATATCTTGTGTCTCCCCCAAAGAAGAGGAATTATAACTGTGGTCGGGAAAGAAGTCTTTCCAGTACCATTCTGTTGACACTACAACTGGTCACCTTGTTTAAAATCAGTGTGGGATATAAGCATGGTGATCTCCAAGAACTCAAACAGAATGGTACTCTGGGACAAAAGAAGGTGGATGCTAGAGCTAAGCCAACCTGTGCCATCATATAATTGACTGCACTTCATATCGTATCTCTGCAACGAAGGCAGAGGAGCTTTAGTCCACGCCTTTGCCATAGTTTCTCCATATTGAATTTCCTGTCACTTGGTTTGTGGACCAAGAGATTGAAATTACAGAGTGTGGAAGTTCCAGCAAAAAAACCAGCAGCCCCCTCCCCACTGCTGTTATTCATGTTAACACCACTATTTCTGTTATTTTGTTGAAAATTGAAGTGTTTTGGTAGGCCCATCTGTTCGAAAGTGGACATCTCTTTGCAGGCATCCCTCCATCTGTTGCCCTCGTGTGAACTACTGGGTGATGGTTTTTTGACTCTGACAGTGCACTGAAGCCTGCTAACCAGGCTTCTGTGTCTGTGTTCTTTCCCCTAAAAATGAACCAGTTGTAACCCAATTGTCAAGGACTTTATCACCTTTGAACAACTGGAAATAGGAAACTCAGAGTCCTTATTGTCCAAGGAGTTAGAGAAAGAACCTTCCTTTTTTGCCAACCATCCAGAAGCCATGGTAGTGTACTTTATTCATCTGGTGTCCTGATGGACTAATGCATCCGCTCCAGGGATCTGTGTTTCACCTCATGGCCCACAGTTCAAATCCCAGGAGGTCTATATATTTTCAATTTTATTTTGATTTGATTTTAATTGCACATAACATTATAGGGGGGGGAGAAGCCTTGCTCCTTCTTAATTTTGGTCTACATTGGTAGAATTTCTTTTGTTTTTTAATTCTTTTGCAATTATTTCAAACTCCTTTTTTACAAAGGCCAAGATGTACTAAAGTTTTAACAGTCACAGTCATTTGGTTCACAAGCATTTTTGGATTTACGAAACCCATTTAACGATTTGGAAAATTATTTCTGTATGTCAAGTCGGTTTTCAGTTGTAAAAGCTTCAAGTTGTGAATAGTCACTTTAGTAGTTATTTGTGTATGTTTTATCTATGCGATCTAGAAATGGACTACGATCTACAGTTTGTAAGAGCTTGCCTGTGGCGTCCCTTCCAAACTGCAGTTTGTACTCTGATGTACCAGTGGTTTGCAACCTGAATTTCGACTGGAAACCTTTTTAAGACCTATTTCATTGGAGAATATCAGACTGCTTTAAAAAATATTTTCAATTTTTAAAATGCAAAGAAAGACATAATGGTCTGTTGAGCCTTGCAGGCCACCATCCTTCCTGTTGTAGGCAATCAGAGAGAGTCAGGATTCGCGACCTGCCTAATTAGTATTCATTCGTCAGGCCATTTTGCAACCCAATCTGATTCCTTATTTGGCGACCTGGGCATTTGTACATAGGTCCATTCACAGAACAAGTTACAGGTCTGTTTTGCTTTCACTAATGACCGAGCTGACAGCAATCTCTGGAATGCACTTCTTAGTTTAAAGAAGACATTTATTATTACTTCACCACGAGGTTCCTGAGAGAGGAGATTAGGAGGTTAGAGGCACACGTTTAAAAATTGTCACAGCAATGAAAGGAAAATATATCAAAGTGATTCTCAATTGCAATGTACACAGCAAATATATGTGATTATATTATAGCATAACTTCAAAGCAAAGAATAAAAGTCAAAATTCCTCACCGTAGGACCTGTCACTGCTCGTCATATTTCTCATGCCGGCAAGTTGATGAGTCCTGTTCAACTGCGAGAAAGAGATTTTCCACCTTTACGGGACAGGTCAGGCAGCTGATGTTCACTCCTGACTGAAGTCTCTGAAAATCCCCCTCGCTGCTGCCCAGGGACACCTTTTATAGATTAATTAATGAAAAAGCTTGCTGAAAGGCCCTTCCCTCTAATAGTCAAAACATGCTGGCTACTGTGGTCAGAGTTGGAAGAAAACAAGCGTTGAAAGTTGGCCAAGTTTTCAAGGCTGTCTTTCCCAAGGCTGCACTAGAGAAAAACACAAAATATGCGCTTCCTTATCATGCTAGTGTTCGGTGAGAGAAAATACGAAAAACACAAGCTTGGTTTATCATGTGGAAAAACACAGTTCATCTGCAATGTCTCAACTGCAATGTCTAACGCCACGTTAAAGCCAATAGGCAGCTAAACTGAATACAAAATGTAATGTGCTACTGGTGAACATTGAACAACTAATATTCGCAGTGGTGAAACACAAAGTCAGTGCCCAAACATAATTATTTTCACTACAAGGTCGCAAAACGTTGGTGCACAGTTTGCAACCGCTTTACTAAATCTGTCCCTAAGAGCCTTGTGACAAAATGTCAAAGAATCTGTGACTTGTTAATACATGATGATGTGCTTTGATATCCATTGCACTGGTTTTATAAAGTTCAGATGATAGTGGTTCTAGTAATGCAAATCTTTATCAAATGAAAAGAAAATTGTATTGGCACCATAGTACTTCATTTTTCCAACTTAGCAGTTGACGTAAATATGTTGCGGCACATTGTACAAGTTACACAGTGTATTACCATATCTTGTGAGAGCAACAGCGGTCAATAACGGAACGTGAACCAATAACCATTCCAGTGAAAGGTCAGTTCTTCCTCTAAGCCAAGCCCTGTTTCCAGTCTTGACATCATGGCAGAAGGCTACAACACTCAACTACTTCTCTTAACATGTTTGTGAATTGTTGCATACTTTAGTCTCGTGTGTTAGGACAATGAAAAACAAAGGTAATTCTTAGCTTGATTTGAAAAAATTGAGAGACTTTATTGTTCATTAGTTAGAAGAAGGGGCAGATATTACCTTTCATGTGCAGACATTAGGGCTAAAGTTACCGGTTCAATATTTTCTTCTAAATTATAAAATGTATGTTCAGGATTATTTTTGTTTAATGCAAAATGTAAGTAAAATAATGTTGACAGTAGTAGACCATGGGCGTTTTCATAGTGCTGCACTGTATTCCAAAAATACTTCAGACAATTGTGGGGAGGGGGGAATCCCTCTGTGGATTACCCCTACTCCAGTCACTCTTTTCTGCACCATCCACTATGTGTCCAGCAATCGTAGTGTCACACTCAATACACTGCTTATGTATATATAAACAATGCAATATAATTCTTTTTTGTCCCTAATTGCCCTTCCTGACACTAAGCCCTACCTATTGATGTCTACAGATGTCCACTCAATGCGTCACCACGCCACCACCTGAGCATTTGTCCAACTAGGCAGCCAGCGACCATACCTAATCAAGCATCTCCCTCATACTGAGAACGTAGCCCAGAAATGCACCCAGCAATAGCCCATGGACCACAACTGAAAGTATAGTCATAGATGCAATGATTGTACGTGGAGCAGGCATGTCATTTATGGAATCAAAGGACATCAGATTTCTAAAAATGTATGGGACATATTTTTTAAAGCAGGGAAGCCCAACATAGGACCAGGATGGCTGGATCCGCTCCAGATTGTCAGATAACCCAATAATGCCTAGATGATTTTTGCTCAGGTTCATTGTATGTGCATTTATCATTTGTGGATATCATGAACGTCTGGCACAGATCCACCCCTTTTGGAGCACACTGGGGTAACTGGACAAGCACCACATCGAGACAAGAAGATTCCAAGTTGGATTTGATTAGCACGCTGCATCAGTAGTTTGGGGAAATATTGCAAATACAATTATCCACCAGGAAAAAAACTCTGTTCTATAATTCATAAAACATTGGGATGTTAAAATGCACATGCAAAATTCTGAAATGGGCTTAAGGTAGGTTTAGGTGGAGGGTGAACGTGTATTCAGGAGGCATTGAGAGGATGGTCATGGTCTTTTTGCTTACCATGCGACAAATATCCGAGTTTACTAGATGCTTTCCCTGTCTTCTTTTATTCCCATTCCTCTGTCTCTTCTTTCTATTTTGTCTGAAGTTGCAGAGTAGATAAGAGCAGCTGCCTCTGAGTCAGCCCCATATTTGCCAACAGATTAGGTCAGTAACAATAGTGTTAATTACACTCTCAAGAGTAGATTATTGATTCAGTTTCAGAGTCTGTTATTTAACTCCCACTCTCCATTGTGCCCCTTAAGTTGTCACCTTAACAATTACCGAGCTGCTACTGGGTTTTCCAGACTTTCTTCTTTCTCACACATTCTCCGTCTTATTTGGTGCCTCATTTATTTTTATTTTGTTTCCACTTTTCTCCCCTTTTTCTTTCTTTCTCTCTTCCTGTCTTACTATATTTCTTTTAATATCTTTTCCTCTTTCTGTTTCATTTTGTTCTTGTTTCCATCTGTCTTTACTTCTTTCTTCCTTCTTTTTTCTATCAACCCTTTGATTACAGCATTCTTTTTATTTCCCTTTCCTTCCTTCCTTTACTGTGCTATTTTCTTTTTTGTTATTTTTCCTTTCTTCTTTCATTGCTTCTTTTTTCTCTACTCATATTTATTATAAACTTTCCTTATTTACTTCATTCCATGTTTGTTTCCGTCTTTCCTTCTTTTGTTTTCCCCTCTCTTCTGCTTTTGATTATTTCTGCTCTGTTCTCTCCAGCACAGAGTACTGCCTTGGAATCCATTGACCCCACCCCTTAGTTCTGTGTTCCATTCTCTTTGCATATTCATGAGCTTCAGTGCAGAGATCTTTGGATCTCCTATCAAATTCAAGGCCATAAATAGCAACTAAATCATTTAATTTCACAGAACAATAGAGACTCTTTGTTATTTTGACAGAACACCAGTCACAACCCCCCATCCACCGCTGCATCTGCTAAAGTGGGTGGTTCACGAGGCCATTAATTTGCTGCTATTCTTCTTTGTGGCAAAAGCATGTGGCTGGTGTAAAACATGTTCATCTGTTAACGACGGACTGTTATTTTTGGTCAATAGGTCCATCTCCATCACCCAAAATATACCTAATGGAACATAACGACCGACTACCACAAAATGTGCTGCATGGCTGAATACTTATAAGGTCCCAAATGCAAGACCAGTTGGCTATGCTAATTCTTGTTTTCATGTGACTGTGAATGCCGAATGAATGAGACACGCATCATTTTCACACCAACCTTGATTACGCACACAGTCGCAACGTGCCACTCTGCATAATGATCACTAGAAATTAATTGATCTACTGACAGATCATATAATAAGGGTGTTTTTCTCACCAGGGTCAATACGTACCCACTACATTGGGACATAACATCAAAATAGATGGCATCCTAAGCCCTGAGGAAGTTATAGGGGTATGCTCTTCTGCCGAAACATATGTTGGTTAGACCCAGATAACCTGTGAAGAACATAATAAAGATTTGTGTTTGTCGAATGGAACTATATTCTTTAGTCTTTTTTTATGTGCTTGCAGGGACAATTTGGATGCTTTGGGACTTTCTTCCCAACCCTGGCAAGAATTGGTGTGGCTGAGCACCCTGTCTAGACTGTCTATCACGTGACTGTCTGAGATTAAGTACTGTTTGGCTGAGGAGCGTGCCAACATAACATCGGGGATGCTGTACTGCATCACTAGAAGCCATTGGCAAAGCCAATAGGTCCCAAAGGTGAGACGTATTGTATTTGCCAATGTTTCTTTTTTATGTCCGGGCCTTTCTCCCAGTATCCCTCAGACTAAAGCTTACTCTTTTTTCCACGCGTATTGGTCATGCCTTTATCATGCATTTGGAATTGTGTGCTTCTTGCTTATTGTGTTGCTCTGTGAAGAGTGATCCGATATCTGGCAAGCATCTGATTGTATGCCCCCTTTCTTTGTCAGTGGATGCCCTGAGCATCATATCTAAAGTGGAATATTTGCTGTGTCAACGTAAGTTGCATGGATATTCTCTGCCTCTCTTACTTACACTATGCATATCTGTTTGATACTTTTGTTGATCCAATAAATGTCATCACTGCCAGTAGCATAAACCCAATCAGCTGGATTTTCTAAAATGTGCCTCTATGGGATTATGCCTATGTTCAGAGAAAATATTCAACTTTTCAGGGATACACAAAGAATTCCTGGAGTACCTGTGCAAAGCTACGAATACTCACATATGTAAAATGTATGGATTTTGAATTTCAAGGTAGAAAGTGCTGCATATGGAAATCTGATGCAAATTTCTAGGACATGTTAGTGTTTTCTTTCTTTACAGGAACACATTTTTCCCTGTGGAAGAATGCCTTTCCGTGAAGATGAGGGTTTTCACTTCCCAGTCCCATGCTGGAAAGCCACCATTGGCATTGACAATTGTACATTTGCACGTGCATCAGGGTGTGAACATCACAAACATATAAGCTTGTGAGTGTAGGACCACACAGGAACGCCCCAAAACCCACCCCTAAGTTTAAATTTGAGTGAAAAAATCTGCCAACCCTCGTGCTTCGAGGGATTTTGCTTGTGTGAGTAGATTTATTTGTGTAAATACCATTGTGAATTAAGCCCTTAATTTGAAAGGAATGGTGTTTGTTTGACGAGGGTGCAGGTGCTTCCCGACCCTCTCCTTTTAAAAGGCAATAGATAGGCCTTGACATCCTGAGTCACTGTGTGATCTTTAGCAAATCTCTTTCACCTCCATGTCTTCAGAAGTGTAAATACAAATCCTTTCAGCAGTGGTCCCTCTGCAAACAGAGACTTGCGAGAAGCAGAGTGGACTGTGTTGGTTGAGTATTTAAACAGGAAATGGCTAAGATTATCAGTTTTGCTGAAACCAGACCCAGGGTGCTTAATATAAGGGAAAAATACACATTTCTCAGTACATAAAGCACCGTGTTTGATAGCAGCACAATGTTTCTGAGCTGAAAGCAGCACAACAATGTTTCATTAAACGCAGCCAGTTTACTGTTTTTGCTCTGGGGCTTTGGCTCCTGCCGAAATATCTGCAGACAGAAATGAAACCCATGTCTGTCTGTGTTTTGATGACAGAGATGGTAGGTAACACCATGTGTTTAGATAGATATGTTATTTAATTGCTATATTTGGATGTCTGCAGTCGCGGCTGGCGACTTGTCAAAGTGGTGGGGCGGGGGAAACAAAACAAAAATAATAAAAAAAATGTACATTAAAAAAAATAAACTTACCTTAAAGTTGCTGCCGCCGCTGCTGCCAGCCTACCCTGCGCCAATCATGACACTGCTCAAAGCAGCGTTATGATTGGCTGGCGTGCCCTGGCTGGGTGCTGTAATGCAGACTGGGAGCCTGTGCGGGCTCTCTCCAACTCAGCTACACAGTGCCTGGTTGGAGAGAGCACTTGTGCGCATGTGTGTTTGGCCGGCCCGAGACGCACTAAAGGGAGTGTTCTTTGCACTCCCCTCACTGCTCGTCACCCGATGGCTTCGCCCCTTTAGAAATAAAACGATAATAAACAGCGTTTATTATCGTTTTAATTCTAAAGTTTTGCAGCTCCTGCTGGCGGTGAGGGTGGTGCTCCTTAGCCCTAACAGAGGAGCCGCCCCTGGATGTCAGGCCTAGAAAGTCTCCCCAGTATGTTGTAAGCTCAAAAGTAAAGTAGTAGATTGCTACAAATTAGGCAGTATCAACATGTGGCCCTTGTAGTGTTTTGCAACAGCAGGATGATTGTGGGAGGTGCCGCGTTTGCCCTTGGAAGAAGATTGAGCTTCAGAGGGGGCTGAAGAGGTGTTGGGCATTTGCGGGTGTGACTGGGTTCTTGAGACTGCACCTGGTTTGCTGTGTGACGGATGACTGACAGTCATGGAAGCACCCAAATAGCTGGCAACTAAAATAAACATGTATCTGCACAAGCAGCTTTTTAGTTTTCTTCTTAGGCTTCCACTTATTGTTTGATATTGCACTGATGTCTTTGACTTCCCTTGCTGTGATGTTCAGCAGCGGCAGCTGCAAATCTCAATGGGAGGGGCAGGTGGGTGTGAAGAGGGATGGGGAAATAAAATAATACGTTTAAAAAAGCAGACCTTTGTTGCTGCTGGCTCGCTCCACTTCCCTCGATGGTGTTGGTGTCCCAGCAGCAGGCTCCCCACGCAATCCTGGTGCTGCTCTTATGCTATACCTAGCATGAGAGCAGCGTCAGGATTGGTCTGAGTGGCTTGTTCTACCGCTCAGACAACAAATGAGAGTCTGTGCAGTTTCTCCAACCCAGCTGTGCAACACAGCAAGGTTGGAGAAACCTAAGTGCGCATGTCAGTTTGGCCAACCTAGATTGCCGGCCAAACTGACATGCGCACTAAGCGCACTCACTCCACTCCTCCTCCTTCCCTTCCCATGGCCCAGCCCCCCCTCTCCCTGCACATGCTGTCTGAGCCAGCAGCTAAAAAATGAAACAATAGTAATAGATTGTTTTATTTTTCAGCAGCTGGCTCAGCCCGTGGGGCGACGCTCCTTCACCATTGTGAAGGAGCCACCCCTGGTGATGTTGAAGGTTAAATGTCATGTGATATGATAGCACTCCAAATGTTATCAATGCAAATGCTAGTAATGTCACTTTGGCTACCCCTTGGCATTTGAGTGAATCGATGTCTAAGTGCAAAGGCCACAATGAATGCTGCCTAGTTGTTAGTTTTGTCATCTCTTCTTTCACACAGGTCTCAGGCTTTGAGAACTGATTTGCATATTTCATGATATCACATGAGGTAATGCCACGTTAATGGGAAATTACAGTAATATTATAGTAATATGATAATAGATTAAAAGAACTTTCAAGCTAAAAAACATTACACAAGGTAGTAAGTAGATCTTTATTGTGCGACTAGACAGCTCCTCATACAATGCCTACCTGAGCTATGGGCATCCACTTTGCTGACCACGTCAACACTTCACTCTAGGATGGATTCTTGGGTCAAATTACTACACTTACCAAAGGAAGACTGATGGCACTATATACTACAGTGGAGCAGCACACTAACGGGGCCAAAGTGGCCCCTCCTATCAACTGAATCGGTCTGTATCTGGGCTTCTTACATGATTCCTGCACCTCCAACCCATATGTCTCCTAAGTGGCTCTGCACACAGCAGAGTCCTCAACTGAGTCACATGTAAAGTTTAGGTTTTACCCCTTCTCACCAAATGTGACATTTACTCTATTATAAGTGACAGCTCATTCCACGTGTCAAATGTGTGAGGCTCACTCACAATGAGTGTGACTTGAAGTCTCTATATTCATGTATCTTTGAAAGATTTGGTTAAAACATATGTTGAATAATTATGATGCAAAAAGTTTAAAGCCTGCTTACCTGCTATTTAAGTCCACCATAAGTTTCCAATTATTTGATGTGGCCTCCAAAACATTGTTTCTTCTTGGAAAAAGTATCGCAGGTATCACACATTAAAATAGCACAAGGCTTCTAGCACTATACTTGTAAACAATAATTCTGTTTAAGTCTTTTCTTGCTGTCCATGTGAAAAGAAACACTGTGTCAAGGAATGAACACTTTTCAATGAGATCTGCATATATTTCCACATGAAAGTTACTTTTTTTTTAAGATGAAGGGAAAAAAGTTTATTCAGCCAAATGGGACAACCACCCCCATAGTTAACCAATTTAGAATATTACCCCAAATTGCTACAACCAATAACCAATTATCCATGTACTCACTTTATGAAAGTGCTCATAAGTCCATATTTGATTTATAGATTTTTGTTGCCGATTTTTAACCACTTTGCAGTTTCTTTACTTTAGTATAAATACAACTATATTTGCACATGATGGTCTTGACAATAATTTTGTATGCTTTATGTGTAAATGCACTTTGTTGAAAATCCAAGTAGTGTTGATGACTTATAAGAACTGAAAACATGCATATTTCAACACTTAGCATCTATTTTATGAACACCTAGTTTGGTAATTATATTTTAATACAGAATTTAAAAATGCCTTTGTAACTTATGATAAGTTTTTATATACGATATGTGTTGCTAGAGCTGTTTCATAAGAAGGCATCACTCAAAATGTAGTTAATTTTGATTGATCAATGATTGAATATCATTTATGCCATAAGACTGTCTGAATATGCAACACATTCACATGTGCACTATTTTTAGTAAAGTTTAGCATGTGTTCAAAGTGCTATTTGTTGCACATAGAAGTGTAACTAGATGTTTGTCTTCTTGTTTTTCACGTTAGGTTAAAAGTGGATCATTTAAAGACTTCAGGGCTGAGAGTTATTCAGCGATAACAAGCTGTAAGTTTCCATGTATATGGCGCCGGAGCCAAGTGCCTAAAATTGAGATACCGTGGACAGATGCAGGGCGATAACCAAGAAAACCGGAGCAGGATGGAGGAACCTGTGCAAAAGGGGAACAGGAGCGCCCCCCAGAGCCCTCACCGTGGGTCCCTGCGCAGGGCCGCTGCGGCCTCCGCGGCTGTGAATTTTGATGGCGAGGCCACCGTGGAGAGAAAAAAGAGGAAAAAGAAGGAGCCCAGGCCTGAGTCCATAATAGTCTACCGGACAGAGAGCGACAAGGTGGAGGAGGAGCCAGTGGACCAGGAAGGTGTGGAAAAAAGTGCAGAGGAAGGATCAAGGTTCCTGGGCACCCCCGTAGGAGAAGGTTTGTATCCTTTTGTAATGTTAAAGCTGGGACTTTTAAGTCTTATGGCTGATGGAAATTGGTGTGGTCTTCTGACAAAAGGTGATGGAAAACCAAGCGCCAGCATAGCCTTATTGCTTTAGATCAGGGTCAAGGCTATAATTATTAATATATATTGATAATGACAGTGACTAAGAAGCTACTGAACCATTTGTAGAATATGATCCAGTGGCACAGAACGTCACCTCTAAATAAATAACCATGGAAAAGTCATTACTGGTATATGCTTTCTATTGCTCTTGCTGCAAATAGATCTTTCCACAAAGTCACCAGTGTAGTGATTAATCCTTTCTTGTTCTGCTTTCACTCGTTTCAAGGGATGATTGCAGTGGATCTTTTAAGGGGGCTTCTAGAGGAGGTGAGGCAGGGCTCTGAAATGAAAGTCTACTCCAGTGTGCTGGGACTTGGGGGAAGATGTAAGAGTTACAATTCTTCACAGTTATTTTCCCTTGAGGGGCCCTCCCCAGATTCATAAGTGTTAGAAATGGGTCTTTTGTTGGCAGTCAGGGTACCCCCTGTCCAAGCAAGGACCCTCTCTCTAGTCAGGGTAAGTCGCACACAATCCAAGTTATCCTGTGCCCACCCTCTGGTAGCTTGGCACTGAGCAGTCAGGTTTAACTTAGAAGGCAATGTGTAAAGTATTTGTGCAATAAATCATGCAATAACACAGTATAACACCACAGAAATACACCACACAGGTGTAGAAAAATATATAATATTTATCTGATTAAATACAGGTCAAAACGATCAAGATTTGTTCACGTAGAAATATCACTTTAGGAAAAGATAAAAATAGTCTTAAGTTCTTAAAAGCAACAAGTGTCTCTTGCAAACACAAAGTACCTGGTTTGCGTCTAAATTATCCGGAAGGGGCCCCAGAGGAGGAGATGCGTGGAAAATGGGGAGATGTGCGTCGGTTTCTCCGGGCGCACACAGATGATGCGTCAATATTTTTCACGCGGCCAGGGCCTTGCATCGATTTTCGGTGCATGGACGTGGATCCTCTTCGGGTTGCAGGGTTTTCAGATGCCTCAGGGACGATGCTGAGAAATCCTGGGCGGGCGGAATGAAGTCACAGGAGCTGCATCGATCCGGTGGGCGATGCGGGTAAATTTCTGTTGCACAGCAGGTGCTGCGTCAATTCTTCCTCACAGGAAGTCAGGCTGCGTCATTCCAGCTCAGCAATGCGTCGATCCAGTGGGGCGTGCGTCGAAGTTCTGGTCACAACGCTGGCGCTGCATCGATCTCCACTCAGGGAGCCGGGCTTGGTCGTTCTGGTTCGGCATGTGGGGATTTTCTCACCGTGATGCAGGCTGTGTGTTGTTTCTGGCAGGCTGTGCGTCAAATTTTCGCCGCACAAGGAGTTCTTTGCAGAGATTACGTCTTTTTGGTCCTGAGACTTCAAGGAACAGGAGGTAAGCTCTATCCAAGCCCTTGGAGAGCACTTCTTAGCAGAGGCAGCAAGGCAGCAGGGCAAGAGCAGCTTCTCTTGGCAGGTTGCAGGTTCTGGTGCAGAGTTTCTTTCCCAGGAAGTGTCTGAGTTGGTAGGGTCAGAGGCCCTGTTTGAATACCCAAATGTGCCTTTGATGTGGAGGAGACTTCACAGAGTGGCTTAGAAGTGCACAAGATCCCCTTTCAGTTCCATCCTGTCTGCCAGGGTCCCAGTAGGGGGTTTGGCAGTCCATTATGTGAGGGCAGGCCACTGTCCTTTGACATGTAGGTGTCAGGCCGTCCACCCTTCCAGCCCAGGAAGACCCATTCAGTATGCAGATGTGTGCAGGTGTGACTGAGTATCCTGTGTTTGGGGTTGTCTGAGTGAAATGCACAAGGGAGCTGTCAGGTAACCCAGCCAGATGTGGATTGTAAAGCACAGAAGGATTTAAGTGCAGAGAAATGCTCACTTTCTAAAAGTGGCATTTCAAAAATAATAATATTAAATCCAACTTCACCAGTCAGCAGGATTTTGTATTACCATTCTGGCCCTACTAAATATGACCTTGTTACTCCTTTCAGATCAGAATCTACCACTCAAAAAGTATATGAGGGTAGCCCTAATGTTAGAAGATGAAAGGAGCAGGCCTCACAGCAGTGCAAAAACGAATTTATGAGTTTTACACTACCAGGACCTATAAACTACACAGGTACATGTCTTGCCTTTTGTCTACATAACACCCTGCCCTGTGGGTAACCTAGGGCCTACCTTAGGGGTGACTTATATGTAGAAAAAGGGGAGTTTTAGACTTAGCAAGTACTTTTAAATGCCAAGTCGAATTGGCAGTGAAACTGCACACACAGGCCTTGCAATGGCAGGCCTGAGACATGGGTAAGGGGCTACTTATGTGGGTCGCACAATCAGTGCTGCAGGCCCACTAGTAGCATTTAATCTACAGGCCCTGGGCACATATAGTGCACTTTACTAGGGACCGATAAGTAAATTAAATAAGCCAAATGGGTATGATCCAAAGTCACCATGTTTTAAGGGAGCGAGCATATGCACTTTAGCACTGGTTAGCAGTGGTAAAGTGCGCCGAGTCCTAAAATCAGCAAAAACACTGTCAAAAAGTGGAGGGAGGCAGGCAGAAAGTTGAGGGTCACCACCCTAAGGCTCTCAGGTCTAACAATAAGTTTATAGTAATTCCTGAATGGGGAGAATTCGCTGCTGAAGAAGCAGCTGTCCCCTCAGGTAATGCAGCTGGATGACAGTGCCTTTTATTATAGATTATTGAAAGTTTAGATAAATTGCATAATTATATATAAACCAAAAGCTTCTCCCATATCTATCTATAATTTCAGTATAAAAATAGCTACATAGTGACAATATCAACAGTAATCTCTGTTACTATGCACCAGTGGTTCTTAACCTTTTGGCTTCTGTGGATCTCCCGTAATCATCACTAAAACCAGAGGATCCCCACTGAATCATTATTAGAGTCAAGGGATCCCCAATTACTCATTACTGCAAGCCGGGGACCTCAGCTTAGCCAATATCGGCAATATAAACAGCAAAACAATACACAATGGCGATCCGCAGCATATTGTGATTAGCATCTAACATTATGGATCCCCCTCCTGGCATTATGCTGGGTTAAGCATTATGGTGGATTTTGGAAGAATACTCTGGGTATGCCCTGGCATTAAGGGACATATAAACTTGCCCAACCTCTGCATATTTTGGGCAGAGCTTGGCTTTATAGAGCACACTCCTAGTGTATGCTTATTTTGTGGAGGCAGTTCTTGGCAGATTTTGAGTATCCTTTGGTTTTATAAAACTAACTCATGGCATGTTGGTGACAACTCTCAGAACATTGTGGGCCTTTCTTTGGGCTTTAGGAAGCACACGCCTGGGATATTGCTGGTGCTGGCAAAATGGTGGCTTTTTTGTGCATATTGTGGACATGCACTGCATTATGGGCCCCAACCGTGGGTTTGTAATCACTATTAAAAGATTCTACAAGTACTAAATATGACACTTGCATAAATGCACTTTCATGGCAACTGAGATCAATTAACCCCATTGTCGGTGAGCAAATCCTCAGCTATTCCTTCCCTTGCAAAAAATATCTTGGAAAAATCGTATGCCATTGTCTGTGGTAAGTTCTGTTACACTTTTAACTTACACCCATCTTGGTAAATGATGAATCAAAATGATGACGTAACATATATGTCTGAATGGATACACTCATTGCCACATCACATTTGCGGAGCCACGGGGCAAGCAGGGGATACTAGGTCCTGGCATGGGATCGTCTGCCTCGGATGCCATGGGGCCTGCCCTGCTATGGCTCTGGAACCTAAGCCAAGTACAACCCCTTCAGCACATGCCTCTCAGCGGCAGCCATGATAAGCACCTACAGGCTTCTCAGGAAGGTTAGTGTGGGGTTGCAGTAATCGCACCACTCCACAAAAACCCAACAGTGTAATAACTTGATTGTCCAGCCCTGTGCCTATGTTTGCAAAAGAAGAATTTTAATGCACAATAAAACTCAATACTACACACTACACATTATTTCAGTACTTAAAGTCTCTGGTGTTGGACAGCTGCATTCTGGTGAGGATATCCCTTTGCCTCCGACAAACCTCCTTTATCTTAAAGTTAGCCCTGTGTGAGTACTAGGCAGTGCTCCCCCCCATCTGCTAGACAATAGGAGACACTCAGTGTAGGAAGTTGGCTCTGTATGTGCTATTTCAAAGTAAGGAATAGCATGCACAGAGTCCAAGGGTTCCCCTTAGAGGTAAAATAGTGGTAAAAATAGATAATACTAATGCTCTATTTTGTGGTAGTGTGGTCGAGCAGTAGGCTTATCCAAGGAGTAGTGTTAAGCATTTGTTGTACATACACATAGACAATAAATGAGGTACACACACTCAGAGACAAATCCAGCCAATAGGTTTTTATATAGAAAAATATCTTTTCTTAGTTTATTTTAAGAACCACAGGTTCAAATTCTACATGTAATATCTCATTCGAAAGGTATTGCAGGTAAGTACTTTAGGAACTTCAAATCATCAAAATTGCATGTATACTTTTCAAGTTATTGACAAATAGCTGTTTTAAAAGTGGACACTTAGTGCAATTTTCACAGTTCCTAGGGGAGGTAAGTATTTGTTAGGTTAACCAGGTAAGTAAGACACTTACAGGGCTTAGTTCTTGGCCCAAGGTAGCCCACCGTTGGGGGTTCAGAGCAACCCCAAAGTTACCACACCAGCAGCTCAGGGCCGGTCAGGTGCAGAGTTCAAAGTGGTGCCCAAAACACATAGGCTAGAATGGAGAGAAGGGGGTGCCCCGGTTCCGGTCTGCTTGCAGGTAAGTACCCACGTCTTCGGAGGGCAGACCAGGGGGGTTTTGTAGGGCACCGGGGGGGACACAAGCCCACACAGAAATTTCACCCTCAGCGGCGCGGGGGCGGCCGGGTGCAGTGTAGAAACAAGCGTCGGGTTCGCAATGTTAGTCTATGAGAGATCTCGGGATCTCTTCAGCGCTGCAGGCAGGCAAGGGGGGGGTTCCTCGGGGAAACCTCCACTTGATCAAGGGAGAGGGACTCCTGGGGGTCACTCCTCCAGTGAAAGTCCGGTCCTTCAGGTCCTGGGGGCTGCGGGTGCAGGGTCTCTTCCAGGTGTCGGGACTTTGGATTCAAAGAGTCGCGGTCAGGGGAAGCCTCGGGATTCCCTCTGCAGGCGGCGCTGTGGGGGCTCAGGGGGGACAGGTTTTTGTACTCACAGTCTTAGAGTAGTCCTGGGGTCCCTCCTGAGGTGTTGGATCGCCACCAGCCGCGTCGGGGTCGCCGGGTGCAGTGTTGCAAGTCTCACGCTTCTTGCGGGGAGCTTGCAGGGTTCTTTAAAGCTGCTGGAAACAAAGTTGCAGCTTTTCTTGGAGCAGGTCCGCTGTCCTCGGGAGTTTCTTGTCTTTTCGAAGCAGGGGCAGTCCTCAGAGGATGTCGAGGTCGCTGGTCCCTTTGGAAGGCGTCGCTGGAGCAGGATCTTTGGAAGGCAGGAGACAGGCCGGTGAGTTTCTGGAGCCAAGGCAGTTGTCGTCTTCTGGTCTTCCTCTGCAGGGGTTTTCAGCTAGGCAGTCCTTCTTCTTGTAGTTGCAGGAATCTAATTTTCTAGGGTTCAGGGTAGCCCTTAAATACTAAATTTAAGGGCGTGTTTAGGTCTGGGGGGTTAGTAGCCAATGGCTACTAGCCCTGAGGGTGGGTACACCCTCTTTGTGCCTCCTCCCAAGGGGAGGGGGTCACAATCCTAACCCTATTGGGGGAATCCTCCATCTGCAAGATGGAGGATTTCTAAAAGTTAGAGTCACTTCAGCTCAGGACACCTTAGGGCTGTCCTGACTGGCCAGTGACTCCTCCTTGTTGCTTTCTTTGTTCCCTCCAGCCTTGCCGCCAAAAGTGGGGGCCGTGGCCGGAGGGGGCGGGCAACTCCACTAAGCTGGAGTGCCCTGCTGGGCTGTGACAAAGGGGTGAGCCTTTGAGGCTCACCGCCAGGTGTCACAGCTCCTGCCTGGGGGAGGTGTTAGCATCTCCACCCAGTGCAGGCTTTGTTACTGGCCTCAGAGTGACAAAGGCACTCTCCCCATGGGGCCAGCAACATGTCTCTAGTGTGGCAGGCTGCTGGAACCAGTCAGCCTACACAGATAGTTGGTTAAGTTTCAGGGGGCACCTCTAAGGTGCCCTCTGTGGTGTATTTTACAATAAAATGTACACTGGCATCAGTGTGCATTTATTTTGCTGAGAAGTTTGATACCAAACTTCCCAGTTTTCAGTGTAGCCATTATGGTGCTGTGGAGTTCGTGTAAAACAGACTCCCAGACCATATACTCTTATGGCTACCCTGCACTTACAATGTCTAAGGTTTTGCTTAGACACTGTAGGGGCACAGTGCTCAAGCACTGGTACCCTCACCTATGGTATAGTGCACCCTGCCTTAGGGCTGTAAGGCCTGCTAGAGGGGTGTCTTACCTATACTGCATAGGCAGTGAGAGGCTGGCATGGCACCCTGAGGGGAGTGCCATGTCGACTTACTCGTTTTGTCCTCACTAGCACACACAAGCTGGCAAGCAGTGTGTCTGTGCTGAGTGAGAGGTCTCCAGGGTGGCATAAGACATGCTGCAGCCCTTAGAGACCTTCCTTGGCATCAGGGCCCTTGGTACTAGAAGTACCAGTTACAAGGGACTTATCTGGATGCCAGGGTCTGCCAATTGTGGATACAAAAGTACATTTTAGGTGAAGGAACACTGGTGCTGGGGCCTGGTTAGCAGGGTCCCAGCACTCTTCTCAGTCAAGTCAGCATCAGTATCAGGCAAAAAGTGGGGGGTAACTGCAACAGGGAGCCATTTCTTTACACAAGCCCCCCCCAGCCCACAGGCCAGGAGACTCAGCCCAAGCTGGGAGAGTCTTCCTAGTCTGTCAGGCGAGGAAGAGTAGGAGAAATAGGCTGGTTAGTTGCAGGGCCTACTCTGCCTTACATCCTTCTGTTCAGGTCATTCCCTTTGGGGAACTGACCTACTTCCACAGTGATAGGACCTAGTCTGAATTGCCTCTTGTCTGCCTCTTCAATGTCTCCACCCATTCTTTCTATTTTGGTCTTAGAGGTATCCACCTCTGCTAACTTTATCTTGGCCAGGGTTACCCCTAGCTTACCCAGAGAGGTTACCCAGAGCTGGAGTAACCCCACCATGACCAATAGGGTCAGGGGGCCTAACTTGCTATTTGGCATGGGGTCAGACCACCATGCTAAGGATAGTGCAGCCATAAAGGCTAACACCCAGCAGAGGCCACTGACAGCTGTCAGTGCCCAGAACCACACCTTTAGCTCTTCACCTAAAGGGGAAGGGGCTAAGTTACAGGCCTCTTTGGGTTCAGGTTGCCTGTCTGCTGTATTAGAGTGGGGGGTTACCACATCTTGTAGTAAACACCCTTCTTCCACTCTTTCTTCTGTTAGCTGAGGAGCCACCCACTCAGGTTTAACAGTTGCCTGACTAGCCAGGACTTCTTGTGGGTCAGGTTGGACTTTATCAGGGCCATTTTTGGAGTTCTCCCCTACTGGAGCAGAATCTCCTTGGCTTGCTGTAACCTTGGCTAAAGGTTGTCCACCCCTCCTACTCTGTTTTCTTTTCTTCTTCTTCTGGGGCCTGCTTGCATTTACTGCACAGGCAGGATTTCCAGAATCCTTGGGAGAGGACTGGCACTGGACCAGTTCCTCTCTTGGGCTCTGACTAACCGCTGGGCAGTCATTTCCAAGGAGACAATCAAGGGGGAGGTCTGTACTGACTACTACCCTTCTCCAGCTAAGAGTGCCACCCACTTCTATGGGCACTAAAGCCACAGGCCTCTTAGTGACCCTGTCTAGGCTAACTCTTACCCTGGCAGTCTCACCTGGGATGTACTGGTTTGAGAGCACCAGCCTGTCATGCACAATAGTGTGACTGGCACAAGTGTCTCTCAGGGCAGTGGTTGGGATTCCATTCACCAGTAGGTGGTGGAAGTGTCTACTTCCCTCTGGAATCTCCAACTCACCTGTTGGGCCCTGTTTCCAGTTGAAGGCTAGGAAGACCTCCTCATCTGAGGAGTCATCTCCCATGGCTACACTGGTTACCCCAGGAATTTTGTTCTGGGGTTTGTTTTTGGGACAAGAAGTGTCCTTGGTGTGGTGCCCAGACTGTTTACAGTTGTGGCACCATGCCTTAGTGGCATCCCAGTTCTTACCCTGGTACCCACCTTTGTTTTGGGTTGTGTCTTGGGGCCCACCCACCTGTTCTGGTTTTTGGGGGCCTACAGAGGACTCTTTTTCTTTGTTTCTAGTGTCACCCACTTTCTCCTGGGGAGTTTTTGTAACCCCTTTCTTTTGGTCACCCCCAGTGGAAGTTTTGGTTACCCTAGTCTTGACCCAGTGGTCTGCCTTCTTTCCCAATTCTTGGGGAGAAATTGGACCTAGGTCTACCAGATACTGATGCAACTTTTCATTGAAGCAGTTACTTAAAATGTGTTCTTTCATAAACAAATTATAAAGCCCAACATAGTCACACACTTCATTTCCAGTTAACCAACCATCTAGTGTTTTTACTGAGTAGTCTACAAAATCAACCCAGGTCTGGCTCGAGGATTTTTGAGCCCCCCTGAATCTAATTCTATACTCCTCAGTGGAGAATCCAAAGCCCTCAATCAGGGTACCCTTCATGAGGTCATAAGATTCTGCATCTTTTCCAGAGAGTGTGAGGAGTCTATCCCTACACTTTCCAGTGAACATTTCCCAAAGGAGAGCACCCCAGTGAGATCTGTTTACTTTTCTGGTTACACAAGCCCTCTCAAAAGCTGTGAACCATTTGGTGATGTCATCACCATCTTCATATTTTGTTACAATCCCTTTGGGGATTTTTAGGATGTCAGGAGAATCTCTGACCCTATTTAAGTTGCTGCCACCATCGATGGGACCTAGGCCCATCTCTTTTCTTTCCCTTTCTATGGCTAGGAGCTGCTTTTCCAAAGCCAATCTTTTGACCATCCTGGCTAACAGGGGGTCATCTTCACTGGAGTTATCCTCAGTGATTTCAGAGGTGTTGGTCTCTCCTGTGAGGGAACCAGCATCTCTGACTATTATTTTTGGAGTCAGGGTTTGAGGGACCCTGTTCTCCCTAGATAGGACTGGTAGGGGGGAATTTTCCTCCAAGTCACTATCCTCTTCCTCTGAGTTGCCACCCTCAGAGGGGTTGGCCTTTTCAAACTCTGCCAAAAGCTCCTGGAGCTGTATTTTGGTAGGTTTGGGGCCCATTGTTATTTTCTTTATTTTACAGAGTGACCTTAGCTCCCTCATCTTAAGATGGAGGTAAGGTGTGGTGTCGAGTTCCACCACAGTCACATCTGTGCTAGACATTTTGCTTCTAAAAGTTGGAATACTTTTTAAGAATCTACAACTGGTTCTAGAATCTAATTCAAACTTTTACAAACTTTTAAACTCTAAAAGAAATGCTAAACAGGATCTAACACAAGGCCCTAGCAGGTCTTTTAAGAATTTAGAAAACTTTTCAAATTGCAAAAATCAATTTCTAATGACAATTTTGGAATTTGTCGTGTGATCAGGTATTGGCTGAGTAGTCCAGCAAATGCAAAGTCTTGTACCCCACCGCTGATCCACCAATGTAGGAAGTTGGCTCTGTATGTGCTATTTCAAAGTAAGGAATAGCATGCACAGAGTCCAAGGGTTCCCCTTAGAGGTAAAATAGTGGTAAAAATAGATAATACTAATGCTCTATTTTGTGGTAGTGTGGTCGAGCAGTAGGCTTATCCAAGGAGTAGTGTTAAGCATTTGTTGTACATACACATAGACAATAAATGAGGTACACACACTCAGAGACAAATCCAGCCAATAGGTTTTTATATAGAAAAATATCTTTTCTTAGTTTATTTTAAGAACCACAGGTTCAAATTCTACATGTAATATCTCATTCGAAAGGTATTGCAGGTAAGTACTTTAGGAACTTCAAATCATCAAAATTGCATGTATACTTTTCAAGTTATTGACAAATAGCTGTTTTAAAAGTGGACACTTAGTGCAATTTTCACAGTTCCTAGGGGAGGTAAGTATTTGTTAGGTTAACCAGGTAAGTAAGACACTTACAGGGCTTAGTTCTTGGCCCAAGGTAGCCCACCGTTGGGGGTTCAGAGCAACCCCAAAGTTACCACACCAGCAGCTCAGGGCCGGTCAGGTGCAGAGTTCAAAGTGGTGCCCAAAACACATAGGCTAGAATGGAGAGAAGGGGGTGCCCCGGTTCCGGTCTGCTTGCAGGTAAGTACCCACGTCTTCGGAGGGCAGACCAGGGGGGTTTTGTAGGGCACCGGGGGGGACACAAGCCCACACAGAAATTTCACCCTCAGCGGCGCGGGGGCGGCCGGGTGCAGTGTAGAAACAAGCGTCGGGTTCGCAATGTTAGTCTATGAGAGATCTCGGGATCTCTTCAGCGCTGCAGGCAGGCAAGGGGGGGGTTCCTCGGGGAAACCTCCACTTGATCAAGGGAGAGGGACTCCTGGGGGTCACTCCTCCAGTGAAAGTCCGGTCCTTCAGGTCCTGGGGGCTGCGGGTGCAGGGTCTCTCCCAGGTGTCGGGACTTTGGATTCAAAGAGTCGCGGTCAGGGGAAGCCTCGGGATTCCCTCTGCAGGCGGCGCTGTGGGGGCTCAGGGGGGACAGGTTTTTGTACTCACAGTCTTAGAGTAGTCCTGGGGTCCCTCCTGAGGTGTTGGATCGCCACCAGCCGCGTCGGGGTCGCCGGGTGCAGTGTTGCAAGTCTCACGCTTCTTGCGGGGAGCTTGCAGGGTTCTTTAAAGCTGCTGGAAACAAAGTTGCAGCTTTTCTTGGAGCAGGTCCGCTGTCCTCGGGAGTTTCTTGTCTTTTCGAAGCAGGGGCAGTCCTCAGAGGATGTCGAGGTCGCTGGTCCCTTTGGAAGGCGTCGCTGGAGCAGGATCTTTGGAAGGCAGGAGACAGGCCGGTGAGTTTCTGGAGCCAAGGCAGTTGTCGTCTTCTGGTCTTCCTCTGCAGGGGTTTTCAGCTAGGCAGTCCTTCTTCTTGTAGTTGCAGGAATCTAATTTTCTAGGGTTCAGGGTAGCCCTTAAATACTAAATTTAAGGGCGTGTTTAGGTCTGGGGGGTTAGTAGCCAATGGCTACTAGCCCTGAGGGTGGGTACACCCTCTTTGTGCCTCCTCCCAAGGGGAGGGGGTCACAATCCTAACCCTATTGGGGGAATCCTCCATCTGCAAGATGGAGGATTTCTAAAAGTTAGAGTCACTTCAGCTCAGGACACCTTAGGGCTGTCCTGACTGGCCAGTGACTCCTCCTTGTTGCTTTCTTTGTTCCCTCCAGCCTTGCCGCCAAAAGTGGGGGCCGTGGCCGGAGGGGGCGGGCAACTCCACTAAGCTGGAGTGCCCTGCTGGGCTGTGACAAAGGGGTGAGCCTTTGAGGCTCACCGCCAGGTGTCACAGCTCCTGCCTGGGGGAGGTGTTAGCATCTCCACCCAGTGCAGGCTTTGTTACTGGCCTCAGAGTGACAAAGGCACTCTCCCCATGGGGCCAGCAACATGTCTCTAGTGTGGCAGGCTGCTGGAACCAGTCAGCCTACACAGATAGTTGGTTAAGTTTCAGGGGGCACCTCTAAGGTGCCCTCTGTGGTGTATTTTACAATAAAATGTACACTGGCATCAGTGTGCATTTATTTTGCTGAGAAGTTTGATACCAAACTTCCCAGTTTTCAGTGTAGCCATTATGGTGCTGTGGAGTTCGTGTAAAACAGACTCCCAGACCATATACTCTTATGGCTACCCTGCACTTACAATGTCTAAGGTTTTGCTTAGACACTGTAGGGGCACAGTGCTCAAGCACTGGTACCCTCACCTATGGTATAGTGCACCCTGCCTTAGGGCTGTAAGGCCTGCTAGAGGGGTGTCTTACCTATACTGCATAGGCAGTGAGAGGCTGGCATGGCACCCTGAGGGGAGTGCCATGTCGACTTACTCGTTTTGTCCTCACTAGCACACACAAGCTGGCAAGCAGTGTGTCTGTGCTGAGTGAGAGGTCTCCAGGGTGGCATAAGACATGCTGCAGCCCTTAGAGACCTTCCTTGGCATCAGGGCCCTTGGTACTAGAAGTACCAGTTACAAGGGACTTATCTGGATGCCAGGGTCTGCCAATTGTGGATACAAAAGTACATTTTAGGTGAAGGAACACTGGTGCTGGGGCCTGGTTAGCAGGGTCCCAGCACTCTTCTCAGTCAAGTCAGCATCAGTATCAGGCAAAAAGTGGGGGGTAACTGCAACAGGGAGCCATTTCTTTACACTCAGTTTCTGTCTTTGGTCAGTGCCCACTTCTGGGCACACGGTTTTGGCTGAAGATTTCAGGCTTCAGCAAGGTCCCCTTCCACATGGAGTGACCAGTGAGTCAGCGATTCAGCTGACCCGGCCTCCTGCAGTCAGATCACCAAAGCGGTCTGTTTCTGGTCTCCAGTGTGCGTGGTGGACCCCAATGGGGTCTTTGGTTGACAGTCAGTTTGCCCCCTGTTCAAGCAAGGACCCTCACTCTAGTCAGGGTAAAAGAGAATCACCCTCAGCTAACCCCTGCTTACCCCCTTGGTAGCTTGGCAGAGCAATAGGCTTAACTTCAGAGTGGTAGGTGTAAAGTATTTGTACCAACACACACAGTAACTTAATGAAAACACTACAAAATGACACAACACCAGTTTAGAAAAATAGGAAATATTTATCTAAACAAAACAAGACCAAAATGACAAAAATGCGACATACACAAGTCAAGGTAGGAATTTTTAAAGATTAAACTCAAAAATAGCACTTAGAAACACAAAATGGTTCGATGAGGTGTTAACACGGCGTTGTGACGGAGTCGTTCCCAACAAGCCGACACCAGCGGCACCGGACACAGAGTCGCGTAGACCCCCAAGTACAGCACCTTTGGTGAAGAATGAAAACAAGTCGATGCCGAAGTCGGGGATTGGGGCGTCTGTGCAAAACGTTGAATCCGTGCACTTCGAGTGGCGTCGGTCACGATGTGGTGCGGCGACTTCCACAGAGTCGCGGACTTCAGTGGGGCTGCAGCAGCGTCGGGCCTGCGAAGAGCGTTGCGTTCCAGCAAAGGTCACGGTGTCGGGTGCAGGCGGCATCACCGGATTCAGCAGTGGCGTCGGTCCGGAGTCGTCCGAAGTTGATTTCCTTGGATTTCCACCAGCTTTCCTTTCAAGGGCCCAGGGACTGGATAGGGCACCACTTGTCAGAGCAGGAGTCTCTCCAGAGACTCCAGGTGCTGGCAGAGAGAAGTCTTTGCTGTCCCTGAGACTTCAAACAACAGGAGGCAAGCTCTAAATCAAGCCCTTGGAGATTTCTTCACAAGATGAAAGGCACACAAAGTCCAGTCTTTGCCCTCTTACTCAGGCAGAAGCAGCAACTGCAGGATAGCTCCACAAAGCACAGGCAGGGCAGCACGTCTCCTCAGCTCTTCAGCTCTTCTCCAGGCAGAGGTTCCTCTTGTTTCCAGAAGTGTTCTAAAGTCTGTGGTTTTGGGTGCCCTTCTTATACCCAATTTCTCCTTTGAAGTAGGCCTACTTCAAAGCAAAGTCTCTAGTGAATGTGAAATCCTGCCTTGCCCAGGCCGGGCCCCAGACACTCACCAGGGGGTCGGAGACTGCACTGTGTGAGGACAGGCACAGCCCTTTCAGGTGTAAGTGACCACTCCTCCTCTCCCTCCTAGCACAGATGGCTCATCAGGAAATGCAGACTACACCCCAGCTCCTTTTGTGTCACTGTCTAGTGTGAGGTGCAACCAGCCCAACTGTCAAACTGACCCAGGCAGGGAATCCACAAACAGGCAGAGTCACAGAAATGGTATGAGCAAGAAAATGCTCACTTTCTAAAAGTGGCATTTTCAAACACACAATCTTAAAATCAACTTTACTAAAAGATGTATTTTTAAATTGTGTGCTCAGAGACCCCAAACTCCACATGTCCATCCGCTCCCAAAGGGAATCTACATTTTAATCAGATTTAAAGGTAGCCCCCATGTTAACCTATGAGAGGGACAGGCCTTGCAACAGTGAAAAACGAATTTAGCAATATTTCACTGTCAGGACATATAAAAACACATTACTATATGTCCTACCTTAACCATACACTGCACCCTGCCCTTGGGGCCACCTAGGGGCTACCTTAGGGGTGTCTGACATGTAAGAAAAGGGAAGGTTTAGGCCTGGCAAGTGGGTACACTTGCCAAGTCGAATTTACAGGTAAAACTACACACACAGACACTGCAATGGCAGGTCTGAGTCATGATTACAGAGCTACTTATGTGGGTGGCACAACCAGTGCTGCAGACCCACTAGTAGCATTTCATTTACAGGCCCTGGCACCTCTAGTTTACTTTACTAGGGACTTACAAGTAAATCAGATATGCCAATCATGGATAAACCAATCACATACACATTTTGTAAAGGAGCACTTGCACTTTAGCACTGGTTAGCAGTGGTAAAGTGCCCAGAGTAACAAAAACAGCAAAATCAGAGTCCAGCACACATCAACAACCTGGGAACAGAGGCAAAAAGTTAAGGGAGACCACGCCAAGGATGAAAAGTCTAACAGTCAGGATAAATATAAATGTCTCCTACATTGAACTTACACAAGCCAATAATGACCCAGAAAAATACAAATTCTGTACAATATTCTGTACAATGCTTACAATTAGGAAATGGAAGAAATTGGCTAATCAGTTGAAATGCGAGAACAATCAATTTGTATGTCCACCCAAACAAACTCCCAATACAGCAATTAGGATACGTTGTTAAAATTCATTGTGTTTTTCTAATTTTGGTATTTTTTAAAATCTTTATTACGTGTAGTTTTGTATAATAGACATTAACTGGTAATAAAATAATCTACAGATGAATGCATGACACTGTGCTCTTGATTGTTAGTGTATTAGTGTTGAAACTGGAATGACCACTCCATGAACATTTATTTCCCCTGCAGGTCTGAGTAAGTGTGCATGCATTCCAGCTTTTTTAGAGTTTAGTTTGGCTGTGCCACATTCTGCCAGGGCACCAAAGTGTAGTGAATCCTAGTTTGTTTTAACGGGATAACAGGAGTTAGCTTAGCCGTAGGCTTGTAAACTCGTGCCCCCGTCACCCAGTGACTTTTAACCTACTTAGCTTGCTCTGTCTTAGTCCATTTAATTATTTATTTCCTTTAAGATGGCGGCCTTGTTTATAGTTAGGCCACTTGTTATGGGTTCTATTATCAGTGTCACTGCGCCAAGGCGTCAAGATCAAGCATGAAAGACAAACATACAGTAGGTATTCACACTTAGGGATTTTCCCTCTCTATACTTTCGAGGGACTGTTGATATTAATTGCCGTCCCAAGCATGCCTGTTATCTACTGTTATGAATAACACTTATGTCAGGGGACCTTGTAGATCTGTATAAATACAACACACTTTAGACAGATAATCAGAGGGATTCCGACCAGAGGGCATCGCCACCATCGCTGATACCGAGGCTGCAGTCATCTTGACGCTGACCCAGTCTTCATGTCCCTGCGGAGTCTGAGATAGAGACCTCATTCCAAGGTAACGAGGGTTGGGGGTTCCTCTCATGGACACAGCTTTGGCAGATTAGGTTTAACGAACCCAGCTCTCCTTTTAGGTAGGAGGTTAGACCTATTCTCCTTAGGGTATTAGGGCATATTCCATCTTATACATATACATATATTTCTTTTATATATTGCACAATGGTGGGGGTCTTTATAACAATGACTCTCTTCTTCACAATACTGTTGCTTGGTATATTCATTATCCTAATCATTGCAGTTCATGCAACTTATCACAAATTGCAGTTATGTTGAATAAAAACTATTATAATTTCACTGCATCTGTGTTATTGCCAATGGTTTGTATGAGACATAATCAATCTGTGAGAAAAGGGTAGTTTCCGTTTAACCACGACAACTCTGAGAGATCTTACTTTGAGTCCATGCGTAAGTGACTGCTACAAATCACCTTTTACTATTGTGTTTCTGGTGAGGTACTGCTAGTAAGCCGGTAAGCTTTGGACAACAGTTACAACTAGTTGTAGGAAGAGACTTAGGGGGTCATTCTGACCCCTGGCGGTCCAACGACCGCGGAAGCACCGCCAACAGGCTGGCGGTGCTTCTGGGGCTATTCTGACCGCGGCGGTAAAGCCGCGGTCAGAAAAGGGAAGCCAGCGGTTTCCCGCCGGTTTCCCGCTGCCCCTGTGAATCCTCCACAGCGGCGCTGCAAGCAGCGCCGCCATGGGGATTCCGACCCCCTTCCTGCCAGCCTGGTTCTGGCGGTTTTCACCGCCAGAACCAGGCTGGCGGGAACGGGTGTCGTGGGGCCCCTGGGGGCCCCTGCAGTGCCCATGTCACTGGCATGGGCACTGCAGGGGCCCCCTAACAGGGCCCCACATTGATTTTCAGTGTCTGCCTAGCAGACACTGAAAATCGCGACTGGTGCAACTGCACCTGTCGCACACCAGCAACTCCGCCGGCTCCATTCGGAGCCGGCATCCTCGTTTCTGGTGCTTTCCCGCTGGGCCGGCGGGCGGCCTTTTGGCGGTCGCCCGCCGGCCCAGCGGGAAAGCCAGAATGACCCCTGCGGTCTTTTGACCGCGGTGCGGTCTTCTGGCGGGTGAACTTTGGCGGGCGGCCTCCGCCGCCCGCCGAAGTTGGAATGACCCCCTTAGTCACCTACAAACTAAAGTACTGTCATCCTGAGACCAGCAGTCTTGCTCAGAGCAAGAGTCCAAACTACGACATGGCGCCACCAACGATGGTGTTTAGGCACTAATTTACGGTTACCCTGACTATCACTGTCTCACAGACAACAGGTACCCTCAGTACCATTATACGGAGACGTCCGTGGTCTTTGGGAGAATCCTCCTCAGCCAAACAGGTAACACCTAATTAGGCTGTAGGTTGTTCGAGCTCGAACTCACAAAAGGAAAAACTTCCCCTATTTTGGTGTTCCGTTTCTCTAAACAACTATGGCTAATACCATAGACATTCCTGCGAATGCTAGACATGCACTTACACAACATTTATTAGCGCATGGCCTTACAGAAGAGGGCGGGGATGTTACTCTGATTATAGAAGCGACTGAAGCTTACCAGACAGAAACGTTTTACTGTTGGGTTGCCTTTCCTGAGGCTGACCAACGAACGCACACATTTCACACTTATGACATTGCGAACGTACCCGTAAGATACGAAGCATACCAGTCTCATGAAATATCGCTCACATATCAAGAGCATCAGAACTGGTTTGAAGGCGCCCTACTGCATGTACTACGACGGGTGAGGCTAGGTCCTTTAAGTAATGAAGGGCCTACATGGCCCATGTTTGCCACATATACACCTCACCCGGGCATACAGACTATGCCGCTCGCAGATTTAGGAATATTATATAATGAATTAGTGGCATTATATAGACGATTGGTTCAGTTCGTAATGCGAACATTGAACACTACACCAGCGCGTCCAGCACCACCAGTACCTGGTGGATATCAATTGGCTACTGGGATTAATCCACAAACAGTGCATACTATTATGGGTAAAGTGCCCACGGAACGGGAAAAAATACCGTTCTGGATTGCTCAGAAAACAAATCAGCTGGAAGCTGTGTTCCCCCATACGGGGCCACAGGAGAAACATAGATTGCTCACTATGTGCTTGCCGTTCGGGATTGTTCCCTCGGTGGATGAATGTGCCACTTGGGGTACAGTCTTCGCTGCCGTTTATACTACCACACATGGTACCCCTACACTTGCCAATTTACCGGAAGTGTTAAAACAAATACAAAATGAGCATGGGGCTGCACCGGCCCTGGATCTGGGGATGAAATTGATGCGTAACTTTGACGCCGTCTCCTCGATAATACTAAGTAATATTAAATGGGAAGCGGTGGCACTGGCAATACGCCAGCGTCTCCGGGAAACTCCAGATATGGAACAAGAGAGACAGCTACCGAAAATAATCTCCGATACCTATACTAGTATAGGACGGGACGGTTTGGGAGCCAAACCTAAAAAATTGGACATACCGAGTACCGCCCATAAGGAAGGTACAAAACAAGCACAAGAGGGCTCTAAAAAGCGCTGGGACAAACAAAAAGATTTCAAAGACAGGAGACATAAAAGAGCTGATTCTCCACATCCGGAGTACTCCGAAAGTAGGTATAATCTCAGGAATAGGGATAACGTTAGAACTCCAGACAGATATACTGATTCACGTCCTTCTCGTTCCTTTCAGGACGCACTGGATAAACGTAGCGAGAGAGGGGGCCGTCAAGATCGACGTCCGGAATACGTGAAAGAAAAGAAAGACTTGACACAGTCTACCATTAAAAAAGAAGAAAAGACTCCTCAGCAAAAGCCACAATTTAAAAAGAAGAAAGTGGCAGCACTGACCGTTAAAAATGCCAGTAGTATTGCGAACACTGTTGAGGAACAAGAGGTGGGCAGTGACTCTGTTGGACAGCGCGGCAGAGGTCACGATATGTCGCCAGAGTCTGAAAGAACATCTGGATGCGACAGCAACTAGCGATTACATCGCAGTTGAGACGGCGGATGGCTGCGTTCTCCCACCCGATCGGGTTTATGATTTAACAATTCAGATAGAGGGAGATGTGGAACGCATTATTAGTGTAATATTTTGGGATGAACTTACTAGTGATATCCTGTTGGCCGAGAGAGACTGGCCACCTGAACATGTCCGCAAGCTCCCACATGGGGAAGATGTAATTTTGCCTTCTTTCTCCGATCTTGTTCCGGAGGCAGACAAAAGAGCCTATGCTGCTGAATGGGCTTTAGCGCAGGCACCTGCATTATACCGTAATCATGTAGGTTGGGATAAGGACTCTCCTTGTCATGTTATTCCCGTTAGGTCTACTCCCCACCCGCAGCCACAATACCCTGTTAAGCATGAAGCAAAAGCTCCGGTGACGGAGATCCTGTCACAACTTGAATATCAGGGAGTGATTGATCCTTGTACATCGGCCATGAATAATCCATTATTTCCCGTTGCGAAACCAGATCATTCATATAGAATAGTGGTTGATTATAGACATTTAAATAGTCATACTCGCACATATGCTATACAAAATTCACACAGCACAGCACTGATAAACAATATAGTGCGTAAAAAATATAAAACTACATTGGATATATCTAATGGGTTTTTCTGTCAGAATTTAGCACATGAAAGTCGGGACCTAAGTGCATTTTCATTTGGCTCTCAGAAGCGCTTTTGTCGTTTACCCCAAGGCTATAAAAATAGCCCAGGACTGTTTTCAGCCCGTGTGACATCGATTTTGCACGAGCTTGATTCCGATGCATTGTCCTATGTGGATGATATCTATCTCACTGACTGACAACGCCCTCGACATTCATCTTGCGAGGGTCGATCGGATCATTTTGGGATTTGCAGAATTCGGTTATAAATTTAACTTTAAGAAAAGCAAGATAGCCTTTCTTAGTGTATTGTTCCTGGGATATGAGCTATCGAACGAGGGGAAGAGCCTGGCCCCGCACTTCCTAGAAAGATGTGCTCAGTTACAGCCTCCGAACACACTTAAGAAATTACAGTCATTACTGGGTTTCTTTAATTTTGGCAGAACATACATTCCAGATTATGCGGAACGCATCAAACCACTTTATGACTTAATTCAGCCCAACTTTTCCAGCAGACGATGGACGATTGAACACACACACATCCTTAGGGACATACAACGGGACATGCTAGAAGCTAGACACTTATACACACGGGACAATAAAACAAATTTGGTCATCAGAATAATTGCTGGAGTCCTTGGGTTTACCTATGTCACCTTTAATGAGGGTGACACAGTGCCGATAGCATACAAATCACACTTATACTCCAATGCTGAGAAACGTTTTGCACCTACAGAAAAGATTCTGACAGCAGTTCAGATGGCCATCATAAAGGAGAGGCCACTTGCCCAGGGGAAACAAATTATTGTTGTCTCCCCGGTGCCGGCCCTAGAGGCTGTCACTAAAGCAAGCGTTCCAAACGCTAAGGCATTACATCCACGTTGGATTCAAGTGGCAACGTCTCTGACCGCCACTGATGTTGATTATGTGTTTGACCCGAGACTTCAGACACAAGAATTTCTCCAGTATGAACAGGAGTACCCCGCTCCTCTACATATCTTGCCAATAGACAGTTATAATACCATCATTTGTACTGACGGGTCGGCACAACCGGCTGTAGGTACTAAACATCAATACTCGGCGGCTTGCGCAGCCGTGTGCGGGACGATGGAAGACGGAGTTTTCCATCCTCACAATACCTACACGCAGACCTTAGGGGACTGCACAGCCCAGTTGGCCGAACTTAAGGCTCTTCTTCTAGCGCTCGAACATACTGAGCCAGGAACCCGGACTTTGATAGTCTGTGATTCATATTACTGCGTCCAGTCATACAATGATTATCTCAATCATTGGAAACTGAATGGGTTTAGAGATTCTAAAGGGAACACCATTAAACACAAAATGTTGTGGGGAAGGGTGGCTGATCTTAAGGAGAAGCTACCATGTGTCCATGTAGTTCATACATTAGGACACCAACATGTAGGAATACACGTTGCCGGCAATACATTGGCTGATGAAGCGGCCAAAGCATCAGTAGCTACGGCTTCTGTGGCTGCAGTGACTCGTTCTCGGACGAGGTTGGATAATGAAATACTGATTGCCGTTAAAGCTTCGGCTGCAGGCAAGACCCTTCCGAAAGGATACCCTACGAACTATACTTATCATATCAGACAGAATGTTGCTTTTGCAACAATTCCTGAGGTAGGTGATCGAGTGATCCCCAATGAAGACCAAAGATTAGAGCTGATAAGAGCTGCACATGAGGGTGTCGCTTCTGCACATGCTGGTATACAGGCCACTATCACCATTCTACAACAACGGTACTGGTGGCCTGGTCTATGCAGACGGACTAAACAGTATGGTGGTCATTCTGACCGTGGCGGTCGGTGGTCGCCGCCCGCCAAGCGGTTCCCGCCGAAAGACCGCGGCGGCCATTCCGGCTTTCCCGCGGGGCCGGCGGGCGACCGCCAGAAGACCGCCGGCCGGCCCAGCGGAACAGCCCCTTCAACAATGAAGCCGGCTCGGAATGGAGCCGGCGGAGTTGAAGGGCTGCGACGGGTGCAGTGGCACCCGTCGCGATTTTCACTGTCTGCTAAGCAGACAGTGAAAATCTCTGTGGGGCCCTGTTAGGGGGCCCCTGCACTGCCCATGCCAGTGGCATGGGCAGTGCAGGGGCCCCCAGGGGCCCCACGGCACCCGTTCCCGCCATCCTGGTTCTGGCGGTGGACACCGCCAGAAACAGGCTGGCGGGAAGGGGGTCGGAATCCCCATGGCGGTCCTGCAAGCAGCGCCGCCATGGCGGGTTCCCTGGGCCAGCGGGAAACCGGCGGGAAACTGCCGGCTCCCCTTTTCCGACCGCGGCTTTACCACTGCGGTCAGAATCGCCCAGGAAGCACCGCCAGCCTGTTGTCGGTGCTTCCGCTGCACTCCGCCATGGCGGTCATGGACCGCCAAGGTCAGAATGACCCCCTATGTCCTTTGCTGTGACATTTGTCTGCAGATTAAGGGCTCAAATATCAAACGCCCTCCGCAGACATCTCTCTTAGTGTCAGACAAGCCACTCCATTGTGTGTACCTGGACCATTGTGGTCCCTTGCAGCCTGATGGTGCATATAAATACATTTTAGTGGCTGTAGATTCCTGTTCTAGATTCCTGTGGGTATGGCCACAGCGGTCGGCTGACGCCCGGACTGTTATAAAAGATTTGCTGATCTTTATCGGTACATATGCGGTTGCAGCATTCCATTCGGACCAGGGCCCTGCATTTGCCTCTAAAGCTTTCAGGGACACCATGAGAACGATGGGTGTTGAACTCCATTACTCCTCACCATACCATCCCGAGGGAAATTCGGTCGTGGAGAGGCGGAATCGTGATCTAAAACAGTCCTTAACAGCTCGAGTATTAGGTTCAGGCCGCAGTTGGTTACATCACCTATATGGGGTCCAGAGAGCACTGAATAATCTGCCAAGACGGTCCTTGGGGGGAAGGTCTCCACATGAGGTACTCTTTGGGACACCTATGTATGTCCCCGATCTTGATGCCCCTGGTATGGTGGCAGCAGAAACACCATTTGACATAAAAGAACGTCTCGCTGTTTTACAGGAGCTTCAACAATTCCGTGATGATAAATCATCTACAAGTGCTGCCACCTTGGGAATAAGGGAATTGGCGAAAACTTCGACTGGCTGGATTCCTAACGTTGGGGATCTGGTTTGTGAGAAGATCGCTGTGAAAAAAGAGTTTGGTCCATCATACAGAGCACCTGTACCGGTCTTGGGGATAAAAGGCAACAGGACTGTCATCCTTCCACCATTGTCTGGTTCCAAATCAAACAGATTCATCTCCATTGATGACATCAAATTACACCATGTGGCCGATTCTTCACAGTAGACCAGGAGGTCCCTTGGGTAGTTCCCGATCCCCTCTCACTACCCAACAGGACATCCATCTACATAGTAGGATGAATATCACTACTACTGACTATGCAACTATGTCAACTGCTGTTCCGAACACTTCCCCGACCATGGGGAGGGCGGAAAATGAACTTTTGTTGGTCCCAGTAACAACTTCGGAGACCACCCCGCTTCAGGATTTGGCTGTGTTTTACACGAACACTTCCACGGCGAATGACGTTGTCTATCAAGAACTTCCACGAGCAATGGATGAGAATTCGACGGGTCCTGTGTTTTCAGAGACTTCCTCTGGCTATTTTGTAGACATTGATGATTTTTCTTCGGATTCATCCTCAACTGAGTCTGACAAACTTTCGAGAAGTAGCAAATTCTATTAATGGCTTAAGGAGAACTATTTGATATATCCATGGAACTATCTCTGGTTCTGTTTGACATTCATTGCATTATTTTTATGGATTGGTTTTGTGACTGTTTTCTTTTTACTAATTAATGGTCACTATATCGCTGATCGCTCCTCTGTGGAGCCTGTTGATGAAATTTTAACACCACATCATTCTTCACATAAGGTCCGACGTGATTTGTCCCCTGTCAATATTACAGCTATACCAATTACTGATGGGATTGTGTGGGACAAAGTTCCGCTCGATATATATGGGCCTACAGAGATTATTCAAATACCGTATGTGTTCAAAATTTCAATGTCTGATGTTATTACACCTAATGTTGTCTCTGATGATTGGGATGTCCAAACAGTTGATTCAATGCTGACTGAAATGAAGGACTATTCCGCTTTTGGAAGTGATGATGTATATGATTATACAATGAATTATGGGGAAATGTTCTGCTATAACAATTGGGGACATCACTACCGACACCGTGCAACTAGATATAGGCCTCTCTTGAATTGTACACAATGAGAACATTGTTCGACACCACAGGTGGGGAGTCCGAAGTATTACAGTGAAAAATTTACATACTTTTCTGGGCATGATACAAAAAAAGCAGAGTCGTATTATTTTAAATTACCTCCGCCACCAATTAGAAAACTGCAGCTAACAGATACGAAACTGATTTATTCAGATCCCTTTGTTTCCCGGCTCTCGATTGAGGGTTACGAAAATTGGAAAGATACTATTGATTTGAAAAGTGTATGAGGGACACAAGATTGGCAGATACAGGGTAGGGAGGCTTTGTTTCGAGCTTGCCTGATTCCTGTGCAAATGATTTTCTTAAATGACACTATTGAGCAGACGTCATGTCTGGGGCTAGCGAAAATCAAAGACCTGAACACGCCCAGTATCCCTACTCCGACAAAATTTAAGGATTGGCAACACTTTCTCAATGTCTCAGAAGACAGGCTAGATGCAATGGTTAAGGCTGGTGCCTATAATTCTTCACTTTCCCGACCCGGCGGGTGGTTGGTTTGGCCCTCCAACACTGATGAGTGTCAAAAGCGTTTCTTAAATTCTTCAGGGGGTTTTTCCATTAACAGGCCTGACCCTTGCTTTATATCAGGTCAACATACAGGTATAATTACAACATACAGTGTGGGTAAGCTGTGCCAGCAATGGGTGCAGACGAACACGTTAACAGCGGTTAAGCAACACCTGAACACTCTTTCTGACAGTGTAGACTTGCAGGATTTCCTGTTAGGTCCTAGGAAACAACGCTCGAAACGTTTTTTATATGCTATGTATAATGAAATTTTGAAACTTTCCCAAATTGAGGCTGCTGCACGTTTAAGGCAACTAGATAAGGAGAATTTGGAAAAAACATTAGCTGTTGTCGACAATGGCATGAACACGCTGTCCAACAGGATTTATTCACTATCAAACATAGTGTCGTCTGCTAGTGATATCACTCGACTGACTGACTTGTCCCGGTTATATCATGGGCAAACGCAGCTACGTTCCATCATACAGCTGGGTTGGACATTACAGACACTGAAAAGTGGCCACATTCCATGGAAGTACATTAATGGGAGTGAACTATTCGCTGCTTTTAATTTTTCCAGGGAACAAGAGACAATGGCTAAAAGGGAGGCTCGTTTCACCCTGCTTCAAGTGGAGAAATTGGATAAGTTGCCCTCCACGGTAGCAGAGAGTGCTTCAACTATCTGGCTCTTGCACGGCATTATTAATTTACCGATTTCAACCTTTCGTTTCTCGAGCTGCCTGAAACATCTTGCGGTGGGATGATATGAGCAGCTAGGAGATAGCTTTATTAAGGAAGAGTGGGAGTTGCCCTTTGACTACAAATGTCTGAACGGTGAACAGGAGGTCTTTCTTAGCGGAAGTGAATGTGAGACTGCTGTTTGTCATTCTATGATATGCAAACAGGTCTTTGCAATGCGGGGGTCGCAAATTTGGCCTGTTTTCTGAAGGGTACTCCCGTCCCCTTGATTTGTCCAGTGTTTCATGTACTTTCCAATGGAAGTTATGTTCTACTGAACGACGAAAGCTGTTGCGGCTTGCGACCTGGAATTGCCTACGCAATTTCAGTCACGAAGGTCGTTACGTGTTGTGGACATGTTTTGTTTCCCCCCACACGAGAGATACAAGTATCTGAAATGTGGCCCCATATAGATACTATTAATATGAACTATGACAAGTTGAGTAGACTAAAGGTGCTATTGTTTCAGAAACAGGTCGCCTTGACATCCGCAAAAGAGACGTATGCTCTCCAGATTGCGAGATCATCAGCCGAGATACAATCCCTTTTAAATACCGATTTCCCCAAACACTTTGGAGAGCTGGTATCCAGAATATTCAATGCTTCAAGCACAACTGGGATTGTTCATTTCTTTAAGGCTGTCGGGTCTGGTTTTGTGTCCATCTTCCAGACTGTCTTCGGAGTCATCCCATCAGCCATCCATTCTCTCTTTTCCAGTGTGTTTGGTGGCTTTCCAATTATTTTGGCTTTAATTGACTACTACTGCTATTTCTTCTGATTCGCAGTGGTTGTTTCTTTCCAGCAACACAGAGCAATGGAGCCTCTCCCGTCAACCCCACTGTGCCGTGAACGCATGGTTCGGATCTTCGGTACACCTTTGCTGGTGGAACTGGAGTTTGACTGCTCAATGTCATTCCGGCCGCTACTCTGGTATGTACAGCCGGTCTTCCGCTGCATATGGTGCCTCTTTGAACATCTGCCTATGGTCTGTCTTGCTGTTGCTCCGACATCTCCTGTGGACCACGAACTGCTGATGTCCCCGATGAGGGTTCATTCACGGTCATGCCCCTTGAGACTGAGGTTGCTCCGCGAGGCCACCTATGAACTTTCTGTTGTAAGATCTGATATGGATGAGGGCGCTGCAGCGAGTGTCGATACACCGATGAATGTGTCTCACTTCTGCTCTGTGGATCCGTTTGTCCGTCCAGCTCTCGATTTCACTTCAGACGATGTTGACTCGTTTTTAAGATCCTTAAATGGTGACTTCGATGACATTCTTCAAGATCCTGCATATAACACATGATTTGATGAATTTGCTTACCAGTTCCCGGTTCTAAAATAAGCGATTATACTAAAAGTTTGCTATACTTGTCATGGTTGATATTAACATCTCTGTATGTTTTTTAAACAAATTTTAACACACAGCAATTATTTTGTCATTAAGTACATTTTTTAGCTTGAGTTTTTGTTTTTTGTTTTTTTGTTCAGTAGCAGCTTTTTTAGCGTTTGGATTGCTTTACCTTCATCATACCTGTTACGGCAATGGGGAGGGTGTAGTGAATCCTAGTTTGTTTTAACGGGATAACAGGAGTTAGCTTAGCCGTAGGCTTGTAAACTTGTGCCCCCGTCACCCAGTGACTTTTAACCTACTTAGCTTGCTCTGTCTTAGTCCATTTAATTATTTATTTCCTTTAAGATGGCGGCCTTGTTTATAGTTAGGCCACTTGTTATGGGTTCTATTATCAGTGTCACTGCGCCAAGGCGTCAAGATCAAGCACGAAAGACAAACATACAGTAGGTATTCACACTTAGGGATTTTCCCTCTTTATACTATGCAGCGCCGCCATGGGGATTCCGACCCCCTTCCCGCCAGCTTGTTCCTGGCGGTAAAACCCGCCAGGAACAGGATGGCGGGAACGGGTGTCGTGGGGCCACAAGAGAAGAAAATGAGCTCTAGATGTGAAGAAAGTGTTTATAGAAGTGGCTCTGATTTGAGAGCAGTGGCTTATAAAAATGTTTAGGGCAATGGTTCCCAACCTTTTGATTTCTGTGGACCCCCATTTTAACATTAATGGAACCCAGGGACCCCCACTAAATCATCATTGGAATCCGGGGACCCCCACCTGAGTCATTACTGGAAGCTGGGGACCTAATTTGTCAATATTTGCTAATATTTTTTAATGTTCTATGCAGTCGCGGACCCCCTGAGAAGGCTTCCCAGGGGTCCCCGGACCACAGGTTGTGAACCATTGGTTCAGGGAATTGGGGCTGATAATGTAAATGAGGACTTGTAGGGCATTCTTACTGCAGTTAACACTGAGGATATTCAGTAGGTTGCGCTGTATGTTCCTGTAGAGGATAAAGCCCTCTGAAGGGTTTTGAAAAGGATACAAGCATTGGATCCTACCTAGTGCACAACAGATGGAATTTGGAGGTAGGGAAGTCTGGGCCCCATCCACAAAACATGTAAACCAATAAAAAATCATTGTATGGTCATCCGAGAGTGTACAGAGATCATTAATAAATTCAGAACAGTCGATTCTGGGGTCGTGGAGATGAATGGTAGAAGAGGATGGTAGCAGAGTTGACGGTCATGGAAATGAGACCGCAATCATATGTTGAAGGTTTAGGTGAGTAGGGGTGAGAGGAGTTGGTCTGGGACAGTGGTTTAGTTCTTCTGGTAATGTGGTAATAAGCCTGTTTAAGCTAGTGCAACTTTATGAGTGTTTGGTTGACCTTGATGAAGGCAGAATGTTGCATTGAGGTACAGTAGTGATCTACACATTAAGTAGCATCAGGGTTGGGGATGTGTGAGAGACTGCAAACATCTGTTCTCTGCCAAGCAGAGTGAGTAGGCAAAGAGGGAGAAACTCTAGCTTTACATCAGGGTGTCAGCTGGCGCAAAGGCTGAGCCTTAGCCTTAGTGCCATTTACTTTAGAGCCTAATAGACTGAACCTGTAGTGTGTGCTGTGTTTTGTGTAGGCGGAAGCTATGTGATGATCTGCATAGAGGGAAGAGGCCTTTACTGTTTTAAAATTCATTTTTTAGTATTGGGGTGTCAAATAGGCAACTATCTTAGGAACTCAACCCTGGGCCACTGACTGATGCCCCAATATTACAGGGTTTGGTTGTTACACATGTGCATTATGAAGTTTGCAGAGGACCTTTGAACTTGAGCAAGAAGAAATGTTTAAAATCATTAGGTGCTGTGACCTTTTTGCTATTTCCTAGGTTTCGGGAGTTAGGGCATGTGGGCAATGCACCAAGGCTTTCAGAGTGTTAGGTCAGTTAGGTGGCAGAGTGAGGTACTCCCTGGCGAGATTGTGGTGCCTTTGTTCAAGACTTTGCTGGGTACAGGCAAGAGCACACTTCAATCACTAGTGGATATCTAGTACTCAAGGGCACCTATGAGCAGTGTTTGCAAAGTTCAGTGCCTTATTATGTGTAATATATTTACATAATGTCCAAAGAGAGAAATATAACCATTACAGACACTAGAATATCAATAACAGACCACTTGTCAGATACATGAGAATAGACAAAAGGCCTACAATGTGGAAGAGAAAGATATGTTGAACAAGAAGCTCGACAGAAAGTTTAATGGAGGTTGACATACAGATTAAAAGAATTGGTACCGTATGGAAGAGAACGCGCAGGAATAGCTGTAAGCACAAAGGTAGTTGCTGCTGGGCTGTACCCCGGCTGGAAAAGTATAAGTGGAACTTTACAGTCTATAATGGAAATGCATTCAGGCATATCGTAAGATAACCCTTCCCTTAGTGTATTGACTTACAGTGGTTATGCAATGTGTGCAGGACGTATCTTCTGTGCAGGTTTACTCTACATAGTTCTGCAAATATAGTAGTGTGTGGTATACATTCAGCATTCCTTACATAGCCATACCTTACTGACTCCCTCAGTTTAGAAATTGACAGATGTGTAGAGGACACACAAATAATGCAGTGTCTCCCCTTACAGGTGGATGGAACATGCCGTTGGACAGCAGGTACGTGACTCTGACTGGCACCATCACCCGAGGCAAAAAGAAGGGCCAGATGGTGGACATCCATGTGACACTTACTGAAAAGGAACTCCAGGAGCTGGCCAGGTCCAGGGAGCCTCTGAAGGATGACACACAAGAGGGGAAGAAGAGGTGCGCTGTTGGCTTGGACAAGGGTCCCCAGATCCTCCTGTGGAGTATCGCCTGCCTCCCAGTCATCTTTGTTCTCTCCTTCGTCCTGTCATTCTACTATGGCACCATCACGTGGTACAACATCTTCTTAGTTTACAACGAAGAGAGAACATTTTGGCACAAGATTACCATCTGCCCCTTTCTGATGATCTTCTACCCCATCATCATTGTTTCTGTGTCCTTCTCCCTGGGACTCTACACCGCCGTCACACAGATTTCCTGGTCATTCAGTGAGTGGTGGCGCGCAGTAAGGGATATGGAGAAAGGGTTCTGTGGCTGGCTGTGCAGTAAGCTGGGGCTGGAAGACTGCTCCCCTTACAGCATTGTAGAGTTACTAGACTCAGATAACGTCTCAGGCAGCCTGTCTGGGAAAGGCTCGGCTCAGGGAGTGGACACCTCTACAGTTTGAGGATTGGATTCATTCTAACTCAGATTTAAGGTCAGATTAAGGTCACTGGTAACTTTCCTGGTTTTAGGCATTTTACCGCAGGTGAACATTGACAACAGTAGTCCTCTGCACGATATTCGGACCTTTCACTACAATACTACTTATGTTCCTGTATTATTTTATATACTGTGACATATTAGCTGCTGATCATGTTTAAAAGTGTTGCGTTTTAGCAAGACTGCACTGCTGTAGTGGGAACCATCATAAACATTTGCAGGGACTGACACAATTGCTCCTTGCAATATGTGTATGCATGTGCCAAAAGGCAGTTGTGTGGATCACTTCTGCTGCTCTGAAGACTACTTCAGGATCTCGCCTCCAAATAATGTTTTTGCCCTCTAGCATTTGAGTTTGTGAAAGCACTTTTGGAATGCATTTGATAGCAGCAGTACTTCTAGAAATCCTGAGAAGATCAAGTTGTTTGTTTGATCTTTTAGGTCATTCTGGGTTCCTCTTTCAGATCTGCCTTTAATTCTTATTTCATACATTACCTGGGCTATTAGTCCTCTTTTAGCCCTAGTTGGGGTTCCTGTTTCAAACTCAGCCCGATTCCCACATGATTCTCCTCTCCTAATCCATTTTGTTAAAAACGAATAAAACGTATTTATTTCTTGGCCGCACCTTTTGTATCTTTGAATCTTCCAGAGGTTGCTTCTATTGGTGGTCCAGAATCATTCACACTTCAATGAGACTGGCATACTAGCAGAGATAACAAATGGGAACCAGCACAGCAGCTCTAAGATGTAACTCAATCTGCAGTACTTGGAGCACCAACTTCCAAATAGTTTAAGGTCCCATTATGTATAGAAATGCCATATGAAAATAGATGGGCATAGTCATGTTTTCTAGGGGTCTGTGATACTTGGGAAACGTAAACCTCCCTTGTTATGAAGCCATTACAGGACATGCTCAGTCCCATGATGCCTCACTTCAGTCTGTAATGCTGCCTGGTGCTAATCCTAATAATGCTATTAATGGGACTGATTTGTATAGCACACACTGTATTGCCTTTTGTCGCTTAAACTATATGTGACTTAATAGTATTCCTTTTATCAAACTCAGAAAGGTTTGAAGGCTGAGTAGGCCTCTCCTCCAAGATTTTAAGACTGGAGGCGTACAATGATTCTGCAGCAGATGTGCATCTGACTGAGTTATCTTGCCACTTTATGTTTGCAACATGTACATTGCTCACCACTATTAACGTGTTTTTTTCCTTTTTCTGCTTCTTTCATTCTCCATTGGTTTTTCAATATTTAAGGACCTTTCATCTTTGTTTTATTTTTCACAGATATTGTTTCCTCCTTTTTGGTATTTTTTTTTTACACTTTATGATTTAAAAATGTTATCAGTCATTAAGGACCGATTTGATTTCTGAAACTCTTGTACTCAGTCAGGTGTATCATCATGGTGTATTTAATCGATTAGCTGTAAAGTCTACGGATCCCACCAAAGCTTGCTAATCTGTGGCCCCCTCCAGGTACAGATGCCTTCCAGGTCGGTGTTCAGGTGTTTAGCACATTAACAGGTGTTTGCTCTGGCAAGTCTTGTACAGTGTCAGGTGCTAGTTAAGAATATTGTAGCTTGCTTTGCAGCACACTGTATGTATGGTGAAAAAGTCCATGGCCCATCAGTTTTGTTTTGTTACACAGCACACCCTGTGAATTTGTCACCACAGTCAACGCATGGATTGTGTTATTTTCCATACTCTACAAGCATCCTCTGTTGTCTAGCAAACAAACTGTACCATACTATATTTGTAAAGTTGGCTTTAATTAAAAAAAAGACAATGTTGTATGTTGTGGGACGTAGACAATGATGCGATGCCAGTCATTGCGTGATGTTATAATCTTTTACCTGGTGGGCATTGGACTGCTTGTTTGCACTTGTAAATAGAGGAATGTTCTGTACATCTGACTTGTTGCAGTTTTCTCTGAGGGTTGCACATGTTGGGTTAAGCACGATGCCAGCCTGTTGAGATGCAAGACACTGGAAAAGCATGTTTGGCTGGTTTTGTATGACACTGATTAAATATGTATATGAGAGCCCAAGGCTGCGTGTTGTTATTCTTCAGAGTCTATAAACAGTGCTCTTTGGTGTCCAGCAGAGTCTGGTTAATGGGGGCACCTTATATCACCTCCTTTCCATTCACATGGTATTGCTGAGCCCAAATATTGCTTTCTTGTTTGTTTTATATATATCTTCTAGTCCCAGAAAGCCTTTATCTCTAATGCATGCTCAAACAACATTCACATCCATATTCATCAAGGCTGGCATAAGGAACTAGTTACTTCAATATTATTTGCAATAAGCTAGTTTCTGACTTTTGTGTATGATGATTTAAATTTAGGGAACCGCCATTCTAATGGTGTGAAGGATCAAAGAAAACTCAGGGGTGCTGACCCAGACATCAGCATTAAGGTGATATTTGTATTCATGTTCAAAAGCCTAAGGTAGAAAGTTGCACGCATTTTAAAAAGGGCTAATATTTTCATTTTGTATTGGTCACTGTTGTGCCCACTTGATTTAACACTGTGCTAAAAAGATTTCCATGCTGCCATAGTATATTTTAGATACTAGAGAAATTCCTAGTCTTGAAACTAATTATTAATTATAGTGTTTATTGTGTGATGTGTGAGCTTAAAAAGACGTGCGCAGAAAAATAAATGCACTTCTTTGTCATATTTAACATGATGCCTTAATACAGTTTTCAATATTAAATGAAATGTATTATTTTCTTTTTGCTAAGATATGTTTAATGTTGAAATTATAGGTTTTAATATTATACATGTTTATTAACTGAATTATTAATGCGTCCATATTGCATATGTTAGCAGTCATGTAAAAAGTGCTGAATCATTCTTCTTTCTCTAACATTATTTTTTCCATTAGGTTGTTTCTTGTGAATAGCAAAGGGTCCCATTGTTCAATGTACAAGCTAAATGACCTTGATTCTGGAACATTTAGGCCGGTGGACTAAATGTTGAAGGCATTCATATGGTTGACAGGAATGTTCACATAAGAACTGATGAAAACATCATACACCATGGGAAGAATTTGTATTGTATCAAGTAATGTACAAAATTGTAATTGACGTGGATTCACACAGAAAAAAGAGATGACTTCAGCCAAACCAAAGAACTATTTGCTCTGTTGCAACTTCGATTTGTTTTCAAACTCTAATTGGACATTGCCCCTTTTGTGTGAGGTGGGGCCACTGCACTGGGGAATCAGGAACTGGTATTCTTTTGATTTAGTGATTGGATTTTGTAAGTTTCAGTCAATTGTCCCGACTTCTTCTTCTGTTGCCCTCGTGTTGTGCTCCTGTTGTCCCCGAGAAATGTTCTCTGTGCAGCCTGTGTTCCGCACTCCCCTGATGATGCTCCTAACAGATTTTGCTGATGGTCTACATGCGTTGCTGATGAAACACTCTTGAATGTTGTCCCTAGGAGAGGTATATTTTTCTGGTAATGCTGTGTTTCCCCTGATTTGTCTTTTCTAATAGAAGTTAGCATGCTGACACCTACCTATTTTATTTTCCTAGTCAGTCTTACTTGCCGGAGATTGGCTTTCCAAATTATTTTTGTCTCTTTTATATTTTTTCCGCATGTGGTAATCCGTTCCCACACATGCATATCCTAATTTGGATAGTTGTAGGGACAACCTATGTCCAAACCCCGATTCTGTTAATTTGATTTGACAAATGCTATCACAGTCTGATTTGAGATATGTTTCTGTTGCCCAGGTCATCTCTTTAATTATTTGTATTCTTCTTCTTAATTGCTTTATGGTATTGATGATAATTAGATTAAATTTATTTCGCTGTTTTGGGAAACCAGTGGTGTTGGTTTATCTTTACAACTTGATTCTGCGCACAGTTTATACTATTTTGGCTTTGTGGTTATAGAATAATGCTTTGAAACTTTCACTGATTGGAGTTTTCCTTCTGTGACCACATTGGTCATGGTGTTTAAATTTGTTGGTTAGCTTGAAATGATGTGTATGGTCAACCACACTCCTTACTGGGTCAAAAGATCCTTAGATCTCGGTAAGCTTTTGATTCCTGCAAAGGATGCAAAACACGTTAACAGATTTGGTAGTAGAGTGACAGTTGTGTCCTATGGGAGGAGTAACCATATTTTTTGTTCAATATTAAGGTGCCAAATTTGATAATAGAGTGGTGGTTAAGTCCCAGAATTTGCCCACACTGTAAGTTGTTTTATGGTTAGTTGAGAAGTTGATGAAGTTCCAGCGTTTTGCCTACAAGTTTGATGTGTTTGCGGAGTTGTGGCGCTTTGTGCTCACAAATTGTCTGTGGTTGTTGTTGATGGGTCAGTCGAGGCCTAAGATCCCGGAATAAAGCACAAGTGTAAGAAGACACTTGGTTAATTTATTGTCTGCAGTGAGGTACATGTCATGAGGCGCCATTGACAGTGCAATTAGTTTTCCTTGGGTGAGTGTGAGTTGTTGGTTTGTATCAGGTGAATCCTGAGTGCATGTGGAGGATCCGTATCAACCAGGTTGAGATTTGCTGGCCAAGTTTCACTTCTGTGCAATTGTGAAAGCCACAGTCAGAAGAAGTAGCCATACAGCTTTCAAAGCATTTGAGTCCTAACCATAGTGTGCAGACAGGTTTTGGGTTGCTGAAGTGCTTGCAATATTTTTCATTTTGTGTATGTGTGAGTAATTGTCTGAGAGACAATCGCAAAGCGACTGCAGCTGCTGAGTGAAGTCAGTGTGACGTCATTTGTACGGCACTGGGATAGGTCGGTCAGTGAGAAAGCCACACTTGTATTGGTGGACAATTCTGCATTGCCATTGGTTGAGAACAGCTTGTAAAAAGGATGTGTGATTGAATTTACTTCCTAGTTTCATTGAAAGTCGTTATTGATTGAAATTGTGTGAAAATGAAATTTGTCAGGACTTTAAGAATTGTGCTGAGAGGAGATGTGTTTATTCCAGTTAGGGAGGGTGAACAGGCAGCACCCGAGAGAACACCTGCATATGAAGTGGCAGAGGCAAGAGGGAGTTTCAGCATACATTTGGGTTAAACAGTGGTTTAAGATCACCAAGAACGAAGGTTCATTGGCTTTTCCATGTTACAGAACCTTCAGTTTGAGTATATTAGAAAATTTGAGGAGGGTATTGTGCGAATTAAAGGCTCCTCCAAGACCCTCACAATTTGAAGGCCTTGCTATTTCGGAACTTGTTGCTAGACAAAAAGAGAAAGCAAAATTTGAGAACAGAATGAGGAAAACAGCAAAAACACTAGCAGAAACGAGATCGGATGAGGAACATAAGATATGGAGAGCCAAAATGTTAGACAGAGTGAGAATGTTTCCAGCTATCACAGAAGAAGGTCATGAGAGTACAAAGCCTAAAACAAAAAGGAAGCAGACAAAAAAGACAGAGCAGACAGTGGATGAGGGTGAAAAAACAGCGATACATAAAAGTGACTCATTAGATGAGTTTATAAATCCACCTTTAATGAATCATCCCCTTCCATATAATTTAGTTGAGAGAGCATTGCAGAATGTACCCCAAGTATTCCACCAGTTCCACTTTCACAAAGCCCGATTCAGCTAGCTCCAAGTACATCTGCAAGTTCAGTGACACAGTTGCCTGCAATCTATCCACCAGTTCCAGTTGTGAGTACAGCACAGCACAGCACAGCACATTACAATCCCCGTAGTGAATCAGGTTGTGCCAAGTACAAAAATGAATCGGATGGAGTCTACACCTAATGTGACAGCATCTGTGCACAACTTTAACTGGCTGAAAAATATGATGAGGATTTGGAAAAATTAAAGCCCTTAAGAAGGAGTTACAAGTTAGAATTCAGTATCAAAGACATTGTAAGCATGAGATCACCCAGCATGAGAATGCACATTAAAGAATTTATTACAAACATTCAAACATGGAGAGCATTAGCTAAATGGGAAAGCAGATGGCCCAAAAGAAAGCAAAGTAGAATTTGCCTCTCGCTGTAGCAAATTAAGCTGAGTGTAAAAATACTGCTAATGAGAGAGATTCCAGGTGGATGTTAGGTACATGTCCCGTGGAGCAGAAGTGACATACTGTCATTCACAAAGGATTACCCAAGATTAAGGGAGAAGCCAGTGGAGTTGTATAAGCAAACAGAGAGATTTGTGAAACTTTCAAAATGTATGCGGGAAGATTTGAACACATTATTTGACATTGTGAATCCAGGTGATTTGTGGGTCGAGCCCAAGCGGAATCTTGATTGGCCAACTCGTGAACTGCCAAGAAATCCAGTAACAGGCGGGTCGTCTGAAGAGGTGATGAAATGGTAATATAAAGTGATTGAGTTTCTGAAAAACAAAGTTGGGACCTTTCACTACAATACTACTTATGTTCCTGTATTATTTTATATACTGTGACATATTAGCTGCTGATCATGTTTAAAAGTGTTGCGTTTTAGCAAGACTGCACTGCTGTAGTGGGAACCATCATAAACATTTGCAGGGACTGACACAATCGTTCCTTGCAATATGTGTATGCATGTGCCAAAAGGCAGTTGTGTGGATCACTTCAGCTGCTCTGAAGACTACTTCAGGATTATGTGCAATTAGACATTTTTTATGTTTAATTCTATCTCGCCTCCAAATAATGTTTTTGCCCTCTAGCATTTGAGTTTGTGAAAGCACTTTTGAAGTCCATTTGATAGCAGCAGTACTTCGAGAAATCTTGAGGAGATCAAGTTGTTTGTTTGATCTTTTAGGTCATTCTGGGTTCCTCTTTCAGATCTGCCTTTAATTCTTATTTCATACATTACCTGGGCTATTAGTCCTCTTTCAGCCCTAGTTGGGGTTCCTGTTTCAAACTCAGCCCGATTCCCACATGATTCTCCTCTCCTAATCCATTTTGTTAAAAACGAATAAAACGTATTTATTTCTTGGCCGCACCTTTTGTATCTTTGAATCTTCCAGAGGTTGCTTCTATTGGTGGTCCAGAATCATTCACACTTCAATGAGACTGGCATACTAGCAGAGATAACAAATGGGAACCAGCACAGCAGCTCTAAGATGTAACTCAATCTGCAGTACTGGGAGCACCAACTTCCAAATAGTTTAAGGTCCCATTATGTATAGAAATGCCATATGAAAATAGATGGGCATAGTCATGTTTTCTAGGGGTCTGTGATATTTGGGAAACGTAAACCTCCCTTGTTATGAAGCCATTACAGGACATGCTCAGTCCCATGATGCCTCACTTCAGTCTGTAATGCTGCCTGGTGCTAATCCTAATAATGCTATTAATGGGACTGATTTGTATAGCACACACTGTATTGCCTTTTGTCGCTTAAACTATATGTGACTTAATAGTATTCCTTTTATCAAACTGAGAAAGGTTTGAAGGCTGAGTAGGCCTCTCCTCCAAGATTTTAAGACTGGAGGCGTACAATGATTCTGCAGCAGATGTGCATCTGACTGAGTTATCTTGCCACTTTATGTTTGCAACATGTACATTGCTCACCACTATTAACGTGTTTTTTTCCTTTTTCAGCTTCTTTCATTCTCCATTGGTTTTTCAATATTTAAGGACCTTTCATCTTTGTTTTATTTTTCACAGATATTGTTTCCTCCTTTTTGGTATTTTTTTTTTACACTTTATGATTTAAAAATGTTATCAGTCATTAAGGACCGATTTGATTTCTGAAACTCTTGTACTCAGTCAGGTGTATCATCATGGTGTATTTAATCGATTAGCTGTAAAGTCTACGGATCCCACCAAAGCTTGCTAATCTGTGGCCCCCTCCAGGTACAGATGCCTTCCAGGTCGGTGTTCAGGTGTTTAGCACATTAACAGGTGTTTGCTCTGGCAAGTCTTGTACAGTGTCAGGTGCTAGTTAAGAATATTGTAGCTTGCTTTGCAGCACACTGTATGTATGGTGAAAAAGTCCATGGCCCATCAGTTTTGTTTTGTTACACAGCACACCCTGTGAATTTGTCACCACAGTCAACGCATGGATTGTGTTATTTTCCATACTCTACAAGCATCCTCTGTTGTCTAGCAAACAAACTGTACCATACTATATTTGTAAAGTTGGCTTTAATTAAAAAAAAGACAATGTTGTATGTTGTGGGACGTAGACAATGATGCGATGCCAGTCATTGCGTGATGTTATAATCTTTTACCTGGTGGGCATTGGACTGCTTGTTTGCACTTGTAAATAGAGGAATGTTCTGTACATCTGACTTGTTGCAGTTTTCTCTGAGGGTTGCACATGTTGGGTTAAGCACGATGCCAGCCTGTTGAGATGCAAGACACTGGAAAAGCATGTTTGGCTGGTTTTGTATGACACTGATTAAATATGTATATGAGAGCCCAAGGCTGCGTGTTGTTATTCTTCAGAGTCTATAAACAGTGCTCTTTGGTGTCCAGCAGAGTCTGGTTAATGGGGGCACCTTATATCACCTCCTTTCCATTCACATGGTATTGCTGAGCCCAAATATTGCTTTCTTGTTTGTTTTATATATATCTTCTAGTCCCAGAAAGTCTTTATCTCTAATGCATGCTCAAACAACATTCACATCCATATTCATCAAGGCTGGCATAAGGAACTAGTTACTTCAATATTATTTGCAATAAGCTAGTTTCTGACTTTTGTGTATGATGATTTAAATTTAGGGAACCGCCATTCTAATGGTGTGAAGGATCAAAGAAAACTCAGGGGTGCTGACCCAGACATCAGCATTAAGGTGATATTTGTATTCATGTTCAAAAGCCTAAGGTAGAAAGTTGCACGCATTTTAAAAAGGGCTAATATTTTCATTTTGTATTGGTCACTGTTGTACCCACTTGATTTAACACTGTGCTAACAAGATTTCCATGCTGCCACAGTATATTTTAGATACTAGAGAAATTCCTAGTCTTGAAACTAATTATTAATTATAGTGTTTATTGTGTGATGTGTGAGCTTAAAAAGACGTGCGCAGAAAAATAAATGCACTTCTTTGTCATATTTAACATGATGCCTTAACACAGTTTTCAATATTAAATGAAATGTATTATTTTCTTTTTGCTAAGATATGTTTAATGTTTAAATTATAGGTTTTAATATTATACATGTTTATTAACTGAATTATTAATGCGTCCATATTGCATATGTTAGCAGTCATGTAAAAAGTGCTGAATCATTCTTCTTTCTCTAACATTATTTTTTCCATTAGGTTGTTTCTTGTGAATAGCAAAGGGTCCCATTGTTCAATGTACAAGCTAAATGACCTTGATTCTGGAACATTTAGGCCGGTGGACTAAATGTTGAAGGCATTCATATGGTTGACAGGAATGTTCACATAAGAACTGATGAAAACATCATACACCATGGGAAGAATTTGTATTGTATCAAGTAATGTACAAAATTGTAATTGACGTGGATTCACACAGAAAAAAGAGATGACTTCAGACCAAACCAAAGAACTATTTGCTCTGTTGCAACTTCGATTTGTTTTCAAACTCTAATTGGACATTGCCCCTTTTGTGTGAGGTGGGGCCACTGCAGTGGGGAATCAGGAACTGGTATTCTTTTGATTTAGTGATTGGATTTTGTAAGTTTCAGTCAATTGTCCCGACTTCTTCTTCTGTTGCCCTCGTGTTGTGCTCCTGTTGTCCCCGAGAAATGTTCTCTGTGCAGCCTGTGTTCCGCACTCCCCTGATGATGCTCCTAACAGATTTTGCTGATGGTCTACATGCGTTGCTGATGAAACACTCTTGAATGTTGTCCCTAGGAGAGGTATATTTTTCTGGTAATGCTGTGTTTCCCCTGATTTGTCTTTTCTAATAGAAGTTAGCATGCTGACACCTACCTATTTTATTTTCCTAGTCAGTCTTACTTGCCAGAGATTGGCTTTCCAAATTATTTTTGTCTCTTTTATATTTTTTCCGCATGTGGTAATCCGTTCCCACACATGCATATCCTAATTTGGATAGTTGTAGGGACAACCTATGTCCAAACCCCGATTCTGTTAATTTGATTTGACAAATGCTATCACAGTCTGATTTGAGATATGTTTCTGTTGCCCAGGTCATCTCTTTAATTATTTGTATTCTTCTTCTTGAATGCTTTATGGTATTGATGATAATTAGATTAAATTTATTTCGCTGTTTTGGGAAACCAGTGGTGTTGATTTATCTTTACAACTTGATTCTGTGCACAGTTTATACTATTTTGGCTTTGTGGTTATAGAATAATGCTTTGAAACTTTCACTGATTGGAGTTTTCCTTCTGTGACCACATTGGTCATGGTGTTTAAATTTGTTGGTTAGCTTGAAATGATGTATATGGTCAACCACACTCCTTACTGGGTCAAAAGATCCTTAGATCTCGGTAAGCTTTTGATTCCTGCAAAGGATGCAAAACACGTTAACAGATTTGGTAGTAGAGTGACAGTTGTGTCCTATGGGAGGAGTAACCATATTTTTTGTTCAATATTAAGGTGCCAAATTTTATAATAGAGTGGTGGTTAAGTCCCAGAATTTGCCCACACTGTAAGTTGTTTTATGGTTAGTTGAGAAGTTGATGAAGTTCCAGCGTTTTGCCTACAAGTTTGATGTGTTTGCGGAGTTGTGGCGCTTTGTGCTCACAAATTGTCTGTGGTTGTTGTTGATGGGTCCGTCGAGGCCTAAGATCCCGGAATAATGCACAAGTGTAAGAAGACACTTGGTTAATTTATTGTCTGCAGTGAGGTACATGTCATGAGGCGCCATTGACAGTGCAATTAGTTTTCCTTGGGTGAGTGTGAGTTGTTGGTTGGTATCAGGTGAATCCTGAGTGCATGTGGAGGATCCGTATCAACCAGGTTGAGATTTGCTGGCCAAGTTTCACTTCTGTGCAATTGTGAAAGCCACAGTCAGAAGAAGTAGCCATACAGCTTTCAAAGCATTTGAGTCCTAACCATAGTGTGCAGACAGGTTTTGGGTTGCTGAAGTGCTTGCAATATTTTTCATTTTGTGTATGTGTGAGTAATTGTCTGAGAGACAATCGCAAAGCGACTGCAGCTGCTGAGTGAAGTCAGTGTGACGTCATTTGTACGCACTGGGATAGGTCGGTCAGTGAGAAAGCCACACTTGTATTGGTGGACAATTCTGCATTGCCATTGGTTGAGAACAGCTTGTAAAAAGGATGTGGGATTGAATTTACTTCCTAGTTTCATTGAAAGTCGTTATTGATTGAAATTGTGTGAAAATGAAATTTGTCAGGACTTTAAGAATTGTGCTGAGAGGAGATGTGTTTATTCCAGTTAGGGAGGGTGAACAGGCAGCACCCGAGAGAACACCTGCATATGAAGTGGCAGAGGCAAGAGGGAGTTTCAGCATACATTTGGGTTAAACAGTGGTTTAAGATCACCAAGAAGGAAGGTTCATTGGCTTTTCCATGTTACGGAACCTTCAGTTTGAGTATATTAGAAAATTTGAGGAGGGTATTGTGCGAATTAAAGGCTCCTCCAAGACCCTCACAATTTGAAGGCCTTGCTATTTCGGAACTTGTTGCTAGACAAAAAGAGAAAGCAAAATTTGAGAACAGAATGAGGAAAACAGCAAAAACACTAGCAGAAACGAGATCGGATGAGGAACATAAGATATGGAGAGCCAAAATGTTAGACAGAGTGAGAATGTTTCCAGCTATCACAGAAGAAGGTCATGAGAGTACAAAGCCTAAAACAAAAAGGAAGCAGACAAAAAAGACAGAGCAGACAGTGGATGAGGGTGAAAAAACAGCGATACATGAAAGTGACTCATTAGATGAGTTTATAAATCCACCTTTAATGAATCATCCCCTTCCATATAATTTAGTTGAGAGAGCATTGCAGAATGTACCCCAAGTATTCCACCAGTTCCACTTTCACAAAGCCCGATTCAGGTAGCTCCAAGTACATCTGCAAGTTCAGTGACACAGGTGTCTGCAATCTATCCACCAGTTCCAGTTGTGAGTACAGCACAGCACAGCACAGCACATTACAATCCCCGTTGTGAATCAGGTTGTGCCAAGTACAAAAATGAATCGGATGGAGTCTACACCTAATGTGACAGCATCTGTGCACAACTTTAACTGGCTGAAAAATATGATGAGGATTTGGAAAAATTAAAGCCCTTAAGAAGGAGTTACAAGTTAGAATTCAGTATCAAAGACATTGTAAGCATGAGATCACCCAGCATGAGAATGCATATTAAAGAATTTATTACAAACATTCAAACATGGAGAGCATTAGCTAAATGGGAAAGCAGATGGCCCAAAAGAAAGCAAAGTAGAATTTGCCTCTCGCTGTAGCAAATTAAGCTGAGTGTAAAAATACTGCTAATGAGAGAGATTCCAGGTGGATGTTAGGTACATGTCCCGTGGAGCAGAAGTGACATACTGTCATTCACAAAGGATTACCCAAGATTAAGGGAGAAGCCAGTGGAGTTGTATAAGCAAACAGAGAGATTTGTGAAACTTTCAAAATGTATGCGGGAAGATTTGAACACATTATTTGACATTGTGAATCCAGGTGATTTGTGGGTCGAGCCCAAGCGGAATCTTGATTGGCCAACTCGTGAACTGCCAAGAAATCCAGTAACTGGCGGGTCGTCTGAAGAGGTGATGAAATGGTAATATAAAGTGATTTAGTTTCTGAAAAACAAAGTTGGGACCTTTCACTACAATACTACTTATGTTCCTGTATTATTTTATATACTGTGACATATTAGCTGCTGATCATGTTTAAAAGTGTTGCGTTTTAGCAAGACTGCACTGCTGTAGTGGGAACCATCATAAACATTTGCAGGGACTGACACAATCGTTCCTTGCAATATGTGTATGCATGTGCCAAAAGGCAGTTGTGTGGATCACTTCAGCTGCTCTGAAGACTACTTCAGGATTATGTGCAATTAGACATTTTTTATGTTTAATTCTATCTCGCCTCCAAATAATGTTTTTGCCCTCTAGCATTTGAGTTTGTGAAAGCACTTTTGAAGTCCATTTGATAGCAGCAGTACTTCGAGAAATCTTGAGGAGATCAAGTTGTTTGTTTGATCTTTTAGGTCATTCTGGGTTCCTCTTTCAGATCTGCCTTTAATTCTTATTTCATACATTACCTGGGCTATTAGTCCTCTTTCAGCCCTAGTTGGGGTTCCTGTTTCAAACTCAGCCCGATTCCCATATGATTCTCCTCTCCTAATCCATTTTGTTAAAAACTAATAAAACGTATTTATTTCTTGGCCGCACCTTTTGTATCTTTGAATCTTCCAGAGGTTGCTTCTATTGGTGGTCCAGAATCATTCACACTTCAATGAGACTGGCATACTAGCAGAGATAACAAATGGGAACCAGCACAGCAGCTCTAAGATGTAACTCAATCTGCAGTACTTGGAGCACCAACTTCCAAATAGTTTAAGGTCCCATTATGTATAGAAATGCCATATGAAAATAGATGGGCATAGTCATGTTTTCTAGGGGTCTGTGATATTTGGGAAACGTAAACCTCCCTTGGTATGAAGCCATTACAGGACATGCTCAGTCCCATGATGCCTCACTTCAGTCTGTAATGCTGCCTGGTGCTAATCCTAATAATGCTATTAATGGGACTGATTTGTATAGCACACACTGTATTGCCTTTTGTCGCTTAAACTATATGTGACTTAATAGTATTCCTTTTATCAAACTGAGAAAGGTTTGAAGGCTGAGTAGGCCTCTCCTCCAAGATTTTAAGACTGGAGGCGTACAATGATTCTGCAGCAGATGTGCATCTGACTGAGTTATCTTGCCACTTTATGTTTGCATCATGTACATTGCTCACCACTATTAACGTGTTTTTTTCCTTTTTCTGCTTCTTTCATTCTCCATTGGTTTTCAATATTTAAGGACCTTTAATCTTTGTTTTATTTTTCACAAATATTGTTTCCTCCTTTTTGGTATTTTTTTTGACACTTTATGATTTAAAAATGTTATCAGTCATTAAGGACCGATTTGATTTCTGAAACTCTTGTACTCAGTCAGGTGTATCATCATGGTGTATTTAATCGATTAGCTGTAAAGTCTACGGATCCCACCAAAGCTTGCTAATCTGTGGCCCCCTCCAGGTACAGATGCCTTCCAGGTCGGTGTTCAGGTGTTTAGCACATTAACAGGTGTTTGCTCTGGCAAGTCTTGTACAGTGTCAGGTGCTAGTTAAGAATATTGTAGCTTGCTTTGCAGCACACTGTATGTATGGTGAAAAAGTCCATGGCCCATCAGTTTTGTTTTGTTACACAGCACACCCTGTGAATTTGTCACCACAGTCAACGCATGGATTGTGTTATTTTCCATACTCTACAAGCATCCTCTGTTGTCTAGCAAACAAACTGTACCATACTATATTTGTAAAGTTGGCTTTAATTAAAAAAAAGACAACGTTGTATGTTGTGGGACGTAGACAATGATGCGATGCCAGTCATTGCGTGATGTTATAATCTTTTACCTGGTGGGCATTGGACTGCTTGTTTGCACTTGTAAATAGAGGAATGTTCTGTACATCTGACTTGTTGCAGTTTTCTCTGAGGGTTGCACATGTTGGGTTAAGCACGATGCCAGCCTGTTGAGATGCAAGACACTGGAAAAGCATGTTTGGCTGGTTTTGTATGACACTGATTAAATATGTATATGAGAGCCCAAGGCTGCGTGTTGTTATTCTTCAGAGTCTATAAACAGTGCTCTTTGGTGTCCAGCAGAGTCTGGTTAACGGGGGCACCTTCTAACACCTCCTTTCCATTCACATGGTATTGCTGAGCCCAAATATTCCTTTCTTGTTTGTTTTATATATATCTTCTAGTCCCAGAAAGCCTTTATCTCTAATGCATGCTCAAACAACATTCACATCCATATTCATCAAGGCTGGCATAAGGAACTAGTTAATTCAATGTTATTTGCAATAAGCTAGTTTCTGACTTTTGTGTATGATGATTTAAATTTAGGGAACCGCCATTCTAATGGTGTGAAGGATCAAAGAAAACTCGGGGGTGCTGACCCAGACATCAGCATTAAGGTGATATTTGTATTCATGTTCAAAAGCCTAAGGTAGAAAGTTGCACGCATTTTAAAAAGGGCTAATATTTTCATTTTGTATTGGTCACTGTTGTGCCCACTTGATTTAACACTGTGCTAACAAGATTTCCATGCTGCCATAGTATATTTTAGACACTAGAGAAATTCCTAGTCTTGAAACTAATTATTAATTATAGTGTTTATTGTGTGATGTGTGAGCTTAAAAAGACGTGCGCAGAAAAATAAATGCACTTCTTTGTCATATTTAACATGATGCCTTAACACAGTTTTCAATATTAAATGAAATGTATTATTTTCTTTTTGCTAAGATATGTTTAATGTTGAAATTATAGGTTTTAATATTATACATGTTTATTAACTGAATTATTAATGCGTCCATATTTCATATGTTAGCAGTCATGTAAAAAGTGCTGAATCATTCTTCTTTCTCTAACATTATTTTTTCCATTAGGTTGTTTCTTGTGAATAGCAAAGGGTCCCATTGTTCAATGTACAAGCTAAATGACCTCAATTCTGGAACATTTAGGCCGGTGGACTAAATGTTGAAGGCATTCATATGGTTGATAGGAACGTTCACATGAGAACTGAAGAAAACATCATACACCATGGGAAGAATTTGTATTATATCAAGTAATGTACAAAATTGTAAATGACGTGGATTCACACAGAAAAAGGAGATGACTTCAGACCAAACCAAAGAACTCTTTGCTCTGTTGCAACTTCGATTTGTTTTCAAACTCTAATTGGATATTGCCCCTTTTGTGTGATGTGGGGCCACTGCACTGGGGAATCAGGAACTGTTATTCTTTTGATTTAGTGATTGGATTTCGTAAGTTTCAGTCAATTGTCCCGACTTCTTCTTCTGTTGCCCTCGTGTTGTGCTCCTGTTGTCCCCGAGAAATGTTCTCTGTGCAGCCTGTGTTCCGCACTCCCCTGATGATGCTCCTAACAGATTTTGCTGATGGTCTACATGCGTTGCTAATGAAACACTCTTGAATGTTGTCCCTAGGAGAGGTATATTTTTCTGGTAATGCTGTGTTTCCCCTGATTTGTCTTTTCTAATAGAAGTTAGCATGCTGACACCTACCTATTTTATTTTCCTAGTCAGTCTTACTTGCCAGAGATTGGCTTTCCAAATTATTTTTGTCTCTTTTATATTTTTTCCGCATGTGGTAATCCGTTCCCACACATGCATATCCTAATTTGGATAGTTGTAGGGACAACCTATGTCCAAACCCCGATTCTGTTAATTTGATTTGACAAATGCTATCACAGTCTGATTTGAGATATGTTTCTGTTGCCCAGGTCATCTCTTTAATTATTTGTATTATTCTTCTTGAATGCTTTATGGTATTGATGATAATTAGATTAAATTTATTTCGCTGTTTTGGGAAACCAGTGGTGTCGATTTATCTTTACAACTTGATTCTGCGCACAGTTTATACTATTTTGGCTTTGTGGTTATAGAATAATGCTTTGAAACTTTCACTGATTGGAGTTTTCCTTCTGTGACCACATTGGTCATGGTGTTTAAATTTGTTGGTTAGCTTGAAATGATGTGTATGGTCAACCACACTCCTTACTGGGTCAAAAGATCCTTAGATCTCGGTAAGCTTTTGATTCCTGCAAAGGATGCAAAACACGTTAACAGATTTGGTAGTAGAGTGACAGTTGTGTCCTATGGGAGGAGTAACCATATTTTTTGTTTAATATTAAGGTGCCAAATTTGATAATAGAGTGGTGGTTAAGTCCCAGAATTTGCCCACACTGTAAGTTGTTTTATGGTTAGTTGAGAAGTTGATGAAGTTCCAGCGTTTTGCCTACAAGTTTGATGTGTTTGCGGAGTTGTGGCGCTTTGTGCTCACAAATTGTCTGTGGTTGTTGTTGATGGGTCCGTCGAGGCCTAAGATCCCGGAATAATGCACAAGTGTAAGAAGACACTTGGTTAATTTATTGTCTGCAGTGAGGTACATGTCATGAGGCGCCATTGACAGTGCAATTAGTTTTCCTTGTGTGAGTGTGAGTTGTTGGTTGGTATCAGGTGAATCCTGAGTGCATGTGGAGGATCTGTATCAACCAGGTTGAGATTTGCTGGCCAAGTTTCACTTCTGTGCAATTGTGAAAGCCACAGTCAGAAGAAGTAGCCATACAGCTTTCAAAGCATTTGAGTCCTAACCATAGTGTGCAGACAGGTTTTGGGTTTCTGAAGTGCTTGCAATATTTTTCATTTTGTGTATGTGTGAGTAATTGCCTGAGAGACAATCGCAAAGCGACTGCAGCTGCTGAGTGAAGTCAGTGTGACGTCATTTGTACGGTACTGGGATAGGTCGGTCAGTGAGAAAGCCACACTTGTATTGGTGGACAATTCTGCATTGCCACTGGTTGAGAACAGCTTGTAAAAAGGATGTGGGATTGAATTTACTTCCTAGTTTCATTGAAAGTCGTTATTGATTGAAATTGTGTGAAAATGAAATTTGTCAGGACTTTAAGAATTGTGCTGAGAGGAGATGTGTTTATTCCAGTTAGGGAGGGTGAACAGGCAGCACCCGAGAGAACACCTGCATATGAAGTGGCAGAGGCAAGAGGGAGTTTCAGCATACATTTGGGTTAAACAGTGGTTTAAGATCACCAAGAAGGAAGGTTCATTGGCTTTTCCATGTTACGGAACCTTCAGTTTGAGTATATTAGAAAATTTGAGGAGGGTATTGTGCGAATTAAAGGCTCCTCCAAGACCCTCACAATTTGAAGGCCTTGCTATTTCGGAACTTGTTGCTAGACAAAAAGAGAAAGCAAAATTTGAGAACAGAATGAGGAAAACAGCAAAAACACTAGCAGAAACAAGATCGGATGAGGAACATAAGATATGGAGAGCCAAAATGTTAGACGGAGTGAGAATGTTTCCAGCTATCACAGAAGAAGGTCATGAGAGTACAAAGCCTAAAACAAAAAGGAAGCAGACAGAAAAGACAGAGCAGACAGTGGATGAGGGTGAAAAAACAGCGATACATGAAAGTGACTCATTAGATGAGTTTATAAATCCACCTTTAATGAATCATCCCCTTCCATATAATTTAGTTGAGAGAGCATTGCAGAATGTACCCCAAGTATTCCACCAGCTCCACTTTCACAAAGCCCGATTCAGGTAGCTCCAAGTACATCTGCAAGTTCAGTGACACAGGTGCCTGCAATCTATCCACCAGTTCCAGTTGTGAGTACAGCACAGCAGAGCACATTACAATCCCCGTTGTGAATCAGGTTGTGCCAAGTACAAAAATGAATCGGATGGAGTCTACACCTAATGTGACAGCATCTGTGCACAACTTTAACTGGCTGAAAAATATGATGAGGATTTGGAAAAATGAAAGCCCTTAAGAAGGAGTTACAAGTTAGAATTCAGTATCAAAGACATTGTAAGCATGAGAATGCACATTAAAGAATTTATTACAAACATTCAAACATGGAGAGCATTAGCTAAATGGGAAAGCAGATGGCCCAAAAGAAAGCAAAGTAGAATTTGCCTCTCGCTGTAGCAAATTAAGCTGAGTGTAAAAATACTGCTAATGAGAAAGATTCCAGGTGGATGTTAGGTACATGTCCCATGGAGCAGAAGTGACATACTGTCATTCACAAAGGATTACCCAAGATTAAGGGAGAAGCCAGTGGAGTGGTATAAGCAAACAGAGAGATTTGTGAAACTTTCAAAATGTATGCGGGAAGATTTGAACACATTATTTGACATTGTGAATCCAGGTGATTTGTAGGTCGAGCCCAAGCGGAATCTTGATTGGCCAACTCGTGAACTGCCAAGAAATCCAGTAACAGGCGGGTCGTCTGAAGAGGTGATGAAATGGTATTATAAAGTGATTGAGTTTCTGAAAAACAAAGTTTCCCCAAAAGATGTTGATTGGCAAAAAATTGACAGGACAGCGCAGGAAACAAAGGAGTCAATTCATGCCTATTATGAGAGAGCGAAAAGACATGAGTCATTTTGTGTCTAGATTTGTTCAAGGATTGAAACCTGAGATTAGCACAATGATCCAGCAGCATTTGATTTGTTAGCAGAATAAACCAATTGATCAAGTACTGCAGTATGCAAGGTACTGTATTGATGAAACTGAATTGAAACATAAAAACTTGAAAGAGAAATTGATGGTGATGAAAATAAAATCTGCTCAGACAGGAAATCAGAGCCCTTGAATGATGGTGAACACTAGTGGAATGCAAGATGTGCAACAGCAGGTTAACAACGTGCCTGCGTTTAAAGGTAGAGGAGGTGGTGTTCGGATAGGTCAGAGTGGTAATGTGAAGTCAATAAAGAAAATTCTGCCATGTCATGCATGCGGCAACTTTGGGCACTGGAGATGGGAGTGTCCGTACAGTAATGTGAATAATTTGATGCAGAATGGTGGTGTTAGTCAGACTGTTGACAGTGGTCAAATTCAAATTCAGAAAATCCAAAGACCCAAATTCAAAATGTAGCTGTTCCTACAAGAGTACAACAGATGAAGGTCCCCCAACAGATTGAAGTCCCTCAGCCAATGTAAGCAGGATTGCATGTTAGTCCCATCCTTAGAGATAGATCAAAGTGGCCCCTATGTAAATGCCAATGTTATGGGCATTTACATAATTCCTGGTCGACACTGGAGCTACACATTCCACAGTCAGAACTGCAGAAGTACCAAATGTGCCCTTGCTGGAAGAAAGGTTTAGGTGGTAGGAGTAGCAAAACAGCATTTAACTGATCTGATTACAGAACATATTCCAGTCAAAATAGGTCGTTTGAGGACCCGCACCAATTTGTGGTTTGCGATTTAAGACCTGTGAGCCTGTTAGATTGTGATTTATTATGTAAGCTAAATTGTTCTATTAGCTTCATCCACAAGGGAATAGCCTTTCAGACAAATAGCAATGATGAAACGTCCAGCACAATTGATGAAATGTACCCTCTTATTTTATTGTTCCCAATGTTGAGAGTTTATGATTTACCCAAGGAGTTGCAAGGAACAGTTATGGTGAAAGTTTGGGAGTTTTAGTGCTAGGACTCATAAGAGGAGTTGAGCCAGTTAATCTTCGTGCAGTCCGCACGATCACACTCCACTGGCGATCACCAGTCCCACCCCCAGTGTAGTTCTGCAGGGGAGCCATAATTAAATGGGGTGGAAGAGGAGGAGGCCCTGCGCTGGGTGCTGCTTTTGCATTTTTCGATTTTTGATTTTAATTTTACTTTTTAATTTGATATCTTGGTCTGACTCTAGACAAGCCATGGGATTGGATCAGGGCTAATGGAGTAAATGTAAGTATGTGTGTATAGGATTAGCAATAGTGTGCATGGTTGTGAATATATTGTTGATTGCTGGATTGGGAGTGTCAGTGAGAGATAAAGTTGAGAGCACAGTTACACCAGTGCTGGAAGAGTCACATACAGAACACAAGCCCCAGTATGATGATGAGATTACTTCATCTTGATGACTCAAGAGGAGTTTTGTCTTCAAATGTATACTACAGGTTATTTTATGAATACATTAAAACTATGGAGGTGCGTGATTGTTATGTTTGCACACAGATCCCTTCATCAGTACAGGAAGGAATCACTTATCACAGCTTGCCACTAACCTACCAAATTTTTTGTAGCCTGTCTAACCCAATTGTATAACCAAGAGTGTATATACAATATTTTTATTCTAATTATGATGTGTTTTCTTTCGTCCCTATAAATTAGTACTTGAAAAGTATTGCTAAAGCAAAAAACATTGACATTATGGGAGGTTTCTTTGAACCGGCCCTGATTTTTGGAACTGCATACGCACAGAAAAACAATTTAACATGCATGCTCACATCAGCTACATCAACAATCAGCACATTACAGGTAGTAATACACAAGAACACTGAGCTTTAGATTGGCAGCATGTAGGAAAGCTGTGTATATAGAGACCTTAATCAAAAACAGATACAAAATATGTAGAGAATAGTGAATGTAGACGTGTTTTTGTTTAAAGGTGTTTGAGATTGTATGCTTAATGGACATGACCCTGTCATACCAGGTGTTTATTTCATTAGTGGTAAGAATGCCTATTACAAGCTGCCGAAAGGCTGATATGGTAAATGTTATTTAGGGGTAGTTTTTTCAAAAATCTACCATGTGGACAATTTTGACAATCCAGTCTGGAAAGAGAAACCGAATTCCAGAGTGAGGAGAGTAGCTAGTGCAGCAGAGATTACACGTGATATATTAGGTGCTGTTATTCCATCAGTTGGTGTAATATTGAATGATCTCAAGATTACAAAGTTGTGAACTATAGTGGACAAAATGTATACTGATTATGCTAGAGGTATGCTTCCAATAGATACAGAGATGGCTGCTGTGAGATCAATGGTTTTGCAAAATCGTCTTGCGTTAGACATATTACTGGTGAAGGAAGGTGGATTCTGTGAAGTTTTACAGGTGCAACATTGTTGTACCTTCATACCTGACAATAGTAAGAAGATAAGGAAGTGTATCTCTAACGTGACAAATCTGAAAAATGACCTGGAAGTCTTAAAGAAGACAAATGCCTGGGAAACAATAAGTGAAGGATTTCCAAACATTGGATCATGGTTTGGAGACTTGGGAACGGGAGTAAGGATGATCGTGAGACCTGTGTTAATTGTGGCTTTGTGTGACTTGATTGTAGTTGGAGTTTACAAGCTATACAAAATTTGGAAAGTTTAAAGAGCTAAGAGTAAACAGAGGAGGAAAAAAATCGAAATGGAGAAAATGAGGAGCGCTTACTACAAGAACTTGAAGAGAATTGAGAGTTTCAGTAGACCAAGACCCATAAGTTATTAAACCACAAGGCTTTGAGTTGTCTCATTGAAATAAGTGCCCTTTTTGCAACAGGATAGATTGACGTTAGAGGAGGGATTGTTGGAGCCAAACATTTTGGTAATGCTTTTAGTGACCCTCACATAAGCATTAAGTGACATTTGTATTCATGTTCAAAAGCCTAAAATGGAGAGTTGCACTGACACGCATTTTTTAAAAAGTGCTAATGTTTTCATTTCTTATCGGTCACATTTGTGCCCACTTGATTGAACAATGTGCTAACAAGATTTACATGATGCCAAAGAATATTTTAGACACTAGAGAAATTGCTAGTCTTAAAACAAATTAATAATTATAATGTTTAATGTGTGATTTGTGAGCTTAAATAGACATCAGCAGAAAAATAAATGCACTTCTTTGTCATATTTAATGTGATGCGTTAAGACAGTTTGCAATATTAAGTTAAATGTATTATTTTCTTTTTGCTAATATATTTTTAACGTTGAAATTATAGGTTTGATGTTTATTAACTGAATTATTAATGGGTCCATGTTTCTTACATTAGCATAACTAGACCTGCAGACCTCGTATTTGCAGTCATGTAAAAAGTGATGAATCATTCTTCTTTCTTTAACATGACATTTTCCATTAGGTTGTTTCTTGTGAATAGCAAAGGGTCCCATTGTTCAATGTACAAGCTAAATTACCTTGATTCTGGAACATTTAGGCCTGTAGAGTAAACGTTGAAGGAATTGATGCTGTTTAACACTGTGCTAACAAGATTTCCATGCTGCCATAGTATATTTTAGACACTAGAGAAATTCCTAGTCTTGAAACTAATTATTAATTATAGTGTTTATTGTGTGATGTGTGAGCTTAAAAAGACGTGCGCAGAAAAATAAATGCACTTCTTTGTCATATTTAACATGATGCCTTAACACAGTTTTCAATATTAAATGAAATGTATTATTTTCTTTTTGCTAAGATATGTTTAATGTTGAAATTATAGGTTTTAATATTATACATGTTTATTAACTGAATTATTAATGCGTCCATATTTCATATGTTAGCAGTCATGTAAAAAGTGCTGAATCATTCTTCTTTCTCTAACATTATTTTTTCCATTAGGTTGTTTCTTGTGAATAGCAAAGGGTCCCATTGTTCAATGTACAAGCTAAATGACCTCAATTCTGGAACATTTAGGCCGGTGGACTAAATGTTGAAGGCATTCATATGGTTGATAGGAACGTTCACATGAGAACTGAAGAAAACATCATACACCATGGGAAGAATTTGTATTATATCAAGTAATGTACAAAATTGTAAATGATGTGGATTCACACAGAAAAAGGAGATGACTTCAGACCAAACCAAAGAACTCTTTGCTCTGTTGCAACTTCGATTTGTTTTCAAACTCTAATTGGATATTGCCCCTTTTGTGTGATGTGGGGCCACTGCACTGGGGAATCAGGAACTGTTATTCTTTTGATTTAGTGATTGGATTTCGTAAGTTTCAGTCAATTGTCCCGACTTCTTCTTCTGTTGCCCTCGTGTTGTGCTCCTGTTGTCCCTGAGAAATGTTCTCTGTGCAGCCTGTGTTCCGCACTCCCCTGATGATGCTCCTAACAGATTTTGCTGATGGTCTACATGCGTTGCTGATGAAACACTCTTGAATGTTGTCCCTAGGAGAGGTATATTTTTCTGGTAATGCTGTGTTTCCCCTGATTTGTCTTTTCTAATAGAAGTTAGCATGCTGACACCTACCTATTTTATTTTCCTAGTCAGTCTTACTTGCCAGAGATTGGCTTTCCAAATTATTTTTGTCTCTTTTATATTTTTTCCGCATGTGGTAATCCGTTCCCACACATGCATATCCTAATTTGGATAGTTGTAGGGACAACCTATGTCCAAACCCCGATTCTGTTAATTTGATTTGACAAATGCTATCACAGTCTGATTTGAGATATGTTTCTGTTGCCCAGGTCATCTCTTTAATTATTTGTATTATTCTTCTTGAATGCTTTATGGTATTGATGATAATTAGATTACATTTATTTCGCTGTTTTGGGAAACCAGTGGTGTTGATTTATCTTTACAACTTGATTCTGCGCACAGTTTATACTATTTTGGCTTTGTGGTTATAGAATAATGCTTTGAAACTTTCACTGATTGGAGTTTTCCTTCTGTGACCACATTGGTCATGGTGTTTAAATTTGTTGGTTAGCTTGAAATGATGTGTATGGTCAACCACACTCCTTACTGGGTCAAAAGATCCTTAGATCTCAGTAAGCTTTTGATTCCTGCAAAGGATGCAAAACACGTTAACAGATTTGGTAGTAGAGTGACAGTTGTGTCCTATGGGAGGAGTAACCATATTTTTTGTTCAATATTAAGGTGCCAAATTTGATAATAGAGTGGTGGTTAAGTCCCAGAATTTGCCCACACTGTAAGTTGTTTTATGGTTAGTTGAGAAGTTGATGAAGTTCCAGCGTTTTGCCTACAAGTTTGATGTGTTTGCGGAGTTGTGGCGCTTTGTGCTCACAAATTGTCTGTGGTTGTTGTTGATGGGTCCGTCGAGGCCTAAGATCCCGGAATAATGCACAAGTGTAAGAAGACACTTGGTTAATTTATTGTCTGCAGTGAGGTACATGTCATGAGGCGCCATTGACAGTGCAATTAGTTTTCCTTGGGTGAGTGTGAGTTGTTGGTTGGTATCAGGTGAATCCTGAGTGCATGTGGAGGATCCGTATCAACCAGGTTGAGATTTGCTGGCCAAGTTTCACTTCTGTGCAATTGTGAAAGCCACAGTCAGAAGAAGTAGCCATACAGCTTTCAAAGCATTTGAGTCCTAACCATAGTGTGCAGACAGGTTTTGGGTTGCTGAAGTGCTTGCAATATTTTTCATTTTGTGTATGTGTGAGTAATTGTCTGAGAGACAATCGCAAAGCGACTGCAGCTGCTGAGTGAAGTCAGTGTGACGTCATTTGTACGGCACTGGGATAGGTCGGTCAGTGAGAAAGCCACACTTGTATTGGTGGACAATTCTGCATTGCCATTGGTTGAGAACAGCTTGTAAAAAGGATGTGGGATTGAATTTACTTCCTAGTTTCATTGAAAGTCGTTATTGATTGAAATTGTGTGAAAATGAAATTTGTCAGGACTTTAAGAATTGTGCTGAGAGGAGATGTGTTTATTCCAGTTAGGGAGGGTGAACAGGCAGCACCCGAGAGAACACCTGCATATGAAGTGGCAGAGGCAAGAGGGAGTTTCAGCATACATTTGGGTTAAACAGTGGTTTAAGATCACCAAGAAGGAAGGTTCATTGGCTTTTCCATGTTACGGAACCTTCAGTTTGAGTATATTAGAAAATTTGAGGAGGGTATTGTGCGAATTAAAGGCTCCTCCAAGACCCTCACAATTTGAAGGCCTTGCTATTTCGGAACTTGTTGCTAGACAAAAAGAGAAAGCAAAATTTGAGAACATAATGAGGAAAACAGCAAAAACACTAGCAGAAACGAGATCGGGATGAGGAACATAAGATATGGAGAGCCAAAATGTTAGACGGAGTGAGAATGTTTCCAGCTATCACAGAAGAAGGTCATGAGAGTACAAAGCCTAAAACAAAAAGAAGGCAGACTGAAAAGACAGAGCAGACAGTGGATGAGGGTGAAAAAACAGCGATACATGTAAGTGACTCATTAGATGAGTTTATAAATCCACCTTTAATGAATCATCCCCTTCCATATAATTTAGTTGAGAGAGCATTGCAGAATGTACCCCAAGTATTCCACCAGCTCCACTTTCACAAAGCCCGATTCAGGTAGCTCCAAGTACATCTGCAAGTTCAGTGACACAGGTGCCTGCAATCTATCCACCAGTTCCAGTTGTGAGTACAGCACAGCACAGCACATTACAATCCCCGTTGTGAATCAGGTTGTGCCAAGTACAAAAATGAATCGGATGGAGTCTACACCTAATGTGACAGCATCTGTGCAAAACTTTAACTGGCTGAAAAATATGATGAGGATTTGGAAAAATTAAAGCCCTTAAGAAGGAGTTACAAGTTAGAATTCAGTATCAAAGACATTGTAAGCATGAGATCACCCAGCATGAGAATGCACATTAAAGAATTTATTACAAACATTCAAACATGGAGAGCATTAGCTAAATGGGAAAGCAGATGGTCCAAAAGAAAGCAAAGTAGAATTTGCCTCTCGCTGTAGCAAATTAAGCTGAGTGTAAAAATACTGCTAATGAGAGAGATTCCAGGTGGATGTTAGGTACATGTCCCGTGGAGCAGAAGTGACATACTGTCATTCACAAAGGATTACCCAAGATTAAGGGAGAAGCCAGTGGAGTGGTATAAGCAAACAGAGAGATTTGTGAAACTTTCAAAATGTATGCAGGAAGATTTGAACACATTATTTGACATTGTGAATCCAGGTGATTTGTGGGTCGAGCCGAAGCGGAATCTTGATTGGCCAACTCCTGAACTGCCAAGAAATCCAGTAACAGGCGGGTCGTCTGAAGAGGTGATGAAATGGTATTATAAAGTGATTGAGTTTCTGAAAAACAAAGTTTCCCCAAAAGATGTTGATTGGCAAAAAATTGACAGGACAGCGCAGGAAACAAAGGAGTCAATTCATGCCTATTATGAGAGAGCGAAAAGACATGAGTCATTTTGTGTCTAGATTTGTTCAAGGATTGAAACCTGAGATTAGTACAATGATCCAGCAGCATTTGATTTGTTGGCAGAATAAACCAATTGATGAAGTACTGCAGTATGCAAGGTACTGTATTGATGAAACTGAATTGAAACATAAAAACTTGAAAGAGAAATTGATGGTGATGAAAATAAAATCTGCTCAGACAGGAAATCAGAGCCCTTGAATGATGGTGAACACTAGTGGAATGCAAGATGTGCAACAGCAGGTTAACAATGTGCCTCCGTTTAAAGGTAGAGGAGATGGTGTTCGGATAGGTCAGAGTGGTAATGTGAAGTCAATAAAGAAAATTCTGCCATGTCATGCATGCGGCAACTTTGGGCACTGGAGATGGGAGTGTCCGTACAGTAATGTGAATAATTTGATGCAGAATGGTGGTGTTAGTCAGACTGTTGACAGTGATCAAATTCAAATTCAGAAAGTCCAAAGACCCGAATTCAAAATGTAGCTGTTCCTACAAGAGTACAACAGATGAAGGTCCCCCAACAGATTGAAGTCCCTCAGCCAATGTAAGCAGGATTGCATGTTAGTCCCATCCTTAGAGATAGATCAAAGTGGTCCCTATGTAAATGCCAATGTTATGGGCATTTACATAATTCCTGGTCGACACTGGAGCTACACATTCCACTGTCAGAACTGCAGAAGTACCAAATGTGCCCTTGCTGGAAGAAAGGTTTAGGTGGTAGGAGTAGCAAAACAGCAGTTAACTGATCTGATTACAGAACATATTCCAGTCAAAATAGGTCGTTTGAGGACCCGCACCAATTTGTGGTTTGCGATTTAAGTCCTGTGAGCCTGTTAGATTGTGATTTATTATGTAAGCTAAATTGTTCTATTAGCTGCATCCACAAGGGAATAGCCCTTCAGACAAATAGCAATGATGAAACGTCCAGCACAATTGATGAAATGTACCCTCTTATTTTATTGTTCCCAATGTTGAGAGTTTATGATTTACCCAAGGAGTTGCAAGGAACAGTTATGGTGAAAGTTTGGGAGTTTTAGTGCTAGGACTCATAAGAGGAGTTGAGCCAGTTAATCTTCATGCAGTCCGCACAATCACACTCCACTGGCGATCACCAGTCCCACCCCCAGTGTAGTTCTGCAGGGGAGCCATAATTAAATGGGGTGGCAGAGGAAGAGGCCCTGCGCTGGGTGCTGCTTTTGCATTTTTCGATTTTTGATTTTTGATTTTAATTTTATTTTTTTATTTGATATCTTGGTCTGACTCTAGACAAGCCATGGGATTGGATCAGGGCTAATGGAGTAAATGTAAGTATGTGTGTATAGGATTAGCAATAGTGTGCATGGTTGTGAGTATATTGTTGATTGCTGGATTGGGAGTGTCAGTGAGGGACAAAGTTGAGAGCACAGTTACCCCAGTGCTGGAAGAGTCACATACAGAACACAATCCCCAGTATGATGATGAGATTACTTCATCTTGATGACTCAAGAGGAGTTTTGTCTTCAAATGTATACTACAGGTTATTGTTTGAATACATTAAAACTATGGAGGTGCGTGATTGTTATGTTTGCACACAGATCCCTTCATCAGTACAGGAAGGAATCACTTATCACAGCTTGCCACTAACCTACCAAATTTTTTGTAGCCTGTCTAACCCAATTGTATAACCAAGAGTGTATATACAATAGTTTTATTCTAATTATGATGTGTTTTCTTTCGTCCCTATAAATTAGTACTTGAAAAGTATTGCTAAAGCAAAAAACATTGACATTATGGGAGGTTTCTTTGAACCGGCCCTGATTTTTGGAACTGCATACGCACACAAAAACAATTTAACATGCATGCTCACATCAGCTACATCAACAATCAGCACATTACAGGTAGTAATACACAAGAACACTGAGCTTTAGATTGGCAACATGTAGGAAAGCTGCGTATATAGAGACCTCAATCAAAAACAGATACAAAATTTGTAGAGAATAGTGAATGTAGACGTGTTTTTGTTTAAAAGTGTTTGAGATTGTATGCTTAATGGACAGGACCCTGTCATACCAGGTGTTTATTTCATTAGTGGTAAGAATGCCTATTACAATCTGCTGAAAGGCTGATATGGTAAATGTTATTCGGGGTAGTTTTTTCAAAAATCTACCATGTGGACAATTTTGACAATCCAGTCTGGAAAGAGAAACCGAATTCCAGAGTGAGGAGAGAAGCTAGTGCAGCAGAGATTACAGGTGATATATTAGGTGCTGTTATTCCATCAGTTGGTGTAATCTTGAATGATATAAAGATTACAAAGTTGTGAACTATAGTGGACAAAATGTATACTGATTATGCTAGAGGTATGCTTCCAGTGGATACGGAGATGGCTGCTGTGAGATCAATGGTTTTGCAAAATCGTCTTGCGTTAGACATATTACTGGTGAAGGAAGGTGGATTCTGTAAAGTTTTACAGGTGCAACATTGTTGTACCTTCATACCTGACAATAGTAAGAAGATAAGGAAGTGTATCTCTAACGTGACAAATCTGAAAAATGACCTGGAAGACTTAAAGAAGACAAATGCCTGGGAAACAATAAGTAAAGGATTTCCAAACATTGGATCATGGTTTCGAGACTTGGGAAAGGGAGTAAGGATGATCGTGAGACCTGTGTTAATTGTGGCTTTGTGTGACTTGATTGTAGTTGGAGTTTACAAGCTATACAAAATTTGGAAAGTGTAAAGAGCTAAGAGTAAACAGGAGGGAAAAAATAGAAATGGAGAAAATGAAGAGCGCTTATTACAAGAACTTGAAGAGAATTGAGAGTTTCAGTAGACCAAGACCCATAAGTTATTAAACCACAAGGCTTTGAGTTGTCTCATTGAAATAAGTGCCCTTTTTGCAACAGGATAGATTGACGTTAGAGGAGGGATTGTTGGAGCCAAACATTTTGGTAATGCTTTTAGTGACCCTCACATAAGCATTAGGTGACATTTGTATTCATGTTCAAAAGCCTAAAATGGAGAGTTGCACTGACACGCATTTTTTAAAAAGTGCTAATGTTTTCATTTCTTATTGGTCACATTTGTGCCCACTTGATTGAACAATGTGCTAACAAGATTTACATGATGCCAAAGAATATTTTAGACACTAGAGAAATTGCTAGTCTTGAAACAAATTAAAAATTATAATGTTTAATGTGTGATTTGTGAGCTTAAATAGACATCAGCAGAAAAATAAATGCACTTCTTTGTGATATTTAATGTGATGCGTTAAGACAGTTTGCAATATTAAATGAAATGTATTATTTTCTTTTTGCTACTATATTTTTAACATTGAAATTATAGGTTTGATGTTTATTAACTGAATTATTAATGGGTCCATGTTTCTTACGTTAGCATAACTAGACCTGCAGACCTCGTATTTGCAGTCATGTAAAAAGTGATGAATCATTCTTCTTTCTTTAACATGACATTTTCCATTAGGTTGTTTCTCGTGAATAGCAAAGGGTCCCATTGTTCAATGTACAAGCTAAATTACCTTTATTCTGGAACATTTAGGCCTGTAGAGTAAACGTTGAAGGAATTGATGCTGTTGACATGAACATTCACAGGAGAACTGATGAAAACATTGTACACCCTTGGAAGAATTTGTAATATACAAAATTGTAGTTGACTGTTGGATTCAAACAGAAAGAGGAGATGACTGCAGAACTGGTGAACCAGGAACTGTTATTCTTTTGATTTAGGGATTGGACTTTGTAAGTTTCAGTTAGTTGTCCCCGACTTCTTCTTCTGCATCCCTTGCGTTGTGCTCCTGTGGTCCCCAAGAACTTTTTTCTGTGCAAACCGTGTTCTGAACTTCCTTGATGGTGCTCCTAATGGATTTTGCTGATGATCTACATACTTTGCTGACAAAACACTCCTGAATGCTGTTCCTAGGAGAGGTATATTTTTCTGGTAATGCTATGTTTGCCCTGATTTGTCTTTTCTATTAGGAGTTAGCATGCTGACACTTATCTATTATATTTTGCCTAGTTAGTCTTAGATCAGTGGTTTTCCAAATTATTTTTGTCTCTTTTATATGTTGTCCGCATGTGTTAATCCGTTACCACACATGCATGTCCCAATTTGATTAGTTGTAAGGACAACCTATGCCCAAACCCCGAATTGTGTATTCTGTTAATTTGATATGACAAATGCTATCACAGTCTCATTTGAGATATGTTTATGTTGCCCAGGGCATATCTTTAATGATATGTATTATTGTTCTTGAATGCTTAGTTGTGTTGATGCTAATTCGATTAAATTTGTTTCACTGTTTTGGGCAACCAGTGGTGTTGATTTAGGTTTACAATTTGATTCCGCGCACAGTTTATGACTTTAGCTTTGTGGTTATAGAATAAAACTTTGAAACTTTCACTGACTGGAGTTTCCCTTCTGTGGCCACATTTGTCATGGTGCTTAAATTTTTAGGAGAGCTTGAAATGATTGTGCATGATAAATCACACTCCTTACTGGATCAAAAGATCCTTAGACCGCGGTAAGCGTTTGATTCCTGCGCAGGATGAGAAAATGCGTTTACAGAGTTTTTATCTCACATTCAGCTTTTCTGCCTCTAGCCCCCTTTGGCCTCTGTCCACCCACCAGTGTGTTCTACTTTTGCCTAATTATACACACTGTCCATTGTAACACAGAAGGAATTGTGGTACCTTTGAAGTGCTCACTAGTGCAATATTGGGATTCCTATTGGATTTCAATTGGGCATTGTGCATTTCTTACTACTAATTATATTGCAAGTTTGCAATTGAAATTTTCTCTGCTACTGTGTGCACCTCTTTATCTTTTTTATCAGTCTCTACCTGTATCTCTAACTCAGGGGTGTCCCAGTGCTTGACAACATCAGGTGTTGCAGGTGAAAATGTCCAATAGAATCTGGCAGATCTAGCACAGCAAGGGACACATGACCAGGTTTTTTGTGTAATTCCAAACCGGCTAGCATAAGGATGAGTGTGGCAGAGGCCTGATGGTTTATGCTCTTTTTCCCACCCCTGTTCTTTCATCGACCCCGGTAGGTGTTTTAGCTTTCTGGGAGGATGCAGGTTTCATGTTGCTTCCTGCTTGGTAATACATGATCCTAGAAATGTATGCATAAATGCCAATTCACCAATATGCCAGGGTTAGCGGAAGTGACATCACATGTCCTTTGACCATTAATTTCACTCAAACACACATGCTTACACATCCACATTATCTTTCATGTAAACAAACACTCAGAAGCGCACACTCAACATACATTTAAAAGCATTTTTTTTACTTCCCTCAACTCCTCGGAAAAATCATATTCCAGCTAATTGTACTCCATTTTCTATTACACTAATTACACTAGTAATGAAGCGTTACTCACTACTAATGTAATTTTAAAAAATGAGAGAAAACAAAGCGGATGAAGCCACAAACAACGTACATAAGGACGAGCTGCCACTGTGTTCCTGGCACTGATTTTGCAACCTCTGAGGCCAGGGGTCACAATGGCTTTGTCAGGTGTTCCAGGGGTCGCAAGAAGCAAGCCAGGGGACACCGTTGCAACCCCTGGCAACCCCTAAATGACATCCATGTGTTTGTGGCTTTTGCTGTTAAGTGATTTATTGAAAAGACATAGGGGGTTATTCTAACTTTGGAGGAGTGTTAATCCGTCCCAAAAGTGACGGTAAAGTGACGGATATACCACCAGCCGTATTACGAGTTCCATAGGATATAATGGACTCGTAATACGGCTGGTGGTAAATCCGTCACTTTTCCGTCACTTTTGGGACGGATTAACACCTCCTCCAAAGTTAGAATAACCCCCATAGTAATTTAAATTGTTTTCTGTATGCCAGTGGTAGCAAATATCTCATTTTAAGTATGGGTCTGCTATTTACAAATTGTTGACTATTTTACAAAAAAGATCCAATTTACTTAACAGTTGTGTCAAAACCTTATAGTTCCTGACACTATATTAGAACTGAAGCCCTTTCTCCATGGATAAAAACGCTATTTCAAATCATAAGGTTACATGCAGTCCAAATCTACATGTAGCTTAGGTTCCACTCTATTTTATTAATTAAAAGTGTACCATAGAGATCATCTTAAAAATTCACTTGTTTCAACACATTTTGTCCTTGGGAGTCTCTAGTCCTTTTTCAAGTTCAAGAATATTACTTTGTGTCACTGAACCTAATTAAAGGGCATGTCTCACCTCCTATTCAGTTTACCTCTAAGCCCACAGTGTATCCCACATCCTGGATTTTTAACCCAATTTTCAGTATATACACATTAAGTTTGATAACCTCCCTAACACTAGAATACAATATGTTTACTTCACTAATGCCAATCCAGTGAATATGTGCATACATATAGTTTTTTCTCACTGAATAGCATTGATAAGCTAATGGTATCAGCCACTAATCTTTAGCCATGACACTGTCCTTGAAGCTGAGTTCATCACTTTATAGAGTCCTTCTATGCTTTTCTTACACATGCTGTTTAGGGGAGACAGTGAAAAGAGTGACTGCATATGGTTTGTGGAAACCTTCACTTCTAGACCTCCTAAGGCATGTGCAACCGTGGCCTTTGTTGTATTGCAAATTCCTTGATTCCATCTCTCTGTGAAGCAAAAAATCATAGTAAATATTGGAAATGGGGTCTTTGGTTGGCAGTCAGGTTTCCCCCTGTCCAAGCAAGGACCCTCACTCTAGTCAGGGTAAGGAGAATCACCCTCAGTTAACCCCCACTCACCCCCTTAGTAGCTTGGCATGAGAGGGCAGGCTTAACTTCAGAAGCAATGTGTAAAGTATTTATACCAACACACACAGTAACTCAGTGAAAACACTACATAGTGACACAACACAAGTTTAGATAAATAGGTAATATTTATCTAAACAAAACAAGACCAAAATGACAAAACTACAACACACACAAGTCACGTTATGAATTTTTAAAGAATAAAACTCTTAAATCCTTTAGAAAACAGTTAGAACACTGTTAGCGTGAAAAAGTACCTGGGTTGCATCAAAATAACACCACACTGGCGAGTGTGTGTCGGAAAAGGCCAGCGATGCATCGATTTCTCACTCGCAAGCGAGACCGTGCGTCGTTCCTCCTCTGGTCTGGTCGGCGTGCGTCGTTTTTCTTCCCTGCAAGAGAGCGATACATCGATTCAGACAGGCACCTCGGGTCCGGGCAGGCTTTGAGTTGATTTTCCGTGCCCAGCGATGTTGCATCGAAATCTGGTCGCACAGTGTCAAGAAACCGCGCTGTATGGGGCTTGCGTCATTAACAGCAGCCACTGCAGGTGTTATGTGTTGTTTCCCCAGCCACGTTGCGTCGATCTCCCAGCCGCGATGCAGGAGCGACGATTATAGCCGCGAGGCCGGCAGCGCATCATTTTTCAGCCGCAAAGTGGGTGGTGCAGCGAAAGTTTCCCCGCACGGCGGTCTTTGCGTGGATTTCTGTCCTTTTCCACCAGCTGCGCCTTTCAAGGGCCCAGAGACAGGTTAGGGCACCACTTGGCAGGCAGGACTCTAAGCAGAAAGCCCAAGTGCTGGCAGACAGAAGTCTTTGCTGTCCCTGAGACTTCAACAACAGGAGGCAAGCTCAGTTTCAAGCCCTTGGAGATTCTTCACCAGTGGGCAGTCACACAAAAGTCAGTCTTTGTCCACTCTCAGGTAGAAGCAGCTACTGCAGGCCACCCCAGCAAAGCACAGTCACAGGGCCAGCACTCTTCCTCCAGCTTCTCCAGGTCTTTTCCTTGGCAGATGTTTCTCTTGGTTTCAGAAGTAATCTAATTTCCAGGGGGTTAGATGCTCTTCTTAAACCCATTACTGCCTTTGAAGTAGGCCTACTTCAAAGAAAAGTCTCTGTTGTTTTCAAGATCCTGCCTTGCCCAGGCCAGGCCCCAGACACACACCAGGGGGCTGGAGACTGCATTGTATGAGGGCAGGCACAGCCCTTTCAGGTGTAAGTGACCACACCTCCCCTCCCCTTAGCCCAGATGGCTCATCAGGATATGCAGACTACACCCCAGCTCCCTTTGTGCCACTGTCTAGAGGAGAGGTGCAAATAGCCCAACTTGTCAAACTGACCCAGACAGGGAATCCACAAACAAGCAGACTCACAGAATGGTTTAAGCAAGGAAATGCCTACTTTCTAAAAGTGGCATTTTCAAATACACAATCCAAAAACCAACTTCACTAAAATATGTATTTTTAAATTGTGAGTTCAGAGAACCCAAACTCCAAATGCAATCTGCTCCCAAAGGGAATCTACACTTTAATCATATTTAAATGCAGTCCCCATGTTAACCTAGCAGAGAGATATTTCTTGCAACAGTGAAAACTGAATTTGGCAGTATTTTACTGTCAGGACATATAGGCCCTCATTACAACATTGGCGGTAAATGTTGCTGATTGCCGTGCTGACGGCCGCCAATATACCACTACGGGTATTATGACCCACACTGAGAAATCCTCTACAATAGAGACACCCACACAAGTCTGCCACACCAAAGGTCAGTGATAAATTGGCGGAACCAAAACCCACACCATCACGCCAACAGGAATACGCCCACACTATCACGACCCATGAATCAACACGGCAGTCTTTCAACCACGGCAAAACATTGGCGGTACACACCGCCGCACTCAACATACACACACACTTACAAAACACAACCACATTGGACAATTCTAAATACACACACCTGACACACATACACATACCACGCCCACACACCCAATCCAATATAAAACACACACCCACATTACCCACAACCCCTTACACTGAAAAATGTTGATGAAGCAGAGAGAGAGAAAAGCAAAGACCACACTCATACACCATCCACGCACAAAACACCGCACACCCCAAACCATCACCCCACACATCACATCTAACATCATCTCACACATCACTCACACCACATCATGGCACCTCAAAGACACCCCAGGTTTTCTGAGGAGGAGCTCAGGGTCATGGTGGAGGAAATCATCCGGGTAGAGCCACAGCTGTTCGGATCACAGGTGCAGCAGACGTCCATTGCAAGGAAGATGGAGCTATGGTGGAGAATTGTCGACAGGGTCAACACAGTGGGACAGCATCCAAGAACACGGGATGACATCAGGAAGAGGTGGAACGACCTACGAGGGAAGATACGTTCCGTGGTATCCAGACACCAGGTAGCCGTACAGAGGACTGGCAGTGGACCCCCACCTCCTCCCCCACAACCAACCACATGGGAGGAGCAAGTCTTGGCAATTATGCATCCTGAGGGCCTTGCAGGTGTATCAGGAGGACTGGACTCTGGTATGTCAAATCTTTACTACTATATTCCCCACCCTACCTGCATGCCATAACAAACTCCTACCCCTACTCTCACCCCCATCACTCCACCACCTCACATATACTCCACTACCATAACCCACCCATCCCATTACTAAGCCCTGCATGCAACACCAATGCATGGACACCTATCACAGACCTGCATGGACACCCATCACCAAAGAATGTCCGAGAGAGAGTCACCCAGGGCACACAATCACCACTCTCACAGGGGCCAAGGCGTAATTGCAAGCACAGTAATAGAGGGAAACACACCCATTGCACAAGATGGCACACACAGATAAAATAACAATGCATTTACAACCCAACAGGACCCCTACCCAACGTCACTGGACAGGAGGTTCCAGCCATATCCAGTCCTCCCACAGAGAGGCCTACAGTGATGATAGCAGCTCTGCACGCCTGGATCAAGATGACCAGCCTGGCCCATCAGGGACCTCTGGACAGTCGGTTCCCCTGCCACAGTCCCAACCCACCACAGAACCTCCCCCCTCAGGAAATACCACCACAGCACCCACCCAGTGGGCCCATGCTACTGTCCCCAGGACACATCAATCAGCAGTGTGTCTACCACTACAGGGACCCCAGGAAAACCCACTAACCCAAGCAAATCAGGGACATGGGGTCAGTGGGCACACAGTTCAGGGGACGGAGGCACAGGACAACAGGGAAGCTGGAAGGACTGCTGTGCGACAGGGGGAGGACAGGACAAGGGAACCCACTCTCCACGAAGCACTCTCAAACATCATGGGAGCATACCACCATTCCAGGAGACAACGGGCACGGTACTGGCCAAATTTCAGGAGACCCAGCGGCTGCAGAGGGAGAGTACCTGGGGATCAGGGAGGACTTGATGTCCATTAACACCACCCTGGTCACTATTGCAGGGGTGCTGGCAGACATGGCCAACACCATGAGGGAGACAATGGCATACCACCGGGCCCTTGACACCAGCCCAACCGATGAACAGCCTTCCACGTCCACCGGCGCTAGTGGACGGGAGGCCCTGCCACAGGACCAACAGGCCACCAGCACCCCCTGCAGAAGGAGAACCACCCCGCACACGGTCCCAGTGATCCAGGCAGAAGACAGAGAACATTGCCAAGACCCCCGCCAGGAAATAAGACTCTCCTGAATGTCACCCTCCTGTCCCACTCTGTCACCCTGTCCATCCTGGAGCTGACATTGCTCCCCTTCCTATGCCCCCTTGGACAATGCACCTGTGCTACCAAGAGACTGGACTCTACTATGGACGTTCCTCCACCATCACCCCAGCCCCTTCCACATACCCCTATACACATTAGCCCATAAATAAACACCCTTGAATCACAAACCAATCTGGAGTCAGTCTGTTCTTTCATAAATGTATAATTACAACACATCCACTAATATCAATGTAAATGTTAATTTTCTCATACCAATGTATGACAGTTGTTGGGCAGCAGTAAATATAGCAGAAGGCAGAATGAGGTACCCAGATCTGTGAAATGGAAAGCCAAAGTGAACTGTCAGTGTCCATAGACAGAGGTTAAGAGGCTGAATTATACAATGTCCTACAGTAGTCAGATATGAGAGGTGCAGTGGCAGTCTCTTACCTGTGTGTTACTGGAAGTAAGGCATGATGATGTTAGTTCGGTTGTCAATATCTTCTTCCTCTGCCTCCTCTTCCTCACTTTCCGTGGCTCCACAGCTGCCACAAGACCATCATCAGGCCCATCCTCCTGCAGAAAAGGCACCTGGCGTTCCAATGCCAGGTTGTGCAACATACAGCATGCCACGATTATCTGGCACACCTTCTTTGGTGAGTAGTATAGGGAGCCACCTGTTAGATGTAGGCACCAGAATCTGGCCTTCAGGAGGCCGAACGTCCTCCCAATAATACGCCTAGTTCGCCCATGTGCCTCGTAGCGTTCCACTGCCCTTGATCTGGCATTCCTCACTGGGGTCAGTAGCCATGAGAGGCTGGGGTAACCAGTGTCAACGTCCAAATGTCGAGGGATATCTGTTAGACACACCCTTAACACTTAGGGACTACCCCATGCCCAGACACCTATTCATACTGTGTGGGGACCTTGGGCTCACCTATTAGGGATACTGCTATTCCTCAAAATGTAAGTGTCCTGCACAGAGCCAGGATACTTGGCATTCACATGAGAGATGTACGGGTCTGCCAAACACACCATCTGCACATTCATAGAATGGTAGCTTTTTCGATTTCTGTACACTTGTTCATTTCTGTGGGGGGACAAATGCCACATGTGTACCATCAATGGCACCAATGATGTTGAGGATATGTCCCGGGGCATAAAAGTCAGCCTTCACTGTGGGCAAATCCTCCACCTGGGGGAAAACGATGTAGCTGCGCATGTGTTTCAGCAGGGCTGGCAACACTCTGGTCAACACGTTAGAAAACATTGGCTGAGACCTCCCTGACGCCATGGCCACCGTAGTTTGAAAGAAGCCACTTGCCAGGAAATGGAGCACTGACAGGACCTGCAATAGAGGGGGTATTCCTGTGGGATGGCGGATAGCTGACATCAGGTCTGGCTCCAATTGTGCACACAGTTCTTGGATTGTGGAACAATCAAGTCTGTAGGTGATAATGATGTGTCTGTCTTCCATTATCGACAGGTCAACCAGGGGTCTTTGCACTGGAGGATGACGCTATCTCATCATCTGCCCCAGCGGATGGACCATATGGAGGAGAATGGTGAGCAGAGGGTCATGTACCACATAGTTTGCACAAGTGTGTTTTCAGTAATGTGAGTAAATCCGTGTGTGGCGTTGTTTGTCCGTATATCTGCCAAATAGTGCTGTGACGCAGTTAGGTGCCATGCCATGTGTCCCCCTGAAATGGCGGCTGCCTGACCTGTAAGGAGGGACAAGGGGAAATTAGGTAACTGCGCTGGCGTTGTGCAGCGTCGCGGTAGGTGGTAGAAGACTGCAGCGCAATTTAGCATTGGTTATCATTGGGCCCTATGGGTTCCAGTAGCCAATGACGGTGTGCCATCGCCAAGGAAGTGCGGATCCTGGTAGTCTATCATAGACGGAGTTCCCACCGCTGCAAGAGATGGGAGGACCTGCGCCGCTGGAGCAAGAAGATGGCGGAGGCCCAGCTGGCGCTGGCCTCCCAACGTGGAAGGGGTGCCCGTCACACCATGACCCCCCTGATGTTCCGGATCCTGGCAGTGGCATATCTGGAGTGGGATGGGCGCTTGAGGGCATCACAGCAGCCACAAGGGGGTGAGTACAGTGTCATTCAGCTCACTCTGCGCGCTTTAAGTGTCTGGGTGGGGGATGTGGGCTGTAGGATAGGTCCCTTGTTAGGCAGGCTCTATTGGCACTCCAACCCCAATAGTGTTAGTGGGCATCTACAACTAGACAGGCTCCTGTGGGTTCCAGGTGTGCAGCAAATGGTGTTAGGCATAGTACCCCATGGGCAGGTGATTTTCCTACTAACTGCTAGTGCATGGCCTAGTGCATGGGGCTGCTCCCTGTGTGTTGTGTTCGCCAACGGTAGTGGTGTTGCTGGCATTGACCATGTGTCTCCTCTGTCTTTCCCCCCCTTCTTCTTTTGTCACCCTGTCCTTGTGTGCATTAGCATCATCTGGCGGAGGAGCAGAGGCACCGGCGATGGAGGGAGCTGCATCTCACATGGCCCATGAGGGTGAATCTACGGAGTCTGAAGGCACCAGTGGGACGGAGGGCGAGGGGAACTCCACGACGGGGACAGGAGGGGACACCAGCGACAGCGACTCCTCCTCTGATGGGAGCTCCCTTGCGGTGGCGGGCATCTCTGTGCCCACTGCAACAACAGGTACAGCCGCCACTCCCCCCCCCTACCAGCACCGCCCTCCCAGCAGCTCCTCAGCGTGTTTCCCGTGCCCACTCACCGAGGAGGGTGGGCATCTCCTTCGCCCCAGGCACCTCAGGCCCTGCCCCAGTCAGCTCTGCTGCCCTCAGTGAGGAGGCTATTGACCGCCTGAGATCCCTCCCTGTTGGGCAGTCAACCATTCTGAATGCCATCCAGGGTGTCGAGAGGCATTTGTAGCAAACAAATGCATACCTGGAGGGCATTCATTCTGGCGTGGCGGCCCAACAGAGAGCATTTCAGGCACTGGCCTCAGCACTGATGGCAGCCACTGTCCCTGCCTCCCCCCTCCAACTTCCACTACCCAGACCCAATCCCCTCTACCTCAGCCTATCCCAAGCACACAATCAGACCAGCATGCACACACATCAACACACAAAAGTGGTTCAGGAAAACATAAGCACCACACATCCCACAGACACTCACACAAGCACCATACCCATGCAGACACACCAGCATCCACTGCCTCCACTGTGTCCCCCTCCTCCACGTGTGCCACCTCCCTCCCAGTCTCGTCTCCACTCACACCTGCATGCACTACATCCTCAGCCACTACCTCCATCACCAGCACGCCCATCACTACACACCTCTCGCAGTGTGTCTGTAAGCCTTCCTCCCAAAGTACACAAATGCAGGCACATACCCACTCAACAGCCATCCACCTCACAACAGCCTCCAACCCATGCACCTTTACCCAAACTCAGCAGACCTACACCTTCTACAACCACTACCTCTTCCTCCACTCCCAAACCCCCTCCATCTTCCCGTCCCAGTGTGTCTCCAAAACTTTTCCTAGCTAACTTTGACCTCTTCTCTACACCTCCCCCCTGTCCTTCCCCTAGGGCCAGGATGTCTAGATCACAGCCCAGCACCTCAGCCCCCACATCTGCATCCGCTGTGGTCCGTGCTACTCCAGTACGGTACAGAGCTGCAAGTGTGCCACTGACAGAAAAGAATGACCATCCTATTCCACCACCCTCAAAGGTCAAAAAGGGGCCGGCTTCCAGCAGGGGACAGTCACACCACCCACCCAGCTAGGCCTCGCACAAACACCGAGTGGACAGTACCAAGGTCCCTGCAGCGACTGTCAAGATGGGGAAGGGCCACAAGCCAAAGGGCACATCACCTCTGGGCACGGTGTCACCTGGTTAGGGGCTGGTGACCACCAAATCATCAGGGATGGCAGCCACATGCACCACAGTCACCACTGCCGCTCCAACCGCCACCTGCACCGCTGCAGCCACAACGTCAGTTGGCAGCATCCTCCCCAAGGATCAGCCATTTGAGGCTGCCGGAGACGGTATGGTGTCTCCATCCACCGCAACAGTCACTGCACCATGGCCAGCACTGGCAGCATCTCCGCCGCGTCCACCGCCACCTGCACCACCATCAGCACTGCCACGTGTACAGCCAATGCCACTCTGTCGGACGTCAGCAGCATCCCCAGTGTGCAGCCGTCAGAGTCTGCAGGTAACGTCCTGGACCCTGGACACGCCACTTGAGACAACAACTCCAGCACTGACATGAACCAGCAATTGGCAGCCTAAGTCGCCGCAGGGTGGAGTGTGGGTCTGCCTCCATGGAGTATCATGCTACCTGTTCCAGTTACATCGCGTGGCTGAGACACCCAGTTGAGACGAAGTCAACTGCCACACCCCTGGTTCAATATCACTGGGCACAAAACCCCCTCCAGAACCAGTGGAGAAAAGCATCCACTAACCCAGTCCTTGGCAGGATGAAGCACTCTGGTCACAAAGCCCCCTCCAGAACCAGTGGAGAAAAGCATCCACTAACCCAGTCCTTGGCAGGATGAAGCACTCTGGGCACAAATCCCCCTCCAGAACCAGTGGAGAAAAGCATCCACTAACACAGTCCTTGGCAGGATGAAGCACTCTGGTCCCAAAGCCCCCTCCAGAACCAGTGGAGAAAAGCATCCACTAACACAGCCCTTGGCAGGATGAAGCACTCTAGGCACAAAGCCCCCACCCGAACCAGTGGAGAAGGCATCCACTAACACAGTCCTTGGCAGGATGAAGCACTCTGGGCACAAAGCCCCCTCCAAATGCAGTGGAGAAAAGCATCCACTAGAGAGACTGTGGCTTTGCACTCCCCAGGGCCAAACAGTTGGCAAACCACCCACTTAAGAGAATTGAGAGACTGTGTCTTTACACTCCCCAGGACCAAGCAGTGGGCATCCCACCCACTTGAGAGACTTGAGAGACTGTGGCATTGCACTCCCAGGACCAAGCAGTGGGCAACCCACCCACTTGAGAGACTTGAGAGACTGTGGCTTTGCACTCCCCAGGACCAAGCCATGGGCATTGAGCCCCCTCTAGGAGCAGTGGCATCGTACCATCATCTGGCTGTGGTGCCCCCCCTCCCTTTCCCCCTGAGGTGCCTGTTATTTTTTTCGACCTGATGCCCCTGCAGTGTTCGCTCTGTTTTGAGGCAGGTGTCATGTGTGGGCTTTGCACATGCTTTTTGGGACCACTAGTCCACGGACTTTTCATGGGGCAATGTACAGACTTGTGTACTTGCTGTGAATATTTATGTATACTGATTATTTGCTGTTCTCTTGAGCTATCTGATTGTTTGAATATTATACTAGTTAAACTCATTTAGTTTTGTCCTTGTTTTCTTCCAGGGGGTGACGGGTGTATCTGTGATGTTTTTGGATATGTGTGTGCATGTGTTGTTGTGGGTGGGGGTGGTGCATTTTGCAGTACTCACCGTCGTCGTCGCCACCTTCTTTCCACTTCGTGGTGTATTAATAGTTACAGCAACATATGCAGGACCTGTAACTCAGGTTCCATGGCAGCCTGGTTCTACGCTGAGTGTCGAGAGGTGAGTGGTTTCCCTTCTGTGTACTGTTTCCGCCGTGCTTTTGATGGCGTTGGTACCGCCCCGGAAAACTGGCGTATTGGTGCCTTGTGATAGTGTGGGCGGTACATTGTCTTCCACCTGTCTGTTGGCGGTGACCGCCGCAGTGTTTGTTGCTACCGCCGTGGCAGTCGGAGTGTTAAAGTGGCTATCTGTGTTGGTAGTTTCCGCCACGGTCGTGATTCTATTTTTTTAACCGCCGGCCTGTTAGCGGTATTACCGCCACTTTAACACCGACCGCCAGGGTTGTAATGAGGGCCATAAAACACATTAGTATATGCCCTACCTTAAACATATACTGCACCCTGCCCATGGGGCTACACAGTTCCTACCTTAGGTGTGTCTTACATGAAAGAAAAGGGAAGGTTTAGGCCTGGCAAGTGGGTACACTTGCCAAGTCGAATTGGCAGTTAAAACTGCAAGCACAGACACTGCAGTGGCAGGTCTGGACCATGTTTACAGAGCTACTAATGTGGGTGGCACAACCAGTGCTGCAGGCCCAATAGTAGCATTTGATTTACAGGCCCATGGCACCCCTAGTGCACTTTACTAGGGACTTACTAGTAAATCAAATATGCCAATCAGGGAGAAGCTAGTGTACACATATAATTTACACAGGGAATACTTACACTTTAGCACTGGTCAGCAGTGGTAAAGTGTCCAGAGCAAACAAAACAGCAAAAATGGAGCCCAGCACACAGGAACAACCTGGGAAGTAGAGGCAAAATGTTAGGGGAGACCATGCCAATGATGCCAAGTCTAACAGTAAAGAACAAAAGCACAGTGTGTTAGGTGCACTTAAGACATTTCATTCTTTGATATTTACATACAATATAAGGGTTGCTGCCCACTATGTTGCATGGTAAGTTTAAGAAAATTGATTTTGAGTTAAGAATCCTGAATATATATATACCAGCCTTGTGATATGGTGGTAGGCGAGGTAATGATTATGATATTTTTGTAAGTTGATATTGTAGACCTCAATATAATGGCATAAGAACTCTTCGCCTGATGCAAAGTTATTCTGGAACATAATTCAAAGCACACACTACTCCAATTACAAAATGTATAAAATGTAAGAGAAGTGTAGACGGGTCGCGGAGACCGCGTCTTACTTACCCCGAATCCGCCATTACTCGGCAGGCTCCCCGGAGACGACGTTGCGTTCCCCTGGCAACGAGGGGACGCCATGCTGTAACAGCTCCGACGACTTCCGGGTTCCGGCAGAAGAAAAGAAAAAGGACAACGATCCAGGGAAGAGGGAGAACGCAACGGAGAAGCAGAACGAGAAGGAGAGAATGCCGACCGGGAGACCAGAGTCACCAGCAACCCCATCGAGGAAGCAGGAATCAGACCGCAGAAGAAGTGAAGAAACGCGGGAAACGGCGAAAGGAGAGACGCCGGAGACGTGAGAATGCTGCCATGACCCCGGAGGGTCGTGGCTTAACAAGGTACGGTCCCTCCTAGGGACAGGAGGGTTACGGGGAATCACGGGCACTGGGGAAAGGCCTCAGGGAGGCGGGAGGAAGGACGGGGAGGGTGAATAAGTCACAAGGGAAGGGGAAGGAAGGGAACCAGGCACTATACGAACACCAGGAGCCCTAAACCCCACCCTTGACCACCCCCTCACGGACCTACCCTGCTTGCTACCCTTTCCCTCACGAGCACAATAAACAGCCCGTTCCCGCAGAAGGACTTACCTGTTCCTTTCTTTTCTCTTCATGCCCGGAATCCGAGAGAGACGCCCACATCCTTCACAACCGGGATAGACCAAGAGGGAGAGGAAACCTAAGAAAGAGAGAAAGAAAGAAATTGAGAAGAGCAGAAAACCCGAGGCTTACCAAATATCTATAAACATTGAATAAGTGAATATCTTGTGAATAAAACAGAGAATAAAACTTCAAGCCTAAAACGCATATACCACTTCTCTGACTCTACTTGATCCGCTCGTATAGCAGCCTACCACAGTGGTGTCAGAAGTGGGATTTAATTCCCAGGTGGGCTTACAAGAGTGCTTCATCATGAGTGAATCCCCATCCCTCGAGGATATGATTAAGCAACTGGCAGAAGGACAAAGACATCTGCAGTTGGTGTGGGAAGCACACCAAAGAGATGCCAAGGAAGACCGGGAGGCCTTACAATCGGCCTTAAAAAGTCAGGCTACAATCTTAGCCAATAACCAACTAGTACATGAGACCGCATTACAAAAGTTAACCGATACAATAGCGACCAGTAAGGTGCATCCAAACGTTCCCAGTTCGGTCCTACAAAAGTACAAGGAAGGGGAAGACCCAGACTCGTTTTTTACTAACTTTGAGAGGGTAGCCTCGTCTGCTCAATGGCCAGAGGACCGCTGGGGTCAGTATGTGGCACCCCTGCTTACTGGATTCCTACAGACTGCATACCAGTCCGCCAACCCTGACGGTACTACCCCTTACAAAGATATAAAAAAAAGTATCCTGGGGCGAGTCGGACATGATACGGAATATTATCGTTTAAAATTTATAAAAATAAAGTGGAGTACGAACGAAGACCCTCGCTCCTTCTACTTTCGGGTGAAAGACTTGGCTCTAAAATGGTTGGGACCCATAGGGACAACCCGGGAAGATGTCATTAAGACAATTACTTTAGAACAGTATTTAGATTCCCTGCCCCCTAGTACTAAGAACTGGATCCGTCAACACCCAAAGGTGGACACTGAGGTTGCTATTGATTTGGCTTGTGCTTTCCATCGTTCCGCAGAAATTAAACCCTTGTCTCCGAGACCTTTCCAAAAACCTCCCACCCCTTCATCAAAACCAGTTCCCAGGTATTTCCCAGAAGAAACCCGGTTCCCTAAACCTGTAGAACATCACCCTATGCAGTCCCCACAATGTTTCCACTGTGGAGAGTGGGGCCATATTGCAAGAATATGTCCAAGGAAAGCTGAAGGACCAGAACCCATGGAAATTGGGGTCACACGACGTAGAGTTCTATGTACAGGAAAAGGGAATGAGAAATTTAGATACGCTGTCACCATAAATGGACAGGTCATTTCGGCATTAATTGATTCAGGATGCAGCCAATCTGTAATCCGGAAGGGTCTAATCCATCTTGATACTTCCGTTACCGACAGCTGGGTCTCCATCTGTTGTATACATGGAGACAAAGGAAGTTATCCGCTCACAATGGTTAAAATTGAGTGGGGTCTCTTTCAGGATATGGTTTCGATAGGGGTTATGGATCGATTAATCAAGGACTGCATTATAGGGACTGATTATACTCGATTCTATGACCTATTAGACCAAGTCCGCGGACCCACTGTGACTCCCGAGTGGTGGACCGAAGCCCCTTTTCCCGATTCCTCCATTGAAGTTCCACCCCACCGAAAGAAACTCACACGAAATGAGAAAAGACTTGAGAGAAAACAATATCAGGAAGCCCGAAAGATGAAGGAAGTTCCTAAACTAGTAGCAGAAATTAGCAGCAGGCCCATCTCCTTCCAAACCAGCCAGAGAGAAGATCCTACCCTTTCCCACGCCTGGAGCTCGGCTAAAACAGAGATCACCAATGAGGTGGGTCCCTATTTTCTTGTCAAGAAAAACCTCCTATACCGAATAACTATAACTGTTACGGGAGAAACCAAGCAACAATTAGTAGTCCCTGAACCATTTCGAGCCCAAGTACTGTTTTTAGCCCATAATCAACCCGGGGGAGGTCATTATGGTCGGGAAAAAACAGAAGAATATCTTATGCGAAAATTCTATCGGCCCGGAGTGTATGCTCAGATACGCAGATACTGTTCCCAATGTCCTAGATGTCAATTAACTGAACCAGGAATGCCCCGGAAAGCACCACTATACCCTTTACCCATTATTGATATCCCTTTTAAACGGGTGGGTATGGACCTCGTAGGGCCTCTACTTCCCTCTTCTAAAGGACATACCTACATTTTAGTCATAGTTGACTATGCGACTAGATACCCCGAAGCCATACCCCTCTCCAGCATGACAACCAAAACAATAGCACAAGCCATGATAACAGTGTTCTCCCGAATAGGTTTTCCCCAGGAAATACTGACAGATCAAGGTACACCCTTTATGTCAAAACTCATGAAACAGATATGTCAGATATTAGGGATCACCCAACTACGGACCTCGGTCTATCACCCCCAGACAGACGGGTTGGTAGAACGATATAACCGCACTATAAAGACATTGCTGCGGAAAACTGTGGACGAGTCCGGTCGCAACTGGGATCAGAAGCTTCCCTTGGTCCTGTATGCCATACGAACCCACGAACAGTCTTCTACGGGACACAGTCCCTTTGAATTGGTTTTCGGGAGACAACCTCGTTGTCTCCTGGATATGGCCGCCGAGACGTGGGAGGAAGAACAGGAAGAAGGGAAACCCCTGATTGACTATACCCACCAACTCAAAAGTCAGTTACAGACCCTCTCGGACGACGTCCATAGTCATTTAGTCACGGCTCAAAAACAACAAAAATCATACTATGACAAGGGAAGCAAAATACGTTCTTTTCTCCCCAATGATCAGGTCCTCATCATGCGACCTACATCTGATCATAAACTGATTGCTAAATGGCAAGGACCCTATAGGGTTATTAGAGCAGTCTCTCCTGTTACTTACCTATTAGAGATAAACACCTGCCAGAGGAAAACCCAAATTTACCATATAAATTTATTAAAACAATGGAGACCTTCAGAAGAGACTGAGGAACAAACAGACACTGGTTGTTTTGTCTCCTCTACCAAAGAACGGGAACTAGATCTATGCCCTTTAAGAATAACACATCCAGAAGAGAAACCCAGTATTAATAAGGAGCTAACCTAAACTGAAAAAAAACAATTATACACCCTAATCGAACAACATCCCCATTTCTTCTCAGAAATACCGGGAAAAACTTCATTGATATATCATCACATTAAAACACCTGGAGGACATGTAGTGCGTTTTCGTCCTTATCGCATCCCTGAAGCACGAAAACCCATCATTGAAACCGAAGTCGAAACAATGTTAGTGTTAGGGGTCATTGAACCCTCTAACAGTCCCTGGAATTCCCCGGTAGTGTTGGTTCCTAAACCAGACGGATCGATTAGATTTTGTATTGATTTTCGCAAACTTAATGAGATCTCCCTGTTCGACACCTACCCTATCCCCAGAGTGGATGACATCTTAGAGAAATTAGGGAAGGCTTGTTACTTATCCACCCTTGACTTAACCAAGGGGTATTGGCAGATACCCCTCCACCCCGATGCCAAAGAAAAAACAGCCTTTTCAACCTCCTCCGGTCTTTATCAATTCACGGTTTTACCTTTTGGTCTTCACGGCGCTCCCGTGACTTTCCAGCGCCTGATGGATCGAATCTTAAAACCCTTCCTGACCTTTACCGCAGCCTACCTAGACGACATTGTCATCTTTAGTGAAACTTGGCAAGATCACTTATTGCATCTGCATACAACCTTCTCCGCCTTAACTGAGGCCGGTTTAACTGCCAACCCTAAGAAATGTTTACTAGGAAGCACTGAAGTCTCATATCTAGGTTATGTCATAGGGAGCGGCACTCTACAACCGCAGAAAAGCAAAGTTGAGGCCATACTCCAAGCAGCTAAACCAAGAACGAAGAAAGACCTACGATCATTCCTAGGCTTAGTAGGATACTACCGCCGATTTATCCCCAATTATTCTACCATTGCTGCCCCTCTGACTGACCTCCTGACTAAACAAAACCCCACGAAACTGGCCCCATTTACCAACCCCCAACAGAGTAGTTTTGATCGATTAAAACATTCCCTTACCACAGACCCAATACTAAAATGTCCCGATTTCTCAACCAGTTTTCACTTATATACTGATGCTTCGGACGTCGGTCTCGGAGCTGTACTCACCCAGCCCGATGGAGAGGGTTTTGACCACCCTGTGGTTTTTCTAAGTAGAAAACTGTTTCCGCGAGAGACCCATTACCCAACTATCGAAAAAGAATGTCTTGCCATCAAATGGGCTGTGGACTCCTTGCAGTATTATCTTTTAGGCAGGTCCTTCGTTTTATTTACTGACCATGCCCCTCTCACCTGGCTTGCCTCTCGCAAAGACACTAACTCCAGAATCTTGAGATGGTTCCTAGAACTGCAACCATTTACGTTCCAGGTACGCCACATCCCTGTTTCCCAACAAGGTCCTGCCGACTACCTCTCCCGGTTTCCTCCTTCGCCCTCCTCGGTCCTCGAGCAGTCCCGATCATGGGTAGGGGACTGTAGACGGGTCGTGGAGACCGCGTCTTACTTACCCCGAATCCGCCATTACTCGGCAGGCTCCCCGGAGACGACGTTGCGTTCCCCTGGCAACGAGGGGACGCCACGCCGTAACAGCTACGACGACTTCCGGGTTCCAGCAGAAGAAAAGAAAAAGGACAACGATCCAGGGAAGAGGGAGAACGCGACGGAGAAGCAGAACGAGACGGAGAGAACGCCGACCGGGAGACCAGAGTCACCAGCAACCCCATCGAGGAAGCAGGAATCAGACCGCAGAAGAAGTGAAGAAACGCGGGAAACGGCGAAAGGAGAGACGCCGGAGACGCGAGAATGCCGCCACGACCCCGGAGGGTCGTGGCTAAACAAGGTACGGTCCCTCCTAGGGACAGGAGGGTTACGGGGAATCACGGGCACTGGGGAAAGGCCTCAGAGAGGCGGGAGGAAGGACGGGGAGGGTGAATAAGTCACAAGGGAAGGGGAAGGAAGGGAACCAGGCACTATACAAACACCAGGAGCCCTAAACCCCACCTCTGACCACCCCCTCACAGACCTACCCTGCTTGCTACCCTTTCCCTCACGAGCACAATAAACAGCCCATTCCCGCAGAAGGACTTACCTGTTCCTTTCTTTTCTCTTCATGCCCGGAATCCGAGAGAGACGCCCACATCCTTCACAACCGGGATAGACCAGAGGGAGAGGAAACCTAAGAAAGAGAGAAAGAAAGAAATTGAGAAGAGCAGAAAACCCGAGGCTTACCAAATATCTATAAACATTGAATAAGTGAATATCTTGTGAATAAAACAGAGAACTACTTGATCCGCTCGTATAGCAGCCTACCACAAGAAGGTATAAGCGTTAGAGTCAAGAATATAGGTGGGTGTAGAGATGCTTAAAAAAGATGGGAAGTTTTAATATCTGCCTGCACATTTAGCAAATCCACACTACCAACTTGCACAGTATCGTCAAGGTGAGTAGATGTGGAGTTAGAACAGTAAATCCGTACCACTCTATAACCAAGATAGTGGTAGTTGATATATGCAGGTCTGATATAAAAATTGCGACACACAGCCATGTGACAAAGGCTGACACTAATAACATCATGGCCATTATATTTAGTTACTGATTGAAACAGTGAAGCAAAAAGGTTAGAAAAACTTAAGACAATATGTTAGACCTGACAGCCTTAGGGTGGTCACCCCTAACTTTTTGCCTGCCTCACTCCACTCTTGAGAAACTGTTTTTGCTGATTTTTAGACTCTGCACACTTTAACACTGCTAACCAGTGCTAAAGTGCATATGCTCTCTCCCTTTAAACATATACCCAATTGGGCTATTTAATTTACTTATAAGTCCTTAGTAGAGTGCACTATATGTGCCCAGGGCCTGTGGATTAAATGCTACTGGTGGGCCTGCAGCACTGATTGTGCCACCCACTTCAGTAGCCCCTGAACCTTGTCTCAGGCCTGCCATTGCAAGGCCTGTGTGTGCAGTTTCACTGCCAATTCGACTTGGCATTTAAAAGTACTTGCCAAGCCTAAAACTCCCCTTTTTCTACATATAAGTCACCCCTAAGGTGTGCCCTGGGCAACCCATAGGGCAGGGTGCTGTGTAGGCAAAAGGCAGGACATGTACCTATGTAGTTTACATGTCCTGGTAGTGTAAAACTCCTAAATTCGTGTTTACACTGCTGTGAGGCCTGCTCCCTTCATAGGCTAACATTGGGGCTGCCCTCATACATTGTTTGAGTGGTAGCTGCTGATCTGAAAGAAGTAGGAAGGTCATATTTAGTATGGCCAGAATGGTAATACAAAATCCTGCTGACTGGAGAAGTTGGAGTTAATATTACTGTTTTAGAAATGCCACTTTTTGAAAGTGAGCAATTCTCTTCACTTAAATCTTTCTGTGCCTTACAATCCATGTCTGGCTGGGCTAAGTTGACAGCTCCCTTGTGCATTCACTCAGACAAACCCCAAATACAGGATACTCAGCCTCACTTGCATACATCTGCGTTTTGAATGGGTCTTCCTGGGCTGGGAGGGTGGAGGGCCTGACACTTGCATGTCAAAGGACAGTAGCCTGCCCTCACACAAGGTACTGCCACACCCCCTACTGGGACCCTGGAAGACAGGATTGGACTGAAAGGGGACCTTGTGCAGTTCTAAGCCACTCTGAAGTCTCCCCCACTGCAAAGGCACATTTGGGTACTCAAACAGAGCCTCTGCCCCTACCAACTCAGACACTTCTTGGGGTAGACACTCTACCTCACAGACACTTCTGGACAAGAAACCTGCTGGTGAAGAATCCCTGAACCAGACCTGCCAAGAGGAACTCCCTGGCTGCCCAAAGGACTCACTGGGACTGCTTTTCTGACAAGGACTGCTGCCTTGCTGTTGCCCTGCTGCCTTTCTGCTCCTTTGCTGTTCCTGCCCCGTGGTGAGAAATTCACCGCACGCCGAACCGGGACGACGCAGCACGACTTCACAAGAAGAAGATCGATGCGGCACCTGCGTTGCGACTGGAGCTTCAACGCACTGCCCACTGGATCGACGCACAGCCGACCCGGACGATGCAGCCCGACTTCCAGAGAGGAATCGACGCAGAACCTGCCGTGCGGGAAATATTTCCACGCAACGCCCACTGTATCAACACAGCGCTTGTGACTTTGCTCCACAAGCCCAGGATTCCACGCACAGGCCCCAGGGCGCCAGAAAACCCGGCAATCCTAAGAGGCACCAAGTCCACGCGCCGGACATCGATGCAAAGCCTTCTGGTGCATGAAAAATAACAACGCAAGTCAGTGTTCGAAGGGGCGAAACCGACGCACACCTCCCCGTTTTCCAAGCATCGCCTCCTCTGCTGTCCCTAGCAGAGATTTTGAACGCGAACCAGGTACTTTGTGCTTGCAAGAGACCTTTATTGTTTTTAGGAAACATTTACTTGTTTTTAAAAGACTTAAGACACTTTGGGGGTCATTCTAACTTTGGCGGGCGGCGGAGGCCGCCCGCCAAAGTTCCCCCGGCAGAATACTGCTGCGCGGTCAAATGACCGCCACGGTAATGCTGAGTTTCCCGCTGGGCGGGCGACCGCCAAAAGGCCGCCCGCCCAGCGGGAAACCCCCTTCCACGAGGATGCCGGCTCCGAATGGAGCCGGCGGAGTGGAAGGGGTGCGACGGGTGCAGTTGCACCCGTCGCGATTTTCAGTGTCTGCTATGCAGACACTGAATATCTTTGTGGGGCCCTGTTAGGGGGCCCCTGCAGTGCCCATGCCATTGGCATGGGCACTGCAGGGGCCCCCAGGGGCCCCACGACACCCGTTCCCGCCAGCAAGGTTCTGGCGGTCAAAACCGCCAGAACCAGGCTGGCGGGAAGGGGGTCGGAATCCCCATGGCGGCACTGCCTGCAGCGCGGCCATGGAGGATTCCTCAGGCCAGGGGAAAACCGGCGGGAAACCACCGGTTTCCCTTTTCTGACCACGGCTTTACCGCCACGGTCAGAATTGGCCTGGATGCACCGCCAGCCTGTTGGCGGTGCATCCGCGGTCCCCGACCCCCTTTATGTCACTTTTACAGTGATATCTCAACATCTACTTATTGCATTTTAATCGTTTTGACCTGCATCTTATCAGATAAATATTATATATTTTTCTAAACACTGTTGGTTATATTTTTGTGGTGCTATATGGTGTTATTGTATGATTTATTGCACAAATACGTTACACATTGCCTTCTAAGTTAAGCCTGACTGCTCAGTGCCAAGCTACCAGAGGGTGGGCACAGGATAATTTGGATTGTGTGTGACTTATCCTGACTAGAGTGAGGGTCCTTGCTTGGACAGGGGGTAACCTGACTGCCAACCAAGACCCCATTTCTAACACAATGTAACCAAACTTTATTAGCATTCTACACAGTGATAGAGGACAGGCAGCGATGCATACAAAGATGATCATAACAACATAGACATCAATGGGTGTACTGTCCGCCCTAGCAGGTAATAACAAACAAGTCATCTACAAATACCCAATCTGGGGTATGCATATCAGGGAGTAGTGTTCTCCTCATAGCTGTAGAAAGTCTACAAGATTACCATCCTGGTAGTAACAAAAACAAGGATTTGCAATGCAATAGGTCTCGCATTTGCTTGAGTTAGAGTTATTGGTGTTGTAAATGCATAACTGGACTTTTCTTGCCACATAAATTGGTGAACCCTGCTGCATAATTTGGTCCTCTCTGCCTCATAATTCCAGTGGCCCTGCATATAATTAAACCACTTCCATTTACCTTCATCTGCAGGAAAAAAAAGAAAATATTACCTTTATTATATTTTTTTATATTATTATTTTGGGATGACCTAGACAGAAAGAGCAGGTCATGCAGTGGGTTATAGGCAAAAATGCTTTGTAAAAGGAATGCCCTGCAAAGCATTATGGGACAAGCACTCACACCGCTCCTCTGGGGAGTCCCAGAGCACAGCCATCCACAGCACTGCTGCCTGATGGCAGAGGGCGCGCCTTCAGCAGTATTGTGCAGGTCCACCAGAGCCACGCAGCTGTATTGGGTGTTGGGGGGGCTGCTTAATGTGGCAAGCTCCAGTGGCACTCTCCAGTCAGCGTCCTCCATAGCGAGGTATCGGTGAGCAGACCTCGCAGCGCTCCCATGGCTGGGCCACATAACGGGTTGAGGAAAGTCACTGTGCGCCCCCCAAGCAAACATGGGGTAGATAAACCAATGCCGGTGGGCACCGAGGTCTCCTGCGCTAATAGTGATGGCAATTCACGCCAGGTCTGGGCCAGATGCAGGAGCACCGCCAAGAGCTTCTGTAGACTGCATCCTAATCCATCAGCATCAAGTCACACCCCCTCTTTACACTATGTTAATACATATATTTATTATATAGTAATGCTGCTAATAAGATCTGCTCAATCTTTCACTCCAGGTTGCAGTATATTCATTACTCAATTTTAGGTCATGATGTTTTAAGTCATAATGTTTTAGCCATAACAAAGAACCTATTGATAGCATTACAAACCCAAGAACCCATTGTATTTAACCCCTCAGGTATAAAAAATACACCCTAACTTACGTGGCCAATCAAAGCGTGACTTGGAGCTCATCTAGTGTCCCTAGAATCAGGACCTCTTTGGGCAACTGGAAATACCACGTTGGAATTGTGACAAGAATCTCTGAGTCGGGAAGGAAGCAATGGATGTTAGTATGTTTTTTTTGGTTTGGATACATTTGTTTGAAAATTATTTGTGCTGAAAAAAAGTCCTAGAATTGATACAAGGAACGTTGTCTGGCCGAAACATGCTTGTTGTAAAATGTCTGAAGGACATTAAATGACCTATTTCCAACAAAAAGTTCAAATGAGAGAAACCGTCACTGTTTTATAGAAGCACCCCTTTCTATGTACCTTGACATAATTAAAAATGCTTATTTGGTTTCAGACAATGTTTATTGAACATTCAGTTCAAGCACAGGTTACATTCAGATAGACTGTACGCTTTTAACAAGTTGACACATGGATCGTGCAGCTTCAAAATGGTTTTTAAACAACACATAATTGCCAAAAGTCTTTTTAAATTCAAAGTCGTTTTTTTAAAGTGTACTAAAGATTTTATTGTTTTATTTGCCTCAATGATTAAATAAATCTATCGTCGAGCCATCGGAATTATGCATCTTTAGAAGCCATAGGGCCTGATTTAGAACTTGGCGGACAGGTGATTCCGTCACAACGGTGGATAATGGGATTCAGATTTCAGCGGACAGGACATCCATCATCATTGAGAAGGAGTAACCCTTCCACCAAGATCTAAATCAGGCCCTTAGTTATGTGGCAAACTAGACTGAAATATTGACAAGAGAAGACAAAATAGGCAGCAAATTATGTAATTTATGGAAATCTATGATACCACGCTGCAGCATCATGATATAGTTATTGTGCTATTTTAACATGCATCGCTATTGATACAAAATGGATCCCATTGATTTAGAAAAGCCAGAGGTTTGTTAAGAAAGAACACTTGTATTTCATGTACTATTCACAATGTAATTTTCCAACAAAAACAATACAGACATCACATTTTCCATTTATTGCCATGTAATGTGCAGACCTGCATTTTTAGCTAAAACTATGGGGCATATTTACAACAAAGTCGCACAGCACAGCACTGCCCCAAAATTATCAGCGCCACACTGTATCATTTCAGAAACGCAGGGATGTGCCATATTTGCAAAAATAGGGCACACCCCTGTGTTTCCCCTAGCATTGTTTCAGAAACGCAGGGATGCGCTGTATTTACAAAAATGGGGCACACCTCTGCGTTTCCCCTAGCAATGGTGCTCAATTTAGCTGCCTAGCACTAATGCAGGCACCCTTGCACCCTAGTGCAAGGGTGCCTGCGTTGCAGGGAATTATTGTTTATGTGCAGGAAGGTGTCCTTCCTGCACATAACGCATAGGTGTAGCAAATCATCATTATTTAAAGATTGTTTATGTGCATGAAGGAGCACCTTCCTGATCATAGACAATGCAGAATGCAGCACACACAGAAGAAGCAAAATCAAGGAGAAATAAAAGTATTTCTCCTCGTTGTGCCATGCTAACTCCACTTTTGGGATGGCATTAGCTTTTTGCCGCTGCCTCAGATTTACGTTTCCTTCTAAACCTGGGGTGCGCCCACAGCAACACCCATTCCACACCCCTCCGTCGCAGAAAACTGCTGGGGCGGCCAATAGGGACTTGTATATATTCCCCTATATAGGGCACAAACAATAAATAATGTGATCGATTCAGTGAGCATCATTTGTGCATCACCATGTAAAGTGCCTTGATCATATTGAAATCTATATTTCTATCACACTTCAGAATTATAAAAAATAGTGCTTCAGTTGTGCTTTCCTGACTGTTGAAATATTTTCAAATATGTGAACAGTTTATTTACAGGTATTTCAATTTTGTTGTGTTAGTGAAAAAATTGACATTCTACAGCCTTTCCTTTCACGCTCTCTGCCACATGGTACACTTTACAAAATGCTCGCAGGGCCTAAAAAGACAAACAAAAGTAAACACTAAACTCCATGTTAAAAAAATAGACAGCAATTTGTCAGAAGACATAGCCTTACATTTGACTTGCAAATGTGACAAGATAAAAACAATGGACCAGATATATGATTGGATTGCGTTGTTCTTGCGTCACGCAAGGTGACGCATGGGCAATGCAATCCAAAATTCAGATTTACCAAGGTCTTCCTTCCTGCACAAAACAACTGTGCCTGCAAAGCAGGCATCCTTGTGTCATGGTGCAACGGTGCATACATTGGTGCTTGGCTGCACGTATGCGTCAATGCAGGCAGAGTGCCGGAAAGCACCATATGTTAATAAATAATAGATATGGCACATTCCTGCCCTCTCCCTGTCACGCAGCGCAGCAAGGTGTCTTGTTGCATTGCATTGCATGAAAAAATGATAAATCAGGGCCAAAATTTTAAAGCATCTTTACAGCTCATTCACCTTCTGAATTCTCGCATGGTTATTTTGGGGGTTCTGCAGCACTCCCAGAGTCTAAGCATGGAAGCACAAAAAAATCTGTTGTCAATCATTTTTAACTCCTAGAGAGTAGATTAGTTTGTTTAAAATGTATTCAAGGTTGAACTCTGCATATCACTCTTCTACCTTGAATACTCTGCATATCATCAACATACATGTGCACACCGTGTCTAGAAACGTGCGCCTGTTTTAGTCCAGGGGGTGGTTCCTGCTGTGTTTGAACATGTGTGTAATGGAGGTCAGTGATGGGTTTATTGTGTGTTCATACTGTGAGATTGGCTACAGGCATCGGATTTGCAGAAGACTACTGTACATGTTTAATATTTAAGTGCCTGGCAATGAGGTATGTTACATCTCACGATATTAGAACTTTCCTAATGCCATCATGAAAGGGTACCGCTTGGGCAACACAGAGGCCCATGTTTATACTTTTTTAGCGCTGCATTTGCGTCATTTTTTTACTCAAAAGCAGCGCAAATCTGCAAAATACAATTGTATTTTGTAAGTTTGCGCCGCTTTTGCGTCAAAAAGCGGCACAAATGAGGTGCTAAAAAAGTATAAATATGGGCCACAGTGTGAATAAAAATTGACATCAAATGTGAAGGATTAAAAGCAGTTTAGCTGGACGTGGATGAGACTTGGATTGAGGAAACAACAGTGTAATGAAGCAACCTACCAAACCAGTTGGAAGCTGTAAAATTCTGAACTATCCAGATGTCAAACTCTTCTAATCGCATTGCATCATAGCAACTCCCTTATTGTGAGTGTGACTCTTGGCCGCGTTCTGTGCAAGATGCTTTTTTTGGTCAACTATGTAGTTATAAAAATTAATGACACAGTTGCATCACTCATAGTCATTTAAATGTTAATTATTAGTAATAACATGGTTTTCATGACAAAATGAGCTTCAGTGGTGCAGAAGGGAAACAGCTTACTGCCTGTTTTCCAAGTTATGTTGTCTGCAGTGTTTGTTAGTTGCCATTGTTAGGGCATGAATTGCCAATAGACTGATGTTCTTAACCAGCATCAGCAAAGCCAATAGGTCTTGTTGACCTACTATCTTTGCAATTTTTTTCGGGGCTGGGGTACAAAAAAAAGAGAAAAGAAAAAACAAAGGCACGATGATGCAGCTGCTGTTGATGGTCGTGCAATTCTGTATACGTGCACAAATGTGAATATGTATGTGTCCCTATGTATGCACACTCATATTTTTTTTTATTTACAAATCCAATATAGCTGACAGCAATTGGACCAGTAAATAACAAGAAATTACATTTTACTTGTTCAGCACTGCTTTTTGGAATGTGGAGCAGCCCAGCAGTAAATGACAGCTGCCAAGCCTTCCAAAGAAATTCAGTTGACACTTTGGTGATGGAGGAGCATGTGAGGAGGGGTGCCTGAGGGGGAGTGCAGCAGCCGAGAGAGCAAGAAAACACTCATTGAGTGCCTAATGAAAAAGAAAAAAAGAATTTCCCTGAATATGAGCACTGGAAGGATGAATGGCAGCTAATCAAAAGGATTTTAAAGTTTTAAAGAGGCTGTGCTCTAGGAGTGAGAAAACACAGGAAGAGGAAGGCCAGCTGTGGCATGTGGCTGGAATACGGATTGATAGAATGTGTGTGTGGACAACTAGGAAAGTTCTGTTGGAGTTAGAAGACTGTGGGCCTAATTACGACCCCAGCGGTCTGACCACCGCCAAAGCGGTGGTCTAACCACTTTGGCGGCGGTCTGAGTGCCACATTACGACCGTGGCTGTTGCGCCACGATCGGACCGCCAGCACTGCCAGTTTCCCTCCACAGGAGGGGCTGGCGGTGCTGGCGCTCCTAATCTGCCAGGGCAGCGCTGCATGCAGCGCCTCCCTGGGGATTATGACACCCCTCTCGCCAGCTTTTACATGGTGGTAGCACCGCCATGTAAAGGCTAGCAGAGATGGGGTGCAGGAGGCCCTGGGGGGCCCCTGCCCTTGGCATAGGTGGTCCAGGGGCCCCCATGGCCAGCTCCGTGGAGCAATTCTCTGTCTGCATTGCAGACAGTGAACTGCGCGACAGGTGCTGGCGAACCCTGTGCACCACAACATTGCCGCCGGCTCAATTATGAACCAACGTCAATGTTGTAGGCTGTTCCCCTCTGAGCCAGCGGGGAACTCATAATGGAGCCCGCGGGAAGGCGGCTGCACTGGCGACAACCACTGAAGTTTGGTAGTTGGAAAACGCTGTCCGCCAAACTCGGAATGACCCCCTGTGTGTGTGTTTCAAAGGGAAGGCAGTTGTAGGTGAGGAGGGGTGGTAACAGCTACATTGGTTGCTCTCATAGTTGGATCTTAAAATAAAGACTCACAACCAACTCCTCAATGTGCATCCTACTTTACAATAATGGTGATGCTTGGGAAGAACCATTGTGCACCCAGGCTGCGTGTCCTATACCACCATTTTATCTCAGTCTCATCTTCCTTAAAGGATTCTTTTAAGGCTTGAAGTTTGCACCAGTTTTGATGGTGTTGTCTTGCTGGTGGTGATTAGTGAGGAATCTGAAATTGGATACCCGAAGGTTGGTGTGGCCAAATTGACTATTGGTGCACAAGAAACCATTGATAAATGTATAGGCACAGGGAGGGGTTAGATCAGTGACACCCTGATTGGCATTTATAGTACAATTTTGTCACTAGGCTATGGAATATCTGCCAAGAGAGTTGAATGTGCTGGCAAATATATTATCCTGGTGGCCATTGCAAGTGTATGATGAATCCAATGAGGAAGGAGAGGAGTGTTAATTTGCTGCGACTTCTAAGAACGTGGAGGAGAGTCAGAATGGTAGGAAGCAATGAAGAAGGATTGTGCTATATCCTTGACGAAGGCATTTAGTGGCAGGGCGACCATCTGAAAAGAAGATGTATGGTGAATGGGTTGCATGCAGCAAATTTAACAATTAATTGATGTTTAGAGGAAACATTGCAGAGTGGCTTGCTTCAAGAGGAACACAATAGAATATTTCTGGTGGCCCGGAGATGAAATAAGGATCATCAGGAGAAGGAGGAGCTGCCAAATGTGTGGATGTAGTAATAAATCTGTCTGTGAGTTGTGTGTCCCTGTGTGTGCTGTAGAGTTGCGAAATAGTCTGCAGGGGGAGCTGGCTATTGATATAATGGGCCCATTGGCAGTTTTATCTCAGAAAGAATCTTATGCATAGTTGTTGACTGATTATTTTTCAAAATGGCCAGAGGTATGTATGGTGGGCAGCGTAACAACGGAAGTTGTTGTAGGTGTTTTAGAAGACGTATTTTGTCTGGAAGGTATTTCTGATAATAGAGTGAAATTTACTCAGGATACGATGCAAATGTTTTTGCATTTGAGTAGTAGAATGCATACAAGCCTAGCTTTCTATCATCCTGAAGTGTGTGGTGGATACAGGAGTGGATACAGTTTGTGCTCAAGCTAGGGTTCTGTGGAAGGCAACCTTCAAAAGCCACCTTGTTGTCATATAGGGTAACTCTGAGTTCAGTTGCTGGAAGGTCGCATTTTGAATTGTTGGGAGGATGGAAACCAAATGTGTTCTTTGGTGGCTGATGCATCCATAGGAAATGAGGACAAACTTTGCTGATGATGTGGAAATGAAGGAAAGAGTGAAGAAGTATCTAGAGAAGATGAAATGGTTGATGGGTGAGAAGTGAGGCTGCAATGGTGGATCTTCCATTGCGTATGCTGATCTCTGATGAAGTGGAGAACCATGATGAACTATTCTAATGTCAGTGGCGTATCGAAGGACCCCGCAGCCTCCGCGGTGCAGGAGGCCCCTGAGTTCCAGGGGAACCCCTCAGCACAGTACCCTGTGCACGGGTGGGAGACCCCTGACTGAGTTCAGGGTATAGGAGGCCCCATCAAGGTTCTTGCGGGGGGGTCCCCTCAAGTTTAGTTACGCCACTGTATAACGTCCAAATGGTGGGTCAAATTCAATTGGTAATTTATCACAGAAGATAAAGAATGTATACCAGTGACTCAGGTCCTTATTTATTTTTAGGCAGGTGGCCCGTTTCTCTGCCAGTGAGATGGAGTAAATTGCTTTGTCATCCTGATGGAGGTACTGCCTGCTAAATTGTGAAATGACAGCCAAGCAGGTGGCCATTTCCTAAAGCATTGGCACTGTCACGGCGGTTCCAGTCAATGCTTTTGAAGTTTGGTGCACAGCTCCGTAAATATGACAGAGTCCTGCACTAAACTGTTTTCTATTTTATTTAAAAAAAGAAAATGCTCCCCTTGTCATGGGAGACATCTCTCATAACCAGGGAAGCATTTACATGCCGCCAGAGTTTTCCTGGAAGTGACAGGCAGTGAAAACTGCCCTCTATTTCCATCCTTTTAATTTAGGTCCGCAGGGGCTACGGAGGGATTTAAGCACAGCAGAGACAGAGTAGTCTCTGCCGTGGTTAAACCAAAAGTCCACCCACTTTTCATATTTGGTAGGCAAACCACAGTCTTAGTGGTATGTATACTCTGTCACAACGGAGTAAAAATACCGTCAAGATTTAAATCAGGCCCTCTTTCTGGAACCATGGCTGTGGTGGGACACGCCTGTGCCTGGACTCCTGACTGGTTACCAAAAACACAAGGAGAAGGGCAGCCTGCTGAGGAATGACCTAACTTAGGGGCACACTATGGGCCTGATTTAAAAGCAGCGCCACGTTCCTTGCACCCTTTACCACCTCCCCCCTAATGCCACCATATGTGCGCTGTATCTGAGATACGGTGCACCATGGCGGTAGTAAGGGAAACTAGCATCAAAATCTTTGACGCTAGTTAAGAAAAAATGTGATGCTAATCCTGCAAAGCTCATTCAGGCCCACTGAAAACAATGGTGGGCCTCTTTTAAACGCCTACCCTGAGCAGACATTTAAAGTGCTGAAAAAAAAGACGCAAAGAAATCTCCCAGATTTCTTTGCACCATTTTTTGGGCCCCCCCTAATGGTGGAACGCTCCCTTTGCATACATTATGCCTGGCGCAGGCATAATGTAGCACAATGGGTTACAAAGTAGCGCAATGCATGCATTGCACCATTTTGTTAATTTGCCGCCGCGATTTTGTCCTCGTTGGGCCACATTAGCTTAAAAAAAATGACACTAATGTGGCGCAAAGAGGCGCTAGGGGCTCCCCTATATGTCCGAGCATCCACCTGCTAAGGGCTAGACTACACTTACCACAGATCTCGAATACTAACTATTCTATTTGACTGTAACCTGCACTCATATGCCCATACTCAGCATTTTTAATGTCAGGAAACTAAATTGTGTATGTAATGTAGCTGTTCTCTTGTAAAACGCTCTGTCGCCCATTCGGGACACGTTTGGGCAAATTAAAACTACAAAGGAGAAATATAAAAATAAGGCAGGCAGTTCCTCGTGCCTGTGACAGGGCAGTTTATATTTAATCTCCCTCCTTTTCCTGTGCCAAGCACTCACTCATACATTACCCCTCTGTTCTGAGGAAGGGGTGATGGATTCATAGGATGTACCTCTGTTTCTGTAGATTGCTTCTTTATTAACTGACGGAATGATTGATCACTAAGTCAGTCTCTCCATAAAGAATTGAGGGTCAAGTGTCTTATTTATTAATTGGTCTCTCCCTCCTCACAAGGGCAGGGTGACTGATGGATGAACTCCCTCTGCTACTGAGTCACGCAGTGTCTGTGTATCACACCTGGTATTTTAGTCTTATGTAGCACTTCTGCACCGACAGAATATTTTGACGCTATGCGGGTAATTCATTAGCACATGCGTAAGTGAAAAGAGAGTTAATGTTGAAAACGGGATATGCAAATGTGATAATATAGTTGCGTAAAGGGAGTGTCGTAGAGCAACGACAGAGTAAACCAGCCTCGTGGTGTCCAAGGGAAAGTTGCCAGGCGTGCCCAATTGTCTTCTGAAGGTAACAAGCATTGGCAAAGCCAATAGGTCTCGCCTATGTAAAAGCCATTGGCTTTATTAATGACTTTTAACCATGTTGTAAGGCAGAATGGCCATAAGCAAAGTTTGAAAAAAATTCCAAGTACCCCCACAGGCACAAGCACCACCGTCTTTGCTATAGATTGGTGTGTGCTTCACCAACATGTACATAATTCAAGCATCCTCCCTGTGTCTACCACCTCAACCTTCCTGTTGACTTCTGTAGCCATGGAAGGTCCAATAATCTCTGATGTCCCCTTTTTTCACCACCCTCGGTTTTTTCACCCAACCACCACTTATTCATCTTGATGTGTATCTGATCACACCATCCTGGTACATCTTCTGGTGTTCCACAATTCTACAACTTGTGCCAGACTTCTCAGATAAACACTTCTTTTCCCATGATTTTAGGCATGAAGGATTCAGCTTGCTTCCAGCCGAATGTCCCTCTAAAATTTCAAAGGGCAACACTCCCCTCACACTGTGAGGTGTCGTTTTAAGTTCCTGTAACTCTTTCCTCAACACAACACAGCCATCAATGACCTTCAACCTCACGGCCCTAGCACCACCCTTGATAGGTCTGTTCTTACTGGCCACTGGCTTGCCTGTTGGTACCCATGGACTTGCGCTTGCTACATCTAGCCTGGGGTCACAGCCACAGAAGCAGGGCTCTGCTTGGCCTTCCTTCAGGCCCCACGTGAACAAATAGGAGGATGCAGAATAGACAGTGGGATGGAGGACGACCTATGATGTCAGAGGTCACAATGTCACTTCCTGTGCTCTCGGAATTTGTGGCACTTCACAAATAAGCGAGAGTACGCACGATTAAATCAACTTGCAAGATGGAAATAACAAACCTTAATATTATGCTTTTAGGTAGAATTTGTGGGTCCCAGTTAATCAGAACGTAGGTTCATGCAGAGCTCTCTAATGAATCTGCCGCTCCCCTAGCAGCATTCATCTGCACGGTATTTTACTCGGGTCCTTAAAGTCTAAGATTAAAGCCCGCTTTGAATCTTCTTTTTTTAAGGACAGGAGGAGCCCACAAATAGGTCATTGCTCACTGAAGCGCTCTGAGTTATCACGAGTCCCCTCACCGCAGACACAGACCTGTCAACCAGATTCGCCGGGACCTGGAGATTCGGGGCCTGGCACTGAGCCAAAGTGAAAGACATCAGCATCTTCGGAGACGTGCCAGGAGGGAGATGCTGTCCACCGAGGGATGCTGCGTGACGTCACAGGCAGGCAGCGCCAACCTCGAGCTGCCCGGGATCGTCCCCCAGCAATCTGCAAAACATCTGTGCAATTCAATGGTGTCTAAATCTCTACAAATCCAGGCCGCCCCCTCCCCCCACTTGCACAGCTGGTGCACAGGAAAACCCCTGAACCCCGGAAAGATGGAAGCCTGAATGAATCAGCATTGCCACGACTGGAACTCATTACCTGCAGATTACCACGTCTGTCAGAGGCAATCGTGCATCTCACTGAGTTCTTTCCGGCTATCGGAGCCTGGCATCACATGAACAATACTCCCTCAGTCAAAACTCCTCCTCGCTAGGCATCGCACAGCTGAACCCAGGGTCGGTCTGACGGCCTTTCGGGCACAGTGGCCCGGCCAGTTTTGCCAGTGTGTTTTGATATCCTGGGCCGTAATGGGACCAAAAACACAGCCCTCACACTGGCCCATCTGGCATTGCCACAGTGCCCGAAAGGCCAGTCCAGCACTGGCAGAACCAGATAGGTATTTTAAAGGGTAGGTGCTTGACTGGTGATGGGTTCAAGGGCACCGTCTGATCTCAGCTGCGGCTCGGGTACTGCTCCAGGTGAATCACAGATTCTGTAGTTAACTAAAGCCTCGTAAAATACATTTATTTTACCGGAGATGGTATTGGGATGTTTAGCTAGAGGGCAAGGAGACATTTGCATCCATCGGCCAAGGGATGCACGTTCCCTACACCGTTTCAGCAATTTTAATTCTGACCTAAAGACAGCTTTGACTGTTTTGCCAGCCTCATATTTAAAAAAAAAAAAACTCATGCTAATAATTCATGCATAGTACCTTGCAGAGACTTTCATTCAGCTCTTTTCATCCATTAGTATATTCGACTGTCATTCACATTTTGCAGACACCCACAACAGGATACAGATTAGAGCAATGCCTCAGCCCATTGCAGCCATCGTCTCTCTTCACTGTGACTAATGCCATTTTGACAGAAGTCACTTTTGCCAGGGATGGTGGGGCAATCTCTACTGTGTTTTCATGTTTTTACGATATTTTTAAATTGGCATTTTTAAACTTTTTTTGCAACAGCACTATTAGGTTGAGCCATTTTTACCTTTTACCGCAGTGTAGGCTTCCAAAGACCAGGGATGTTGGGTTTGCAAAGGCTTGTTTATGTGGTAATCCACTTATTTTTCAGGAGAAACAAGAATATAAAAAAAATGCTCATGGGGACAGCAGAAAGAATCATGGATTCACCTTAGTAAAACGCTACCCAACTCTCTAATGTCTCTTTGAATGCAATGTCCAAATCAATGCTTATTTCGTGCCTCTTTCTTCCACCTCCCTACACCTCCTGTCTCTTTATCTCACTCTTGCAGGATCTTTTTCATCCCTGCTGTCTTCCCTTTTCATATCATTCCTATCAGTCACCTCCACCTCTCAGTCCCCAGAACCCAGGGCCTCTAATGGAGGATAATTCAACTGGGATCTTTCTCCAAACTGAGAAATCACCTCCATTCCGGGCAGAGCATGAGAAATGCCAGGCCTCCTTCCATTCTGTCTCACTTGATCCATCACCCAGCCTTCTCTGAAGAGGACTGGGGTACTCAAGACCAGTGTGGTGCAATGGGCAGTATCTCTTGCATCCCCTCCCCATCGTGCCCCCAATGAAGAAATATCAAATAATAGAGCTGGTGAGGCAGTAAAGCACCAATAAAAGATGCACATTCAATGTCTTGAGAAAAATATTTTCTCAGATGAGAGATTGCTTTAAGGCAGCCATATTGCAAGCATCCAAACTAATGGCCGGATTTACATCTTGGCAGAGGGGAATACTCCATCACAAACGTGACAGATATCCCATCTGCAGTATTACAATCCCATTATAGCCTATGGAGTTGGTAATACAGCGGATGTATCTCTGTCACGACTGATTTACATAAAAACCCCAATACGAAGGAATCCCCATCTGCCCCAGTCCACCAGTTTAGGGTTGTATTTACAAGGCCCTGTTGTGCAGGGCAGCAAGTGCCTTGCTGCACCGTCCTGCGCCACTGGTAAAGGGTGGAAATGTGCTGTATCTACAAGACACAGAGCATTTCTGTCCTCTCCCCCTGCACTGGTGCACAAATTGCTGCCATGCACCAGTGCAGGCACCCTTGCATCATGGTGCAAGGGTGCTTGCGTTGCAGCATGCAGCACACAAAGAGAGAGGAAAAAACGGGGAGAAATAAAGATGTTTCTCCCCGTTGCGTCACTCTTACATCACCCCTGGGGTGGTGTAGGCTTTTGACGCATTCCCAGGTTTACTAAACCTTTATCGTGTAAATCTGGGAATGTGTCAAAATCCATGGATGTTGCGTGAGAACAGCCACGCAACATCCATGGAAACGCCTCCGTGGCGCAAAGTAAAGCAACTCAACAACTTGCACTGCGGTGCCTTACTCCATATCTACAAGGCCATGAAAAGACACGCAGAGTGGTTTTACATGGCCGTGTAGATATGGGTCAGCATCCTCTGTTGCCGGTGCGTCACTGAAAGTGACTTACCGGCAACACAAGCTGCTTGTAAATATGGGCCTTAATGTACAAGGGGAGGGCAGTAGACCTCACAACTGGATGCAGCTAGGCACCCCTTTAAAGTATAATGATGATTCCATCTAAGGAGTATACCAAGGGGGTGGAGGGATCTACCTGGGCATGGGGGAGGGGGCAGGTGAAAAGAGTGCGATCCTTCTCATGGTCTATCAAAATTATGATATCTCTGTGAAGTGCTAGATTAGCAATTTAAAGGGTCTCCGGATTGCGAGCCGCACAAACAGTTTTCAAAACAAACATACAGAGAGAATTGCAAGTGACAAAGAAAACAAGCTTTGGCAAAGCCAACAGGTCTGGGTTTTATGTGCTAATGCTTCTTGCATTAGTACACTAGAGAAAGATAAATATGAGAGATCTAGCAGGAGCATACAGACTGGGCTGTAGCTGTAAAGTAGTCCCTCATGCAGTTCGATACAGCAGCCAGTTGGAGATGGAATGATACTTCCAAATATCTAATAGCATTAGGTGAGAGATGCATTCTCGATTGGTCTGAGCAAAGATATGACTGACAACGTTTCAAGCCAATGGTTGAAATAGACAGGTCAAAGAATGTCAATGATTGAAAGGGATGGACACACAACCCACTGTATGGATATTATAATTTTGGAAGGGATGTTACTGCTGCACAGATGTTTGGGGACTTTGGGGGTTATTACAACTTTGGAGGAGGTGTTAATCCGTCCCAAATGTGACGGATATACCACCAGCCGTATTACGAGTTCCATAGGACATAATGGACACGTAATACGGCTGGTGGTATATCCGTCACTTTACCGTCACTTTTGGGACGGATTAACACCTTCTCCAAAGTTGTAATAACCCCCTAAGTTCCTACAGCTGGCCTTACCAAACTTCTGAAGTACAGAAATACAGCCAGTCAAGTGCTTTGTGGTAAGCAGAATAAAACAACTGTCACACATGGTAAAACATCTGAGGGCATATTTACTAAGATTTCCCGCAACGCAGTGCAGCATGGTAAGGTTGCTGCACTACGTTGTGTGAACGGGAGGGAGCTGAACTGTGCCATATTTACGATAATATGGCGCAGTTCAGTTCCTTCCTAGCTCTGGAGAACTTGTGGTTACCTGGCGCCAAAGCAGTCATCTTTACGCCATGGCACAAGGTTGCCTGCACTATGGGCCGGATAGTTTTCTGCGAGAAGGGATACTTTCCTGAAGGAAAACAATCCTCCGAGGTGTATTGTTCGTTCTTTATGGAAAGAGGAAAAAAGTAGGAAAATAAAGATATTTCTCCTCGTTGCGTCTCAGTGGTAGGCACACCATTTTGACACAATCCCTAGTTTACTGTTTTTAGTAAATCTGGGACTGCATCAAATTCCTCAGGTGGATGCACTGGAACGGCCATGCTCCATCCAGGAAGCATGGGCGAAACCCGCTGCGTTGTGCTACATTTCTTCACCCTTGTGTGGCATTGTAAATTCCTTTTAAGGACTTGTGTTGCCTTGTGACAACTTGGCACACAAATCCCTAGTAAATCTAACCCTCTGTATAAACCATGTACAACTGTGGATTGTCCATGAACAAAAGCAACAGAGTGAATAAGTTTCACCAATTGGTATGTTTTTCACGATGGTCTACAACCTGGGCATTGCAGTAGTCAAGATGTGATATTGTTATTGGTTTGAGAATATTTTACCTTCCTTTAAGCAGAAAGGGGGATATTACTTCCCATTCTTACTGTGTACAAGAGTCACAGGCTTTTGTGCATTTAAGTTTAACATGAGTGTGAAAGAGGAATTAACGCTCGGGTTTCCAATTTCAAAATGCACTTATGAGGCCGGGAAATCCATGAGTATTGTGGATTTTCATCTGTTATAAATCTAAGGGGGCCTGGGGGGGTTGGGTAAGAGGCATTCAAGAGGCGGGGCCAGACTAAACGCAATGATTCAAGTTATGGATATTCACCAACACTTTACAGATAATGTACGTCACTAGAAATGTGCCTGAAGGTATTCCAGGTTTAGCTGCCTTTCCATAGGAGGAAAGGGAAAGTTACACGTGTATATTTAGATAGAGATGATTTGCTTGAAAGAAAATTAGAGATGAATGTATTGATTTGTAAGCTAGAACTTATGCAGTGCTCAATCCCTCTGGCAAGGTATCACACGACCTCTTTGTGCTGGAAAGTCTGCGTGTGTAAGGGTCAGATGTATCAAAGGGTTTTACCCATTCTGTGTCTATGGGAAAATGTGTTGGTACATATGGCCCTAAATCTTTAGGGTGGGCGAGCCACTTACTACTCGAGCCAGGGCCCTGGCTAAGCTCGGGGTCATCATGGAGCCGGAGGCCCCATAGGCACTGGAAGTAGAGATGCGCAGAGCGCCACAGCACCCCCAAAATAACCATGCTGGATTTCAGAATGTGAATGGGTAATAAAAATGTTCACTTCAGGGGACCCCCAAACTTTCAGCGATCACCCTAGGCCAATTTATCTAAATGGAGGACCCAGGGCCCCTCATCACATTCTGCATCATCTTGCCTTATGGCACTGCCAACATGATGTGGAGCCTGTGAAGAAAGATGGGGTGCATAGCCTAGCGAGGCACTGCTGCACCTTCGTAGAGTGCCTGGCGAGGCAGTGCAACACATTTATAGAGGCCTGGCCAGGCACTGTAGCACATTCATACAGTGCCTGGTGAGGGACTGCAGCACATTCATACAGGCCTGGTGAGGCACTGCAGCACATTCATATCGTACCTGGCGAGGCACTGCAACACATTCATGCAGGCTTTTGTGCATTTAAGTTTAACATGAGTGTGAAAGAGGAATTAACGCTCGGGTTTCCAATTTCAAAATGCACTTATGAGGCCGGGAAATCCATGAGTATTGTGGATTTTCATCTGTTATAAATCTAAGGGGGCCTGGGGGGGTTGGGTAAGAGGCATTCAAGAGGCGGGGCCAGACTAAACGCAATGATTCAAGTTATGGATATTCACCAACACTTTACAGATAATGTACGTCACTAGAAATGTGCCTGAAGGTATTCCAGGTTTAGCTGCCTTTCCATAGGAGGAAAGGGAAAGTTACACGTGTATATTTAGATAGAGATGATTTGCTTGAAAGAAAATGAGAGATGAATGTATTGATTTGTAAGCTAGAACTTATGCAGTGCTCAATCCCTCTGGCAAGGTATCACACGACCTCTTTGTGCTGGAAAGTCTGCGTGTGTAAGGGTCAGATGTATCAAAGGGTCTTACCCATTCTGGGTCTATGGGAAAATGTGTTGGTACATATGGCCCTAAATCTTTAGGGTGGGCGAGCCACTTACTACTCGAGCCAGGGCCCTGGCTAAGCTCGGGGTCATCATGGAGCCGGAGGCCCCATAGGCACTGGAAGTAGAGATGCGCAGAGCGCCACAGCACCCCCAAAATAACCATGCTGGATTTCAGAATGTGAATGGGTAATAAAAATGTTCACTTCAGGGGACCCCCAAACTTTCAGCGATCACCCTAGGCCAATTTATCTAAAATGGAGGACCCAGGGCCCCTCATCACATTCTGCATCATCTTGCCTTATGGCACTGCCAACATGATGTGGAGCCTGTGAAGAAAGATGGGGTGCATAGCCTAGCGAGGCACTGCTGCACCTTCGTAGAGTGCCTGGCGAGGCAGTGCAACACATTTATAGAGGCCTGGCCAGGCACTGTAGCACATTCATACAGTGCCTGGTGAGGGACTGCAGCACATTCATACAGGCCTGGTGAGGCACTGCAGCACATTCATATCGTACCTGGCGAGGCACTGCAACACATTCATGCAGGCCTGCCCAGACACTACAACACATTCATACAGAGCCTGGGGAGGCAGTGCAACACATTCATAGAGTGCCTAGTGAGACCCTGCAGCACATTCATAGAGTGCCTGGTGAGACCTTGGTAAGACCTTGCAGCACAATCATAGGGTGCCTGGTGAGACCCTGCATCACATTCAGAGAGTGTCTGGGAGGCACCCATCACATTCATAGAGTGCCTGGGAGGCACCCATCACATTCATAGAGTGCCTGGTGAGACCCTGCAGCACATTCATAGAGCGCCTGGTGAGACCCTGCAGCACATTCATAGAGTGCATGGGACGCACTGAAGCACATTTATAGAGTGCCTGGGAGGCACTGCATCACATTCATAGAGTGCCTGGGAGGCACTGCATCACATTCAGAGAGTGCCTGGGAGGCACTGCATCACATTCATAGAGTGAGCTCTCGTCAAGCGGTCTGCGGCTGGTTCACAGCGCTCCAAGGACACCCTTCACAGCAGAAATATAATGATATTCAGACGATGTCAGGGAGCACAGGCGACCTTCAGAAAACTGCATCTTATTCTGCAACGTGGAGACTGGCCCGAGCCCAGGAAACTCGTGACTGGATGCAGTCAGTTCCAAAGCACGTGAAAACGTAGGCAGAGCTGCAAAAAAAAAAAAAAAAAAAACATTGGCAATGCCAGACGTGTTGGTCTTGGTAAAGTGGTGCGATGGTAAATATATATTTACTTTTTATTGCAAGCATATGCCTTAAAAAAGGGAAAAAGGAAACACACCCACCTTACACGTGAAAGCCAAAGCCTTGCAATACAAATTGAACATATAAAAATAAATTAGGTATCGCATACATTTTTTATTGAAGTTTACCTATAGGAAGTATGTAAACATTTTTTAGTTCGTGCACAATACAGAAACATATGATTCCTAATGGTGCTACGAAAATGTGTGCTATTTATTTTGCATCAGTGAAGATATAGCTGACACACCCGAGTGACTAAAGAAACAACCATTTGAAATGCAATAGGTCTCGCATTTACGAGAGTTAGAGCTATTGACATTGTAAATGCATAATTTGACTTTTTTGCCACATGTACAGTATTGGTCAACTCTGCCTCATAATTTTGTCCTTTCCTGCCACATAATTCCACTGAGCAAGCAGCCTCTGCAAGACAATGCGTGATAAAAGGGACATTTTAATGAGAAACAGTAAAACAAGAATTGGTATGGATAGAGCATCATAGCGCTATACAATCATGAAGAAAATGAAATTGCTTAACTATAGTTAAACAAGCTTGGCACTGTAATTTTGTAAGCTGTGTGCAAATAGGATGCACTAACTTCTCCTTAACTGTAACATCAGGTAACTAAGAAACAATGTGAAGTAACTGGCACTCATGCAAAGCGCTACAATACTGCCCATTGTGCTGTGTAAAACTTGAAAGCGCCATGGCCGCCAAGAGGGTGAACGAAAAACAAATTAAACAATGAGAAGTAACTGGTCGTCATGCAATGCGCTCCAATACTGCCAATCATGTTTGCGCTGTGTTAAACTTGAAAGCGCCATGGCCGCTATGAGTGTGAATGAAAACAAAATAATCAATGAGAAGTAACTGGTAGTCATGCAAAGTGCTCCAATATTGCCCATTGCACTGTGTAAAATGTGAAAGCGCCCTGGCTGCCATGAGTGGGAATGAAAAAGTAAACCACAAGAAGTAACTTGTAGTTATGTAAAGCTTAGCCGCCACGACCGCGAATGAAAAACAAAGTTAACAATGAGAAGTAAGTGATAGTCAGGAAAAGAGCTCCAATACTGCAGATCGAGTTTGCACTGTGTAAAATGTGAAAGCTCCATGGAATGCAAAGAGGAGACAGTACATAAAAAAGTCATTGGCTCACAGTAAAACATATCAGCAATTATCCCTGTAACAGGGTCGGTGTCCAAGGTGGTAACAAAACCGCCCCAAGACGGGACAAACGTAAAGGATGTAGCTATGACATCAAGGGATTTTTGAAAGGCAAGCTGACGAATGAACGAAAGTGATGGGAGTGAGATGGGTGTGGTTAAAGCCCACAGAATAGAATACAACAAGTCTGAAGTGCTTGCACGCTGGACCTAATAAAAATTATTTCAACAGAGGAGAGAAAAAACATTGGTAAAATAAAGTGCTGAATCAAACAAAGGAAAGGGAGCAACTGTGGACAACTCCACCGCTATCCCTGAATCGCCTTTCAGTAATTTACAGATTAGTTGTCACCTCGCTGGAGTGGTTGCCAGGGCACACAAATATTATTACATAAAAATACTCGTTTATAAGCCCAAGAGGAACTAATAAGGAACTTAAAGTCCATTAACTTTCGTGGAAAGCGACTTCACACATTTCTCAACAAACTTTATCCTTTTCTCCATTGAGGAGTGTTTGACCATGTTATGCCAACTAACACATTTTTTACATAACAAAAATGTGTCCAGGTTGCAAATTACAATAACATAAGTACCATTTTTAAAAAAGGCCACTTAAACTATGGGACTGTGCAGACCCTTATATTAAAATCATAACTCCAGGTTACGGATACCTTAACTTAATATATACAAATGTAATACGCCATGTGGACATCATAGTAATAAGAAACAGCGTGTACTTAGTTATATCAAATATATTCACAAACATGAAGCCTTTCAATTCATTGTTCATCTTGAATAAATCATAAGAGTTCTTACGACTAACATCATTATTCAGGATTACACAATGCTTCCTCACGGTCAATTGTTGGACCATTTCACAAAACATTTAGGCCCTCATTACAACCCTGGTGGATGGTGCAAAAAGGGTGGTAGGACCGCAAACAGGCCGGTGGTCATTACCGCCCCAATATGACATTGGTGGTTTGGCATATGCCAAACTGCCAATGTCCCGCACCGCCCGCCACGGCGGTAACGACCGCTAGGCTGGAGACAACGGTCTCCAGCCAAGCGGCCGTCACTAGTCTGCCTGAGGTATCAGGACCCCGCATACCGTCATGGATTTTGTGGCATTTTCAACCGCCACAAAATCCATAGCGGTATGCACCATCAGTGCCAGGGAATTCATTCCCTGGCACTGATTGGGGTCTCTCCCTCCACCCACCCCCTCCCCTGAGTCCACCCCCAACACCTACTACCCCCCTACCACCCCCACAGGTAGTAGGACCCCCTCCCCACCTCGACCCCCATAGAACCCCCCCAAACATACCCCCCACACACCCTTCACGCACACACCACTCACACACATACACGCGCACATACATGCACACATACATACACGTTACATTTCCCCTACACACATTACACTCCCCGCATACATACACGCACTCACACAACCCCTCTAAACACTCACATGCACACCCCCATGCACGCACACAACACCCCTCACCCCCTCCCCTAATGGACGATCACCTTACCTGTTCCGGTGATCCTCCGGGAGGGAGCGGGATCCACGGGGGCTGCTCCGCCGCCAGCACCCCGTCACCAGAACACCACCACGCCGAACACTGAGTCGTATTACGGTGGGCAATGTTCTGATGACGTGGCGGTGACGGAGGAGCAGCCTCCACTACAACTCTGACCGCCAATATGGCTGCTGGCGGCTCTCCATCCAAAAAAGGGCAGAGGGTCGTCAGCAGTCATAATATGGTTGGCGGAAGACCACCAACACTGGCGGTCTTCGGCCCGGTGGAACCTCAGCGGTCGTTGAAATGAGGGCCTTAATGTCATTTTAGTGTCGAACCTAAGCAAGGTAGAAGAATAACAGCTGGAAATCTCACCTACCTTTTAATGCCTCTCCGTTCGGGTCTCCACAGACCAAATGAAGGTGGAGGAACACAGGCGATAACTTCCTGTTCTGAGACACAGGGAGACAAGAAGCTCCAGGGGTATCCCTACAACTGCCCAGCTGACCTGCTGTGCTTGATCTGCTTGGACCTGCAACTGGACCTGCTTGAGCCCTGCTGGCCTCTGTTGGAGACACTTCCTAATTTCCAAGAGGGGCCCCACAGGCACTGGACCCTTGGTGTTGCATCAGTGGAGCTTCTCCTAGAAGAAAGTGAGAAATCCTAAAGTTGTGGGCTCTTCAGGACTGCGAACAGGCCCATTTCTACAAAGACCTTGCCACCTGGCCCAACCACCATCACAAAGCTTGGGTGAACCTGGCTCTTTGTGCTACAGCAACCGCCAGTGATGGCTGGCAATGCAAGATCTGCACTTCGCTCTACAGCAGTGACAGCCTGTGGTGACCGCCAAAGCTCCAGCAACAACTGATTACAATGCCTGACTGCATGTTCCTGCTATAGCAATGGCCATCAGTGACGCCTGGCCTGCTCTTCGTGCTACAGTGATGACCATCTGCGAAGCTCTCCCTGCTCCTCTCAACCTTCTCCACTGCAAACAGAACTCTTCACGCTGAACTTTAGAAGGTAACATTTTCAGCTGGTCTTATCTGGTCTCTTTATCCGGCCCATGCTCCATCAAGGTAAGCCTTAACTTGTGTCTTTCACCTTGTCTTGCACGACCAGATTAACTGTGAGTGGCGCTTTGTGCTTTTAGGCGCTGTACTTACCTTAAACCTTTGAAATTGCAAATCTCTGGATCTGCTGATTGGAGTTTTGTCATTTTGTTGTCATTTTATTTATTAAATCTTACTCTGTTTTTCTAACTTAGTGTGGGATTTGTCTTGTGCTGTTTTTTAAAAACTTTATTACTGTATGCGTTCTGCATAAATACTTTACACATTGCCCCTAAATTAAGCCTTTCTGCTTTTGTGCCAAGCTATCAGAGGGTTAAGCACAAGTGAATTTAGTGACTTTTGTGATTCACCCTAACAAGGATTGTGGCTGTTGCTTGAGAAAGGCTCACACCCCCATGAAGACTGTAATGAAACAATATATGGCATATGTAGTTTCTGCTATTTCGTTGAATACAAGTGGGACACCATGGTGGCAGAATACATTGGGTACTAATAAATGTGCCAGAAGCACTTGAGGCCAAGAGAGCAGAGTTCCTCACTGGGCCTTGAGGGAGTGATATTTCAATAAAGGCATAAGCACTATCTATGGTAGATGTCTTAAACTTGGGCCCGTATTTATACTTTTTTTAGCGCCGCATTTGCGCCGCTTTTTGACGCACAACGGCGCAAACCTACAAAATACAATGGTATTTTGCAAGTTTGCGCCGTTTTTGCGTCAAAAAACGACGCAAATGCGGCTCAAAAAAAGTATAAATACAGGCCTTGGTTTATACCTACTCTTAATGGCAGATCCAAAACGTTTTCTGACAATTGGACAGATTATACGTAACGCCCGGATGTACTGCATAATTTATGTTTATGGAATCAGTCTTTTTCTGCTGTTGATAACTTCTTCTTCACACATCCAAATTGCATGGATTCCTTACTAGTCTCTTGGAAGCTGGAGCTACAGTGGGTTTAGTAGGATACTCAGTACAACCAACCTCAAATTGTCTCTCTTTTCTCCTGCGTGCATGCTGGTAGTTGTTCGGTAACACTACATCAATGACAGCTAACTAGGTTAACAACCAATGACTGCATTCTTAAGATACTAATGTAGGCCCCTAAGGATTGGTGCTCTTAGCCATTAGACTGCTGCTTGTTCGTTGGTCCAGGAAATCTCCAAATACACGTTCTTATTTATGTAGTAGTTGTGTCGCTTTTGCACCCCACAGCAAGGTGCAAGCGCAACGCAACGACTAAATGTGATTTATTAAGACACGAAAGGCCACCTTGCTTGGCCCTGAGTGGTTTGATAAATCCAGATTAACGCAAAGCAGCAAAAATCACTGTGTTGCGTTACTCTGCCCCACAGAGGCGTACCATGGGTGGTGCATGGGTGTTCCCACGCAAAAACCACAGATTTTGACACACACTTTCTGAGATTTACCATATGTAGTAGACTTGGGAATGAGCCAAAACAGCAATGCCTCCCCAGGTGAGGCCTAACAAGGAGCAATATGTTTATTTATCCTCGTTTGTTCCTCTTTCTAAGTGTGCTGCATGTGTAAAGTGCCTCAAGAGAATATTTTTGTGCAGGAAAGCCCCCCTTCCCACACAAAAACAATCCTGGTCACAACACAGGCACAATACTAATACCAGGAAAAGGCATTGTCAAAAGTGCTGGTGTCAGCCTACTTTGATATACCTGGTCCTATAAATGTGCAAATTCCATCCTAGCATTTTTCGTATCTATTTATATTTTGGATTGCTTGAGACAATGCCAATAGGCGATTAGTTGCAGTATCATTACAGCCTGCAAACTGTCAGGAACCAGGGATATGAGAAGTGAACACCAAAGGTAACCCAGAGTTTCCCAGCAGTCACACCTTTCCCAGGAAAAATATTCCCTGTATGAAGCAATGAAAGAACCTCCCGAGTGTGTGAATGTCTACTTTCTCTAGCAGTGCTATTAGCCTCTTCCAGCAGCAATTGGAGCAACTGAGTTATCAATACACCACTATGAAGGATCACATGGCATCTTCAACCTATATTTTGCTGCCATTTTCTTCCAGGCCCAGCCTGCCACCTCCCATACATTTATCTCTGAATGATGCAATGCACTCTTGCTCACGATAGTCCCTTCATCAGAATCTGGAGAAGCCAAGGCTCTATGTTATTGTACACATAGTAGAACCCACCCCTCAGGAAACCAGACTGAGGCTTGACCTGCTTGAGTCACCAGATAACATGTTTGCAAGATGGAAGCTACCAGCCCCAACTAATGGTATGGGAGTGTAAATGTTCCCCATCTCACCATTTATCTCAAGCCTTGGCACAAACTAGCCTGGACTCTGACTAACTTTAGTGAAGACCTCAGCAGGAAGTTGCAATAGAATACCCATGAACAGTTAGGGAAAATTGGAGTTATCAAGAGGAGACAGATGTAGCCTACCACTAAGGTCTCTAATCTGCCTAGAGCAGTGGTTTTCAAACTTTTTAATGCTGCGCCCCCCAGAGGAAAAAAATAATTATTGCCCTCACTCAGAATTTTTCACAATTATTCTATTAGGTTGGCAGTTTAAATATGTCTAGACTTATTTAAACATTGAAGTTAAGTCCTGTTACCTTTTTAAAAATACAATACAGATACACTGTTTCTGCTTAAAACAAAGCACTGTTATCTGCATTGGCCAGAACCTGGCAGCCCCCTCTGTTGGTCGGTTTACAACAGTGGGACAACCCTCTCCCAATGTCAGGCACATTATTGGGCCTCCCAGCTCCAAGTAATAAATGATTGGACCTATGCCCCAAGAGATGACCCCGCAGTGCGCCTGAATAGGTGCTCCATGGAACGCCCCATTGGAGACACCTCTTTTACAGTGACAATGGCAGATCTGAGATACAGGCCCATATCAACCAGTGCTGTTTGCCTGGGACAGGACTAAGGCCCATGTAGGATGGAGAAGAAGGGTGACTAAAGCTGCACCTCTGTGGGAGGGTGGTATGCTCCAGGAGATCAGGAAGCTCCACAGCTTTGGTTACTGGGATCTGATAGGCATCTCCACCCGTGGGGATACGATTGAGACTGTGAAACTTGAGAGTCTACAAAAGGAATATGACCTGGCAGCCATGCGGTACTACAAATATGCACAACTCGCCCTGATGGCGGAAGAAATAGACTGGTTGGACCTCCTGGACATGTCTCCTCTGGACAGCCCCACTAGATGTCCCACTAGGGCAGGGAGCTGTCTTTGTCACCTACAGAGTAATTATCAACCTTATCCCTGACAATCTTTGGTAACCTTAGGAGCCACTGGGAGAGCGACATGGAGGGCATAGTTTGGGAGGGGGCCGTGATGCACCCCAATGAGGTGGCAATCAGGGCCCGTTCTGACTGATACAAATGAAAATTCTCCACAAGGTATACCTAGCTAGGGACAGACTACATAAAATGGAGAAATTCTGAGAGCAGGCTACCTACGATGTGAAGCCCTTAAAGGTCCTTTTTCTTGCATATGATATGGGAATGCCGAGCATCCGTGCATATTGGCACAACATCCTGGAGGAACTAGGAAACATATTGAAGGAGTGGATCTCACTAAACTTGCATTTGATCCTCCTGCAGATCCCGGGGGACATCAATGTACCCCTCATAAAATTGGTGTTATGTTCCCTGGGTCTAATGGTCCCTAAGGGAGATATTCCACAGGTATTGAAGGTAAGAACACTGCAGAATAAAGACCAATGGATAGTAGTAATGGTTGTGTGCATGGAGGCAGAAAAAGAGGTGCATGCTGCCAGAGGATGTCCTCAGAAATTTACGAAACTTTGGAGGCAAAGGAAGTCGTACTATGGACCGGGATGAGATGATCCTCCGTCAAATCAGGCCGAGACACTGGACTTGATTCCATCAACCTCAGAATCTGAGAATGGGCTTTGTCATTGGTCTTCTCCTCTCCCAGGTCCTCCTCTTCCACCACTGGTACCCCTCCTGAAACCCTTCTGATCACCTTAGAAGTGTTGTCTCAAATGAGTTCACAGTGGCGCCATGTTTTATACCTGCTCTGCTTGTTTTTGGCTGTGTTAAGTAAAAAAAATGCAAATAATAAATAAATTAGAAAAAATAATAGTGACCACTGGGTGGTAGGATTTATTTTTGCAGAGCAGATCCCACCTTTTTAGGAAACCGATACATTTTGAACATTTTCCTAATTTGAAGCATGCAGGTCAGAAGGATGCTAACCGGAGAGCTGGGATGCTTGGACTCTGAAGCCTCTTCCTCCATTGTGGGTTTTGGTGAATGTCTGAGACAAAGTTTCCTTCAGCCATGTTAGGGGCTACACTTTGAAGAATGAGCACCACCCAAATGAAATCAGTTCTGTTCATGTATTCAGCACCGTGCACATCAAAAACAAACACTCACTGCAATCAGAAATTGATTTGCCTCCAGCCATTGCATTCCATCTACATAATAAAAAGATAAACCACGGATGGATCAATCACTGCCCTTTGTTTAATAAGCCTCTTTCTGGAACGCAAAACAAGCACTAACGATTCTGAGCTATCAGGGGCCCATTGTTAGCCCAACATCGCAAAGAGCAGCTGCAGAATCCAGCGATTCAGTCTCTAAACTGTGCTGTCTGGACAGACAAGCTAATATCCCCGGGGCTTCCACTTCTTCCAAAAGTCATGTTTTGTATTCTTTTTATCACAAATTAGAAATTGTAGAACATGCAGTTTAGCACTTTCAATGGGCATGCTCCTGTTTAAAGAATAATAACACTCTCTGTTCAAACTAAACATAGAATATTACTAAATGTGTAATGTAGGATGCAAGATTTCCAACACCCGAAACTGATCAGGAATAAACACAGAAGTAGGACTACAACGTGGCAGCGATCGTGGGCATACAAGGCGGCGATTAACACAGACCAGTGGAAACGGAGCCTTTGTACAGCAATCATAAGGAAAAAAAATGAAATGGCGTCTGATTTTATATTTGCATATTGTGTGCTTTTAATAGTTTGCAGAATTGCTCCGCCCTGACACCTGGGGGCGGGTGCGCTTACCAGGTGCACAGAGATCAGTCCGATGGGTGACAGTCACATTGCTACAGGTGAGGTGGAGAGACCTGTTTTCATCACGTGACCTTGTCGTGCTCACATCGGGTGCAGGCAGCGCTGCCTCTAGCAGGTGACTGCGGACCCCCTGCCTGTCCCGGGCACTGTCACATGTTACCTGCTGAGAGCGGAGACACGCATGCCTGTACCGGGGCCAGGGCTGTGTGCGAGAACATCGACTGCAAGAAAGTTCTGCTACAAAACCATCGTAGCAGAAAAGATAGTAAAACGTGGACTTATCTGCCTTTACCAACCTTGCTAGTATGATAGACATCAGTATTTTTGTACCACAATATGGAGTACTTGATATTCTGGTACCATCTCATATAGAGGCGATTTACTCACCTGCCGTGCCGGGAGTAACCTGGACAGGCAGAGTGTCCTTCCGTACAGAAAAGTTCGGGATGCCCAGGCAGACAGCCAATAAAAAGTACTGTCCTGGAAAATGTGGGATGTCTGACCAATTATTGGCCCATTAATGCACTTTCTGAGCTCTGGTGACGTCTACAAATACTCAAAATGAATTACCATGGCATTGTAACACCTTCGGACCACCTTATTGGACCACAAAACGCAGGTACCTGTCATTTACTATCACGACTATTGAGGCACAGCTATCAGTAGTGCAGCAGCTGCAGTAACACCGGGGCCCAGGTGTGTCAGGGTCCCTTTTACACCCGAGTTTTGACTGTATTTTAGAACTCGGTGGTGTGCAGAGCGCCTATTTTCTGTGCTTGCATTATGGCTCCGTGAACACTTACTCTGTCATCAAGCCTGGCAAACAGTGTCTCTACTGACGAGAAGGCTGTGCAAACGAAGGGTCGGACTGTGGGAGGCTTTGAGCCTGGGCAGGTAATGCAGGCCCTACGACCGCGGGCTCTTTAAGAAGCACTGAGCCTGTGAGCCTGGGCAGGTGATGCTGGCCCTGTGGTTTGGGGCTCTTTAAGAAGCATTGAACCTGTGAGCCTGGGCAGGTGATGCTGGCCCTGTGGCTGGGGCTCTTTAAGAAGCATTGAGCCTGTGAGCCTGGGCATGTGATGCTGGCCCTGGGGCTTCGGGCTTTGTAAGAAGCATTGGCGCCTGGGCAGGTGATGCAGGCCCTACGACCGCATGCTCTTTAAGAAGCACTGAGCCTGTGAGCCTGAGCAGGTGATGCTGACCCTGTGGCTTGGGGCTCTTTAGGAAGCATTGAGCCTGTGAGTCTGGCCAGGTGATGCTGGCCCTGGGGCTGAGGGCTCTTTAAGAAGCATTGAGCCTGTGAGCTTGGGTGACAACCCGTCCGTAAATTTCACGGACTGCCCGTAATTTCGCCCTGCCGTCTGTTGTCCGTGAAGAAAGCCTTAACGGATGGCATTTGTCCATCATTTTTGCGTTTCACCAAAAGGACACCGAAGGCAGGGCGAAATTAGGGGTAGATTTGTTTCCCCAGCTGGATTGAAAGGCAGGGAGTCTCCTGTGCTCGGAGGGAGGGGCAGACATATAAGAAAAGGCCTTCTTGCCAGGGGGTCTCCTTCCCTAAAGAAATGCAAATGTGCAAACTGGTAAATCTGCAAATGTAAAGGGGCTTGAAAACCTGCACTGACTTTAAACAAAGGAGTCACCTAAAGCTTTCTGATGGCAAAGATTTTTTCTTTTAGAGAGGTACCTTAAGGGTGTTCCAAGGTGAGCTGTGGAGTGTGTGGTTTTATTGGAGTGTTATAAAAAAAAGTTAGTACTAGGTATAAACTGTATTTTCCTGTCTTTCTTTTTCTTCCTGTCTCTCGGAGAGCGGAAAGCGAAAGCGGAGTCAGGAATCGGAAGCGGAATCAGAGCGCGGGCGGCGGCCAGTGCTCGTGCAGCGTTCCGCAGCGTTGGCTCTGGATTGTTAGAGCTGGCAACCAGCAACCTGGCAACCCGGCATCCCGGCAACCCGGCAATCTGAGGGCCAGGAGCCGGTTTCAGCAGCCCAAGCCTGGTCGGAGCGGTTGAGGCTTTGCAGCGGCCTGCCCGGCCGAAAAGCTTTGGAGAGTCTGGGCATTGGAGACGCTGACCTCCTCATAGGCCTCGGGCTCCTCCCCCCCTGGATCCACCAAGTGAGGCCCTGCCGGGTCAAGGGCGAGAGCAGATGGCGACAGTGAGAGTCAGGTGGCATTCTGGCCCCAAGGAAGCGGTAAGAGGACTAGGAGCAGCACAGAGCCGATCACAGTGCACAGTGCCGACACTCTGACGACAGGAGGAGTGAGGCGGGGGCGAGGGAAGTGTGAAGCGGAGCATAAGTGGAGTATCAAGGAGGCGTTGTGGAGGCATTCGCCTCTCCTTTAGTGTGGCAAGGGGGAAAAACAGTGCAGCTAGCAGCAGTGGCGGTGGCGCAAGGAATACGCCGCAGGGCATAACAGCATGAGTAAGGATTGGAATGAAGTGGGGAAGGAGAGGCTTTTGCACGAGTGAGCCTGGGATACATCTCTCATATACTGTATGTGTTCCAAACACAACGGCTGCAAGCTAAGAGGCAGAGGAGGAGCGGAGGAGTTCTGCGTTTGTTGTGGGCCGTGACATGGCCGTGAGATTCTACCCACCAGCACCTCCAGATCCCGACGATCCCGCAGGGCAGTCTCCGTGCCTGGACCCCTACCACTACAAGCTCTGAAAACTACAAAAGTATATTCCTAGCAAAGGTACTGAAGTACTGAAGTAGTACAACTATTCCGCTCACATCTGATACAGTTCATGCGATGTCACGGAGGTGCGCAAGGCAAGGCACATCCGGTTCCCAGGTCACCAGGCACCCGCAGACTGCAAAGCCTAGATTTCCTGGGACAAAGACCACACAACAAACACAGTGAATCTTAGTGCCTGTGTTGGAACTGGCAAACTAGCAGCAAGCCAGTGATCACGAGTCTCCTAAAGCACTTGGCGGCACGCCGCCTTTTCAGCGCTGAAGCAGCCAGAAATAGATCATCGTGATTCGCACACACATAATCTAAAATCAATCACCAGTTGAAAGCACTCAGATATTGCCTGTTAACCCAGGGGTAGCAGCAAGGATGACATTAACACGTGGAAGGAAAAAAGTAGCAAAGAGGTAAAGGCAAGACTCCCCAGGGGAAAGCAAGCACAAGCTAAGAAATTAATCTACAGAAAGAAAAGTACTCCCAAATCCGGCACAAAGAAATCGCCTTGCAAATCTCCAAGCCAGGGAAAAAAAGCAGGATACAAAATCACAGACTTCTTGCTTACCAAGAAGGAATCGAACCCCACCAGCGCCTTAACGGGTATGGCTCTTGCTAACGACCCCGAGACAACATGTGCAGCTGACGCGAAGACTGCGCTGGACATTGAAAGGACCTGTGCAGATGTGGGAAAAATCAACATACCAACTCCCAGTCAAATAAAACCAGTGTAAAGATCAGCGCAGAAATTCACAGATGTTACCTCGATGATACTTTTTCCACTTTAAACCTCAGTAATTGGAACAACTGGGGTGAGAGCCTGTGCCACACTCCTCTTCCTAAACAATCTTTGCAAGTAGAGAACGACACAGACTGTATCATAATTGAGGAATTTCCGCTGATAGATCTTTCAGACACTTGCTCAGATACACCTTAGGGCATTCAGATCGCAAACAACAAAACAAAAATGAGATCTACCTGTAGTACAATCTCACCACGAAAAGATCTTTCATCTTGTAATATAACAACTACAACAACATTCGACACGCATGTATCCCCAGCTGTCATGGCAATGGAGCAACCAGAGCTTCTAGATTTACTTGAAGACTCATTAGACCATACAACTGGGGCTAAAGTAAATGCAGCACCATCAACATCTGGAGACTCGTGGAAGGCCTTGTTAGCAACAATGGACGCGATATCAGAAGCCATCCAATTTCAAGCAGACAAGCAAGACACTCAGGTAGACTTACTTAACATCCTGGCCATCCACATTGTGAGCATCGACAACAAGCTACAATCCTTGAATGATCTGATAAAGATGGCTCAAACCCACTCATATACCCAGCAGGTGACATGTCAGTGCTCCGTCACAGGTGATAACTCACAAAGATCCCTGGTTATCCTAAATGACATCTTGAAGTAGGTAAAAATCCAGACCCTTAGAACTGAAGAGCATCTTAGTAGCAGTGGCGAGAAGATCCCCAAAAACCTAGCGAACAAGGAAAACCCACAAAACGTAAAGAATTCCCATGAGAAAAGCAATAACATCAAGGATATTCATTTATCCGGACAGGGAATGTCTCAGAGCTACACAGAGGGCAGATCATGCCTTAGTACACAAGAAATGGGACCCCCCACAGGCGGATTAAAGGATATAATTCCCAAGAACTCAATAGCGGAGAAATCATCCCTCACAAAACTGGAAAAGAAACGAAAAAGGAAGGCACGGAAAAAAACAAAGGGGGTCCAGCAAAGCTGTATATGGAAATCGTTTGCTAAATCAAATGGTACGCAGTCTAAGGAATCAGATAACACTGAAAACAGAAATAAGATCTTCCACTCTAGACAGATCAGGTCAGAATGGCCAGCCAGCGAGGAAAGTTCCACGGGCGAACCAAGTGCTTTAGTTAATCAATCAACATCGCAGCAACAGTCTCCGAAAACCCCCCGTTCTAGTATCAAGCAGGGTAGCAGCTTACAGCACGGAGAGATGGCCTTAAGAGAATTCCAGGGAAATAGAATAATCATCAGGCAGTGCCCAGAACAGGCAACTCAGCGGTCTACTGACAGGCAGGAAACTGGCAAACCCTTTGAGTATAACCCTCAATGCACAAACACCGCACACAACACGACTGTAACAAATCAACCTGTAGGTAACAACAAACAGACTCCAGATCATGGTTACCATCCTCGGTCAGACGACTGCACAAACAGTGCGGCACAAAAAAGAATCACAGGACACCAGATTACGCAGGACAATGCGGCCTCAGAGAAAAATAAATTACTTTTCATTTCTTGCTATAACTCGAAGAGGGCTTTTGACATTCTAAATAGAGGCACCATACTGAAGTTAATAAATGCGATTTTGCCCCTGGCTCACATTTCAACAACAGAACTGATGACTGTGGAGTTTACTCCACATCCAAACAATAAAGACAAAGAGGCAACGCTGACATCCTGGGCTACGTCCGCCATCATTGATCAAATTCTAGTACATGAAGATATGTTTAGTGCATGGGGCATCGTCCTGCAAAAACCAGAACTGCCCAGATACCCTAGCCTTCTGGTACTGCAACAAAAGAAGGGCGGCTCAGTCTTAAAAGGGCCGTGGGAGTAGAAACCTCCCCAAGCAGTTGGGACCATATAACAATCCGTGTCGCATGCACCAACAGATCTTTATTGACACTTCCTCAACAGTCAAACAGGCTGGAAGGCAATACTTAAAAGACAACAATCATAAATGGTCCTGACGAAAACCCAGAATATATCCACATTTGCTCCTGGAATACTCACGGTTTAAAAAATCTGGTCACCGACAGGGTGGCCCTGAATTTCCTTCAGCAGTTTGAAATTGTCATGTTGCAGGAAACATGGTGCATGGAGCCGATACAAATTTCGGGTTATTCTGGGATAGACGTCTCTGCCAAACAAGCTCAAAAACATAGACACCCCAAGGGGGGACTTACAACGTACTGCTCCACAAAAATCAACTGGGTGATCAACAGATTGACCTGGGAATTGACTGGCTGCTACCAATAAAATTAGAACATCGGGCGCCATCAGGCAACAACAGAACTTTACTATTGATCAACGTATATATACATCCTAACAAAACCCAAAACAGTGAAAACATTGAAACATACCTTAAATATGCTGCAGAAGCAAAACAAGGACGCAATACTCATTTTGTCTGGCGACTTCAACTTTGATTTGATAAAAGGCAGCACAAAACACCCTAACAGAACATGCACATATACTAAGTTTGAAACCCTGGGTTTGCGCTGCCTATCACCTCTCCTGATGACGCCACATCCGCACAAGTAACCTTTTCAAGCGGCACAAAAAAATCCAATATTGACTTTACATTAATAAACTAAATCGCATTGCCACTGGTCTCAGCATATAAGATCCAACAACGCACAGAGAGTGATCACTTTCCACAACTTATTAAGATCCGGAATGAACGGGATCGGCTCCCCCGCCAATATCCTAATTTCAGCCCCAGTGACTTATGATACCAAAAAATTTAAATGGAAGGGGCCAGGCCTAGACAAAGTAATGGAAGTAGTGTATCGCAGTGCAGGCACAACAAAAGAGCTCAAAGAATCGCTAAGAGTGCAGGAACTAGTAGACCACCCCCTGGGAGAGCGAGTGATCGCTTGGACGTACTTGTGTGATTCCCTAATAAATACATTTTCCATAAAAAAACGTCTCCCAATTTCAGTCACAGAGTCAAAAAACAAAGTAAAGAGTTGCATAGGAGAAAAGCCATGGTTCAATGGGACACTGCGTAATCAGAAAAATCAAGTCTCGAGAGAACTAAAAAAAGTCTTAAAGGACGTACACCGGGGGAGGCACTCTGATGACGCAAGGCTTTCTAAATTAAGAGCCAAATATAAGAAAAACTGCTGGATGGCAAAACAGAGTTACTACGAGGATCTGTGGGCCAAGTTGCTTATGTCCAACAAACAGAAAAATAATAAAAAGCTCTGGGAGCTAATAAACGGACTAACTAAGGGAAACAATCGACACACGAATGCAGGTATCGATGCAGCCACATGGAAAGCCCACATACAGGCAATTTTCTCACTCCCAGAGCAACATGTGAAGGAGGAGGCCACAGAGATAGCCAATGACTTAAGCAAGATTAATTTTGGCTTCCGAGTGACAACGCAAACTGACTTACTTCCAAACGGAAACGAAGGAAAGCACGCACTAATGACCATTGATATAGAAATGCTGACAGGCCTTATTAAGAAACTTAAAATGGAAGGGGCAACCAGTCACAACGGTATTCCGAACGCCTTGTTTAGAGGAGACCCTTCATTCTGGGCGTATTATTTGGCACTGCTTTTCAACGATCTCCGAGGCACTACAGGTCTCCCAGGCGCATGGAAAGGCAGCATAATTCACCCCATATATAAAGCAGGAAACCCTGCAAATCCCTCAAACTACAGGCTAATTGCATTGATAGATGTGGAAGCAAAACTCTACGCATCCTGTCTACTGCAACAACTAGTAGAATGGATTCATGACAGACAATTGATTCCATAATGCCAGACAGGTTTTAGAGCTGGTATGGGTGCTTCCACCAACCTGGCAACCCTGGCCTTGCTGGGAAACAAAGCCAGGCTTAAGAAAAAAAGGCTATTTGCCTGCTTCAGTGATCTAAAGGCAGCTTTTGATTGCATACCAAGAAACTGTCTATGGGAGAAACTGAAAGGTTGGGGCTTACCATGCAGCCTTCTTGGCGCAATGATGACTTGTACACAGGTACTTGGGCGCAAGTAAAAATCGGAGAGGGCAGCCACCTCACCAACAGAACATTAACAGCAAAAGGACTTAAACAAGGGTGTGTATTGGCCCCCACGCTGTTCAACTCATATCTTGCAGACCTAGCCGAGGCTCTAGCTCCTGTAAATAGCCACCCGCCAGTCTTGGCCAAGAAAGGAATTGCATGGCTACAGTACGCAGACAACATAGTTTTACTCAGCCAAACACCTGTTGGGCTACAGCATAGCATCAATGCATTTTATACATACATAACAATGCAAGGCCTAGAATTTAATTTGAGTAAAACTAAGGTTGTCCGTCTAGTTGACAGGAAGTTTAAATCTGCTTCATGGTTCATAAACGGATCCCGGGTGGAGGTTGCACCCACATATAAGTACTTGGGATTCACTATGGACCGTCTCTTGACTTTTAAGCCGCAGCTTGCAGTCGCTTAAGCAAAAGCCGTCTCACTGACCTATGGTTTTAAAGTTCTAAAACAAAAACTGAGCTGCCCTTCATACAGTCACCTGCTTGCTGTTATGGCAGCGCGGCTAATGGTGCACCTATGGTGCCGAAATCATGCTGGGGAAGGAGGCAGTTTTTCTCAATCAAGTCCAGACGAAGGCCTACAAAACTGTTTTTCGGATATCACGATCAGCATCTCCAGCTCAGGTCCGTTTGGAATTGGGTCTGAAAAACTATGACTATCAGAGTATCTGTGCCTTCATTAAACTATGCTGGAGGATGCGTGCAGCTGAGACTGGTACTCTAAACAACCTATGTTGGATGGAAATTGAGGAGCAACAGCGTCACAATGACAAAAGCACCTGGGGTCATCACTTAAACAACTGCATTAATGAACTAGGTCTTCTAGAAGCCTGGTACCGGAACCCGGACAAAAAGGAGTTTCTTCAGAAGGCAAACGCTGTCACCAAGAAGAAATCTTTAAATTCTGAAAAACAGAAATTGGCAAGCAGACAGCACGCCTGGACTATAATAACATCATACAAAACTTTACGGGCACAGGAATATCTAGCAGCAACCTTCAACCAGTCGCTGAAACATCGGTTCATGCTCTTCTGCTTTGGGTCGATGGAAACGAAGAATATGATCCCTTCATGGAAACAGCAGGACCCAACACTTTCCTGTCGACTGTGTGGGTACAGAAAAGAGTCATTAGAACACATTTTTTGTGTGTGCCCGGCTTTGCTAAGCCACAGGACATTATATTTGAAAAAAATTTTTAAGACACTGAACTTACGCTCATGCAGACCGGCCATCATTAGCTGGCTTAGCGGACTTTTTATCCCGTTTTCATGTCGAGGGACTAAATTCATGGTACAGGCACAGAAAGAATTAGTGAACAAAGTCGAAGCCGAGTGTGTAAGGGCCACTACTTAGGATTCTCACTCGGCTTTACTCATTTACTATTATTGTGTTCGCAAGGGAGCAAGAAAGTCCTAAAGTTAAGTTCAAGATCAAGGTTGGAAGTAGGGGAGAACATTTTACATTGCACAACTCTTTAATTATGATGTTTTAGTTTTAATAAGCTTTTATGTTTTTTATTATGGCTCTCCACCAACATATTGAATAGGCAAAGTATTTCTATTATTATGCATTTTAGAATTGTGATGGTTTTAATTAACCGTGTCAATAAACTTACTTACTTACTTACTTAAACTGTATATTATTCAAATCTGTATTTGAGAAGAACTTTTTAATATTTAACCGAAATGTATTTGTGCATTTTGTAGCAGCCTATATTATGATGTAATTGTATTTATATAGCGCTTACTATCTCTGACGAAGCGTCAAATGCATGTTTAAAATAAGGACTTACACATTCACAGTTCTTCCAGGGGGCTCGGTACCTCATAGTACTAACAAACACTGGCAAAGCCAATAGGTCTCATCTGCGCAAGAGTTATTGGCTTTGCCAATGTGTTTTAGCCATATTATACATCAGAGTGGCTGCTGTACATGGCTAAAAGTTAATGGCATAGTGGTGTGGAGTGGAGTAGAGCGGCATAGGAGCAGTGGTGTAGAGCTCAGTGTTGCAGGGTACAGTGCAGGTTTTTAGAGTGCATTGGCGTTAAGTGCAGTGGTTTAGAGTGGAGTGGCGTGGGACAGAGTAGAGTGGAATAGAGTGCAGTGGAGTAGAGTGGCATACAATAGAGTGGCAGAGAGTGCAGTAGTGTAGAGTGGTGCAGTGGCATAGAGTGCAGAGTAGACTCGTGGCAGAGAGTGCAGTGGCGTAATGTAGAGTGGTGCAGTGCAGAGTATAGTGCTGTAGAGTGCAGTCGCGTAGAGTGGAGTAAAGCAGAGAAGGGTAGCATAGAGTGCAGTGGCATTGAGTGCAGTAGTACAGAGTGGATTGGTGTACAGTGCAGTGGCGGAGAGTGCAATGTTGCAGAGTAGAATCAGTGCAGTGATGTAGTGTGGAGTAGAGTGGCACAGAGAGCAGTGGCATAGAGTGCAGTGGTGAAGAGTAGAGGGCAGTGGCGTACAGTGCAGTTGTTAAGAGTGCATTGGCACAGAGTGCAGTGGCATAGAGTGGTATGAGGTAGAGTAGCATAGAGTGCAGTGGAGTGGAGTGGCATACAATAGAGTGGCAGAGAGTGCAGTAGTGCAGAGTGGTGCAGTGTCAGAGTGCAGAGTAGACAGAGTAGACAGAGTAGAATGTAGAGTCCCAGGCATACACTCTAGTGCTGTGTGACTACAGACAAGTTGTGGCTTCCTCACATCCTGACATTAGGTGTGAGACTGTCGGCCACACCATCTGCCCTGCCTCCTTATAGTTTTTTTTGATTGAAAATCCATGGGTGGTTGGGGTAAGCCAGATGTTTATGTTCAATGTGTTTAAACTTACATAAGGTTAATTACCTTAATGTTTCCCAAACTGTTTGCCAGGAGTTTTAAAACGTTCAGAAACATTATAAAAAATTTGCTGTTACTTTCTCCTCAAGAAAGATTGGGTAGATTTGGGTAGGGGTGGTGGCCTTGCCGCAGTACTGAAGGGCATTAATTTACTACTGAACAAGGACGTAATGTGACACCTGAATGTAGCATACCAGGAGGCAATCACAAAAAGATCACAGTGAATAAATAGTGCTATGTTAAAAAGTAAATAAATTCACTGACAACATAGTGAGGCATGGCCTCCCTTGCGTGTGTCTGTAAAATTGACATTTGTTCTTGAATTTGTGTCCTGAATTTTGACCCTTTGTCCTGAGTTTTTGTCCTGAATTTTGACCCTTTGTCCTGAATTTTTTACAGTCCTGTCCAGAATTTCCATCAATGCCAGGTGGTCACCCTACTGTGAGTCTGGGCAGGTGATGCTGTCCCTGTGGCTTGGGGCTCTTTAAAAAGCATTGAGCCTGTGAGCCTGGGCAGGTGATGCTGGCTCTGTGGCTTGGGGCTTTTTAAGAAGCATTGAGCCTGTGAGCCTGGGCAGGTGATGCAGGCCCTATGGTTTGGGGCTCTTTAGGAAGCACTGAGCTTGTGAGCCTGGGCAGGTGATGCTGGCCCTCTGTCCTGGCGCCTGGGCAGATGATGCTGGCCGTGTGGCTGGGGGCTCTTTAAGAAGCATTGGCGCCTGGGCAGGTGATGCAGGCCCTATGGTTTGGGGCTCTTTAGGAAGCACTGAGCTTGTGAGCCTGGGCAGGTGATGCTGGCCCTCTGTCCTGGCGCCTGGGCAGATGATGCTGGCCGTGTGGCTGGGGGCTCTTTAAGAAGCATTGGCGCCTGGGCAGGTGATGCAGGCCCTGTGGTTTGGGGCTCTTTAAGAAGCATTGGCGCCTGGGCAGGTGATGCTGACCCTGTGGCTGGGGGCTCTTTAAGAAGCATGGCGTTGTGTGATTTTCGCAGACTGTGGGGACAGGCCTTGGGGCGAGGCACACACTGGCTTCTTTCACCGTGACGTCACTGGATAATGCAGCTGCAGCCCAGACAAACTGACCCTTGTGAGAAGACAGAGGACAATTATCCGGCTTCTCATTTCTGCTCCTGGCGCATGAGCCCTTTGCTGTAGTGGTTTTCGGTTAGAGGGCACTGCTTCTGAATTTATAGTCTGTTATTAAAAGCCAATGACTTAATATCAAATTAAACCATTTTGAATAGCTAAAAAATCCAGAGGCTTCTAGAGAAAGGGGAGCTCTCAACGACTGAGATAAGCTTTGTAGGAAATGGAAGCGTCATCTTTTTTTATCGTTTTGTTTTACAATTATGCTTTACACAGGATGCGCCTGGTGAGCCATGTGAAGGAATAGCTGTCAAACCTTGCGTTAGAAGTGTAGATTGAGTCAATAGCGCACCCTAGTGGCTAGAAATATGTGTGTTTAAATACGCCAGGTAGGTAAACGAATAAAGTCACACAGCTCAATGCACGATTGCAAGGTATTCACAAAAATGGCGTGCACTCGCAAATGTTATTCAGGTCATATGTCGTATATTTATTTACCCACTATGGTGCATTATTGCACATAAGTAAATCCGCTCCTTGCCTATGGTAGGTTGGCTAATAGAAAAGCCAAGTCTTCAGCTTCTTGTGGAATTCAAGGGAGGAGGAGGGTCCGATGTGGGGTAGTTGGTTCTTCCATGATTTATGAGCAATGTAAGATAATGCCCGTCCTCCTGATATGGTTCTTTGTATGCTTGAGATGTGTGCAAGTAGGAATCCTGCAGAGCCCAGGTGTCTAGGTGGGCTGGTGGAAGGAGATGCAACCTTTCAGGTAGGGCCTGAGTTGTGCAGAGCCTTGAATATGTGTATGAGGAGTTTATGTCTCAGGATCCAGTTTTGTTCACTGAGGTGTGATATAAGTTCTGTGTGGGAGGCTGAGGATGAGTCTGGCTGCAGAGTTCTGGACAGTTTGTAGTCCCTTATTGAGTTGCATCGTAATCCGGGTGTGGAGGGTGTTTCCGTAGTCCAACTTGCTGGTGAATAGGACGAGTGACAATTTTCCTAGTGTTGCTTCTGAGCTATTTGAAGATCTTCCTCAGCATCTTCAGGGTGTGGAGGCAGGATGTAACGGCGTTGACTTGCGTAGTCATGTCCAGTTTGCTGCTGCTGATTATTCCGAGGCTCCTGGTGTGGATTTTCGCTGTGTATATGTGTCCGAGTTTATCCGGCCACCATTTGGAGTTCTACGGTAAGGTGTTCTTGCAGAAGATGACTACTTCTGTCTTGTTGGTGTTGAGCTTGAGATACGTATTGTTCATCCAGTTAGCGACTTCTGTCCTGCAGCTATTAAACTTGTTTCTTGTGTTCGCGTTCTTGTCCAAGAGGGAGAGTATGAGTTTCATTTCATCTGCGTAGGAGAGGATGTTGACGTCATGTGCCCGCATTACATTTGCCAGTGGGATTATGTATGTACTGAAGAGGATGGGGCTGAGCGATGAACCTTAAGGCCCTGCACAATTGAGTTTGCAGGCATCCGACGAGTAAGGTGCCAGGCTGCCAGCTTGTGCGCTATCTGTAAAAAAGGAGCACAGTCAGTGAAGACCAGGTCCTTGGATGCCAATCTGTTGCAGGTGCCTGATTCAGAAATGCTGCGGAAAGGTCCAGAAGAACGAGTGTTGCCTTGTCTCCTCTGGGAAGGATCATGCAGACGTCATCAGTGGTCACAACGAGGGCTGTTTCTGTACTTTGGT